>NC_062279.1:83594581-84237081 GCF_902655055.1 Lutra lutra | reverse complement strand
GTTTTTCTTTATATGGGGCTGGGAGAGGGTGTCTGGCAAAGGAAAAAAGGAAGCTAGAAATGTAAAATAACCCTTGAGGCTTTTCCAGGAACTATCTTTTGCACCTCACAAGATGACGTCTCCACCTAGTGAGGCTTTAAGGATCTTACAGCAACTCCTAGAAATATTTTAGTTTGAGCTTTTCAGACTAATATGTCTTAACACAATTTCAGCTAGTTTGACCTTAAACACATGTAGTTAGAATTAATTACAGAGAATTGAGATGGCATTGACATAAAAATAAATAATGTGGGTAATCTCTGGAGATATGAAAGAGCAGTCACTAATAGTAATCAACATGATAGAGCTTGCCATATTTGCAGTTCTTGAGTTCTTGAATTGACATGTTAAGAAACAAACAAACAAACAAAAAACCCAGCCAAGTAGTTACATTCTGTGTCTGGATTTTCTGGTTGTTTTTATTATTATTATTATTATTATTATTTATATAGGCATATAGTCTATATACACGAGATTGGTGGTGTTCATGGACTGAAGGACAGACAGTTTAGGAAGGTATTTGTTAAGCTTCTACTTAACATGCTCTGGGTATTATACCACTTGTTTCTGGACACATTTTGAGACCGTATAGCATAGTGGATATGTCTGCAGGGTTTAGAGTGGAAATATACTTACTTGCTGTATGACCTTGAACAAACTAACTTAAGCTATCTGTCTGGGTGTCTCCATCTGACACATGCAGGTACATGGGGCAAGTACCTTTGTCAACGTTATTATGAGAATTAAATGAACTAATATGTGAAAATACCTTATAGTTGTTTCTGGAACATAACAAGTGCTCAATATTTGTTAACATTATTTATCATTAATGCTCCCAATCCCTGGGACACCTGGGTGGCTCCGCTGCTTTCTGCTCAGCTCACCGTCCTGGGATGGAGCCATGTATCAGGGTTCTTGCTGGACGGGGAGCATCCTTTTCTTTCTGACTGCTGCTGCTACCCCTGCTTGTGCTCTCTCTCTCTCTCTGACAAATACATAAATATAAATCTTAAAAAAAAAAAAAATCCTCCCAATCCCCATTATGTCACGACCAGAAAATGGTAACATGGATTTCAGTCCAGATCCATCAGACTCCCAAGTCCTTGCTAATTCCTACTACGAAAAGAGGGATAAAAAGTACACAAGCATGTCTTGTTAACAAAATTTAAGACATTCGTTAGTGTCTTGAACATAGGGAGACAAAAAACTAAAATCACTAATTAATGTGGAAGAAAGCACCTTGACGTTGGGTATTTGGGCACCTAGGTCTTTGTGTAACCCAGTGGATTATTCTGGGTATCAAGTCCCTCATTTGTTAAAGCAGAAGCTACGTGATGGAGGTTCTTTCCAGTCCTATTATTCTGAGTCTATTAGTCAACCGACTAAGTTCCTAAAGCCATTTTTATTTTCTTTGCTATTTAAACTCATGCAATATCTTCAAAGGAAGCAAAATTCAAGGCGTGTATGTAGAATAACGCACAACCGTACCTGTGAAAGTTGGTTTTACACAAGCATAATACCTGGTTCTTCAGCTCCGACACTGTCATTTCTCCCCCAAACTGATTAGGGGTGGAATCAGGCCTATTACTAGGTCTCCCGATTTAGCCCATTCTCCTAGGCATTTAAACCACTTAACTTTCATGTGCCTAGTCCTATTTGCAAGTCCTCCTGTTCAGCCTCATAGCTCCCCATCCTCCATCCGCCCTTATTAAAAAATGGTGCAAACTAGGAGTTTAAGACTTGAAAACTCCGTCAAATGAGAAGAATCATGACAGTGTATCTATGTTTTCCCTGAAGTAAAAGAAGTATGTTAAAATCATAGCCTTTGTTTTTAAAGGCCTTAACAAAATACACAGGATTTTCTTTTGGCATCATTACATGTACGACCACCCCCTAAAACTTGCTCTCCTAACTCCAATTGGCTAAAGTGCCTGTCGCTCCAAGCGCTTTTAGTCCCCTCAGAGAGCCTCATTCAGATGAAAACCGTGGTCCCTCCCACTCTCCACTCCCTGACTCCTCCCCGGGGCTGGTCACTGATTGGTTGAGGCTCCACTCCTCGTGGGGAGGTCTAGACCACTGCGCGCAGCGCCTGCTGGGAGACAAACCTAGGCGCGAGGACGTCGCGAGCTCCTCTGCGTGGGCTCCCATCCCCCTGCAGCGACCCCCGCTCTGACCGACTGGTCCCCGAAACGGTGGCGGCGGTTTGTGGTCGTTGGTCCCAGGGATTTAGGACCAACATTTGAAGGCCAGAAGGGGTGAGGAGGGGATGGGGACAGTGGGGTCATTGCCAAACCGCTGCTAACGGCTGGACACCCTGCCTCCCAGCTGCAGAAGGCCCTGTCCGACACACTGTCATGCCAAATGCGCAGTGGGGACCCACGCCCCGCTGGAGGCGGTGTCTGCCGGATTCGCCCTTCTCACTCCCCTGCCCCGTCGAGCCTCGGGAGAGCTAGTGTCAGAGGCTCGGCTCCCTGGCCCCAGAGGGCATCTTTGCCTGGATAACTCCTGCTGTCACCCTTTGCGCCGCGTGGTGCGAGGCGTCTGGCTTCCAGTTCCCCGTGCCGTCGGGGGCCCCTCGGCGACTCCCTCCGCCCCCCAGCGCCCTTCCCTCTTTCTGCCTTATTTCCGCTATCCCCTGCCGCCTTCCGGCTGCTTCCCACCTGCTGCCCTCCATGTTCTCCTAACCCAGAGTCCGTCGACCGCCGCACGTCAAGGGTGTCCGGCCGTTGTCGCGCTCGCGCGTTCCCCTCCAGAGGCTTTGGGACGACGTCCGGGGCGTCCCGACTGCTGGGTGAGATTTGGCCATCCGGTCGCTTTCACTGAGTTCTGGGGATGAGCCTCGAACTTTCCTCTGCCTTTGACTCTTTCTCTTTATTCCCCAAGTGCTCTCTTGTGTGTAGGGGTTTGAACAGTGAAAGGTTGCGGGTGTGCGGGAAAGATAACTGACCCCCTACCACCTCCTGCCCCCCGACTCGCGCCGCAGGCCGCCATGGACGGTAATGCTCACAATAGTATCATCTGTTTCCTAACGTCAAGTAGTTTCAATTACAAACTTTTTAGAGTGTTTTCTTTGGAGTCCTGGAAAGACCACGAAACCTGGAGTCCGGAGATCCGGGGTTTAATCGTGGCATTGATGCGAATTCTGAGATCTTTGGGAAGCCAGGACCAGTTAATTGGGGCACCAGTTTCTTCCTTTGTGAATTTTGTTAATGTTGAAGTTTTTTTCAGCTCTCCCTTTCTATTCTTGACAAGATATAATATACGATGATTGTAATACAGGCCGATATTGCCGAGGGAATATCGGGAGGAGCTTTTCAAGACTTGGCTTCTTTTTACAGATCTGTTCCACTTTGTGCTTGAGAATGTTGTTAGAATCAGGAAGCAGGATATGTTGAGTATATAAGTACATTAATATATAAATAACATACCCACTGTTGGTAGGATTTTCCTTACATGAATAATAGGAAGATATTTTCATTTCAAGAATCACTACAATGTACAGTTGCGCATTTGGACAAACTTCAATTCAGAGATTTTCAGAATTAAAGCTCCTCAGCTGTAATGATTGACTTCTTTCCAGGGTACATATCTAAAGGTTTCTTCTTAAAAATTTGGTTTTTTTTGCACCTATATGCCATAATAGACATAAAGATCTGTTAGTGCTGCAATTAGCACCTTAGTTTCTGTTTAAGGCACTGCTTATTTGCTAATTTTCACTTTAGAGGGTGGAGTATTGGACTTGAGCATTATTGCCAAAGATTATAATATATATCAACGTCTGGAATATAATGTGTAATATTGGATGTATTATGAGTTAACATTTATAAGAATATGCTGAATTATGGACTGAAATTAAGCCTCATATTTTTAATGCTGTCATTTTTGTTGTTAGGAAACAGACATGTTTTAAGGAGGGTTTGTAACTATAAATGAAATAATTGTAAAATCTGTCTGGATTTGTATATTAATGCTGGGTTGTGTCTTATTTTATTTTACTATCTTATCATTGATAAAACAAAAAAAATGAGGAAAGAAAATATCTCTATGTTCAAACTGTCACATTTTGGATGAAAGCTTTTAGAAAACCTTATGTAAGGAATAGCAGTGTATTAGGTAGTGGCATACAAGAATTTTGGTTGTATTGTGGATATCTTTATCCTAAATTCTGAGAATTTTGTGTTCAACACAGTATTTAAAAAATTTATTGTTAATTATAAATTAAAAACTGCCCTCCACAGTATTACTAAAAGTTGTGAAACACCCAGTACCAACGCTTTTTATACATTATATATTTAACTTCTAGGAATAAAAAATGTGTCCTCATATTTAAAAAAAAAATAACTTAAAATGGAATTGAATTGATCCATCTATACCTTTTTACTCTGAAATACTGTTAGACTTCTAAATCCATACACTTTTGAGTAATCCTTCTTCGTTTCCAACCATGTGGAAAATAGTGCAGTCTGTCACTAAAATGAGCTGCCAGTAAAAAACTTCGAATTGACTTGGCATCCGTGGTCTAAGCATACCATACTCAATTGAACTAACAAATCAGGAATTTAATACCACGTAATTTAAGGAATGCCATAAAGATCTAATATGCTTTCTATAAAAGCATTTTGATACCTTAAAAATTAATGTTTTCTTCACTATTGTATTCATGTTTTAAAAATTATAGGAAAATTTATAAGATGTTCATTTTCACTTGATAAATTTTTACTGTAATTCATAAAATGAAGTTTCAATTTAAGTAGTTTAAATGCGGCTGACACAGATTTCTTTAGATAAATGATTGATTTTCATGTATATTTTGCTAAAATAGTGCTAGTAATTTTTTGGTTAATATCTATTTTGAAAGGCAGTATGAATTTGAGAATTTATATTTTTGTCAACTTATTAAGGATGCTTAAAATTAATGAGGATAAAGCTAGCAGTTAAAGGTAAAGGCTTGATTTGAACCGTTAGTCGAATACCTATCCTGTGATTGGTTATGCCATTTGGCCATCTACTTTATAGCTCAGAGGATTTTTTTTCTTTAACTTTTCTTCTAATTTTACTTTTGAAACTGAGCTGGGGAGGAATCTTTGAAAGTTCAAAGTTCAGGAAAAAAAATTTATCCATGAAAACTAGAGTTTATATGTGATATAATAACTTTTATAACAACTTTTAATCTGCTGTCCCCACTTTTTTTTTTTTGCTATTTATGTCAAGAACCTCCTTCCTTTACTCAGATTCCTTGGGTCAGCAAGACTAATTGAGCCTAGAAGCTTCAGTTGGTATGTCAGTTTGGTTATGATATATAGGACTGCTATGCTTTCTTGGAATTTTGGTAATTCTCAGATTGATTCTGGAATATTTTACAATAAATATAAAGACATTGTATACCTGTTTTAGATTTGATTTTTAATTCTCTTGTTGAGGTTCTTAAATTCTGGCTTTTTTTAGAAATGTATTTTGTTAAGTATGGTATTAAAGTTAGATATTTTTAGATTTTTTCATTAGCTATGTGTATATATTACTTTTGTTGTGGAGGCTTTAAGATAAAGCATATATTTCTTTCTTTTTTAAAAAAAAAATTATTTGGGAGAGAGGGAGAGCAGAGTGAGAGAGAGAGAGAAAGAGCGCACACACACAAAAGTTGAGGGGAGGAGCAGAAGGAGAAGCAGACTCCCCACTGAGCACAGGACTCAGTCCCAGAACCCAGGGATCATGACCTGAGCCAAAGGCAGACGCTTAACAGGCGCCCCTTTCTAAAGAGAGGGTGAGACAAAAAAAAAAAAAAAAAAAAAAAAGGGTGAGATTAGTGACTCTACTGTATGTCTTATGCTTATGTAATTTTAAGTTTTTAAGATATTTTGGTTGAGATTTCTTTAAATGTATGAAGTCCAGCATAGTTTTCTGGTTATTATCTATTAAAAAGAGTAATGTGGGGGCGCCTGGGTGGCTCAGTGGGTTAAGCCGCTGCCTTCGGCTCAGGTCATGATCCCAGGTCCTGGGTTCGAGCCCCACATCGGGCTTTCTGCTCAGCAGGGAGCCTGCTTCCTCCTCTCTCTCTGCCTGCCTCTCTGCTTACTTGTGATTTCTCTCTGTCAAATAAATAAATAAAAAATCTTTAAAAAAAAAAAAAAGAGTAATGTGTAGACTGAGCAATTTCAACATGACACCCTAGATAATATCTTTAAAAATAAAACTTTAGAGACATGAATTGACCCAAAATATATGTCTGTAAGTAATTGCTGGGGTGGGTTTTATTGCACACATCAGCCATTTAGAGTAAGCTATGAGTTACAGAAAAACAAAAATTGTGTATTAATTAAATTCTACATCTTGGGTAGAATGGAAGCAGAAGGTATATTTACCAGTTGTTTTTATAGCAGTAAATAGATATGTAAGGTAGCATATTAAACTAGTGGCATGTTTAAAATATATAAATCTCGTATTTGCCTCTTTTCCACATTGTATCAACATAATGTCTTTAGTGTAATAGACCAGCGTAATGTCCCACGTGATGGGCCGTCTTAAGTTTATAAATGTCTGAAGGTTTGAGCCACAGGTCTTTTCAGTTACTAGTTTTGTGACCTTAAGCAACTCTAATATTCTCTTAGTAGAAATTCTAATATTCTAACATTCTCTTAGTAGAAAATCTTCAATGATGGTATAATGTCAAAACCTAGTAAAAACAATCTTAAATGGAGAAAGGTAGCTTTATTATTTTTAAAAAAATATTTCTTCAGAATATCACATATACTTATTCTTCAAATGTAAACACATTTTTAAAATGGATCAAGCTAAAGGCTTGATTTGAACTGTTACTTGAATAATCAGTCTCCTTACTAGGATGACAGAATGTCGACTATTTAAAAAGACAGTGTAGAGGGTGCCTGGGTGGCTCAGTGGGTTAAGCCTCTGCCTTTGGCTCAGGTCATAATCTCAGGGTCCTGGGATCGAGGCCCATATCGGCTCTCTGCTCAGCAGGGCGTCCGTTTCCCCCCCCACCCCTGCCTGCCTCTCTGCCTACTTGTGATCTCTCTCTCTCTCTGTGTCAAGTAAATAAATAACATAAAAAAAAAGTGTAGAAACATTATTCTTCACTGGTTCAACTAGGACAGTTTTTAAATACTTTCTGATTATATTTGGAAAGATTGTTCTTAATTAAGCATGAAAATAAGAAAGTTATGTCTTGGGGGTGCCTGGATGGCTCAGTCGGTTAAGTGTCCGACTCTGGATTTCAGCTCATGATTTTGGGGCCATGCTGGTTGTTGTACCTGTTTAGGATTCTCTGTCTCCTTCTCCCTCTCTTCTCTCCTGCCTCTCACTCTCTCTTCAAAAAAAAAGTTATGTCTTGGAAAAGGAGGTTAAGTTAGGCCATATCATAGATGGGACACAAGTGGGTAAAAGATCAGAAGAGAGGTTAAGAAGAAATTGTGCGTTGAATCTAATATGATGGAATTCAGTATGGCTTTAAAATCCAATTACTTTGACATAGGCTAAGAAAGATTTGGGTATTTTGTTGACAGTATGCTTGATTTGAACCATCAATGCCATGCAGCTATATAGAACACTAACACATCTTTCTCTGTAATTTTGGCCACTATGCTTTTAAAGAAAAGAGTCAGGATAGTGAGGGAACATGAAACTGTATTGTGTAAAGAGCAGTTAAGGCAGCATTTTCTAAATAATTTTATAGAAAGTTAATAGAAGTAGCAAGGTCATGTAGGGTGGAAGGAAGTAGGGTGTCGTATTGAAATGTTTGAGAAATAGGAGTTATAGCTGAAAGGTTTGTTTTAACTGAAACTTTTCATGGCCTTAAATACACTGATTTTCATTGTGATACTCTTAAAAGAGAGGTATAGTGATTCTCAGATGTATTTAGGTATGGAACACATTTTTGAGGCCTGTTAATCGCTCCTGGAATAGTATTCTAAGGGATACCATTTTAGGAAATGTTGGGTTTAAGGAACTGATAATGTTTAGCTTGAAGAAAAGGAAAATCATTTTTCAAATGCAGTTCCATGAAAGAGGCATGTTCAGTTTGGCCAGAAGGGTAATATGAAGATCTATATGTGAAAGTTACAAAGAAGAAATTATGACCTATTATAAGGTGGAACTTTTCTTCAAGAGTTAACCAACGTTAAATTGTTTTAAAGAACAGTGAGTTTCCTATAAGAATTCAAGAATAAAATAGGTGACTGCTTTGCCCTAATTTTGTAAAGAGATGCAAACATCAGGTGGGTGATAGAATGAGGTAATTTTTAGGATCTCTAAAAAAATCTGACATTATTTTATTAGAGTTTTTCCAAAAAGTTTTTTTGTTGACTTTTTCCCCCTCTAAGTTAATATGGTTTTTCAAGAGGCATGAGTAACTGAATAGTTGTTACAGTTGTATTTAAAAAAAAAAGATTGATGTGAAAAAAATTTGGATTTAGATACTGGTTTTGCAGTTTATATGATTTCAGGCAAATCACATCACTTTTTGGAGATCTCAGATTATTAAATATCTAAAATGGAGGTAGTCTAAAGTAGGGCTTTAGGAGCCCAATATTTAGGCAGACAGGTCTCTGATTTGAGTATCTATCCTACCAATTTGCCGGCACTATAACTTTATCTTAGTCTCAGTTATTTTTGAAATAAAATAGAATAATACCTCACAGGGTAATGAAATGATGTTTGTAAAGTGTCATGCAGGGTATATAAGGTGCTAAATAAATAAATGCAGAAATAAACATAAAATGCAATTTCACAGATTAGGAGTGTAAAAGTAAATGTTGTAAAGTAACTCATCAAAGATCTCCTGACTAAGCACAGAATTCAGGTCTTCTCTCACCCAAGTCTATTATTTCTAATTAAATTGCAATATCCCATCCTTTCTGTCTTATTCACTGAATGGTAATCACATACCAGGGAGTGTACCTGGTGGTAGAGATTTGGAAATGAAAGACTGGACTCTGGCTATTTGGCAGAATTTAGGGGAGAGGGAGGTAGAAGGGATTGACAGACCAGCACTCTCAGATGGGTTCTGTGATGATAGTACAAATAGAGGAATACTTATTTAGCATTGAGACGGGAGGGTCATGGGGTGGTTTTCCTGAAGGATATTAGGAATGGGAAAGGCAAAGAGAGTGAGAAAGGACTGTGGGAATAGGCTATACAAAGGCTGGTATGTGAGAACTTGGCACATTTGACAAATTGCAAAAAGGTAAGTATTGTTGTTCACATATATTAAGAAATGAAATTGGAGAAGTAGACTGGGCCAGATTATGAAAGGACTTTTAAAAGTGACCTTTTCTTTTTCTTTCTTTCATTTTTAAAGATTTATTTATTTACTGCAGTGAGGGGAAGGAGCAGAGGAAGAGGGAGAGATTCAAGCAAGACTCTTCACTGAGCACAGAGCCCCCAGATGCTGCGCTTGATCTCAGGACCCTGAGATCAGACCTGAGCTGAAACCAAAAATTGGATGTTTAATTGACTGTGACACATAGGCAACCCTATGGCTTTTTAAAGAGTTTAGATTTTATATTTAACGAAGAGTGGAAACCCTCAAAAAGGCTTCTTGCTTTTAATACAAGTAGTACATGTTTTTGGCAGTCACAGAAAAGTGAAAATTAGAGTACTCTGACTCCTCATTCCTACTTACCAATGATAATTACTGTTTAAATGTCTTGTAAATATTTCTAAAATTTTTTTATGTTTCTCAAACATGTGAATGTATATGTGAATATCTTTAAACAAAACATTTCAGTTGGTAAACCAGTAAACATCTTGTTTTCCAATGTAATTTTTCCTCATATATTTCTTAGTATTTTTCCATATCAGTACATACAAATCTGACATTCTCTAACAGTTACATAATATTCCATTATGTAGTTATACCATAATTTTTAAATATTTTATTTGTAGACAGCTAGCTATTTTTTTAGATTTTTGCTCTTTTTTTTTTTTGTTAAGATTTTATTTATTTACTTTAGAGAGAGAGATGCTTAACCAACTGAGTCACTCAGGGGTCCCTCCAGATTTTTGCTTTTACATACCTTGTTTCAGCCCACATATTTTTGCATACTTGTGAAACTATATCTGTAGGTTAATTTTTTAGTGATTACTAAGTTTATAAACACTTTAGATTTTGATAAATATTAGCAAATTTTCATCTAAAAAGATAATTCCAATTAAATACATGCCTCTTAACAGTATATGAAGTCCTATAAGGATTTTTCTGAATTTTCTGTAGATTCTTCATCCAACAAATAATTATTGAGTACCTACTATGTACCAAACACTGTAGTGGATAGCAGGCTAATTGTTCAAGGCAGATGGAGTCTCTGCTCTTAGACGCAGCCCAGAGTTAAAACCATAGAAAATCCGTAAGTGTTATTTGGTCTGTACAGTGTTTGTTACTGTTTTTATATTTGATATAATTTTCAGTTTTTTGTTTGGTTTGTTTTGGTTTTTTTGAGTATGCAATACTCTGTTTTCAAGGAACCATGTTTGAATACTTCCACTTGGCAGGAAGTTACCTTCTGTGGCAGTCCTTTCTAACTTAGCACAGTTCTGTCTGCTAAGTAGAAAGTTATATTACTCTCTGTCCCCAGGACCAGACATTCGTGATTGTAATTCTGCCCCTTAGGGTCATCATTATGACCGAAAGTCCAGTAAAGTGACTTGGACATAGAAAACATTTAATAACAGTATAGAGAATTGAACTGAATTTTGAGAATTGACTCATTAAGTTTTAAATTGGAATTTAGAACTAATATATAGCCAGGACTGTTTGAACATGATTTTCTACCAGATTACTTTTTAGTCATGCCATTTTTATGTCTGTTGAGTATCACACATGTAAATGAAATGACATTTATGTAGCTCAGCAATATTTTACTTTATTTTTTATTGAATTATAACATACAGTGTTATGTTAGTTTCAGGTGTACAGTATAGTGACTAAATAATTCTGTGCATTTTCAGTGCTTATCTTAATCTTCCTCATCTGTTTCACCTACCACCCACCCATATCCCTTCTGGCAGCCACTAGGTTTCTCTGTAAGAGTTTGTTTTGAGGATTTTTGGGGGTCTCTGTTTTGTCTCTTTTGTTGTCCGTCCATTTGGTTTTATTTCTTAAATTCCACATAGGAGTGAAATCTTACGGTTATTTGTATTTCTCTGACTTACTTGGCTTAGCATAATACCCTCTAGGTTCATCCATGTTGTCACAAATGGCACAATTTCATTCTTTTTTATGGCTGAATCTATTGCACTGTATGGAATATGCCACATCTTCTTTATCCATTCATTTATCAGTGGACACTTAGGTTGCTTCCATTTCTTGGTCTTTATAAATAATACTGCAGTGAACATAGGGGCACATACATCTTTTTAAATTAGTGTTCTCTTATTCTTTGGGTAAATACCCAGTAGTGGAATTATTGGATAATATGGTAATTCTATTTTTAATTTTTTGAGGAACCTCCTTAGTGTTTCCCATGGTGGCTGTACCAAATGGCATTCCCACCAGTTCTGCAGTTTTATTAGGTAAAAGTAGCTCTTTGGTTCTCAAATTTAAAAAATTGCGAGTTCACATAAAAATCTGCCGATTTCTGGCTCCCCTCCTGAAAAATTGGAAAATTTGGCATAACTGGGAGACTGGATTTGATCACGATAACAATTTGCTAGAATTTCGTAGTCAATGCCCTTTTCAGATGGTGCTTAGCACTTCTTAGAGTCTTATCCTTGGCCTTTCTGCTTATCTAACATTTCTTCCCAGGGACTTGTGGGCATTTGAGTTGGTAATTTAGTGGATACAAAAACTTAACATGTGCAAAACTGACCTCTGTTTCTACCCCTAAAGTCTGTTCGTCTTCCTCATCTTTCTGCTTCTCATGGCCCAGGCCAATACTTGGGTGTTCTCCTTGACTTCTCTGTTTATCTCACAACCCATATCCAGTCTGTCAGTGAATTCTGTTGGATATATTTTTAAAATATATCTCATATCAGAGACTCCTTCTTTTCTTCTTTTTCCCTTCACCAGCCTCTCTCGTCCATTCTGCCATTATCTGTCACCTGAATTTTAGTTGTAGTCTTCTCATTAGTCTCCCTGTTTCCACTTTTGCTTTCCATTTTTGTTGTTGTTGTTAAAGGTTTGATTTTTAAGTAAACTCAACACCTAGTGTGGGGCTCGAACTCAGAACCTGAGATCAAGAGTTGCATGCTCTACCAACTGAGCCAGAAAGGCATACCACCTCTTTTGACTTTCCAAAGCGATAGCTAAAAGACCCTTTTGAAAGGAAAGATCCTATTACTCCTGTGTTCAGGAACCTATGGTGGCTCCTCATTTAACTCAGAATAAAAGCTAAAGTCCTTTGTGACCTGACTTACAAGGTCTGTGTGTCACGTGGCAGCTTGTTACCTCTTTGACCTCCTCTCCTATTATTCCTATCACAACCCCCACCCCCGCCGCCTTACCATACCAGTTCCCTTGCCTGCACCTTTTGTGTGCCATGCACACTTCTACCTTGTACCTTTGTCTTCGTTTTTCTTTTTGTGTGCAGTGCTTTTCCCAAATAACTGCATGGATAGGTTTCTTAATTTTTTGCTCAAATGTTATCTTCTCATTGAGGTCGGTAATAGTTATCCTATTTAAAATTATACCCTCTCTCCTGTCAATTCCTTCCATGAGTCCCATCCCTGTCTGTCCCCTGTAACACTACTACCTTTCACATATATTCCTTCCTTATTACTTCCATTATCAGAATTTTGGTCTTTTATTTACTGATGTATCCCAGACATAAGGAATAGTATCCACAACAATTGGTGCTCAACAAACATTTGTTGGACAAGTGAATGAATCCTGAGTTTGCAATTCCTGGTCTGCAGTTTGTGCTTTTCTTATTATTTTATTAGTCAATTTATTAGACAATAATACTTTATTAGAAGTTAGTTTTATTTATTGTTGCATATTAATTAGATAGTAAATACATTTATAGTGTTTATATGAAAATAGTTTTCAGCCCTTAATACTTAATCCTGGTAAGAACGCTGTGAGGTAGAAACTATTATTATTCAATTTTTTTTTTTTTAAAGATTTTATTTATTTATTTGACAGATCACGAGTAGGCAGAGAGGCAGGCAGAGAGAAAGAGAGAGAGAGGAGGAAGCAGGCTCCTTGCTAAGCAGAGAGCCCAATGCAGGTCTTGATCCTAGGACCCTGGGATCATGACCTGAGCCGAAGGCAGAGGCTTTAAACCACTGAGCCACCCAGGCTCCCTATTATTACCATTTTAAAAGGACAAGTAAACTGAAGACCAAAGTCAGAGCTAGTAAGGGAAAAGCCAGGATTTGCATTTAAGCAATTACTTAGGTACTTGAATTTGTTCTTAATTATCACACCATTCTGCTCATCTTTATTTTAAATAAGCCTTAAATGTATGTGTTGCAGATAATTTTTCCCTGTTTAAAATTTTCTGTCTTGATTTTACTTTTTTGCCCTCCAAAATAGTTTAATATTTATGTAGTAAAACTAATAGAGTAATATTTTCCTTTGAGGCTTTTTTATTTTTTTGAAGGTCCTTCTTGTTTCTAAGAGTCCCCTTAGTTTTGATTTGTAGTCAAATCTTAAGATGATCAGATACACATTTTATATCACCTTGATGGCATTATGGAGATTTTGTTTGAAGGGCGTAAGACTAAAACCTGGAACAACAGTTAGGAACCTAGTACTAACTCCAGTAAGAAATAATTGAGAACGGACTGTGGGGATGGACAGGAAGAGATTGATTTCAAGATATATTCATAGGTAAAATATGCAGGTCGTTGTGACTGATGAGCTGTGAATCAAAGGAAGACTGCATTAGCTTACAAGTTGCTGGTTGTAAAAGTTTGGAGGAGAGGGAGTATGTTTGTTGTGATGCCGTTTATTGGTTGAATGGATGAATTGATGGGAGATATAAAACAGGAAGGAATATAAACAGGTTTGGAAGATAAAGTGATACTCACTTTTGGATATGTTGAATTCAGGATGCCTACTGAATATCTAATTTTCTTTCCCTTTTTTTAGAGAGAGAACACTAGTGGGGCTGGGGGAGGGTCAGAGGGAGAGAGAGAATCCCAAGCAGACTCCTTGCTGAGCATGGAACCTGATGAGGGGCTCTATCTTAGGACCCTGAGATCATGACCTGAGGCGAAATCAAGAGTCAGACCCTTAACCGAATATCTCATTTTCAATACGTTCATTAGGCAGTTTGGTAAATGAATCTTAGCTTCATAAAGAAAACTGGGCTACTAAGTTTAAGGAATAAGGTAGATGGCAGGTAGAAAATATATGGGTCTACGAGCGACTTCCCTGCCTTGTTTTCTTCAGAATTACTTCGTTGAATAAAATACAAAAAGAGCTTTAAAGAGCTCTTTCAAAGAGCTTTAAAGATTGTGAAAAGTTTTTATGTCTGTGATGTGTGTGATATTAATGTGTTTGTAGCTATATTCATCACTCAGAAAACTTCAGCTATTTTAAAATTAGGAGGACTCCAGAAGTCACCTGACTTAGGTATATGAATTCATAATTTCTGAATATTCCACTTGCATAAAAGTCAATTTGGATACTTTGTTTTTTGAGGGGCTTTTAAGGTAAAATTTTGGCAAAAGGGCATTTTCTTGGCAGGAGGGGATATTGAGATCAGGAAGACCTGGTATTGAATTCTTTCTGTGCCACTTTCTGGCCCCATGATCTTGGATAATTTATCTTTCTTAGCTTCAGTTTTTTCATCTGTGGAAATAATTTTCTTTTAGCAAGGTTGAGACTCCCTTTTAGTAGTTTTAGAAACTAGAGATAATGTATACATGTTTTCTGGCATTTATAATAGGCTACTAAATAAACTGAAGCTCTTCTGATTTTTATTTTCAACCTGTTTCTATCCAGTGTCATATTTTTGTTCTGAAATCAGTTACTGTAGAGATAAGTATCTGGATTCTAAGCTAGAGTTATTTGCAGATGTTTAATCGTTCTAAAGGTTCCAATATATGCATAAAAATTAGTATTCACATTTATGTCCAAAAAATGAGTCTAGAGTTTTTTTTTTTTTTTAAAGATTTTATTTATTTATTTGACAGAGAGAGATCACAAGTAGACGGAGAGGCAGGCAGAGAGAGAGAGAGGGAAGCAGGCACCCTGCTGAGCAGAGAGCCCAATGTGGGACTCGATCCCAGGACCCTGAGATCATGACCTGAGCCGAAGGCAGCGGCTTAATCCACTGAGCCACCCAGGCGCCCCAAGTCTAGAGGTTTTTAACAACAGTTAGCTAACTTAATGTCCATGAAACCTATGAGATAGGCAGTGTATTGTCTGCATTTTAAAGGTGAGGAAATTAGGTTACAGAAGGGCTAAGTAAGTTAAAATTATAGCTAGTTGAGTGCAAAAGGATTTGAATCTAGGCAGTCTGGCTTCAGAGCCACAGTCTACTAAGTACTAGCGAGTAAAGCTGCAGTGACAGTTTCACTTACTCTAGAGCAGTAATTCTTTGGTAATGTCTTCTCCATTCCCACCCTCTGTCCACTGTAGAGATGCTAATGCTCTTCCCTAGGTTTGTGTCTGCCACAGCACAACTCCTCTGCCCCAATCTTTGAGAAAATGCAAGATGTTTCTGAAAAGAGCAAAAACAAAAGCACTGTGGGTATATGAAAAATTAAGATGGGCTGCCCTCTAGTATTTATCAAAACTAACCTTTAATTAAGCCTCAGGTAATTCTAACAAGACTTTTACGTCATTGCCCCATTTAATCCTAACAGCAGCTTTGCAATAACTTGTATTGGTATTCTCATTTTATAGTGAGTAGAGAGAAAATAAGCTGACCAATTTGCTCAGCTATAAAGTCCAGAGTGAAGTCAAATTGAAGTGCTCTGGCTAAAAATTTTGTACTTTTTAAAATGCTGTGCTGTGGTTTGGTTTCCATTTATAATAAGCAAAGTTCTGTTGAAAGTCAAAAATGGCTTGCTCAGTGCAAGATTTTAATTTTTTTTTAAGAGAACCTTTTTTTTATTTTTAAGATTTTATTTGTCAGAGAGGGAAAGAGAGAGAGAGGGTACAAGCAGGGGGAGCGGCAGGCAGAAGGAGAAGCAGGCTCCCAGCTGAGCAAGGAGCCCGATACAGGACTCCCATCTCAGGACCCTGGGATCATGACCTGAGCTGAAGGCAGACGATTAACCACCTGAGTCGCCTAGGTGTTTTAATTTTGATTTTAACTTTTTAAAAATTATTTATTTGACAGAGAGAGAGCACAAGCTAAGAGAGCAGCAGGCACAGGGAGAGGGAGAACCAGACTTGCTGCTGAGCAGGGAGCCTGATGCGGGGCTTTACCCCAGGACCCTGGGATCATGACCTGAGCTGAAGGCAATACTTAATTAACTGAGCCACCCAGGCACCTCTGTGGATTTTAATTTTTGTATTTGTTAATGATAACACCAAATAAGAGAGACCTAAAAGTAAGAAATAGAGTAAATCAGAGTATTAATCTTTTGGATCAAAGTGATTTTTCTGGCAACCTAAGTATATGGTAATTAAGTTCATTTAAAAAAATTAAAAACATATCTTTATATATAGTGCTCAACATAGATCTCAGGTTCTCTCTAAGTCCTGCTTACCCGTTGATGTAATTTTCTTTCTTTTTCTTTTTTTTAAAGTTTTATTTATTTGAGAGAGAGAGAGCATGAGCAGGAGGGGCAAAGGGAGAGGGAGAGAGAACCTCAAGCAGACTTTGCACTGAGCAGGAGCTGGACGTGGGGCTCAGTCTCAGAACCCTGAGATCATGACTGGAGCCAAAACTAAGTTGGATGCTTAACCGACTGTGCCACCGATGAGCCCCAATGTAATTTTCTTAATCTGCTGTTAGTTGAAAATCATAGTAGTTCCTGTTTCTGCTCAGAGGAAGTGGTTTTGATCCCTACTTTATCTAGTAGCTTCTTGGAACGGGGTGGTTTGAAGTTCTGTTTACTCACTCCAAGGATCTGTTCAATTTCTGATAACTGGTGGGGTCCTTAAAGACTGCTGACAACATGAACCATATTGGCATTAGGCTACATTTATCTGAAAAGTATAAGGCATAATAAAATCCAGGGGCACCTGGGTGGCTCAGTGTAACCCACTGCCTTTGGCTCAGGTCATGATCTTGGGGTCCTGGGATTGAGCCTTTCTTCGGGCTCTCTGCTCGGCGGGGAGCCTGCTTCTCCCTCTCTCTCTCTGCCTGCCTCTCTGTCTACTTGTGATCTCTCTCTCTGTCAGATAAATAAAATCTTTAAAAAAAAATCATAAAATCCAGTTGTCCTATATGATAAAATTATTTATTTATTTATTTTTAAGATTTTATTTATTTATTTGACAGAGATCACAAGTAGGCAGAGAGGAAGGTAGAGAGAGAGAGAGGAGGAAGCAGGCTCCCCGCCTAGCAGAGAGCCCCATGTGGGGCTTGATCCCAGGACCCCGGGATCACGACCCGAGCCGAAGGCAGAGGCTTTAACCCACTGAGCCACCCAGGCGCCCCATGATAAAATAATTTAAACTTTGGGCTCCGTGGATCAGCAGTGATCATATATTCATTGATGGTAGTATATTTATTTTGTTATTTCTGCTTTTTTCTTCTCTAACTCCTTTTCATGTATTTGTGTTTTCTATTTTTGTTGTTGTTCTTTTCTCTTTTTTACTTTTGCCTTCTTTTTTTGTAGCTTAACGCTTTCTAAAGGTACTGGTTAATGGATCAGTCACACTAAATGAAATTTCCAGCTTCCATTATGTAGCATAACTTTGTGGGCAGGACCACAATGGTCACCAGTTGTAGCAGCCACAACTGTTTTTGGTTTCTTGGACCCAAAAGAAATCCTTCATAGGTCGCTGGTGCTTCATGTCATAAACACTGTTTTTCAAATTTTGTTTTAGGAACTGCAACCATGAATGAAGAAAACATAGATGGAACAAATGGATGCAGTAAAGTCAGAACTGGTACTCAGAATGAAGCGGCATTACTTGCTTTGATGGAAAAGACTGGTTACAACATGGTACAAGAAAATGGGCAAAGGAAATTTGGTGGTCCTCCTCCAGGTGTGGATTTATTTATGTTCAAAAATATTGAGTCTTTAATATACATTAGGCATATATATCCACAAATATCCAAAATAATAGTTCTTTCCTTATAACTGCTGAAATACCTTAGCAGTTATTTTTACTATTTGTGAGGGAAAATTGGTAGATTATGTATGTTATGCATGTTTTACTCTTACATTTTTTTTCAACTCTTCTCTTGGTTTAGGAAATAGTTGAGAAGAAAGTTGGGTTGGTTGGGTTTTCTTTTCTCCAGTTTTTTATTAAATTCTAGTTAGTTAACATATAGTTAATATTGGTTTCAGGAGTAGAATTTAGTAATTCATCACTTACGTATAATACCCAGTCCTCAATGCAGCAAGTGCTCTCCTTAATACCTATCCCTTCTTCAGCTCTTCCCAGCCTACCTCCCCTCCAGGAGCCTCCTATTTATTCTCTATAGTTAATAGTCTCTTATGGTTGGCTTCCCTCTCTTTTTTTTCCCCTTCCTTATGTTCATCTGTTTTGTTCCTTAAATTCCACATATGAGTGAAATTATATGGTATTTGTCTTTTTCTGACTGACTTATTTTGCTTAACATAGTACATTCTAACTTTATCCATGTTGTTGCAAATGGCAGGATTTCATTCTTTTTGATAGCTGAGTAATATTCCACAGTATACCTCTTTATCCATTCATCCGTTGATGGGCATTTGGGCTCTTTCCATAATTTGGCTATTGTTGATAATGCTTCTATAAACATTGGGGTGTATGTGCCCCTTCAAATCCGTATTTTTGTATCCTTTAGGTAAATACCTAGTAGTGCAATTGCTCAGTCATATGGTAGCCCTGTTTTTAACTTTTTGAGAAGCCTCCTAATTGTTTTCCAGAGTGGCTGCACCAGTTTGCATTCCCACCAATGGTATAGAGGAAATTTATTTCCTTTCTTGGAATCCTCACCAACATTTGTTGTTGCTTGTTTTATTAATTTCAGCCCTTACAGGTGTGAGGTGGTATCTCATAGTTTTGATTTGTATTTTCCTGATGATTAGCAATGTTGAGCATCTTTTCATGTCTATTGGCCATCTGGATGTCTTCTTTGGAAAAAGGTCTATTCATGTCTTCTGCCTATTTCTTAACTGGATTATTTGTTTTTTTTTTTTTTGTGGGGGGTATTGAGTTTAATAAGTTCTTTATAGATTTTGGATACTAACCCTTTATTAGATAAGTCATTTAAATATCTTCTCCCATTCTGTAGGCTGACTTAGTTTTGTTGATTGTTTCCTTTGCTGTGCAGAAGCTTTTTATCTTGGTGAAGTCCTAATAGTTCATTTTTGCTCTTGTTTTCTTTGCCTCTGGAGATGTATCTAGTAAGAAGTTGCTATGGCTGGGGTTCTTGGGTAGCTCAGTTGGTCAGGCATCTGACTCTTGATTTCAGCTCAGGTCATGATCTCAGGGTCATGAGATTGAGACCCACATTGGACTCTGTGCTCAGTGTGGAGTCTGCTTGAGATTCTCCCTCTCCCTTTAAATAAATAAATAAAATCTTAAAAAAAAAATTGCTATGGTTGGGGTCAAAGAGGTTGCTGCCCTTGTTCACTTCTAGGATTTTGATGTTTTCCTATCTCACAGTTAGGTCTATCATACATTCTGAATTTATTTTTGCGTGTGGTATAAGAAAGTGGTCCAGTCATTCTTCTGAATGTTGTTGTCCAGTTTTCCCAGCACCATTTGTTGAAGAAACTTATCTTTTTTTCCACTGGATATGCTTTCCTGCTTTGTCAAAGGTTGATTGACCATATAGTTGTGGGTCCATTGCTGGGTTTTCTGTTCTGTTCCATTGATCTATGTGTCTATTTTTGTGCCCGTACCATACTGTCTTGATGATTACAGCTTTGTAATATAGTTTAAAGTCCAGAATTATGATGCCTCCAACTTTATTTTTCTTTTTCAAGATTGCTTTAGCTATTTGGGGTCTTGTGTGGCTCCATAAAAATTTGAGGCTTATTTGTTCATTGAAAAATGCTGGTGGATTGGGTGCCTTAGTGACTCAGTCAGTTAAATATCTTCCTTTAGCTCAGGTTGTGATCCTAGAGTACCAGGATTGAGCCCCACATCAGGCTTCCTGCTCAATGGGGAGTCTGCTTCTCTCTCTGACCCTTCTCCATCTCATGCTTGCTTGCTCTCTCAAATAAATAAATAAAATCTTAAAAAAAAAAGAAGAAAAATGTTGGTGGTATTTTGATATGGGTTGCATTAAAGGAGTAGACTGCTTCAGGTAGTATAGACATTTTAACATTATCTGTTCTTCCAGTCCATGAGCATGGGATTTTTTTCCATTTCTTTGTATCTTCTTCATTTTCTTTCATGAACATTCTGTAGTTTTCATTGTATAGATCTTTTATCTCTTTGATTAGGTTTAGTCCTAGTTATCTTACGGTTTTTGGTGCAGTTGTAAATGGGGTCAATTCCTTGATTTTTTTTTCTTTTTCAGTATTGGTTTATAGAAATGCAACAGATTTCTGTACATTATTTTATATCTTGCACCTTTGCAATTTGTGTATTCTAACAATTTTTGGTGAAGTCTATTGGGCTTACTACTTGGGTTTATAAAGAGTCAGGATTGGGTCACAGGGAAAAGGGTACTGTTTTTTTAAAATTTTTTTAATTTTTAATTTTTAATTTTTTATTTTATTTTTTTAAAAGATTTTATTTATTTATTTGACAGAGAGAGAGAGATCACAAGTAGGCAGAGAGGCAGGCAGAGAGAGAGAGGGGGAAGCAGGCTCCCCGCCGAGTAGAGAGCCTGATCCAGGGCTCCATCTCAGGACCTTGAGATCATGACCTGAGCCTAAGGCAGAGGGTTAACCCACTGAACCACCCAGGAGCCCCGGAAAAGGGTACTGTTAAAGAGAGGTTATTTTGGGGAGGATTTTGAAAGAGCAGTGAGTAGAGGAGTGGTGTTTATACTAAAGGCAAACCAGATGGAAACAGCTACATAAATATGATATTTTGCCTTTCTACTAGTAGCCAGTGTACTTTATTTGCTCAGAAACCTCCAGTTAGCTTTCTATCAGACTTAAGATAAAATCTGGGCCTCTAGCCACCTGGATGGCGGAACTACAACTTTAGTACTACCTCAAGTATGTGTTAGCTGTACAGGCCTGTGTGCTGTATGGTGTTCTGAGTACAAAACACTTGCTCTTTCTTAATATATCTGGAAGGTTTGTTCCCTCATTTTTTTCTCATCTCCTCTTAAACCTCATATGCTCAGAGAAGGTTTACCTGACTACAGAGAATATCAATTCTTCTGTGGCTTTATTTTTCTTCATAGCACTTGTCATTATCTCTTTTCTCTGTTGAATATAAGCCTTATGAGGAAGGGTCTTCTATTTTGTTCACTGTTGTACCATTAATATCTAGAATAGTGCACAGCACATAGCAGGCACAGTAAATTTGTGGAATGAGTGAATCATTGAATAGTGCATATAAATATCTTATTAGAATTTGTTTATTTTTGTCTTTCAGGTTGGGAAGGTCCCCCTCCACCTAGAGGCTGTGAAGTTTTTGTAGGAAAAATACCTCGTGATATGTATGAAGATGAGTTAGTTCCTGTATTTGAAAGAGCTGGGAAGATATATGAATTTCGACTTATGATGGAATTTAGTGGTGAAAATCGAGGGTATGCTTTTGTGATGTACACTACAAAAGAAGAGGCCCAATTAGCCATCAGAATTCTTAATAATTATGAAATTCGACCAGGGAAGTTTATTGGTGTGTGTGTAAGCTTGGATAATTGCAGATTATTTATTGGAGCTATTCCTAAGGAAAAGAAGAAAGAAGAAATTTTGGATGAAATGAAGAAAGTTACAGAAGGAGTTGTAGATGTCATTGTTTATCCAAGTGCAACAGATAAGACCAAAAATCGTGGTTTTGCATTTGTTGAATATGAATCTCACAGAGCTGCTGCCATGGCTAGGAGAAAACTAATCCCAGGTAAACTTACCTTTTAAAGTTGATTTTGTCATATTAACCTAATTGTAAATATAGAAAAATGACAGCACCTTATGGATTGATATTTTGATAATATGTAATGCCCTTAAAGAGATATAGAGATTTTTTGAGTAAGGAAGTAAAATAAATGGTTCTAAAAAGACAAGAAGAAATTGTCCCTATAAAATGAGTCATTATCTGTAATACTATATGAATTTACTGAATATATACACATAGACACTTTTATTGTGGTGTTAATTGTTGTTTGGTAAAAATCCAAAGAACGGTACCTAATTCTTTTGTTAAAGGTCTTTTTTTAAATATTTTAAGATCTAACCCATTTCAGAGAGAAAGACAGCATGTGCAGGGGGAGAGGGATTGGGAAGGGCAGAGGGAGAAAGAGAAGCAGGCTTCCCACCAATATAGGGCTCCATCCCAGAACCCTGAAATCATGACCTGAGCCAAAGGCAGATGCTTAACTGACTGAGCCACCCAGGTGCCCCAATAAAGGTCTATTTTTGAAATGTATTCTATTTTTGAAATGTATTCGTACTGTTGACTCTTGAATTCCACTGTAAGTTCTGGCTGGGTTTGCCTTAGTAAAAACTTTCTTGGAAGTTTTCATGTGAGAAACTGTGTTTAACCAAATATACTGATATTGGAGTTCCTGCTTCTTTTGAGAAAGTTTTATTTAATAGTTTTTGACTTTTAGTTGTTTTAATTGTCTTCAGGTTAATTTATTTTTTTACAGGTACATTCCAACTATGGGGCCATACCATTCAGGTAGATTGGGCTGACCCAGAGAAGGAGGTTGATGAGGAAACCATGCAGAGAGTTAAAGTTCTCTATGTAAGAAATTTAATGATCTCAACTACAGAGGAAACTATTAAAGCAGAATTCAACAAATTCAAACCTGGTGCAGTTGAACGAGTAAAGAAACTTAGAGATTATGCTTTTGTTCACTTTTTCAACCGAGAAGATGCAGTGGCTGCTATGTCAGTTATGAATGGAAAATGCATTGATGGAGCAAGTATTGAGGTAACACTGGCAAAACCAGTAAATAAAGAAAACACTTGGAGACAGCATCTTAATGGTCAGGTTAGCCCTAATTCTGAAAATCTGATTGTGTTTGCTAACAAGGAAGAGGGCCACCCAAAAACTCTAGGCAAACCACCAACTCTTCCAGCTCGTCTCAATGGTCAACATAGCCCAAGCCCCCCTGAAATTGAAAGATGCACTTATCCATTTTTTCCTGGAACCAAGCTTACTCCAATTAGTATGTATTCTTTAAAATCCAATCATTTCAATTCTGCAGTAATGCATTTGGATTATTACTGCAACAAAAATAATTGGGCACCACCAGAATATTATTTATATTCAACAACAAGTCAAGATGGGAAGGTACTCTTGGTATATAAAATTATTATTCCTGCTATTGCAAATGGATCCCAGAGTTACTTTATGCCAGACAAACTCTGTACTACGTTAGAAGATGCAAAGGAACTGGCAGCCCAGTTTACATTACTTCATTTGGGTAAGTTTAAAAATACTTTAAATAATTATTGTAGAATATGAAACTAGGAAATACTGTTATTAAAAATTATTTTGAATTGGTGGTATTTAACATAAATTTTACCTCAGTTTTGTGAATTCATGATAAATTTTGTTGAGACTTTTCTCTTGTATAATCTTCCTATATTTAACTTTTAGCTTTTTAAACATTACTTAGGGGAAAATTTGGTTTTGATTTACAGAGATCATGATCTTATTTCATTAATTTATTGTTTTTGTAATGACTAATCTTCATTTGATAATTTCTATATAACTTACAGGATGTTACTTAAACCAACTTGTTAGAGTGTCCCTGCATCTTTGGTGAAGTCTGCATAGTAATCGTTTCGGGGGGCAGTGGCAGAGAGTTGGTAAAATCAGACGTATTTCAGATGGGTTATGTGTAGACACAGCCTTATGCTCACCAATCTGGAAATTTGTCATTATCACTCATGAAAGACGAAAAGCATCACCAAGTGGTGTTTATGACCATTCTTTTCTTAATTTCATGCTTTTAAAAGATTAAGTTTACTTAATACCTTTGAGGGATAGTTAAAAAGGCTTTGGTAACAAAACATTTTGCATTGTGAAGGAAGAGATGCAATATCACTCTGGTATTTTCTTCTGTTTTTTATTCTTGCCCCCCCCACCACTTTTTCTCAGTTTTTTGACAGAGTTATAGATTGTGTTTGGTGATTATTTTGTGCCTCAAATAATATTTATTAGAAGAATAGTGGTTTCTTGAAGATAACAGTAATGAGTCCCCAAGAGGGATTATAATTGTTACTTGATTATAATTGTCAAACTCTTAGCTTAAAATTGATTTGTTATATGGTTGCAGAACCATACTACTGAAGCTTATGTCTGTTTAAAATTGATACTCTCAAGTTTGTTAAAGAGAAGGCAGTCTAAAAGGAAAACCATTGCGAAGGGGGGAGGGAATTTTATACATTGTATAGATGTATTTTATACAGTGCTTATCCATGCATAACCACCATAGTATGCATGGTTTTAGGAGATTCTGATCATCAGAATTTCAGGGCTGAAGGTAGGGTTTCTTTCAAAAGAAACTTTTGGTCATGTCCTCAATTATTGGAAACATTAGGGAATTTTACAGTCATTGAAATTAATAAATTCTTAAGTATGATTTTCATTAATGCACAAAATAGAAGCCTTCCATTTTTTCTTTTAATAAAGACAATTTAAGTTAAAGATTAAAATTACAGGGACAGCAAATAATTCAAATTAGGGTTCTTAGAAAAAAATGGATCAAATTATTTTTTTGGAGTGGAATATAGGTAATTAGTTGCTGAGCAAGATTTTCTCAGGATACTTATATCTGATTTAACATGGTAATGCTAAAACATACTTCTATCCCTACTTATTCCCTTACAAATTTAACTTAGCTTAAATTTCCAAGATTCTTAAAATAGTCTTAGTTCATAGCAGATTTTCCAGTTCGACATGATTTGCCCATCTGCTTATTCCATAAAGATCAGATGCTAATTGAACCAGAGGTTTTTCATCAGCTTTTAACTCCATTATTGAGATGGTTTTGACTTGAGTTTTAGGACCATAGTTAGTTTTATTGACCTTACAGTTCCTAAAGAGAATCCATGTTCAGGTATAGTTTTCCCAACTTGATTTTGTTTTTTATGGATGAAGTTAGCTTCAATAAATGAAATACTTAGAGGACACAGTTTGCTTTAGTCCTCTATTTTAGATTTTATCAGCCTTATATAAAAGCTACTTATAATTAAAAAAATCAACAATTTCTGTTTTATATATTTTCTCTGTTTCTAATTACCATCAGAGAGAAGACCCAAGATCTAAATATAAGCCAAAAATTTTAATTAAACACTAGGACTTGTTTGGATGCGCTACACAAGGCTTTTGAGGCCTTATCTACAAAGTGACATAAAAATCCTTATTGCAGTTGACAAGATACGTGAGTGAAGGTTGAGGCAGCTGAGGAGAAGAAGGGATAGAATTTAGGGAAGTGTAAGAAACCGAAATCAGGGGTCTAGAAATCTTTGATCAGAAAACAAGTGCCTGACCTTTGGAGGTTATTAAAGTAGGGCAGGAATTATAGACAGCCAGGAGGTTACATGTTGCTAAATGGGAGATTAAGGTATATATAGACTGAATATTGTTGTGGCAGTATTCTGGTTTGCTTTTTACTTCTGTTAATATTGGACTCTCGAGCTTTAAAGAATTGATGCCTTTTTAGGTACAGTTGGTAGAGATCAGTTGGTAGTAGTGTGTTCTTAGAGGGTAAAGGGTGGTATGTTCTTTCTATCCTGCTAAATATTTACATGTTTCAAGCATTGGATTTTTCTGAGATCTTGAGAGGTTGTTATTGGTTCCTAGAGTTTCCCAAATAGAGTTCATTAAATATTAAATCATCTTTTGGCTCTGTTTTCTTAAAGAATTTGAATGTACCTCTCCAGATAGTGAATTTGACTTCTATTTTAAAATGTTTTCTTTGGGTGTGGTAATTTTTTTTCTTTTTTAAGTTTGTTTTCATACCCTTCTGTTAACCCTTTCAGTTTGATGTTATTCTGAGCATTATTACCCAGTCTTACTTTGATGGTCTTTGATTATTATATGTGATATAGTCATTTACCTTTTTATTTCAGAGTCCTTTAAGAATGTACTTTTATTTATTTATTTATTTATTTATTTATTTATTTATTTATTTATTTATTTAAGATTTTATTTATTTGACAGAGATCACAAGTAGACAGAGAGGCAGGCAGAGAGAGAGAGAGAGAGGAAACAGGCTCCCCGCTGAGCAGAGAGCCCGATGTGGGGCTCGATCCCAGGACCCTGAGATCATGACCTGAGCCGAAGGCAGCGGCGTAACCCACTGAGCCACCCAGGCGCCCCAAGAATGTACTTTTAATACCCACATTGTTTTGGTGTTATCATGCCCATTTTTCAGGTTTGAAAAATAAAACAGAAAAAATCAGACTTTAGTTAAATGATTATCATTGGTGTTATGAGGAAAATAGTTTTCTTAAAGGGATAATAGGTACCTAAATGAGTAGTACTAGAGGTCTGAGAGTTTACTGTAGTGACCATTTAATGCTTTTAGTGGAACCCCAGAAGTTCTTGGTGGGTAGTTCTTTAAAGTCAATTTTTTAAAAAAATTTGGGTAATTTGGTCCCATTTAAAGTGAATTCTATTTTAAGCAAAATACCCCTAATAGAAGAAGCTAAAAGCTGGGATTTAATGCCAAAATTGAACCCTCTTTTTTTTTTTTTTTTTTTTTTTTAAACTTTGAAGTTGGAGACTATCTTCCTCTTCATAATGTCAGAGAATGATCTCCCTAACCTCACTGGAAACTGATTACTCAACCAATGGGATGAGAAATTGTCACCTGTTTATATTTAGGAACCTGTAATATGTGAGATACTCAGTGGGTTTAATACATAGACTACATACCTGTGGGCTCAGAAATAGTTTCTATGCTAAGTATTTGACGTATGGAGATGTCATGGGTCATTGAGTATCATATCTCTTTTTTTAAGATTTTATTTATTTATTTGACAGGTAGAGATCACAAATAGGCAGAGAGGCAGGCAGAGAGAGAGAGGAGGAGGCAGGCACCCTGCTGAGCAGAGAACCGGATGCGGGGCTCTGGTCCCAGGACCCTGGGATCATGACCTGAGCAGAAGGAAGAGGCTTTAACCCACTGAGCCACCCAGGCATCCTAAGTATCATATCTTTTTAAATAAGCATTTTCTAGTTAATAATTTTGTATCTGTTTAATAATGGATCCAGACTATGAGTGTGATAGTCTTTGCCTCTGTTTTGAATATGGGCCTTCCATATTTGCCACTGCTTTCCCCTGGAGGATTCTTAACCATGTTAGGAGTGGGATAAGCAAAATCAAGGAAATAAAGGGAGGTCCTGGAGAGTTACAGTTTTTTTTTTTTTTTTTAAGATTTTATTTATTTATTTGTCAGAGAGAGAGAGGGAGAGAGAGTGAGCACAGGCAGACAGAATGGCAGGCAGAGGCAGAGGGAGAAGCAGGTTCCCTGCTGAGCAGAGAGCCCGATGCGGGACTCGATCCCAGGACCCTGAGATCATGACCTGAGCCGAAGGCAGCCGCTTAACCAACTGAGCCACCCAGGTGTCCCGAGGGTTACAGTTTTGAAGAAAGTCCTGGAGAATACTTACTGGAAGGAGGGAGGTAGCCTCAGTGTGTCATGGCAGTTCACCTTGTTATATAATTTATTAGTAACTAATTGAAGGCAAGGCATTTCTTATTTCTATGTTTGTATAATACTGACACAAGTGGCAATTTTTTACTCTCAAACTGCAGTAAAGAACCTCTGTCACAAATCAGCTGTGCCCTTGATGTAATTTCAGTCATCTTTTGGCTGTGACTAATGAAGTTTATTAAAGAACAACTTTTCTTGAATGCTGCTCATGTACTAAGTGTACTTTTGTAGCAGTTAGGAGTTAAATATAAATAAAATTTTGTTTTTGGTCTTAGGTCTACTGAAGAAGGCAGAGACAAACTGCAGAAGTTTTGAGAGTACAAAGGAAGGGTGTGCCCACCTGATTTGAGTTGTAAATCTTGAGAGAGTTTATGGGCAGAGGGGCACAACATGAGCAAATACCTGCTAGAAAAACAGCATGGTTGGGGGTGGCTAATGGCAAACAGTTGTGTCTGGTATTTGCTTTGGTGATTTCAGTCAGATTTTAAGGATTAGAAATTGAAAAGATGTGGACGTTAGTTAATTGAAATTTTATCAGTCTTGCTTTTTATAAAACTTTGCAAGTTTTTTTTTTAATTTTTTTATTAATATGACTATGTTGTCTTTAGTTGCTTTTCTTTTGAGCAAGTAATTTTTTTCTGGATGAATCCATCCTAAGTTGTGTGGACTATTTTATGTGTCATCTTATGGTCATCTTTTTAATATCTCCTATATTTTCTATTTTCAGTATTCATTTTGTGGCTGACTTGCATATTGTTTCTTGTATTTGACTTTGTAATGACATACTCTTTTTTTTTTTTTAAAGATTTTATTTATTTATTTGACAGAGATCACAAGTAGGCAGAGAGGCAGGCAGAGAGAGAGAGAGAGAGGAGGAAGCAGGCTCCCTGTAGAGCAGAGAGCCCGATGTGGGGCTCGATCCCAAGACCCTGAGATTATGACCTGAGCTGAAAGCAGAGGCTTTAACCCACTGAGCCACCCAGGTGCCCTGTAATGACATACTCTTTAGAATTTTTAATATTTTATGGTCATAGAGTGGTAAAATATTTAGATATATATTCCAAGCATGATAGCTGTTATCTTTGCTAAACCTTTAATGTCATTAAAATTAGGTTTTGATTTTGCTACCACTTGTAATTTGGTTGAAAGTTATAAAATAGAAGACACAGTACAATGAAAGTAAAAGTTTCTGAGAAGTTTTAATCTGAAAAATAATTGGTGCTTTTTTTTTATGAGCTATCATTATTTCCAGATTGATGGGCAGAAATGCAAAAATAAAATTTTAATTTAAAAAATTTGCTAACAAATTGCTTTGAAACAGAGAAACTTTTTTTTTTAAATTTAGGGAATAATTTTGGGAGACAAGCTCAATATATGTAATATTTGTATCATATTTAAATGAAATTTATTATAAATAAAAGAAAAATAATGCCTTTAGAAAGTTATTTTTTCCAGTTTTAATTACAGACCTAACTTCGATGATACTATTTCAAATTGATAATCTTAAAAATAATCTGCTAAATTTGCTTTAAAATTCATCTGGTTAAAAAGAAGGAGGGATAACATCAACATTTGTACATTAATTTGTTTTCGTATGACCAAATGGTGAGATGAAAATTCCATTAACTCAACTATGTGTCTTTGACCCTCTAGAGGGCCCAGTGCTCATGAAAATGTATTTTTGTTCCTCTCAAAACATACTATTTTCTCCTGCGATATCATCATCTGGTATCACTCATAATTCTTATCTTATTAACACTTATATTAATGAACCATAATTATCATGGAGTTAGTAATGTAAGAGAAGCAGCTTATTTAACACAAAGTATTGAGTAAAAATTTAAGAACCTATAGCCTCAATCACCAACAAACCGAGACCTTTCATGGCAAATGAATCATTCACTCTTTGTGTACCTCAGTGCCTTCACCTCTAAAATGTCATGGTTTTTACTTGATGAGCTTTAAAGATTCCTTTATTCCCCCCAATTTATGGTCTTGTTTAAAATATAGTCAAAAATCCTATGAAGGACCAGAAATAATACTTGAATTTACACACACACACACACACACACACACACACACACACACACACACATATATATTTGAATTTAAATAGTTTAAAACCAAGGGCTGCTTTTCTAGGAATTAACTATCAGTTTAATATCCCTTCATTTATATAATTGAAAGCTTTCATCTCTCTCCTTCACAGCAGAAAAATGGGTTAAAAAAAAAAAAAGCAACAAGTCACCTATCTTACTTGCATTATGACAAGTAATTTCTTTTTGGTTATTTCCGTCCCTGGATTTTTTCAGTTAAATATAATCAAAACTGAGATTTTATAAAACAACCTAATTACTTAAAAGTTTGGAAATTTGCCTTCTTTTGTAATGGAGAATCTAGGAAAATAATGATGTGTATTAAAACATATCATGTGACCAGCATTTCCATAGTTATGTTATTAACTGACTAATGTGATCTGTGGTTTCATTTGTTTTATATATTTAATCATGTTTGATCACTTTTTCTTTTGTATCTTTGGTAATACCTTCCTGAAATACTTGTTCTAATACACATTTAACAGTAGCTACTGCTTTATTTTTAAATTTAATATCTGATTTTGTCATTTAATATTTAAAAAATAATGGTTTGTAAATTTTCCTCTATTGTATCAAATGCCACAATAAATTTTGCATGTATATTCCATTCTTAGATGTCAGCAGCAGTTTATAATTTTGCCACATGATGTCCCCTAAATACATTTTTTGGCATGGCTTTGAAAGGAATTTCAGTATTATTGATATTTCTCTTCTTTCTGGCTTATTTTTTGGGGGAGGTAGACTCAGCAAAATCAGTGTGAAAAGCTGCATTAGTCTTCTGCCTGCTATGCCCTTATTTCTGTTTCCTATTGACAGTTTGGTAGACAATAGTTACTTATGCTTTAGCAATATAATCTAGTGATAGGACTAGTGAATGGAGACAGAATGTTTTTGAAAAATGGTTTTACTATGATGATTTTATTCAAGTAATCATCTGTGCTTTTAACTACTTTAAAATTATTCAGTGCCAGTTGCCTCCAGGTCTTTTGGTTAGATTAAATAAAGTATCTACTTTTATTAGTTAATTTCAGATATATCATACTCTAGAGCAATTGATTCTCTGTTCTAGAGTAATACATACTCTATGTAAGACATGGTAGGCACTACCTCCAAAAATGATGCTATTACTTCTGGGGATTCTAACTAGAAGTTTTAAATCATGAGAATATTTTTTTTTTTAAAGATTTATTTATTTATTTATTTGACAGAGAGAGATCACAAGTAGACAGAGAGAGAGAGAGAGAGAGAGAGAGAGGGAAGCAGGCTCCCTGCTGAGCAGAGAGCCCGATGCGGGACTCGATCCCAGGACCCTGAGATCATGACCTGAGCCGAAGGCAGCAGCTTAACCCACTGAGCCACCCAGGCGCCCAAATCATGAGAATATTAATAAGTGCTCAGAGTTCTTTGTTCCTTAAATTTGTAGTATTTGCCTAAAGATACGCTAGTTATGTGTGAGCCATTATTTATCTCATAGTAAATGACATTTGGACTACAAAAATGACCTGTTTGTAGGTTTTTATATACATAATGTAGTTCAAATTTTAAGAAAGTGATTTGTTTATATACCTTCGTGCATTGTTTTGATTCAGTAAATATCATCTGTATACCACACTGATAATTCTGCTATAATTGTATCTGTAACTTTAGGTTAAAAGGTATATAGAAATGCAGTCATTAGAAAACAATCTGTTGTAATTGTATTGCCTGATAATTTGGTGAGTGTACTCAGAAATGTCTCTTTATTTTGTGTTTAAACAACATAGCTTGTTTTTTATAAGCAGATTAACTCAAGGGATTTACATTTGAGTAAACTTAAATAGATAAAAAAATGTAAACTAGGATATACAATTCCAGCTTCCTTATACACTATGTTGACCTTCACTTTTTCTCTTGTACCTTTTAATTTTCTTTCATTATGTTTTCTAAAAAGGATATTATTACTAGAAATACTTTATTTTTTCAACTTTTTTTTTTATAATTCTGTTTTGTATGTGGATTTTTGTAAGACTGCAGGGCAAGCCCATTAATATTTTTTCTTGTTGGCTTTGTTTCAGCAATACACGTTCCAGTCTGCTTGTTTACTGGCCAGGTTATGGGGTAAACAAATCAGTTTGCAGCTTATGTGCCATATAGGTGTATGGCTTTTTTTTCCCCTACCACTGCTATGTTAATTTTTGGTTCAAGAATGACCAAATCAGTATTTATGAATCTATGAAGATTAAAGATTATTTTGGGCACAGAATGTATAAAATTCCAAATGAGCCATTATGAATCTTTGGAAAAAATGTTTAAAGTTATATTCTGCACTATAAATTTAATAATTTTTACCAAAAGTAAAAAAATCCAAGCAAGGACATGTTTATTAATTTAAATAATTCTTACCTGTGTGTATTATGTCTCCATGTTTCCTTGAGATCTCACAAATTAAGTTTCCTTAAGTGATCAAGAATCCCTTAGGGATTCCTCAGTATGAAATTTAGTTTTATCAAGTATGGAAATAGTGATGATACTAGAGCATTGGAAAGCTATTCCTTTTCTCTTAAGAACTAGAGGGGAAAAGAGTTACTTAGCAGTAGACTTAAGATTTTTTAACTTCTTGTATTACTGTGCATCTAGGATATGTGTGATTTTTCTGTTCTTTTTGCAGTCATCTACTATTTTTTTTAAAATATTATTTATTTATTTATTTGACAGACAGAGATCACAAGTAGGCAGAGAGGCAGTCAGAGAGAGAGGGAAGCAGGCTCTCCGCTGAGCAGAGAGCCCGATGTGGGGCTCGATCCCAGGACCCTGGGATCATGACCTGAGCCGAAGGGAGAGGCTTTAACCCACTGAGCCACCCAGGCGCCCCTGCAGTCATCTACTTTGATTTAGGTACCAGTGTTTATTAAAAACTTCACTTCTCTTTTTAAAAACTTTTGTACTTTATTTTTACTTATTTATTCTTATTTATTGTAGTTCATATGCAAACAAGGAGTTGCTACATTAGTGAACATAACTTGGGGAGGGAGATAGACAAACTTTTTCATCAGTCCTCTAAGGCTTCAGAAAGTAGATTGGTGATGTCAGGCACTCTTTCATTTGAATTGGTAACTAAGGGAATGATTCCATTGCCTTACTAAATGAATTTTCAGGTAATTTCTATGTTCATTTCCTTCAACCTGATGTGCTGTATTGAGAATTTTTCTATAACAAGAAAAATTCTGTAGTCAACTCCCAAATATTTATACTTAGATATGAGATATGAATAAACCAAACTAAATAATCCATGTATAATTGGCTTATTTATTTAATTATATTTGTTTATCCCAGGATTTGTTTACTTGTATGGTTCATCAATTCAGGAAATTTACACACATTCTAAAGCCCTGTTATAAAACCCAACTTAGGAAAATTTGGAAACTTCTCCTCTGCTCAGTTTTCTAGTGGAGAGGATGGCATTATCTCATATTGGTGGAGTGCATGGACTTAAGTAGAATATTCATCTTCCCTCTATTTTTTTATCTTTTTTTTTCTGGTAATGGATGGGGTTGTTCACTTTAATCCTTAATTAATTATCTATGAAAGCTGTGAAGTGGATTAAAGACTTTCTTGTTAAAGAGAGACCACACATGAGCTGGGGGGAGGGCAGATGGAGAGGAGAGCATCTCAAGTGGACTCTCTGCTGAGCTGGGGTTTGATTCCATGACCCTGAGATCCTGAGATCCTGAGAATCTGAGAATCTGAGATCTTGACCTGAGGCAAAATCAAGAGTCAGGCACTAAACTGACTGAACCACCCAGGCACCCCAGGATTCAAATTTTAAATTGAAAGAATTGAAGCAATGGGAAATTATGAGTAGGAAAATAAAGCCAAGCAAAACTAAACAATTTATTGTTTAGGGTTATATGAATATGTGGCAAAATTGTTGAGAAATGCAAAGGAATGAATAAAACTTAAAAATTAGGATCATGATTACTTTAAGGGTCAGAAGGAGGAACTGGAAATGATGCGAGAGAGACTTCTAAGTTATTGATAATTTTCTGTTTCTAAGCCTGGGGGGGTGAGTACATGTTTTTATTCTGTAAATAATGTAACTGTACATTTATATTTTATATATTTGTTTTATATAACATACTTTTACAGTTAAGTAAACAAGCTGACAAAGAATGAAAGTTTCCCAACCAGCCAAGAGTTAAGAGCTTGAATTATTTTATCAAAATTAGAATGAGTCATTGTATTCTAGAGATTCTCAAATTCATGTAATTCAGGGATATAGGAAAGTTGTGTTGTTTCCAGACCAAATATTTTTATTATTCTCAGACTGTATGTGAAATGTTTTGTTTTCTTTTGGGCCCTATGGTTTAATTAATCCTTGACAACCAGGGAGGACTTGGAAAATCTAATGCAAAGTAGGACAGTGAACAATTGAAGAATTGGGGCTTTTTAGTTTATATATTCTGTATTTACAGGGGAAATATGATTGCTGTCTTCAAGTGTTGGAAGAGCTGGCACATGGTAAAAAGACTGTAATATGAAGTTCAGGGGTTAGAATTAAGTCTAATAAAGGAAAGTTTCAGGGGGGCAGGTTATGATTTAATATAACCTAGAACCATGTAAGTGTTTAAAGTACTAAAAGCTCTGTTTCACCCAGTTAAAAAAGAAAAAAAAAATCTTTGTTTTAAACCTGTTTATTAAACAAATGTATGGGGAAAGGAAAGATTCTTTACTAGACTATTAGAACTCTGAATTATTTTCCTTAACATCACTTAGAGCCTTGCTGTTTTGAAGCCCTCTGAAAAATGTGCTTTTCAAAACTTCAATGTAAGCAGGTTTGGCTTTGGCATTCTTATTCTCATATGAACAACCTTTTTGTTTATTATTATTCAGTCTTTTAGGCTTTCTGTTCTCCTTTTTGGTTTATTAATGGACAGCTGGCTGACTGTTAATCCTTGTTAATACGTGCATGGATTCAATAAATACTTACTGAACACTGTACTTTGTCTATAAAGTTCTGAGAATCTGTAGTGAATCAAACCCAGTTGTTGCCTTCGTAGGGTTTACCTTTTATGAAGAAGGTGCTCAGTTATAGTTCTGATAAATACTGAAGAGGTGCAGCGTATATGAGGATACATAACTCGATGACCTGACCTAACCTGAGGTGAGAGGGTTAGGGTAGTACATTGCACTTGGAAAGAATTTCAGCAAAATGAAATTCAGTACTTAATATTTAGTATAACATTTAGGCTTCATAGACTAAAAGAACATGGTATTTGGAGCCAGATTTCCTGAATTCAAATCCCAGCTTCATCACTTATTTGGAAAAGTTATTTTTACCTCTTTGTTCTTTAGGTTCCTCATCTATAAAAATGGGAATATTAACAGTATTTATCCCGTAGGGTAATTGTTTGTAATAAATGAGTTAAAATGTTAAGCACACAAGAATGCCATTTGTGTATTTAAGTGCGTCATACAAATATTGAAAAATAACATTCAGAAAACAAATCTAAGACAACAGTTTCCAATCATTTATAATTATAACTATTAGTAATAGTTAAGATACTTTCGACATTTATGTAGGTACTATGCTAAATGTCTTTATATATAATACATTATTCTGAAACTTCCTTGAGGTAAATATTACTTTAATGCCTATACGGGCTTTTTTGGTAACAAATGAAGAAACTGAGGCTCTAGGAAATTAAATAGTTTGCCCAGGATCCCCTAGTTAGCTAAGAGGCTGTATGCTCTTAGCTGCTGTTCTTTGTAACGTCACGTGATTGAAATGATAACTGACCTGAGTCTACTGTTAAACATTTGATAACAGACTGTGAACTTGTGGGATATTATTGGCCAGTTATTCTTCTAAAAATTAAAATGGAAGGAGATGGGTCTTTGTTCCATGCTTTTACATCCTTTTCAGAGATAGTTTTATCTTTACCAGTCCTACAAGCCCATGTATCAGACCACTTCAGTGTAGTGTGGACTTAGGACATCTATCTCAGACCTAAATGAATCATTTGATTCTAAATTACAGAGATCTTGTGAACATATTTTGTTTACAAGGTGAATCGCTTCTCGGCCTTTTGGCTAAGATCAAGTGTTGTTTACAAGGTGAATTTGGGATTTTAAAATTTAAGATGGACACTGGCAACCAGTACTGTATGTGTCAAGGTGGCAGATGATGTTTTCTTTTCCTCTATCAGATGTGCTAGACAGAATCTCAAACAGGCAGAGTTTGTTTATTTCATGGTCCCTTGTTTGGTACTTTCATTTTGCTCTCTGATTATACTCAAAACATCTCAAACACATAATTCCGCCATATGATTTTCCACTCTGATTATATCTGTTTTTTCATTGTTGTTTTCTTGTTCAGGAACCAACAGTGGCTTGCTATTGTGGTATGATAAGGTCGTCTGAACTCCACATTCTCTGTTCAGAATGCTCTCCTGGTTTTCCCTATCTTACCTAACCATAGACAAAAACCTCTTAGTTTTGATCATCTAAATTCATCATGCTCATGGGCACTTCCAGGCTTTTCCAAGTGGTGTTCCCTCTGCTTGGATTATTCTTCTACTTGCTGTCATTTACTTAACCTCTTATATCAAGCTTTTCTTAGACATAATAACTGCCGAGGATGACTTGTTCTTTATATTACTCAACAGTTTAGTAATTTTTATATTACTCTTTATTTATTATTGTAAAATTTTTGACTCCTCAGGATTGTAAAGCCTAGGGACTTCATACTTGTTAAAAAAATTGTTATTATTTACTGCATTTGTATAATCTAGTACTGTCTCCTCCTTAATACTTAGCACGTAGTGCTTTTCAAATAATTGAAAATTATCTTCATGCTCTAAGATTAAAGATAAAGATTCTTATGAAAGATAAAGACTGTACTTTGAGCAGGAACTGGAAAAGGATTGGAAAAGAAATATCTGAGATATGGAGTTGGCACAGATACAGAACAATTACATTATGAATAGTGGTTAACAGGATGTTATATAATTTTATTCAATTAAGTAGAAATGATTAGTGTATAGTTTTTAAAATGCTGATGAAATGAGTATTTAAAAATAGTGAAATCCTTAAAATATAGACTTGGGTCATGGATTATTTTATATTAAACATTATATGTTATATATGTGTGTATATATATAAATGAAATTTGGTTAGTGGAAGAATAGGAGATTTTGGTTGTAGTAGTATAGAATATATTGGATCATATGTACAATTTTATAATTTTGTTGACCATTTATTGACCAAATATTTTGTAATTTTATTTAAAAATAATTTAATATTATTTAATTTTTTAATATTTATTGACCATTATAGCTTCTTAAGTTCATAACATAAGCCATAGTTACATATAGTGCCATCTATAACATTTGTTAAGACATCACAAATGGAAAATAATTGGCAATAGCTTATTTGTTGTATGTTCTTTTTAAACTTATTACAATGGCTTGTATTTCTTCATTCTTCTAAACAGGTGTAGAATAAGAAGATGGAGTTCTTTCAGTTTAGTTTCTAAAGGCAGGAAAAACCCTGAAAATTCAGGTTGCTAATACAGAAGTTTCATTTGGAATATACTGGAATCCTGTGCATTCAGTTATTTTCTGTTTTGAAAAGAAAGAGCAGTATGCCATACCTGAAAGTCTGAAACACAGTTCTTCATTTTTTATATTAATTATTTAAAAATTTGTATGGAATTCTTCTTCAAACTGAAAACCAGTGAAATCTTCAAAAATACACAGTATGCTTGTATAATTAGTTTTAAGTGATTTTTAAAATATTTCATCACATGTTTATAGAACAGTTCATATCTACAATGATAGGTCTTAGTGGATATAATGAAAATAAATACCTTAATTAGTAGTAATTTTACCTAGTTTATATTTTTTTGGCTTTTACTTCTACATAACAGAAGACTAAAAATAACGAATCTAATGATTTCAGTTTTATAGAAAATGAGATCCTGTTTCTGATCTTTGAAATTTGATGTATCTTATTCTTGACTTTTTGACATGCCTTTTCTTTCCCCTAGCTTTTCCCTTGTGTCTGGATTATTGAATAATCCCCTACTGAATAATCGTTATGTTGTATACCTGAAACTAAAAAAAAAATTCTTTTGAAATAGTTTCATTGAATAAATTTATTAACAGTCAATACTTTTTAAAAGGAATAACAAATGACAAAACTAACAAATGACAAAGCACCAGTAGTAACCTTGTGTTTGACATTTACTTGAGATTCTGCTGATGGTTTTTACTTTTCCTTTGAGGATTATCATCATCTCTTCTGTACATTAACAGAAATGTAATTGTTTTAGACTGATAATTTAAATCCCAGCATTTTCCCTCTTAAACTTTACTGAAGATTAACAAATAATTAATTGTAAAACTCCAGACGGTATGTGAAGGCCTTATGGAGGGACAACTGGTTCCGTATTTAATAGTAATTTCAATTAGATTCTTTACTGAAAATCACCATTATAGTTTCTAAATTGCTCTGAATCATTTTTACTTTATTTTGTTAACTGTATTATGAGTAGTTTTATTTTTTAATCATAATGATGAGTTTCTCATTTATGGATATCACTATGGTAGCTGTTGTAATTCCCTTTTTTTTTTAACTTAGTAAGTTATTACATTATATACAGACAGAAAAGTCCACAAATCGTAACTATAAGCTTTGTGAATTACTACAGAGGACCATATCTGTTTAACTACCAGTGAAAACATAAAATATCAACACCTCAGAAAGTTCCTTTGTTTGTTTGTACCCCGATGCACATATTATCTTCTCTCTTCCCAAACCATCCTTCTGACTTCTATGTTTTTGGTTTTTATACAGCATTTTATATATTCTTGTCTGGCTTCTTTTAACATTATGTTTATGAATAAAGATTGGTCCATGTTGTTGCATGTGGCAGTACGGTTCATTCACTCTCATTGATAGTAATATTCCATCAGAATGTTAGAATTTATTTGCTGTTTCTATTGTTGATAGAAATTTGAGGTGCTTTCAGTTTGTGCTGTTCGAATAATGATGCTGCGAAGATTCTTGCATGCGTTCCCGTTGAATACATGGGAGTAATAGTGGGTCATATTTTTAAAACTTGAGTAAATAATGCCAGTTTTTCAAAATGATTATATAAATTTACACTTCATAAGCAGCATGTGGGTTTTGGTTATTCCAAATTCCTGCCAACACTTGGGTATTATTAATCTTTGAAAATTTGGAACATTCTGCTTAGTATATATAGCTGTCTCCTTGAGATTTTAACTTTTATATCACTGTTTACTAATGATATCAAACATCTTTTAAGAGGATTATGGGGCATTAAGATATCCTCTTGATGAAATGTCTTGTTCTAAGTTTCTTGTCTCTTTATTGTAGTGGGTTGCTTGTTTTTTTTTTTTTTTTTTTTTTTTTTAAATAAGATACAAGCCCCTTGTTGGATATATTTTCTACAAATACCTTTTTCTGTGTGGCTTACCTTTCTACTCTTATTCAAGGTACACTTTGAAAAACAGAGAAGTTCTTAATTTTGGTATGGTTTAATTTATCAGTTTTTTAAAGTTAGTCCCGGTTGTGTCGTGCTTAAGAAATCTTTGCTTACCTCAAAGTCATGAAATAATTCTCCTAGAAATTGAGAATTTTTTTTTCTTTTAAATTTAGTGAGGGTTTGAAGTACATGTTCATTTTATTTTACCCTCAGTATGTATAATCATTTACATAGCACTATTTATTGAAAAAACTACCCTTTTCTCATGACTCTGAAGTGCCACCTTCAGCATAGATCAAGTATGTATGTGTATGTACACACATGCACACCTATGTGCACATACCTGCCTTATTCTGGGTTCATTATTCCATTGATCTAATTTAATTTACCACATTGTCTTAATTACATAACTTTGAAAAGTCTTAATTTGATAGAGAACATCTTTACATATTTTTTTCTTGATTATCTTGGCTCTTCTCAGCCCTTATGTTTCCATATGAATTTTACAATTAGATTGTTAATTTATACCAAAAAGAAGTCCTACTGGGACTTTGATTAAAATTGAATTATATATGCAGATCAATTTGCAAAGGAATGACATTTTATACTATTGGAACTTCTGATCCATGAATATTACAGATCTCTCCATTTATTTAGGCTTTCTTTAATTTTTCCAAACATTCAGTAGTCTGCTATATAAATTTCTCCTACATCTTTTATTAGATTTATTTGTAGGTATTTAATGTTGCTCAGTACTAATGTAAAAGGTGCCTTTTAATTTTGATTTCTGATTGCTTATATAATTACAATTTATTTTTTATGTTTTGAATAAAATGATCTACCTAATTCTAATGGTTTGATCCTCCATTATTTTAAATTTTCTACCTACAAAGTCATGTCAACTGCAAATAATGAGCTTTTTCCTTCTTTTCTATCCTTATACTTTTCTTTTTTCTCTTGCCTTGTTTCACTGGCTAGAACCGCTTGTCCGGCATTGAATACAAATAATGATAGAAGGCATCCTTTTAAACTTTCACTGTTTCTCCATTAAGGTATGATGTTTGTCATAGCTTTTATTATAGAAACACTTTGTCACATTAAGGGCATTTTCTTCTATTCCTAGTTTGCTAAGAGTTTTTATCAAGAATGACTTGGGTGATGAATTTTATCAAATGCTTTTTTGTATATAGTTAGATAATTATATCATTTTTGTTTTTTATTCTTTTAATGTGGTGATTTGCATTGGTGTTTCAGTGTGACATCAGTCCTGTATTTCTGTAATAGATACAATTTGGTCATCATGCATTATCCTTTTTGTGTATTGCTAAATTTGGTTTTCGCTATTTTTTTTAATTTAATTTAATTTTTCCAGTGTTCCAAGATTCATTGTTTATGGACCACACCCATTGCTCCTTGCAATATGTACCCTCCTTAATACCTACCATCAGGCTCACCTATCCTCCCACCTCCTTCACCTCCAAAACCCTCAGTTTGTTTCTCAGAGTCCACAGAATCTCATGGTTCATCTCCCCCTCCCGATTTTCCCCAACTTACTTCTCCTCTCCATCTTCTAGTGCCCTTTGTGTTACTCCTTATGCTCCACAAGTAAGTGAAACCATATGATAATTGACTCTGCTTGACTTATTTCGTTCAGCATAATCTCTTCCAGACCCATCCATGTTGATACAAAAGTTGGGTATTCTCCTTTCTGATGAAGGTGTAATATTTCATTGTATATATGAAACATATCTTCTTTATCCATTCATCTGTTGAAGGGCATCTTGGCTTTTTCCACAGTTCGGCAATTGTAGCCATTGCTGCTATGAACATTGGGGTACATATAGCCCATCTTTTCACTACATTTATATCTTTGGGGCAAATACCCAGTAGTGCAATTGCAGGATCATAGGGTAGCTCTATTTTTTTTTTTTTTTTTTTAGATTTTATTTATTTATTTGACAGACAGAGATCACAAGTAGGCAGAGAGGCAGGCAGAGAGAGAGAAAGGAGGAAGCAGGCTCCCCGCTGAGCAGAGAGCCCGATATGGGGCTCGATCCCAGGACCCTGGGATCATGACCTGAGCCGAAGGCAGAGGCTTTAACCCACTGAGCCACCCAGGCGCCCCAGGGTAGCTCTATTTTTAATTTCTTAAGGAATCTCCACACTATTTTCCAAAGTGGCTGCATCAACCTGCATTCCCACCAACAGTGTAAGAGGGTTCCCCTTTCTCCACATCCTCTCCAACACGTGTTGTTTACTGTCTTGTTAATTTTGGCCATTCTTACTGGTGTTAGGTTGGTATCTCAATGTGGGTTTGATTATAATTTCCCTGATGGCTAATGATGATGGACACTTGTTCTTGTGTCTGTTAGCCATTTGTATGTCTTCTTTGGAGAAGTGTCTGTTCATGTCTTCTGCCCATTTTTGGATATGATTATCTGTTTTTTGGATGTTGAGTTTGAGGAGTTCTTTATAGGTCTTGGATGTCAGCCCTTTATCTGTAGTATCATTTGTGAATATCTTCTCCCATTCTGTGGGTTGCCTCTTTGTTTTGTTGACTGTTTCCTTTGCTGTGCAGAAGTTTTTTATCTTGACTAAGGCCCAAAAGTTCATTTTCGCTTTTGTTTTCTTTGCCTTTGGATACATGTCTTGAAGTTGCTTTCTAGTTGCTGCCTATGTTCTCCATTCTGATGGATTCCTGCCTCACATTGATGTCTTTTATCCATTTTGAGTTTATCTTTGTGTATGATGTAAGAGAATGATTGAGTTTCATTTTTCTATACATAGCTGTCCAATTTTCCCAGCACTGTTTATTGAAGAGACTTTTGATATTTTTATACCTGTGTTCATTAGTGAGATTGGCCCATGCCTTTCTTCCTAAAAGCAGGAAGTTTTTTCTCTTTGTTCTGTGGAAGAGTTTGTATTTTATAATTGGTATGATATATTTTTTGAATATGTGAAATATCATCTAGGAAGCCATCCTAGTTTAGAGTTTTCAGCCTTTTCTTTTTTACTGTAATATATACATATTCAGGCTACAAATTTCCCCTCCTAAGGTATGGTGATAGCTGTGACACGTTTTGCTGTATTGTGTTTTTATTTTTATTATGTATTTATTTATTTTTATTGTGTTACGTTAGTCACCATACAGTACCTCATTAGTTTTTGATGCAGTGTTCCATGATTCATTGTTCACGTATAACACCCAGCGCTCAATGCAATCTGTGCCCTCCTTAATGCCCACCAGCAGGCTCATCCATCCCCCACCGGCCTCCCTTCTAAAACTTTCTATTTGTTTCCTGGAGTCCATAGTCTCTTATGGTTCATCTCCCACTCTGATTTCTCCCCTTTCACTTTTCCCTTCTCCTAATGTTCTCCATATTATTCCGTATGTTCCACAAGTAAGTGAAACCATATGGTAATTGACTTTCTCTGTTTGACTTATTTCACTTAGCATTATCTCCTCCAGTCCCATCCAAGTTGATGCAAAAGTTGGGTATTCATCCTTTCTGATGGCTGAGTAACATTCCATTTTGTATATGGGCCACATCTTTATCCATTTATCTGTTCATTTCAAAATGTTTTGATTTCTTGAGCAAACACACAAATTTTTATAGTTACCTATATATATTTTTTGCTATGATCAGAAAGTATGATTTTAGTCCTTTTGTTTTTTTTTTTAACAACCAATTAATGTAAATATTCCATGCCTGCTTAAAAAGAATGTGTTTGCAGTTGTTAATTGCCTTGTATTTACGAGGGCCACTGTGGCAAAGTACCACAGTCTGGGTGACTTAAGCAATAGAAATTTATTCGCCCACGTTCTGAAGGCTACAAGCCAGAAATCGAGGTGTTGGCAGGACCATGTTCCTGTTCAGGCCAACAGAAGAGAATTACCTTGCCAATTTTAACTTCTGTTGTCGGCAGTCCTCGAGTTGTTGGGTTATAGATGGATAATGCTAGTCACTGCCTCTATTGTAATATTGTCTTCTCCCTGTGTGTCTGTGTCTTCACAAGGCAATCTTCTGTTTTCTCTACTCCTGGAAGGATACCAGTCATATTAGATTAAGGCTCTATCATACTCTGCTGTGACCTCAGTTTAACTAATTACATTTGCAATGGCTCTATTTCTGAATAAGGTCACATTCAGAGGTGTGAGTAGTTGGACTTCAGCATGTCTTTTTGAGGCATACAATTCAGTTAGGGCAAGTTTGTTAATCATATTTAAATTTATGTTTCATGATTTTTTTTTGTCTGCTCATTCTTTTATTGAGAGAGGGTTATAAAAACCACCCACTGTGATTATAGGTCTATTTTTATTCCTCCTTTGGTTCTTTCAGTTTTTGCATTTTATATTTTGAGGTTCTATATTAGATGTATAGAAATCCAGAATTTGTTATATTTCTCTGGTAAGTGTACCTTTTATCATTATACTGTCGTTCTAGCTCTAGCATGCTTTCCTGCCTTAAGCTGTACTGTACTTTTCAGATGTTAACTTAAATTTACTTATAAGCTGTCTTTTGGTTAGTTTGCATATTACATATTTTTCCATTGTGTAACTTCTACTTTTCCTGTATCTTAGCCATAAGATGAGAGCAGTATATAATTAGGTTCTGTTATTTTTGTTGATGTTTTTGTTGAAAGTCTGTTCTTTGAGTGTTGGGTTAACTGCATTTAATGTTCTTATTGATTTGCTTAGAATCTTTCATCTTGCCATTTGCTTTCTATTCTTTGTTCTATTGCCCTATTCTCTTTTTCTTACCTTCTTTAGATAGATGATTACTTTGCCCTTTTCTCTTCTTTCAGCTGTATTAGCTGTAGAGTCTTTACTGTTCTTGTAGTGATTACCCTGTTGATTCCAACTTGGATTCCTAACCTATTAAAGTCTAATATTAATGCTTTTATCACATTTCCAGACAGTGCAAGAACCTTTATACACCTCACCTTATTTCTTCTTCCAATTTCTACAGTATCATGGTATTACCATATGTTTTATCTTTTTTTTTTTTTTAATAAGTAGTCTCCACACCCAGCATAGAGCCCAATGCAAGGCTTGAACTCATGACCCTGAGATTGAGACCTGAGCAGAGATCAAGAGTCAGAGGCACCCTGGTATTTCCAAATGTTGTAAACTTGTATATTTTATCCCCCACATACCTAATTATAATAGTTCTTTCGAAATATACATTTATATTCATTTACATTTACATTTTTAGCATTTTCTTTATTCTTCATTTCCTATTTTATATCTCCAAGTTTCCTCTATAGTTGTTCCTTTATATTCTGCCCAAAGAACATTCATTTGTATTTCCATTATTTCAGTTTTGTTTACCTGAATATGTTTTTGATTCACCCACCTTTTGAAAGGATATATATATATATATATACACATATGTATATACATATGTATACATGTATATATATATATGTATGTATGTATGTATACATATGTATGTATACATATGTATATACATATATACATATGTATACATATGTATATACATATGTATACATATACATATGTATATGTATATACATATGTGTATAGATATATATATATATATATATATAAATAAAATAACTGCTGATTCTTATATATAAGATCAGCAGTTATTTTCCTCTAGCCCTTTGAAGTTATAATTCCACTCACTGTTTTCTGGTTTCCATTGTTTCTGTTGAGAAGTCAGCTGTAATTTACTTATTGTTCCTTTGAACATAAACTCTACTCACCCCTGCGGGGAGTTTTAATATTTTCTCAATATCTGTGATTTCTGAAAGTGTCACTGTGATGTGCTTACATACTGTTTTCTTGGCTTTTATCTTAATTGAGACTTTTCACAATGTCTAAAATCTGTGGATCAATGTTATTCACTTGTTGCAGAAAGTTCTAAGTTACTTCGTTTTCAAATACTGGTTTGGTTTCATTTTTTTCCCTCTTTTTTAAATGGTATTCCAGTTACACCTATGTTAGACCTCTTTATTGTATCCCATTTATCTATTATGTTCTTTCTGTGTTTTGCACTTTTTTGTATGTTTTGTCTGTGTATTTGCCTCGGACCTTTTGTTTGCTTCATTAATTTTTTTTTAAATATGTGTCTAACATGCTGATAAAACCATTTATTTGGATTTATTTCTCAGTTCTAGGATTTCATTTGACTTATGATTTACATTTTTCCTTCAAAATTTTTAGTCTTTTATTTCCTTAAGTATATTAGGCATAGTTATTTTAATATCCAGCTCTGAAAACTTTTTATCTAAATTCCCTGTAGATCAGTTACTGTTGAATGTTTTTTCTGTTGGTTTTAGGTCACATTGTTTTATCTTTCTATGACTGACTATTTTTGATTGAATGTCACATATTGTCTATGAAAAATACAGGGATAGTTTGAAAGCTAGCATGCTCTTATGTTTATTTAGGGAAGATTTATATTGCTTCAGAAAGATGACCAAGGGACTGGCAATCCCAGATTGCTTTATTAATCCAGGCAGGGACCAGGAAAAGTTGAAGTTGAGTTTACTCTCTCTTGAAGTTGGTCTTCTCTTAAAAAGTTCAGTTTTATTCAGGTTCCCAGCTATCAACTAGCTCCACAGCTCTAATTTTGTCCTTTTATCCTCAGAAATTTGTTTGTCTCTTGTTATCTTCCATTGGCTATCAGATCCTTCTTCAGAATTGACCAGTCCTTCTAGGGGAAAACACATCTCCAAAAGGTGTGCAAACTATGTTGGGTTTCCTTCTTATCCAAGATCACGGTCCCGTAATTCTTCAGTGTCTTCTTTGGTCCTTCTCAGTGCTTTTTGATAAATCCTTTTGCTTTTTAATAATTACCTGCATTTTTTAAACTCTTACCAGGAGGGTTGATGGAAGTTACCTAATTTCATCATGTAAATAATAAAATATTTGACTTTTTTTCTACTGAGTTATAATCTTTAAGATGGCTATTTAAAAATCTGTAGTTATATGTGGATCATCAAACATTTTCATTTGTTCATATATATATATATTTTTTTGGCACAATATCTTAGCATACGGTTGGATGTACATCCTAACCAGAACACTTTAAGGGATATAAAGAGATAACCACTAAAATATGGATATCCAAAGTTGTACTATATATGGTTATATTAGGTTTCAAATATATAAAGTTTAGCTGTTAATAAGAAAAACTTTTTTTAAGCTTAGTATTATTTTGGCCATCTATCTCTTTTTATGACAGAAAGAAAAGATACTGATATTTTTCAAATTCCTTTAGATTCTTTGGGCTATCTTCTTACCAGAAATTGGGCAATCTTATTTGTTTTTAAAGTCCTTTATTTTATTTGTACTTCTTGGGAAAACCAACTAATAAGGACTTAATTTGTATAGAGAGACTTTTTTTGATTATGTATTAACTCATACTTTTAATTTATATATCCGAATACTGTTTTCTTTTTTCATCTTTGCAGAGATTCAGAAATGATAATTATTTGTCACTTGTTTGTTTGTTCTTTAAGTTTATTTTCCTATTTACTGATTGAGTTTTTAACTAAAGTTATCAAGGATTCCATGCACTTCCAAGATTAGGGATAACATCAATCTAAAGACTCAATTCTTTTCTGTCTTCACTGCTTACAGACAGGGAACACAATCTCTTCAGCCTGGACCTATGTAGAAGAATTTGGAGAAAATAAACAGGTAAGAAAAAGTCTTTTAGGAACATTAAGTGATATATTTAGTTTTCAGAAAGCCAGTTATAAATTATTCTTATGGTTATAAGAAGAAAATTTAAAATTGTCTAAAGAAGCTTGTGAAATATTTGGTTATAATAGCTTTATTAATTATAGATTTGTTAAGAAAAGTTTTAAAAAGTTACCTGGTTTCCGTATTTCAGGTTCTTCTCAAAGCTTATAACATACTAGTGTATGTTTTGAACCACTACATATGGTAAACAGTATTTTAATGTAGATGTTGTTGGAGTGAGTGTATTATATGTAGATTTTCAGCATTTCTCAATTTTATCTGAAAATTGCTGAAAGGATAGGTTTTAGTAGGATGTTAAATGTAGTTTATAGTTTAAATAAAGATTACTTTCATTCAGCTTCCTTTTCACATGTTGAGGCAAAAAGAATGTTGTGGTTCCTTGGGTAAAATCCATGTACTCGTTCTGTGTTCTTAAGTAAGTTAACTTTCATCTTTCTGTGCCTCAATTTCCTTGTTGAAGAGGAAAATAATAGTATTTGTTTTGTGAGGCTTTTATAAGGTTTAAGTAGTGCTGATGTTGTATAGGTAGCTTTGGCACTTAGTAAGTACTCAATAATTATTAACTCATTAATAGAACTCATACATTAGATACAAGGAAATGTATTTATTATGCTTGAGGCATATGACTTTATTTTTGTATATCTTAATCTTTTTTTTTTTTTAAGATTTTTAAAATTTATTTGACAGATCACAAGTAGGCAGAGAGGCAGGCAGAGAGAAAGAGGAGGAGGCAGGCTCCCTGCTGAGCAGAGAGCCGGAGGCGGGACTTGATCCCAGGACCCTGAGATCATGACCTGAGCCGAAGGCAGAGGCTGAGCCACCCAGGCACCCCTGTATATCTTAATCTTAACATAAAAATTCAAATATGGATGCTATTCTCAGAAATACCTTTTACAAAATTCTGTAGTTAAAATTTTGAATTATGAGAACTAATTTTACTCATAGAAATGAGACTTGAAAAGAGTTGCCATCTTTCCTAAGGCTTTTATTCTCTCTTCACTTTTGCCCAGATAGTTTTTCTAGTGCGCTATAATTTTTAAGCCATACTGAAACCTAGATAAACTGTAGCGCTCAGATAATAATTTTCTCTTATAGGTTGCTTTTCTATTAATCTCTTCCAAATGGTTTAGAAACTATCTTGAAAAGGAATTTGACATAATCTATTAAACAAAGGTAGCAGACTGGAAACTCTAGGTGTGGTTTGTTTGGTCTCTTTGGTTTTTTGAAAGGAAAGCAATTTGATTTAATTTCAGTACAAATAGCTAGACACCTGTTTTACATTTGGTCCTCTTTGAGTTCTTTTTCATTTGTTTGAGCCTCTGAGGGCATTTGAATTTGTAATCACTGTGTTTAACATAGTTCAAGAATATTTCTGTTTTGTTTTTAATGTTTGCCATTATATACTAGCCCTGTTAAAATTTCTTCCCAAAGTGATTTGCAATGTTTGTTCAGTTAAATAACTATTTCTAAGGTCAAACAAGTTTGGGGAAAGCTGTGTACTACATACTGCCTTAGGAAAAATCATAATGCTTATTAGTGTATTAAAAATCACTGCAGTAGCAACCTGTGTAAGTGTTAAATCCAGTTTTACTAAAATTTTTTCAGTATTTTATTTGGCTTAGGGATTCTTGTTTTGAGTACTTCAAATGTACAAGGATATATGTTGGGAAACACTGAAACTAACTCAAAGAAACACTTGGGTTTTGTTTATAACCTTATCAAAGTATAATTGAAATACAATAAAGTACACATTTAAAGGGTACACTTTGGTCAGTTTTGATTTATGTATACATCTGTGAAACGATATCACAGTCAGGAAAACATTTTTGCCACTCCTACAGTAATCTGTTTCTTTGTCGTCTTTTCCAGGCAACCACTGATCTGATTGCTGTTACTATAGATTAGTTTGCTTTTTCTAGGATTTCAAACCCTTGTTTTTTGAAAGCTTAAATAACAATCTTTAGGTAATTTAGGTAATCTTTAGGTAATGAAATAGTAGTAATTTCTTAAAAATAAGAGTACAGGTATTTGACAATTATGTTTATAAAAATTGATATATACTGTCAAAGTTTCACAGCAAGAATTTGAAACAAATCACTCAAAATTATATAAGAAATGTAAATTTAAAAAACAATTAAAAACAAAAGCAGATGATTTTTTTCCCCAAAACTGAATCTGAAAAACAGAGAACTAACCAACTAGAACTTTATAAGGAGTTAGAGATAATAACTTTCATTCTTATGCAGCCACCATTACTAGGATTATCATACTGAAAGCCTCCTAAAAATCATCTTAAAATAGAAAAACTTACCTAAGCTATTATATGAGCCTAGTCTTAGAAAAAAACATTGGTCATTTCATGTCTACTTCTTGCTCTTTTCTGTCAGTTGCCTATAGCAAAAATTAAGTAAAGGGTAAAAATACCTTGTTTTGGTCAACATTTAATTGTAATAGGGAAAGTAAACTAGATAAAAATGCCAGTAAATTTGATAATAACTAAAGTGTTCTAGCCAAAAATATTACTTAAAAATTCTAGTTAATAATTTTTAAATATGTCGTAAGTTATAAGTTATTTAATAAGTAGTAATTTTGAAAATTTCCTCTTCTGTTTTATAGTTAGTTCTTGATAATTCTTTCCTAGGATGGAAAGGACAAAATAAATGATAAATGTCATTTACACTGTAATAGAGATTTCTTAAATCTCTCTTTGAATCCAGCCATGTTTTGTGTTCTGCATATATACAGTGCTGTGTTAACATGTTAACTTGTTAACAGGCAGGTGAAGTTTAGTGAAAGAAAGTTACTGAGTTGTTTCAGTTATGGCCTCTTTGAATTTTAGAAATTGAAATAATAAAATGGTGAAATAAAAATTTTTTCAAAAATTTTAGTAAATATCCTATAGAAATCGAAAGAAGTACTTAAAGTATGTATTAAAGTTATGGGATATATATTAAGGGTATGGGAAATGTGTTTCATAGATCAAAATATCAGGTGCTTCATTCTCATACACTGCTTTTAGGAGGGTAAAACAGTATAGCTGTTTTAGAAAACAGTATAGTTGCCTCTAAAGTTAAACATAAAACTACCTTATGATCCAGCATGTTGATTTCTAGTTATTTACTCCAGAGAATCGAAAGCATATGTCCACATGAAATTTTGTACACATTATTCCTTAGCAGCATTATTCATAATAGCCAACAGAGAGAAACAACCTAAATATCCATTGACTGATGAGTAGATAAACAAAATGTGGTGTATTCATGCAAGGGATCCAAAGAGGAATGAAGTTCTGATATATACTACAACATGGGTGAACCTTGGAAACAAATGCTAAGGAGCTAATTTAAAAAGACAACATAAATTGTATGATTCCATTTTTATTAAAAATCTAGAACAGGCAAATCAATAGAAACAGAAAAATTTGTGGTTGCTGGAGCTGGGGGAGAGAAAAGGAAGGAGTGACTGCTAAAAGGTTCAGTGTTTCTGTTTAGGGTGATGAAAATATTCTGGGTAGTGTTTCTGGTTACACCACTTTGTGAATCTGTTAAAAACCACTGAATTGTACACTTAAAAAAGGTACATCAAAATGGGAGTGGATTTGAAGGTAGAACTTAAATAGTTAAGGAGAAGAAGAAAAATAGTTAACAACAAGAAGAATTATGAGGAATGTACTTACTAATGGAAAGTTAAAAGAGTATGGTCCGAAACAAACCAGAAGAAACGGATAGCTAAAATAAGTGTAGGAAGACACTTCGACCAAACTCAGTGTAAGGTCTCCATTAAGGGTTTCTTTCCTCCCTCTTTTATATGAAGCAGAGAAGCAGTTTGAGAATCCATGGTGTTTGGTCAAGATGTGTAAGAGAATTAGAAACAAACAAATGAGACAAATGGAGTAAAGCAGCAGTGTACATCCATTGCTTAAATTTTCACTGAGAAGCATCTTGGTGGTGGTTTATCTCTTGTGTTGGTCAGAGAAAGGTAGTAGACTGAATTAACACAGAAGTGGGACTGACAAAAAGGTGGTGAAAGTGCTGCCAGTCTCTGCACTTGCTCCCAGGTCAGTGGCATAGCAGTTACTGCCTGTTCACTTTCCTGCTCAGTCTAGCCACAGCTTCCAAATGGTTGGGAATTGGGGGTCCTTTTAGTCATTACTGCTTGCTTAGAATAGGCACTTAAGGTTAAGCCTGTTTGCAGTATAGATCAAAGCTACTCTATGGAAGTGTATTCTTTCCAGATATAAATGTGAAATTGTAGGCAATTTGCTCAAAATGCTATCTCTAATCATTACATTAGAGCAAAGTCTATTTATTTATTTATTTTTGCAAAGGGCCTTTTCTTCAAATGAGATTCTTAGATAACATTTAGCATATAAAACGGGAATGCAGAGCTGCGTGGTTTGAATGGGAAATGTGGGGGTGGGTGGGTGCAAGCAACAGCCAGATAGCTGAGAGCACTATCCACTGTATTTCTACCCTCTAACTAGACAACCTCTAACAACCACTTTCCCCAGCCCAGTTCTGAGAAGATACACAGAGTGAAAAAGCTGGTCAAGTAGAAATAATACTTTCCTAGGAATTAGGAGACCTAATTTTTAACTTGTTTTTCTTCATTTAACTGTGGGAGTAGCCAACAGTCACTTAATCAACCATCTTTGGTCTGTGTCACTCTTCAGTGAAAGTTGGTTGGAATTTTAGCGACTTCTGAGGACCAACCTATTCCTGGTTTATGATTTTGAATTAGAGAATTTGATTAGTTAAAAATTTTTATTATAAACAATAAAAAGTCAAACCAATAACTAGATCAAAAGGCTTGAATACATACTTTACTAAAGAACATGTTCAGATGGGCAACTAAACACATAATTAGTTATGAGGGATTAGTCATGAGGGAAATCCAAATTAAAACCAAAATGAGATTCCATTTCACATACTGGGATAGTTATGATTCAAAACACTGGCAATACTAAATGTTGGTGAGGATATAGAACAGAGCTCTTGTATTTTACTGGTATGAATGTTAAATGGTCACATTGGAGAACTGCTGGGCAGTATCTGTCTGCCCAGTGACCCAGCAGTTCCACTCCTAGTTATTTACCCAAAAGAAATGAAAACATATATCCACAAAAAGACTCATATGAGAATATTCATGACAGCTTTATTCATAATAGTTGAAATTTAGAAATAAATATTTATCTGTCAGCAGGTAAATGGATAAAAAATGTTGTAGTGTATACATACAATAGAATACTGCTGAACAATAAAAAGGAGTAAAGTGACATACACAGCATAGTGAATCTTAGAAATTATATTGAGAGAAAGAAGCTAGGCTTAAGATTTCTTAAGAAATACATTTTGTATGATGTCTAAGAACAGACAAATCTAAGCTATAGTGAGAAATCAGAAAGTGGTTGCCTCCCGCAGAAGGGCTATTAACTGGAAAGGAACACAAGGAACTTCTGGATTGATGGATATGTTTTGTATCTTGTTTTAGGTGTTGGTGGCATAGGTTTATAGAGTTATCAGAACTCACTAAAATGGGCACATAGGATATATGCATTTCACTGTATATAAATTGTACCTAAATTTAGAAAGTCTTAAGACAGTTGAATAATTCTTAGTGTAAAACTTAAATTCTGAAATTGGCTCTATCATTCCCTTAAGAAGGGAAAAGGGGAGGACAGATCCAAGTCTGAGACAGAAACAGTGGGATTGAAGAGCTAAGAATATTCATTGGGAAGAAAAACCAGGGGTGGGCAAGTAAGTATATGCTAGGAATTCTGACTGACCTAATTTATTTCATAAAAATCAGTGATGCTTCCTGATTTTTATTTTCTGTGATATATATTGTATGTTAGAGCTAAGGGAAAACATGATTCATCTAGGTTTATGTCAGTAGTTACTATCTTAAATTTGATATGTATTTTCTGATTACCCAGATTTTTTCTGAATATATTTAGATTCTTGTAATAAAATTTGCTTTTGAAATGCTTGTAAAATCTTATGAACATTGAAGCTTTTAATTTCCTAATTTTCGTAGTATTCAGGGGAAATTTTTTTGTCTTGATTTATCCTGTATGAATGAGGTCAAATTTTGTATTTCCCAATTTAGTTTCCTTAGAAATGTGAGAAGACAACAGTTGATTAGTGTATTTTTAAATTAAAGGTTCACAGTAGGAGACTATATAAAATGCCCATTTTCAGACCTAAGTACTAAGCCAGTAGCCAGTTGTCTGGCTATTTTCTTTGTGAAATCATTCTCTGAAGATGTCTCTTTTATCTACATTTCAATGAACAGCCTGCATTAACTGTTGCATGGGTGTAATCCTAAAGTGAAAGTGATTTCTCTGAAAACTACATTTTCCCCACCTGCAGAAGTATAACTAGTTAAAGATCTGCTCTTCTAAATGGAATTGTCTATGGCCACATTGTTAAAAATTAAAAGAGCTAGTTGTATCATAGATGCCTGTCTAATAAGTAATTGTCTATATTTGTGTAATATTCCTTAGGGGGAGAGAATCAGAAATTCTTTTAAACAATTAATTTGAATTATGGAAGCACTAAGATTTTTGTTAATACTAAATACCATACCATTTAGGCACAGTGCCTCCTTTAAGAAAAACAATTCTGTGATACCTACTTACCCTACTTTGGATATTAGAAAAGCAAATGGTATCAAAGTAATTCCTTATCCAACTTCAAAATACTGAAAATATTTTGAACTGGATATTTTAAATGTATTTGTCTTCTTGGAACAGACTGCTTTTATTGCTTTTATGGTACCACTAATAAAAATAAAAAGATTATAAAATTAATCAAGTTAGAGTTTTATAGTGTTAGAAATTAAACATATTTAACTGATTTTTATTTTTTCCATTTTTTTTTTCTTAACTAGGTCCTTACTGATGTTGGTTGAGCTTATTCTCCTGCAGTTGATCACATTCCTGTTGGCTAAATATTAAGTCCCATGACAACATTAAGTTAATGCTTATATGTTTTAGGCCTCATCTATAAGACCAGGAAAATATAGAAAAAACTTGACTTGTGCATTAGATTACCTAATTCCTTTTTTTCATTCCTAGAAACACCATAACTTTTATAAATAATCATTTTATAGTCATTGTTAGGCCGTTGGCTTATTCTACCCTAAAGAACATAGTTGAGTTTTTGGAAAGTACAGGATTTACAAATTTGGTCTTTAATATTCATACACACATATAAACATAACAATGAAGCAGGAAATTATTGGCACATAAGATGAACATTTATTGTGGAATAGTAATACTTCAAATATAACTGGTTTTTAAAAAATAATTTGGTTTTAATTTTTGGATTTTTCTATGCTATAAGTTGATAATGGTTTCTTGAAGTTTATTTTATAAACATGATTCATTTTACTGTTTTATGGTATAAGTAGGAATGCTAATGTTAAATTGGTATACTGAGTTATACAGAAGTTTATATTAGTATTTAAATAATGAAATATTGGACAGTTAGTTTACACCAAATGTTTTTGCAGCCCAGGGGAGAATGTTTCTGCTGGCTTGATGCCAAATACAGTTTCAAAAAAAATAAGCAAATATGAATTCGCTGGTTTTTAATCTTTTCTTCATGGACTACCCTTTAGCATCAGAACCAAATTTAAAAGGAGCTGCATTGTAGAACAAGGGAAATCAGAGGTTCTCTTTTTTCTGTGATCAAACCCACAAAACAATGAATAGATATGCAAGTAAAAGATATCTAAGAATGCATTCTAGTAAGATCTCTGAAGTTTTGTGTCAGTGAAAGAAACTTGTGTCAGTGAAAGAAACTTCTAGTAAAAAACCATTAGAATTTGCAATGTTCTGAATGTTGAAACAGTCTTTACCAGCAAAATAGTATTAGCAGGATTTTGAATGTTAGAACATTATGTCAAACTGTGATTATAGTTTTAATGCTTTGTCTCTTTGAATTAAATTTGTATCCATAAAGATGTGCAGCATAATTGTTCATGTATTTATTTACAGACTACAATTTTCGTCGCAGCTCAATAAATAGTCTTTCCCCTGTTAGTGCTACTTTCTCTTCTGGGACTCCCAGCGTGCTTCCTTATACTTCAAGGCCTTATTCTTATCCAAGCTATCCCTTGTCACCAACAATATCACTTGCTAATGGCAGCCATGTTGGACAGCGACTGTATATCTCCAATCAGGCCTCATTCTTCTGAAGAAGATACTGTAAACATGAGTATAAAAGTTTCTTTGTAAAGCATGCAAATTAAAATACTGTTTTATTTTAGAATCGGGTTTGCACATTTGGTTTTAAAATGATAAATATATATTTATTTCAACATAGTAAACATCAACCATAATTTGGAATAACCTACAATTGCAGAACTTGTAAAAATGCTGAGTTTAAAAAATTATTCAGTGGTTTCTCTTGATAAAGGTATAGCAAACTACTCTTCTTTTTAAACTTTTGGGATTTTAAATACTTCTAATTCCTGAGTGGGCAGTAGAACCCAATAGTTTATGTTAAATTTTTGCATAATAACTTTGCCAAATAGCATTTCACAAATATTTAAGCACTTGCAGACAATGGTTACACTACATTTGATTACCAAGGATCACTATCTGTATTAGAGATTGTAACAGTTATATAACCAGAAGCAGCTAACTATTATGTAGAAAGAAATGAAGGGCAAAAATTAAGATACAAATTTTATGCAGTACTAAAGGAAAAGCAGTCTACCATTGTGGTCCTTGAAAATAACTATAAATATTTTAGTTAATTACCTGTTATAGAAATAAATTTTAATTTTGCTGTTAATGTATTTCAGGTTTTTATAGTTATACTTCTTTTGTGTTTTTGATATTCACTGTATAGTTGTTTGACTAATAAGTGTTATGGTTTTTTAAAGTTGAAATCATGTGTTGTTTAATTTTTGTACGTGAATTCAAATTCTTTGACATTAAATATGTGATGCTTCTAATATGTATGCGTTTTATTTTTGTTTATTAGTATACACAAAAAAGTTAGCTCTCATAATCATCTTGACCTTTTCATGGGCTAAGTGACTTCATGGGACCAAAGCAAAGGATATTGCAGACCAAAAAAAGCGTTTGTTTTGTGAAACACAGTAACCAAAATCCTTTTCAGGAGCCAACAGAAATATTTTATTGGTGAAGCCAGTGAAGTTTTCTTCTTTTACTTATGAATACTTAGTGAATCCTGTCATTTTGGCTGTTTAATGGTTTGGTAATGTGCATTTATAATGAATTTTCTAATGATGGTTTACATAATCAGGGACAAAAATTTTTCCAGCCTTAGATACCAGACATTAACTTTGTTGATTAACTTATTATGTAGGAGCATAGAACATGGGATTTGCATACAAAGAATATGAAATGGTTGCAAATAATTCTTCTAGCTTAACTTTCTAGCAGAAGTTAAATGGAGAGTAAATTACAGTTGACCCTTGAACAATTGGGTGGATTCACTTATACAAAGATTTTTTTTTATACCGTACAGTACTGTAATCTATTTCCTTATGATTTTCTTAATAATGTATTATTTTCCCTAGCTTTAGTGTAAGAATACAGTATATAATACATATACAATATATGTGTTAATAGAATGTTTATGTCACTGGTAAGGTTTCAGATCAACAGACTCTGAGTAGTTAAGTTTTGGGGGGAGTCTAAGGTTAAATGTGGGTTTTTGCCTACGTGGGGATTGAGATGGGGCAGTTGGTGACCCTAAGCCCCATGTTTGTTGTTCAAGGGTCAACTGTAGTCTCATTTTTTTTCACCCTCTGTGGAATGCTCATTCCATATTACCATATGCAGTATTTAACTTTCCAGGTTACCGCCTTAGATTTTCTAATTTAAATGAGCATAGATATTATACTAAACCAAAATTAATTTTTTTTCCTGACATAGATTGTATAGCTTTTGCAGTTTAAATACCATGACTTAAAACAGGTTCATATTGCTCTTTTGGCAAACACATAGTGTGTTTATTTAGTCAGCTACTGTGCTAATAACCTGGGGATATGGAGATGACTCTGTTTCCAAACCAAAAGAAAACATATTAATATAGTTTTTCATAGGAGTGTTTATAATGGCCCAAATAATCACAGTTACAAGTTCCCAAGCATTTTCATTAAACAAACAAGCAAACCCACATTGAGGGAGCTTACCAGCCACACAGTGTATTTGGAGATCCACACTAATATGATGGAAAATATGTAAGCATTGGTTATCGTATCATAATATCACAGATTACCACTTCTGCCAGGTAACAGTTCTTTGAACTTGGAGACAGTTTTTTTGATCTGTCTGGGCCATACTTTAAACATTTGTAAAATGGTGATACACACCTTCTAATGTTAAAAACACCTGTCAAGTAGAAGGCACTCAAATGGTAGCTGATATTATTTGGATATAATTATATAAATCATATACTATTTGTACAAGTCTTTCATCTCCTCTCCCTTCAGGCAGAAATCTAGACATCAGTACATTCATGTCAAACACTGTCCATTTATATATTATAGATGAGCAATTAATTTTGTTCATGCTGCACATGAAATTTCATTTGGTTTGTGAACATAGATGCTAATTACTTATTGCTTTAATTCTTATAGGCTGTATAAAGCCTTTGATGCAAATAAGGGCTACCCTAGTTAGTTCATCACAAACTATTATGGATAAAAGCCTCTTAGCTATTTGATACAGCTCATGGGTCAGGGGAACAATTCTTAAGACAGCCCTTTATCAGATTCTCTGTGCAACTTTGTGCAAGGGACCATGGCTGAGATGTGGAGTAGTCCTATTATGTTGCGATGATCTATTTTGCATAAAATCCCTTCTAAACAGATCAGAAGACTATGCAGAAAGCTTAACCTTATTTCTCTAGTTTAAATCTTTTACAGTGTTACAGTGGGAAAGAGTTCTCTAACTATGACTTAACATCTTGTAGCCACTATAGAAAAGGTTGTTAAGCAATTTAAGAAGAACGTGCACGGCAAGAAAGTACATATGTCAAAGGACAAAGATGAACAAGAATCGCAAGTTATTTTTACAAAAGGCTAAATTCTAAAATTTTAAAATATCAATAAAAGACCATCCACTCAAGGGGCGCCTAAGTGGCTCAGTTGGTTAAGCATCTGACTTGATTTCTGCTCAGGTCATGAGCTCAAGGTTGTGGGGTCTAGCCCCCAATGTTGGGCTGCGCGCTCAGAGTCTGCTTGTCCCTCTCTCTTCACTTGCGCTCTCTCCCCCTCAAAACTCTTTAAAAGAAATACCATCCACTCAAGAGAAAAATGGATAAAATAGGCAGATAACAGATGGCCCTTAAATGTGTAAAAAGATGCTTTATCTCAGAAGTGCAAACAAAGTTCAGATTTGAAGAAATTCAAAGGTTTGAAAAAGTTTTGGTAAGATTTTAAAGAAGCATTCTCATTTTACAGCTGAGATTGATTATAAGTTGGTATAATTCATATAAAGAACAATTTGGCAGCAGTTGTCAAAAATTACAAATACTTCAATCTTTTGACCTGCAATCCTAATATTTTGGTGATTCATTGAAACATTTTTTATAGCCCAATCAATACCTATCATCACAGGACCGATTAAAATGATACATTTATTGGTGCATATTAAGAAGTAAAAAAGACACTCTTTATTCCTAATATAGAAAGAGATAATGTTAAAAATGTGAAAAAGAGCAAGGTTCAGAAGTATGTGTGCAATATGCTGTATGCTGTATTTTGGAATAAGGAAGAAGACATTTGTGCTTATATTTGCATACCAGCCAATGGAAGAAGACTATTCAAAAAATTAAGTATGAGAAAGCAGGTAAGATTACACTTTAAAAGTTCCCTTTACTACAGACACAGTGTGATTATCTTACCTATCTATGTCTCTGTCTAATCTATCAACTATCTTTTTTTTAAGTAAAAATACATATGTTTTCAGAAACAAAAGATCTCTAAGGAACCACGGTCTGAACACAAGGACAGTAGGAAAAACTACACTGATCATTGATGACTGATTGACCAGAAGTTGGGTTTTGAGTAGGGATCCAGGGTAAAATACACCCAGATGGTAAATGCAATTCGATGCAACAATGCAAGCAGCTGTGCACTTCACTACTTTTGACTCAATGGGTCCAGCGTACTTCAAATATGTCACTGAAATATATCGCATTTATAATCTCTGGTAGGAAGAATATACTGAAGAAGACCCCTCAGGGAACAAAGCTGGGTCCTCTGAAACAATCTGCCTTTCTGAGAAACTGCTGTTACAGACTATTATGAACTGGGTTGTTACTTGATCACCAAGTTCATAAAGCTGAACATATTCAGTAGCACTACTGTCTAGCAGAAATGGTGTATGACAGTCCGAAGTATTCTTGCTATGCTGCTGATCCTTACTCTCTGTTTCTAAAATCGGTTGGCCAAGGGGTAAAAAATGGGAACCTAGTATTCTTTTTTTTTTTTTTAAAGATTTTATTTATTTATTTGACAGAGATCACAGTAGGCGGAGAGGCAGGCAGAGAGAGAGAGAGGAGGAAGCAGGCTCCCCGCTGAGCAGAGAGCCCGATGCGGGGCTCGATCCCAGGACCCTGGGATCATGACCTGAGCCGAAGGCAGAGGCTTTAACCCACTGAGCCGCCCAGGCGCCCCGGAACCTAGTATTCTAAGGATAATGGAAGTCACCAAAATACAAATCTCTTTACACATTTTCTAGAAACTATCCAGAAAAATAACGAAAGCAAATAGGACCACATATGATCTAAATCTTCAGCATTACGAGAGAACACTACACAATTTGCAAAATAGTTGTAAGTAAAAATAAATATGGGCAATGAATTTCAGGACAGTTCTTTTTTGAGCTCTTGATGCAACACTTTGTGGAGAGCAGAGGTGTGTTGAGGGGGTCTGGAAAACTACATAGGAAAAAAAGAGTAGAGGGTCAAAGGGTGAGCCAATAAGGAAGCCCATCCCAACTGAAAATACTAAAAAAACAAACAAACAAACAAAAAAAACCAATAAGGGGCACCTGGGTGGCTCAGTTGGTTAAGCCTCTGCCTTCAGCTCAGGTCATGATCTCAGGGTCCTGGGATCGAGTCCTGCATCGGGCTCTCTACTCCGCAGGGAGCCTGCTTCCTTCTCTCTCTCTCTCTGCCTTTCTGCCCACTTGTGATCTCTCTCTGTCAAATAAATAAAATCTTAAAAAAAATAATAAAATTCTGGTATGTACAAGCAGCCTTGGAAAAGCAAAGTTTCTGGGGACAGGAGGATTCTTTTGTTTAATATGTCATAAGTTAATTCAGGCCAACATAAAGTTTAAAAAGGTGTTTATATAACCTAAGTGTCTCTCCACATTTAAACACAGTGACCTTTAATACCATGATACAGACATTCCAAAATCAGCAACAGAAGCTACTCTGAGAAAGACAGGAACAGTAGCACTGCTGTTTCTATCAAGTAGAAATGGTATCCTCTCTCACCCCTACTTTAAAAGAGTTCATTGTTGATCTCGTGTATTCAACATGTAGACTCCTTATATTCACTCATTCAGCAGATACATATTTTATGCCTACTTATTCCTGTTGTAATTAGTGTTGGATGAGCATACTTTGTCTTCTTTTGGAGCTGATATGTAAAACTCTCTCTAGGTGGAAGCTTCTAGATTGTTTGATAACAGAGATATGACTGAGAACCATTAGTCTCCACACCAATATCCAGTCCTCAATAATTAAGGTGATCATCAGGATTGCACAAAATTCTATATAGCACAAATGTTAAGGTGAAATACCTCAGTTATGATTCGGCAATTAGGTACTCATTACAAAAGGGCTCTGTAGAATGTTCTTCAACAATAGGTAATTCTTAAAAGGCAACCTTCAGAGAACACTGGAGAGAGAAAAGCAAACCAAATTGTCATCCACCGAAGGATCTTTGACCCTTGAATTGGCTACCTAGGGTCTCTTAAGCCAATCCCACTTGAATATCTACTCCTGGGCCTTTTAAATACCCCGGTAGAACCACCACATCAGGAAAATACGGTGTGTGAATTAGGAAAAATCATTCTCTAAGCAGAGAAGGGGAGTTTCCAGTTAGAAAAATGATACATGATGGGGCGCCTGGGTGGCTCAGTGGGTTAAGCTGCTGCCTTCGGCTCAGGTCATGATCTCAGGGTCCTGGGATCGAGCCCCACGTTGGGCTCTCTGCTCAGCAGGGAGCCTGCTTCCTCCTCTCTCTCTGCCTGCCTCTCTGCCTACTTGTGATTTCTCTCTGTCAGATAAATAAATAAAATCTTTAAAAAAAAAAAAAGAAAAATGATACATGAAAGATGGCATTGCGAGGCACCATAGCATGCTGAGGGAGTAAGTCTGGAGTCATTGGGAGCACACATCGCAGGGTGGGCAGAGGGATGAGAAGGAGGAGGGAGCCCAGCTGTAAGCCTGGAGAGGAAGGTGGGTGTCAGGGCACGAAGAGCCCCAGCCATGTTGAGGTGCTCCTGCTTTATCCTGTGGCTCCTGAGAAACCAGGTACCAAAGGGTCTGAAACGGAGAAAAGAATGATCATTTGCATTCCAGAAAGGGAGACTGGCGATGGTTAAGGCCTTGAGGAGGACAGCTGGATTAGGAAGCCATTTCAGGAACCCAAGCGATAGACGACAACAGCAGGGCTATCTATATGTGACAGGGTTGGGGGTGGGGGGTTGCGGAAGGTGTACCCAGAAGATACCTGGAAATGACTGGAGGTACCAGTTGGGGAAGAGGGAAGAACCCAGAGGAAGCTTTTCTCCCTGGTGAGATGAGGTGGCCTGCTGGGTATGGTAGCCTGGCAATTAGCTTCTTTTGGGTGCTGCTGTATTCTCTCCGGTGTCCTAAGGGGTGGAAGCTCGAAACTGCATTTTCCAGGCTCTCCTGCAGCTGAAGTTCCAGACTTGATTCTGCTACGGAGCTGTACCCACAGGAGCTTTGGGGTGTGGGAGTGACATAGAGGCTGTCCTCCTACCGTTCAGCGTGCTGGGGAGAAACACTGGGGGGGAGATGTGGGTGTTTCTAGTAGCAGAGGCCGCTGTCGCAATCTGCTTTGCAGGGGTGAGGCGGTGGCTGTGCTCAGAGCAGCACCCGCACCAGGCCCGTGGCTGAGGGTGGCTCAGGGGTGTGATTCGGAAATCCCAACTGTCGGGAGCTGGCTCCTGACTTCGACCTCTGTCTAGCAAATCGTGTAAGCACTGGTTTCCCGTGTGAAATCCCTTCCCGCGGAGTTATCTAGAATGGCTTCTGTCCCCTGCACCGAAGGAGTGGGGAGTCCGTGCCTCCCTGTCTTCCGGACGGGCCCGCAGTCCCCATGTCGCCGGTTACCTTCATCACTCCCGGAGTCTGCAGTTCGAAAGCCTGGGTGCCCACGTGAGCTGCGAGAGTGAAGGCTGAGTAGTTCAGTGTAGCTGAAAAGTCAAATACATCTAGGAGAAATACTCAGAATTTGGAAAAGAAATACCATTGTAAACCTATCTTGCCTGAACCATCAAAACAAACCCCCGAGAGGTGAAGGAATAAAATGTTAAAGTTGAACGCATGTACACTGCGAGAGGGGCGAAGAGTCCAAGGCATAAAACGAGCCTCAGGAGGTCGGAGCACTACAGGAACCGGTCCCAGCTCCCTTGCCTTCTCAGCCACCTCTTTAGATACTCCTGCTCTGTAAGAGAGAACCCGGCCTGTGCTCATGGCGACGCAAAGAGAGGACATTTCCTGCTTCACGCTGCTTTTTGTTGAAGGCGCGGGGCAAGGAGAAAACAACGAGCCTTTCCCCTTTACCTAGATTTGCCGAAAATTCCCCAAAGTACTGCACTTCAGAGGCCACTGTTTCCGAGTTGCCTTTTCTCAGAAGCCCTTGTCAGGCCGGTGATCCTCCTCAGCAAAAGTTATGACCCTTTCCGGATGTGATCTTTCGAGAACAGTTTTTTACTTAACCTCTCCTGCAGGGGGCAACATCCTCCAGTGTATGAGGACAGAGCCCGGAACCCGGCGGGCGTCCGCCCTCTGGCTTGGTGAGGATTGCAAGAGCGTTTTGGAGGAAGAAAGTTGCAAATGCGCTTGCTTGATTCCTAGTCTATATTCCTTGGATGAAGGGTAATTATATATATATATATATATATATATATATATTTTTTTTTTTTAAATAAAAAAAGACCGAAAGAATGTGTGTTCTGTTAAGTCAATCTCAGCTGACCACATGTGTAATGTTCATTGTACTCCCAGTGCTTGGAGGGACCACATAACCTAAAAGCATAAATGACCACCTGCTGTAATTTGTTTGCCTGAAGAGCTGGAAAGAGCTACCAGGACCGAGGGACAGAGGAGAAGCCAGAAGGAATGAGATATTGGGGAAGGAGCCCAGTGGGGATCACCATTCCTTGTGCATTTCATCAGTTGAAACTTACCTGACTGCCTCTCAGGGGTGAGGCACCATGCTGTGTGCTGGGGATACAAAAGGGAAAAAAAACAGGGTTTGTGAACTTGAGTTTAAAGAAAAAAGATTAATGTTTGGCAATAAAGCATTTTAAAGATTTCTTTCAATCTGATGTTTAAAATGTTTGTTTTTCAGAGACATCGATGGGGCACATCATTGTCTTCTCACTTTATCTTTGGGCCTGGAGAGGAGAGGTCACTTTTACTCTTTTCATACTGCACCTGGGTTTTGACCACCAAACGGCAGCATCCGGAGAGGCCTTTGCCAGATCCTCACTTGCTTTGACTTTCCTGTAGTATTTGAAGCCATTTCTTTTAAATATTTGAAGCTTCTTCTTTTAAATATTAATTAATTTTAATGAGGGGGAGAGAGAGGGAAAGCATGCAAGTGGGCGGAGGAGCAGAGGGCAGACCCCGTCCTGAGTGTGGAGCCTGTGGAGGGGCTTGATCCAGACCCTGAGAATACAACCGCAGCCAAAATCAAGAGTCTGAGGCTTTACTGACTGAGCCACCCAGGCACCTCAAGGCCGTTTCTTCGAAAGCTTTCTTCTAATGTGATTTACAAAGTGTCTTCACATATATTATATTTTTTAAGATTTTATTTATTAGAAAGAGAGAGAGCACCTACGAGAGAGAGAGAGAGAGAGCAAGTGAGTGCAGGGGCAGAGGGAGAAGCAGTCTCCCTGCTGAGCAGGGAGCCTGACGATGTGGGGTTCGATCCCAGGACCCTGAGATCATGACCTGAGCTGAAGGCAGAGGCTCAAACGACTGAACCACCTAGGCACCCCTCACACATACTATTTTTATTTATTTATTTATTTATTTATTTATTTATTTATTTATTTATATTTATTTGACAGAGAGAGATCACAAGTAGACGAAGAGGCAGGCAGAGAGAGAGGGGGAAGCAGGCTCCCTGCTGAGCAGAGAGCCCGATGCAGGACTCGATCCCAGGACCCTGAGATCATGACCTGAGCCGAAGGCAGCGGCTTAACCCACTGAGCCACCCAGGCGCCCCATACTTTTTTTTTTTTTAATCCTCCTTCAAACCCTGTGATGTTAGCAGTGCAGGAAGTAGAGCTACAGTGAAATGAACTGACCTGATTAGGCTCTTCTTTTCCTTCCCAAATATAAGAGTGTTACCACATGCTTTATTTTTACTTAGATTTTTCTTTCTCTTCATACTGTCCCTCTAGATATCCCGTGGAAATCTAAAGTTTGACATATCTGTAATCCAACTAACCGTGTCTCTTATTTCCTAAAATACTGATTCTCTTATTCCCATCAGTCACGCAGTCTTCCTCTTTGGCTTCCAGATGTGTCATCCTTTATTTATTTATTTTAAAAAATATTTTATTTATTTATTTGACAGACAGAGTTCACAAGAAGGCAGAGAGGCAGGCAGAGAGAGAGAGAGAGGGAAGAAGGCTTCCTGCTGAGCAGAGAACCCAATGCGGGGCTCAAGCCCAGGATCATGACCTGAGCTGAAGACAGAGGCTTTAACCCACTGAGCCATCCAGGCACCCCTCGTCCTTTATTTCTATCCTGTTTACCTGCCATTGACCTTCCTTAGAGTCTTATCTAAGTTGTTTTATTTTTTATTTATTTTTTTTTTTTGTCTGTGTGTGTGTGTGTTTGTGTGTTGCCTGGACCATTACAGTAGCCTTCAGCCTGAGCTCTGTATTGATGACTTCCTCCCACAGGCAAAGTTTATAACTACATATTGTCAGCACCTATACCTGTTTATTGCCTATTTCCTTGGGGGCAAGGACCCAAGTATAGATAATATCTGGAACAATACATTGGTGTTTCTTAATAACTTTTAGTTGGATGAATGTTAAAGTGATGAACAGCGCTGTAATTATCTTCTCAACTCTCAGTTCTGATTTTATCAGTCTTGCCCCAAAGCTTCCATGGCCAACTCAGGTCTAAACTCCATCGTCATTGTCTGACCTATACCTGCTTTTCCATTTCCTCCACAGATGTGGAGGAAAGAGAACACTTGGGCACTGTGGGTAGAATTGTAAATTGGTATAATTACTAAAGAAAACAGTACTGAGGAGGCTAAAAAAATTAAAAATAGAACTAATGGGTGTCTGGGTGGCTCAGTTGGTTGGGTGACTGCCTTTGGCTTGGGTTGTGAACCCAGACTCCTGGGATCGAGTCCTGCATTGTGTTCCCAGCTCCCTGGGGAATCTGCTTCTCCTTCTGACCTTCTCCCCTCTCATGCTCTCTCTCATACTCTCTTTCCCTCAAATAAATAAACAAACAAATAAATAAAATCTTAAAAAAAAAAAACCCCAGAACTACCATATGATCCAGCAATTCTACTTTTGGGTATATATCCAAAGGTGTAAAAAAACCCCACTAACCCAAAAAGATGCCCACACCTCCACGTTCATAGCAGCACTATCTGCAATAGTCAAGACACCAAAACAACCTAGGTATGTATCAAGGGATAAAGGAATAAATACGTTGTGACATGTATATGCAATGGAATATTATTCAGCCATAAAAAGTAAGGAAATCCTACCATTTGCAACAAAATGTTGGACCTTGAAGGCATTGTGCTATGTGAAATAAGTCAGAGAAAGACAAATACTGTATGATCTTACTTACATTTGGAATCTCAAAACAAGCAAAGAAAAATGAACTTATAGAAACTGGAGAAAGGTGGTCAAAGGGTACAATTTCCCTTTCTGCATCTTCATTATTAATGTACAGAAACATTATGGGTTTCTCTACATTGGTTTTTTTTATCCTGCAACTTTACCGAATTCATTTATCAGTTTTAGTAGTTTTATGGTTGGGTCTTCAGGGTTTTCTATATATACTATTGTCATGTCATCTGCAAATACTGAAATTTATTTCTTCCTTACCAATTTGCATGACTTTTATTCCTTTTTCCTGCCTGACCGCTGTGGCTAGGACTTCTACGACTATTTGAATAAAAGTGGTGAGAGTGAACACTCTTGTGTTGTTCCTGACTTTAGGGTAAAAGCTCTCAGTTTTTCATTATTGAGTATGATGTTATCTGTAGGTTTTTCATATATGGCCTTTGTTTTGTTGAAAGTATATTCTCTCCAAACCTACTTTGCTGAGGGTTTTGGTCATGAATGGTTGTTGTACTTTGTCAAGTGATTATTCTGCATCTATTGAAATGAAATTATGGTTTTATCCTTTCTCTTATTGGTGTGATGTATCACACTGATTGATTTGTGACTATTGAACCACCCATGCATCCTGGGAATAAATCCCATTTGCCTGATGCCCAAATCTTGAGTTCCCAGATTCCTCTGAACTCTCTGAGCCTAAACCATCCTCTCCCCTATTAATAGCTACACTCGCCCTTTGTTAAAGGTGATACAGAGGTCCCCTTGGGATCTTGTCTCTCCTCCTGGCCACAGGGCCTGCACCCAGAATTAAGTCTCAATACCACCCAGCAGGATGTTCTGGGCCTGATAAAGGAGGAAAGAGAACACCTCAAATGTGATGCGACACAACACACATTGGCAGGAGTCAGGAGAGTATGAATGAGCCTGGGTTCTGAGGTGCTTGACTAGTGGAGGGTATATTGGTTTGGGGGCATTCCTTGGTGATACAAGATTTAACACCTTGGCGAGGAACACAGAAAATGTTGTGAACTTGCTACTGGGGTGGTCTCTAGATACTAGAGAGTGGGGGGTAAGCTGAAATATGAAGAAGGAGTGGCAGGGTAGTCAAGTAGGGGAAGTTGTGGGGCGGATGAAATCAGGGACAGGGCAGTATAAGGAAGCTTCTCCTGGGCTGCAGGGCTGGGCCTCACTGCTGTTTAGGTCACTGCTCAACTGTAATTGCAAACCTCGCTCTGCCCCTCAGAGACTCAGCTCATCAAACTCCTACTCACCCAGACATGGCTTTTGAACTCAGGGCTTTCTAACTCTGGCAATCTCAACCTTGCTTTATTCCAGTGTGGCAGAAAACAGTATACTGCTTTGGGCTTGTCTTTCAGGTGTCTCTTTAAGGTTGCTTTCTCTGTGGATCCCTCTAAGCAGATGCCCTGGGAGGAATTCAGACCTGAGCATCAAACGATTGTCATCAAAATTATGTTCGGTTGCCTCCTCTTCCTTGAGAGGGTTGCCTTCTAATAATTATCTTAAAAATGAACCTCTTACCACCTCTCTTTCTGAATTTTTTCAGTAAGAGGATTGTAAAGGGCTTTAATCTGGAAGGTCATTTGGTAGGAGATTTCAGATGATGTGAACAGTCTCTAAAAGCACAAGAGACCTGGAAGTAAAAGATATGGTTTGTGGCACTTGAGAGCTGCAGTGTAGAGCATGACTGTAAGACAATGGATTCCAGGGCATGACTGCTAAGCACAGGGAGATGAGGCAGAACTTTCTGAACCGGGCTAAGTTTGGGGTATCACCCAAGGGTGGGGGGGGGACACAAAAAAGAGGGCTCTGTTTGGGTTGCAACATCACCAAATTATTCCTTACTATAGTCTGGAGAACAATTTGAAAAGGAGGATATTATTAGGTAACTTTATTTATTATCTTATTTAATGTTAACTTATCTAAGTTGCTAAAGTAAACAAATACGTAAGTAAATAAACATTTAAAATTATAAATACATATATATCAATGTTGTAGGTTTTTAGTAGATAACAAATCATTTTTATAAGTACAAAAATTGCTAACATTTATTAATTAAATAACTTTTTACTAGAAAGCACATGTTAAGTCATTGTGGCTGAGGCTTGTCAAAATGGCAGACAAGATCCCCGCCCTCCATGAGAGGGAGGCTTTGCGGCCCAGTGAAGCCATTGTTAAAACTCAGCCTGGGCCTCTGTTTTTAGCTAATAAAACAAAACGATAACAGGCATAATGACCTGGGGGTTGTGTAGATTAAAAGAAGAGCTGGAAGAGTTGGAAGATGCAAAGTGAGGTGGGTATGGCACAAGGTTCCAGCCTTGGATTTGGGGATGAATGTGGGGAGCAGGAAGGCTGATCAGGACACGTTTGTAGTGTGTGGTGCAGGGGTTGTTATTACACAGCACCGCGGGCAAGAAGAGGGTCAGGCTACTTCCAGAGTCTGGAGTGCTGTTGGCCTTCCTTAACTGCAACTGCCCCTCAGAACAATGTATTACTTAAAATATAACCCATGGGAAATTTTACTAGTTACCAAGCACGTTCAAAGGACCTATCTAACTAGCCACAGGCGCTTTTGGGAGGAGAAAGGGGAGATAACGGAAAAATGAAGCAGGCTGCGTTCAGCCCTGAGCAGGCCAGGCATTCCCAGCTGCTCAGCTTCAAGGCTGTATATCATCCTCTCCCCCAGAGGCCTGTTGCAGTATGTGTTTTTCTTAAGGCTATATCTAAATGTGCTTGGTAACTAGTAAAATTTCCCATGGGTTATATTTTAAGTAATACATTGTTCTGAGGGGCACTTGCATTTCCCCCTTTTTTATTTGTGAAGAAGTAGAAAAGTCGATTTTGCCACTTCTTGATTCTCTAGTCCTTGGAGGGATTTTCACGTGCATCTGAGGACTAAGCATAAAAAGATTATAGCAATAAAAAGAATAATCATTCTACCTATAATGCCAAGACCACTTTGTTTGATCCAAGTAAAAGGGTTTAGATTAGACAGAATATCATTAATTCTTTGAGTAAATCTCACTCCTGGAACTGATTGTAATGATAAGTGAGTAATACTTTGAATAGTATCTCGAAGTTGTTTAATATCTAAAGTTAGATTATCACCATAATGATTAGTAATATGCTGGCGAATTTTGCTCCAAGATATTTCTGATTCATTGTAGGCATGGGGAGTAACACAGAAAGAGGAAACATTCTAGTCACATAAAATATGAAGTTTAAGCTTTATATTTTGAAGATCATCTCCTATATACATCATGGCTGCTTCTAAATCAGAGATATTTTATTTAGTTTTTGATCTATGATCATTTGTTGATTGCAAGCTTTGCTAGCATTCTCATGCCACTTTTGTACAAATTGTGTGGTTTGTACAGTTTGATGCAAGGCAATTCCTATAGTGGTAGCTGTAGCAGTAATGGCTATAATTTCTAAAATAGTTGTTATAAGTAACCCAAGAAATCTTTTAGTTCTACGGACCCAGTTCTTTAAAACTGTTAAAAATACATGTATATCTGGAGAGCTTTCCCAAACACGGTGGTGTTTCACCGGTAACCAAATGTCTATTTTTCTTCTAGCTATGAGAATGATAGAATTGTCTGTATAAACATTCTTAACTACACAGGTGAACATTTTACATCTGAGACAGTTTATTTCTCTATTGTTGTGATCAAAAGTCATTTTTCCAATAACAAAAACATAGGAATCTCTAACACAAGCTTTCACCCATTCTTCATCCATTAGGAAAAAAGAGAATGCATAGTCATTAGACTGATGAATGTGAGAGCCCTTCCAAACTCTTATGTGATTTAAAGTGGTGGTGACCTTCCATAAATTTTTTTGTCTTTTATGATAATTAACAAAAGGGGATGGCGTAGAAAGTCCTTGCCCAAGCCAGACCAGGGTGCATCTCCTGAGGTTAAGGTTTGTAGTGAAATGAGATCATCAAAAACTTGCCATTTTAAATTTCGATGAGAGGAGCAGGGTCTCCCAGTGCAATTGGTGACTGCCATCCCCTTAGGGGACCAGTCCCATATAATTCCATAGGAATCATTAATAACAATACCCAGGTGAGAAGCTCGACAATCCTCCCATAAAGGGCAAATTCCCTCATCAGACCACATTTGTGTTAGTTTGCATTTGGGAATAGGGGGTGCTGCTGTGTTATGGCTAGGACCCCGATATTCATTGGCTAGGAATCCTTTAGTGGAGAGTAAATGTAACTGAACTTTAGTCAGATAATTATCAGTAGGAAAGTCCACCAACTATCTTTGATCATCAGGGATAAGACAACTGGAATGACTGCCGATACATATTGGTCTATTTTGATATCCTAAAGTGAGATTAACATTTGTGCCCTCCTCTAAGGGCAATAGCGGCAATCTGGGATCTAAAATTCCAGCTACCCATTTTGAGGCATTTAAATAATTTGGTATTATATCTTCTCCCCATTCTACTGGACGGAGCAGGGGAGGATTGGGTATATAAGCCCAGTAAGCGAAGTTATTTATTTGTGCATAACATCCAGGAAGACTTAGGGCTACCATGATGAGAGCCATCATATTACATCAGATGTAGAAACAGTATTAGTTTTGATATGCTGTAAAACATATACTGTATATAAAGAATCAGATAACAGATTAAATGCAGAAAAAACATCTTGAAACAATGCTATAACAGCCATTAATTCTGATTTTTGTGTTGAGAGACTGGTAGTAGATATGATCTTCGAAGTAGGATCATAATAACAAGCTTTACCTTTGACAGAGCCATCAAAAAAGTAAGTAGGGGCATCTGTTATTGGATTTTTAGAAGTAATTTTAGGAAGGACAAAAGCAGTATGTTTTAAAAAGGAAACAACAGGTAAAGAGGGATAATGAGAAGTGTTTCCAGCAAAGCCACTAAGGGCAATTTGCCAGTTTAAATTATTTTGGAATGTCGTTTCAATTTGTGTCTTATTTAAAGGCAGAACAATAACCTGTGGATCATACCCCTGTATTTGGCGAATTCTTTTTCTTCCTAATTGAATAATACTGCCAATATGGTCTATATAGGTAGTGAGTGCTTTAACAGTATTATTTGGGAAAAAAATCCATTCTATAATTAATTTTTCCTGAATAATTAACCCAGTGGGTGTATGTGGGGTATGAAAAATAAGAAGATCTAATGGTATCTCAGGTTGGACTCTATCTGTTTGCATTGAATGAATCTGGCTTTCAACAAATTGTAATTCTTTTAAGGCCTCTTTTGATAGGGTCCTAGGGCTGTTTAAATTAGGATCTCCCTTTAAAGAGGCAAATAGATGCTGTAAAGCATAAGTGGGAATTCCAACTTTAGGTCTTATCCAATTAATGTCTCCCAATAATTTTTGCAAATCATTCAAGGTTGTAATTTTATCTCTACGGATTTGAACTTTTTGGGGTTTAACTGAGGTCCTGTCCATAATAAACCCCAAATATGAGAAAGGTGTGGTGACTTGTATTTCTTCTGGAGCTATAATTAGTTTGTATTTTTCAAATTGCAATTGAAGCATTCTGAATGCATACTGCAATTGCATGTTCTCAGAGGCTGCACGTAACATGTCATCCATATAATGGATAAGATAAACTTGTGGAAATTGATTTCTAACTGGCTGTATAACTTTTGCCACATACTCCTGACAGATAGTGGGGTTATTCAACATTCCTTGTGGAAGAACTTTCCATTGATATCGTTTGGCTGGTTCTTTCAAATTTACACTGGGAATAGTGAAAGCAAAACCGGGACAGTCTTCCTTAGCAAGTGGTATAGTATAACAGCAATCCTGTAAATCTATGATAATTATTGGCCATTCGAGTGGGACTAGATTAGGCGAAGGCAATCCAGGTTGGAGAGACCTCATGGGCTGGATAGCAGAATTAACCACACACAGGTCTGTTAAAGGTCTCCATTTTCCTGATTTTTTCTTAATAACAAGAACTGGTGAATTCCAAGGACTGTGAGATTCTTCAATATGTCCTTTTTATTTTATTTTTTTATCTGTTTTTCTACTAGGGCTTGTAAAGTAAGTAATTTCTCTTGTGTTAAGGGCCACTGCTCCACCCAAATAGGTTTGTTATTTTTCCAATTTAATTTAATGGGTTCAGGAGCAGTGGCCCTCAGTGAAAAATCTGGGAATCCTCCTTAGGGGAAGGTATAACCAAAGAGGCTTCCCATTGACTTAGTAAATCTCGCCCCCAAAGGTTAATGGGCAAGTCTACAATATATGGCTGTAGATAACCTTTTTGTCCCTCAGGTCCTTCACAGAAAAGAATATTGGAGCTTTGATGCACATTGCCAGCCTGTCCTAATCCTGTAATAGTAACAGAAGAGGAATTATCTGGCCATTTTTTAGGTCAATGTAATGAGCTTATGATAGAGACATCAGCTCCAGTATCAATTAAACCTGAAAATTCCTTTTCTTGTATCATCTTTTGAAAAGAAGAGCACTTCTCTCCTTGGGATTCTATTCTCCCCCATTCTCTCAAACAGTAACACTGGAGCTGCTCAATAGCTTGATCATTCATTAGTGCCTGGTTTTGCACTCGAGCCCACGGCCCAATACCCATGAGCTGTTCCATGGAAATAGGGACATTACTAGCTCTATTATGGGCAGCTGCTGTTTCTGCGTGATCTTCCCACCATGTTTTAAGTTGTAAGAACTCACTTGAAGATAGAACTGTTTTTGCTAACAATGACCAATCAATCGGAAAAAGTTGATTGCCTTCTGTGATGCCTTGAATGATTCCTGTTGTAAATGGAGAATTAACTCCATAGTTTTGTACTGCTTATTTTAGTTCCTTCAATAATTTGAAGGGAAATGGCTCATGCTTGGCCTCATAGATACCATTAGGGTTGTTAGGATCATGTCCCGGAGGGACATGTTCTTTAATAATAACCGGGAAATTAAAATGTAAGGCATCTAGGTCTTCTGCTCATTGTGTTTCAAGGAGGCCTTTTTGAATGGCTGATATCATGTATTTTTCATCTTTTTCATTAAATGGTGCCTTCTTACAGAATGATGAAGCTGAGGGCGGCAGTGCCATTTGCACCTCTTGTTCTGTTATTGGAGGAGGAGGACGAGATTCCTCCTTTATATATTCCTTTATGATGGCCTTAGTAATTTCTTTCTCCTCCTGCATGGCATGTTCAGGTTCCGCTTTTTTAGTTTCTCCTGAACATTCATTATCGCTCTCCGAATCAGGGGTTTGTAAAGGCTCCAAAATGGAGTGAATGAGGGTCCAAGTAGGCCATATAGTAATTGGAATTGGTTTTCCTTTAGTATGCAAAAGTTTTAACTCATGACCTACTTTTCCCCATGTTTGTAAATCTAAAGTCCCTAATATAGGGAACCAGGAGCAATGTTCTTTAATTATCTTTAAAAACTCTGTAAGTTGGTCCTCGCTGACTTTTGCTCCTCCTGCCTTTAGGAGCCGTCTCGGTAAGCAAATGTAAGGGCGATAATCCTTTGTGCTCTCCAGATTACCCATACCCTGCGATAAGTACCCACAGCTCACCGGCAGGAAAAAGGCACGGTCGTGCAAAAACTCACGTTGGGGCTTCTTCTCCTGTTTTGTTTCTGGTCCCTGTTTGGGCACCACTTGCCACTTCTTTTCGACTGTTGTCCCTTGCTCCCTTTCTCTTGCAGCTGACTTGTTTGTGCCTCATTCTTCCCCCGTTCACTGACTGGAAGTGGCACTTAACTTGTTGTCAAAATTCTATCTTTTAAAGCTCACCTCAGTTATTACTTCTGCAAAAGTCCTTCCTGGTTCCAAGCTGGGAATTGCTATCCCTCCTCAACTCATTGTGTGCATGCCTATCTTAATACTTCCCTTTCATCCTTGATATGGAGCCAGCTGTCAACATGTCTGTCTTCACTAAATTGAAAGCGGGAATCATAAAATTTTCCATCTTTCATTGCTGAGCCCACTCCCTAACACCCAGAAAGGGCCCAAGAAAGATATATTTATTTAATTGAAAAGTGACCCAAATCCCTGGCTGAAAAATTGGTGTCAAAGGGTACTTTTGAACAGACTAAAAGTCCTGGTCTTTCCCAGTGAGCTTAGCAGAGTCTTTGCTAACACGTTTTGCAAGGTCCATTATTAGTACCCTCATGATTGCCTTTCCCTCCCAGTCTTGATGTTTTAGTTTTATGTTTATCTTGTCCCATTTTAATACATTGATTTTAGTAAATTTTCTCAACTTTTGTGGAATGAGGCAGGGTATACATAATTTTTTAAAGGTAGCGTCTTAAAATAGAGGATGAGTATGCCCAACTTCTCTATTAAATATGAGCTCTGTGAAAGGGAGCAATTATAAAGGAAGATGATTGGTTCTAGATTCTCCCAGCTGAGGAATAGACTCTTAGTGTTCAGAATGTGTCTTGAGACGTCTTCAGAAGCAAAGGGAGGCCTGCTGTATAGGTAACAAAGTTGGGTAAACTGTAAGGATTGTTCTAGCAGCGTGGTGTATGATACTGCTTCCGTGTTTTTGCTGGCCAAGGTTCTGAATATGTCACCCTGAGCATTGTGCTTCTTACAGCTATGAGTGGGCTAGAAACTCACAAATCCATTACAGATGAGCAATGCAGGAATTAAGCTTGCCTGATTTCCATAATAAGTAAAATTAAATTCATTCTATGCAAAAGGAATAGGTACTTAAGGAGGTTCAGGTTTGCATATAAATTTAGTGATGTTATTGGGCTCCAGTAGGCAGATTAAAAAAAATTCATTGATTTGACATTTGATTAACATGTGTTTCTTTTATACGCCTTTATAAGTTAAATTTGTTTCTTCAAAAAGCAGAAGAAATCCTGACAGTTGATCTGAAATTTCAAGCCGACAGCCATTTTTCATAGACACGAATGAAACCTTATTTTATAGCAATTAATAATTATGTCAATACAAGTAGATGCTTTGTCTTAGGGAAAGTAGTGCTTTTGAGGGCCTATGTTTGTGCATACATATATGCACAATTTTATGTTTTTTTTTAAAGTAAAATTTGCTTTAGTGAATATATCACACTTGAAGAAGTTTAACTTATAAACATATAGGTGCATTGGCTTCTCTTTACTGAAGGCATGTGTACAAGCAGGTCTCCAAATCACAGTGTGTACAAAATGTGGCAATAAAGTCATGAATGACTATTAAAAACAAATATTTCATTTTATTTTGTAAAGATTTATTTATTTATTTGAGAGAGAGAGCATGAGCCCATGCGAGGGGGGAGAGTAGCAGCTGAGAGGGAGAGAGAATTCTCAAGCAGACTCCCCACTCAGTGTGGAGTTCCCACATAGAGCTTGATCTCAGGACCCTAACATCATGACCTGAGCTGAAATCAAGAGTTGAACACCCAACCAATTGAGCCACCTAGGTGCCTCTATAAACAAATAATTCACAAGTTGTATTCGAATCCAGTGTATGGACCATATAAGAAAAATTAGCCTCATTATTTCACTCATTTCTTATTTATAGACTCAATCATGATTATTCAAGTTTGTTCAACTCATCCATCCCATTACCTCCAAATGATTTTTGGATTTTTTCAAAATCCACACCCATTCTCAACGGTTAACACCATCACTGAGACTGTCTTCAAAGGAGGCTCTGTTTCTGACTCATCTTACTGTATAATATATTGTCTGGCTTATGGTATGGATCAACAAACAAATGAAGAGATTCCTCAGGAATTTATAAACCTCTTCAATGCAGAAAATATATCTTAGATTTCTGAGATACCCCAAAATTTAGCAGTTATGCCTCACACCTGAATATTATACACAGGAAACCACATTCTGTTTTGAGCTAGAAATGAAAACCCATTTATGGAAGTCTCTATACCATGTGTGAAAGATTTAGGTGAAAATGAGTCATAGCCAAAGCAATATAATACTAACAGTTTTTGTAAAATATACTTTTTGCTTTTCCAAGATCTTTAAAATGCATTATTTCATTTTATCCTCATGACAATCATGTAATATGTGCAAGAAGTATGGAGGCAGAGGAGGAAAACTCCATGTAACTGTTCTGATAGTGACTAAAGCTTATATAATTGGGGGGTACTCAGTAAGAAAAGGAACCAAATTATGTAAGAAAACATTTATTTGGAATGAGGAAAGAAGTCACAACAAATTAAAACTTAAAAAAAATGATAAATACTGTAATCATCTCCAAAGCTAGAAAGATAACTGTAGTTTTATTAATGAACTACCTGATACATATCTGTAGGACATCTCCCTGTTTCTGGCAGTGTAATCTTTGATTGCCTATTTATATGACAACGATGTAATATAATTTTTATAGAGATATAAGAAAGATAATTCAATCTTATTTTTAATCTGGTTGATTATTGATTTTAAGACTGATCCTTGGGATGCATAAAATATGTGGCCTTACACACAGTTGCATTTGTGGTTTGCAGACTGCTACAGGATTGTACCCTTAAAACCCCAAAATGAAGACAAATCCTATTTTGCCTCATTCTTAATATACAGAAGAACATTTGTAACTCATTGATATTTGCGTACACTGGATTATAGAATATATAACTAACAAGGGAGAACTTCTCTTTTTTAATTTTAATTTTAATTTTTTTATTTCTTTTCAGTGTTCCAGAATTCATTGTTTATGCATCACACCCCATGCTCCATGCAATACGTGCCCTCTGTAATACCCACCACCAGGCTCACCCCACCTCCCACCCTCCTCCCCTCCAAAACCCTCAGTTTGTTTCTCAGAGACCACACTCTCTTATGGTTTGTCTCCCCTTCTGATTTCCCCCAATTCACTTCTCCTCTCCATCTCCCAGTGCCTTCCATGTTCTTTATGCTCCACAAGTAAGTGAAACCATATGATAATTGACTCTCTCTGCTTGACTTATTTCCCTCAGCATAATCTCCTCCAGACCCATCCATGTTGATACAAAAGTTGGGTATTCATCTTTTCTGATGGAGGCATAATACTCCATAGTATATATAGACCATATCTTCTATATCCATTCATCCGTTGAAGGCCATCTTGGTTCTTTCCACAGTTTGGCGATTGTGGCCATTGCTGCTATGAACACTGGGATACAGATGGCCCTTCTTTTCACTAATCTGTATCTTTGGGGTAAATACCCAGTAGTGCAATTCCAGGGTCATAGGGAAGCTCTATTTTTAATTTCTTAGGGAATCTCCACACTGTTTTCCAAAGTGGCTGCACCAACTTGCATTTCCACCAACAATGTAAGAAGGTTCCCCTTTCTCCACACATGTTGTTACTGTCTTGTTAATTTTGGCCATTCTAACTGGTATAAGGTGGCATCTCAATGTGGTTTTGACTTGAATCTCCCTGATGGCTAATGATGATGAACATTTCTTCATGTGTCTGTCAGCCATTTGTATGTCTGAGAACTTCTCTTTTGACTTGGTCAGTGTCCTCTAGCAAGTTAAGAATTATTACTATATTTTTATTGTAACTAAAGCCATTTAAATAAAATAACTAGGTAAATTATGCATAAATGCAACATAACCCAAAAATTAAAAATAAGACTTTAAATTACAGAAAGAGGTATAGACCTTGAGTGATTATTTTTCTACATCCTTCTTAGTTCTAAAGAAGTTTAAGACAGTCCTTATTGATTCATACAATGCACCCTATGAAATACATGCTAAATAGATGAGAAAGTGAGGCCAAGGGAGAGAAGGCCAGAGGGAAGCTGAACGAGACCAGGACAGTGACTTCAAACAAAGAGAATATAAAGCCTTGTGCATTTGAATACTGTGTCGGGTGAGCAAGTTACTCAATGGCTGCCAGCCCTGTTTTTCTTATTGGTAAAATGAGGACATTACTAATAGCTACCTCAGGGAGTTTCTGTGTCAGGATAGAATCACTTAATACATAAGGTACTAATGTTAGGTCATATTATTCCTTAGACTGTAAGCATCAAATAAGGTTTAGTATTAGCAACTCCTTAAAATAACGATCAGCAAAACTGACTTCTTACAGAGTAGGCTGTTCTTCTCTCATTTTCAAGTTTCTTCAGAATACTAGAACCAGGGCAACCCACCACAGTGATAATTTTCCTTTGTATTGCAGCAACGATTCTGTGAGATATGTTTGAAAACAGCTCAAAGGTTTGATTTAGTTTGATGTTGAGTTCTGTCCCATATCCACCAAATAGTGTAAAATGCACTCTTTCGTGGGTACCTGCATCCTTAAGGCAAATTTCAGAGACAAAGAGGAAAGTGGAGACAGACATAGAGGGAAAAACTTGTGTCTGTGTCTTTTTATTTGTTACTGCCATGCAGTCAGTGGTTGTCTTATTGATTATTATTTTCCAGTACCTCCGACAATGCTAGAACAAAGTTTAGATAGTCAATAGATATTTCTTAGGCTTGAAGTTAGTGATTGAGAATGTCAAATAAGAAAGTGTGTGAGCAGTTGATTTGGTTTTAAAAAATCTATTTCCATCCATCTTTTCCTAGATGATTGAACACTTTATTATCTTCTCATGGAGATACTGAAATAAGAAACTTCGCAATTAATTTTTTAAATCAGATCTTATTGATTGATGATAAAATGTCTTTTCCATCTTTTCCAAAAGATGTTTATGCTAATGGAGTGGAGGTGGCAATTTAAGAAAAGGTAAAGTTTCTGCCAGTTACTCTGCTCCTCTCTTAGCCCTTATCTTTATCTGCTTATTCAAAATGGATTGCTGCCATCTCTGCTCTTGGGTTTGCAGGAAAGGAAAAAGAGCCAGAGTCTTGGAAAGGCAGCTTCTCTAGAAAAAGGAGCTGACATAGAAGCTGTATATACTTCCTTTTCCCTTGCCTTTCATTGGCTTATCTGTCACATGGCAACACCTGGCTACAAGGGAGACTTAGAATTGCAGTCTTTGGCTGGGCAGCCAAGGGCGTGGGAAGAACAGACTTTGGAGGAATATGGCTAGCATGACCATTTTAAGCAGCATCAATGGTTTTTGTATTGAAATTCCTCAACCCAGTTCTATACTGATTTCTTTTCTTTAGGGAGTAAAGCTTTACTGTACTCAAAAGAATCTCAAGTGCATGACAACTTTGAAGAGAGGATCCCTGTGAGAGTAGATGATCAGGCTGCTAGGTATGCAAGAAGACATGTCATTTGAACTGCTGTGAGAACGAGTTAACTTTGTTAGACTAGCTAGACTTTACCTTAACAAATTTAGAGATAGGTACTTGGGAATGGTGTACTGTCATAACACAAAATTGATGATATGTTGCATTTTAGTAGACAAGGGACAGGGGACGAAGAAATAGGTATTGTAGTCTGGAATACTGCTGGCCATTTTTTTTTTTTTTTTTACCACATAATGAAATATGTGATAAAACTACCTATTTTTAAATAATATCTTGTAAAAAGCTAGGAAAGAAAGAGAAGGTAGTGTTCTTATTCTCCAAAATAACTATAACTAACATCACACTTGATGATGAAATGTTGAATTCTTTCCCTTTGTGATCAAGAAGACAAACATGTCTGCTCTCACTCCATCCATCTGACACTCCACTGGAGATTCCAGAGAGTTCAGTAAAACTAGAAAAGAAATAAAATATACAAGGATTAGAAGGGAAGAAACAAAACTGGCATTATTAAGAGTCTGGTGAGAGTTTGCAAAGCCAACAGATATGAATTGCAGTAAAATGCTCTACCCCTGAGCTACACCCCCTACAGATATGAATTGAACAGTATAGATGCCATACATGAAAACATCAAAAGTATGGAGCACTTCGGAATAAATTCAACTAACTCTGTGCCAATCTTCTACAAATAAACTTAAAAGAGTTTATTAAAAGAATAATATAAAAATGGAGAGTTATGTACTACACTCATAAATTGGAAGAAGCAGTACTATATGGACAGGTCGATTAATTTAGAGGGTCAATGCCATCTGAATGACAAATGGCAGAAGGCTTTGTGTGTAACCTGACAAGCTAAGTCTAAAATTTATATAGTACACAAAAGGCCAAGATTGCTGTAAAAAAGAACAAGTTAGTAAGATTTGTTTACAGCCATCAAAACTTTTTTTTTTTTTTTTTGACAACATAGCAACTTAGGCAGCATGGTATTGGTATGGAGATAGACAAATCAGTGCAATGGACTAGAAAGCCCAGAATCATATCTACACACATAAGGGTATTTGGTATTTGACAGAAGCAGCATTACAGATCAGGGAATGAAAGCACATAGTTTATAATCCACAATGCTGAGACAATCTGGTATCCATGTGGAAAAACATGAAACTCGATCCTACTTCATCCCACACTTAAAAAACAATTCCAAGGAGATTACTCTCCCATATTTTCTTGAGTCTAAGGGACACATTTTAAACATTTGAATATCTCTTTCTCTGAAACCAGGATGTTTTCACAATCAACGCCATATCATAGTTTAGTTAGCTTATATAGTCTTTCTTTTTTTGTGTTGAATATATTAATGGTGGATCTTTCATTTGACAATGGCTTAGGTTTGATGAAATATGGTGCAACAGTTTGGGTCTGATCAGGAAAACGAAAGTCAATTAGCAATCCAAGAATGAAATATTTTAATATAGAGAAGTAGAGGCTTCCCCTACCATTGGGGGGAGTATGGAAGTAAAGAGTTGGAAAGTTTTCATTGCTGATCTAACCCAGCACTGCTTGATAGCTTACCAATAGGCAGGTGAAAATCACAGGAATCCCTCTCCAAGAAGCCATTAACCACTCCCTCAGACCCAACTTCCCAGGAAGCCAATATCAATGATCTCAAGAGCCAGAGATCTGCATAATTTGAAGACATGCATTCCTATGACCCTCTGATGCTGTCAACAAAGCATTATAAGAAAGGGATATGCTCAGGCAAGAATTTGGTCCCCATTGTAGATTGAATGTGTATTGGGAAGGAAGCAGATAACATAAATAAGCTGTTTTCCTTTTTTAAAATTTCATTTTATTTTTTCAGTGTTCCAAGATTCATTTTTTATGCACCACACCCAGTGTTCCATGCAATATGTGCACTCCTTAATATCCACCACCAGGCTCTCCCAACTTCCTATCTCCCTCCCCTTCAAAACCCTCAGTTGGGGGGGCACCTGGGTGGCTCAGTGGTTAAGCCTCTGCCTTCGGCTCAGGTCATGATCTCAGGGTCCTGGGATCGAGTCCCACATCGGGCTCTCTGCTCTGCAGGGGGCCTGCTTCCTCCTCTCTGTCTCTGCTTGCCTGTCTGCCCACTTGTGATCTCTCTCTGTCAGATAAATAAAATCTTAAAAAAAAAAAAACAACCCTCAGTTGGTTTCTCAGAGTCCACAGTCTCTCATGGTTCATCTCCCCCTCTGATTTCCCCCAACTCACTTCTCCTCTCCTTCACCTAATGTCTTCCGTGTTATTCCTTATGCTCCGCAAGCAAGTGAAACCATATAATTGACTTTCTTTGATTGACTTACTTCACTCAGCATAATCTCCTCCAGTCCTGTCCATGTTGATACAAAAGTTGGGTATTCATCCTTTCTGATGGAGGCATAATATTCCATTGTATATATGGACCATATCTTCTTTATTCATTCATCTGTTATAAGCTGTTTTCTTATGTATACCTTCTAGACCATGAGGAGCCACTTTGGACCAGATGGAAAAGTTGCTCATCACTTGGGGATCCTAAAGTTTTGTTGATCTGGGCACAGTAACTGGATGGGACTTTGAGTATTTCAGAGAAAGTGTAGTGTGTTGCATGTGTGGGTAGAATGATGTGTAGGGTATTTGGGTGGACAGAAGGGCAGACCACAGCAGAATGCAAGTTGTCTCTTTCTTCTTGGATATGTGGTAATTTATATAGAGGTCACATTTCTCAGTCCTTCTTGCAGATAAGTATGACCATGTGACTAACATTGGACCAAGGATATCTGGGAAGAATGTGACAATTTCAACTTACATCTCTTCTCCAACTTAAGGACTAGTTACCTTTCCCAGACAATGGTTCTTTTTCCCCAAAGTAGGAAATGGAACACAGATGTGTCAGAGACCTGAACTAGGACTTTAAAGACAAGGACAATGCCTTTGCGAATGATCAAGCATGGGGGGCAGACACATGGATCTTAGAATGCCCATGTGGAGCAGAGAGATCCTGTCAGCCTAGAATAGCTAGACTACAGTTTGGTAGAAAATAATAATTGAGAGAGGAGTCAAGATGGTGGAGAAGTAGCAGGCTGAGACTACATCAGGTAGCAGGAGATCAGCTAGATAGCTTATCTAAACATTGCAAACACCTACAAATCCAACAGGAGATCGAAGAGAAGAAGAACAGCAATTCTAGAAACAGAAAATCAACAACTTTCTGAAAGGTGGGACTGGCGGAGAAGTGAATCCAAAGTGACGGGAAGATAGACCACGGGGGGAGGGGCCAGCTCTGGGCAAGCAGCAGAGCAATGGAGCACAAAATTGGGACTTTTAAAAGTCTGTTCCACTGAGGGACATCACTCCAGAGGCTAAACCAGGGTGAAGCCCATGTGGGGTCAGCGTGGCCCCAGGTCCCGCAGGGTCACAGAAGGATCGGAGGTGTCTGAGTGTCCCAGAGCTTGCAGGTATTACAGCGGGAAAGCCAGCTACAGAGACAGAGCCAAGGAGTGAGCTCTCAGCTTGGGGCTACCTTGAACCGGTGGCAGGCTGGGTGAGATCAGAGTGCGGCTGGAGGCCAGGGAGACGGGAATGATTGGGCACTATTCTCTGAGGGCGCACTGAGGAGTGGGGTCCCGAGCTCTCGGCTCCTCTGGGCCGCAGACTGGGAGGCCGCCATTTTCATTCCCGTCCTCCGGAACTCTAAGGAAAGTGTTCAGGGAACAAATGCTCCTGAAAGCAAACCCGAGCGGATAACTTAGCCTGGCCCCTGGGAAGGGAGGTGTAATTCCGCCTGGGGCAAAGACACTTGAGAAACACTACAACAGGCCCCTCCCCCAGAAGATCAACAAGAAATCCAGCCAGGACCAAGTTCGACTACCAAGGAGTGCAGGCTCAATACCAAGGAGCAGGGGAATTCCAGAGAAGGAGAAAGCAAAGCACGGAACTCATGGCTTTCTCCCCATGATTCTTTAGTCTTGCAGTTAATTTAATTTTTTTTCAAATTTTTTTCTTCTTCTGCTAAATTTTTTTAACTTTTACCCTTTTCTTTTTAAATGTTTTTTAACTAGTTTAATATATATATATATATGTATGTATATATATATATATATATATATATGTATATATTTCCTTTATTTGTTTTCTTTTTTAATTGTTTCTTTTTTTTTTTTCTGAACCTCTTTTTATCCCCTTTCTCCCCCCCACGATTTGGGGTCTCTTCTTATTTGGTTAAAGCGTATTTTCCTGGGGTCTTTGCCACCCTTTTAGTATTTTACTTGCTCCTTCATATACTCTTACCTGGACAAAATGACAAGGCGGAAAAAATCACCACAAAAAAAAGAACAAGAGGCAGTACCAAAGGCTAGGGACCTAATCAATACAGACATTGGTAATATGTCAGATCTAGAGTTCAGAATGACGATTCTCAAGGTTCTAGACGGGCTTGAAAAAGGCATGGAAGATATAAGAGAAACGCTCTCAGGAGGTATAAAAGCCCTTTCTGGAGAAATAAAAGAACTAAAATCTAACCAAGTTGAAATAAAAAAAGCTATTAATGAGGTGCAATAAAAAAATGGAGGCTCTCATTGCTAGGATAAATGAGGCAGAAGAAAGAATTAGTGATATAGAAGACCAAATGACAGAGAATAATGAACCTGAGCAAAAGAGGGACAAACAGCTACTGGACTACGAGGGGAGAATTCGAGAGATAAGTGACACCATAAGATGAAACAACATTAGAATAATTGGGATTCCAGAAGAAGAAGAAAGAGAGAGGGGAGCAGAAGGTATATTGGAGAGAATTATTGGAGAGAATTTCCCCAATATGGCAAAGGGAACAAGCATCAAAATCCAGGAGGTGCAGAGAACCCCCTCAAAATCAACAAGAATAGGTCCACACCCCGTCACCTAATAGTAAAATTTACAAGTCTTGGTGACAAAGAGAAAATCCTGAAAGCAGCTGGGGAAAAGAAGTCTGTAACATACAATGGTAAAAATATTAGATTGGCAGAAGACTTATCCACAAAGACCTGGCAGGCCAGAAAGAGCTGGCATGATATATTCAGAGCACTAAATGAGAAAGCATGCAGCCAAGAATACTATATGCAGCTAGGCTATCATTGAAAATAGAAGGAGAGATAAAAAGCTTCCAGGACAAACAAAAACTGAAAGAATTTGCAAACACCAAACCAGCTCTACAGGAAAATTGAAAGGGGTCCTCTAAGCAAAGAGAGACCCTAAAAGTAGTAGATCAGAAAGGAACAGAGACAATATACAGTAACAGTCACCTTACAGGCAATACAATGGCTCTAAATTCATATCTCTCAATAGTTACCCTGAATGTTAATGGGCTAAATGCCCCAATCAAAAGACACAGGGTATCAGAATGGATAAAAAAAACAAAGCCTATCTATATGTTGCCTACAAGAAACTCATTTTATACCCGAAGACACCTCCAGATTTAAAGTGATGGGGTGGAAAACAATTTACCATGCTAATGGACATCAGAAGAAAGCAGGAGTGGCAATCCTTATATCATATCAATTAGATTTTAAGCCAAAGACTATAATAAGAGATGAGGAAGGACACTATATCATACTCAAAGGATCTATCCAACAAGAAGATCTAACAATTTTAAATATCTATGCCCCTAACATGGAGCAGCCAACTATATAAACCAATTAATAACAAAATCAAAGAAACACATTAACAATAATACAATAATAGTAGGAGACTTTAACACTCCCTTCACTGAAATGGACAGATCATCCAAGCAAAAGATCAACAAGGAAATCAAGGCCTAAATGACACACTGGGCCAGATGGACATCACAGATATTTTCAGAACATTTCATCCCAAAGCAACAGAATACACATTCTTCTCTAGTGCACATGGAACATTCTCCAGAATAGATCACATCCTGGGTCCTAAATCAGGTCTCAACCGGTATCAAAAGATTGGGATCATTCCCTGCATATTTTCAGACCACAAAGCTCTGAAGCTAGAACTCAATCACAAGAGGAAATTTGGAAAGAACCCAAATACATGGAGACTAAACAGCACCCTTCTTTTTTTTTTTTTTTTTTTTTTTTAAGATTTTATTTATTTATTTGTCAGAGAGAGAGAGGGAGAGAGAGCGAGCACAGGCAGACAGAATGGCAGGCAGAGGCAGAGGGAGAAGCAGGCTCCCTGATGAGCAAGGAGCCCGATGTGGGACTCGATCCCAGGACGCTGGGATCATGACCTGAGCCGAAGGCAGCTGCTTAACCAACTGAGCCACCCAGGCGTCCCAAACAGCACCCTTCTAAAGAATGAATGGGTCAACCAGGAAATTAGAGAAGAATTGAAACAATTCATGGAAACAAATGATAATGAAAACACAACGGTTCAAAATCTGTGGGACACAGCAAGGCAGTCCTGAGAGGAAAATATATAGTGGTACAAGCCTTTCTCAAGAAACAAGAAAGATCTCAGGTACACAACCTAACCCTACACCTAAAGGAGCTGGAGAAAGAACAAGAAAGAAACCCTAAACCCAGCAGGAGAAGAGAAATCATAAAGATCAGAGCAGAAATCAATGAAATAGAAACCAATAAAACAATAGAACAAATCAACGAAACTAGGAGCTGGTTCTTTGAAAGAATTAATAAGATTGATAAATCCCTGGCCAGACTTATCAAAAAGAAGAGAGAAAGGACCCAAATAAATAAAATCGTGAATGAAAGAGGAGAGATCACAACTAACACCAAGGAAATATAGACAATTATAAGAACATACTATGAGCAACTCTACGCCAACAAATTTGACAATCTGGAAGAAATGGATGCATTCCTAGAGACATATGAACTACCACAACTGAACCAGGAAGAAATAGAAAACCTGAACAGACCAATAACCAGTAAGGAGATTGAAACAGTCATCAAAAATCTCCAAACAAACAAAAGCCCAGGGCCAGATGGCTTCCCAGGGGAATCCTACCAAACATTTAAAGAACTAATTCCTATTCTCCTGAAACTGTTCCAAAAAATAGAAATGGAAGGAAAACTTCCACACTCATTTTATGAGGCCAGCATCACCTTGATCCCAAAACCAGACAAGGATCCCATCAAAAAAGAGAACTACAGACCAATATCCTTGATGAACACAGATGCGAAAATTCTCACCAAAATACTAGCCAATAGGATTCAACAGTACATTAAAAGGATTATACACCACGACCAAGTGGGATTTATTCTAGGGCTGCAAGGTTGGTTCAACATCCGCAAATCAATCAATGTGATACAACACATTAATAAAAGAAAGAACAAGAACCATATGATACTCTCAATAGATGCTGGAAATCATTTGACAAAGTATTGCATCCCTTCCTGAAAAAAACTCTTCAAAGTGTAGGCATAGAGGGCACATACCTCAATATTATCAAAGCTATCTATGAAAAACCCACAGCAAATATCATTCTCAATGGAGAAAAACTGAAAGCTTTTCTGGGGTCAAGAACACAGCAGGGATGTCCATTATCACCACTGCTATTCAACATAGTACTAGAAGTCCTAGCCTCAGCAATCAGACAACAAAAGGAAATTAAAGGCATCCAAATCGGCAAAGAAGAAGTCAAACTATCACTCTTGGGATTCATCAAGATCAAAAGCTTTTGCACAGCAAAGGAAACAGTTAACAAAACCAAAAGACAACTGACAGAGTGGGAGAAGATATTTGCAAACGACATATCAGATAAAGGGCTAGTGTCCAAAATCTATGAAGAACTTAGCAAACTCAACACCCAAAGAACAAATAATCCAATCAAGAAATGGGCAGAGGACATGAACAATCATTTCTGCAAAAAAGACATCCAGATGGCCAACAGACACATGAAAAAGTGCTCCATATCACTTGGCATCAGGGAAATACAAATCAAAATCACAATGAGATATCACCTCACACCAGTCAGAATGGCTAAAATTAACAAGTCAGGAAATGACAGATGCTGGCGAGGATGCGGAGAAAGGGGAACCCTCCTACACTGTTGGTGGGAATGCAAGCTGGTGCAACCACTCTGGAAAACAGCCTGGAGGTTCCTCAAAATGTTGAAAATAGAACTACCCTATGACCCAGCAATTGCACTGCTGGGAATTTACCCTAAAGATACAAACGTAGTGATCCGAAGGGGCACGTGCACCCGAATGTTTATAGCAGCAATGTCCACAATAGCCAAACTATGGAAAGAACCTAGATGTCCATCAACAGATGAATGGATAAAGAAGATGTGGTATATATACACAATGGAATACTATGCAGCCATCAAAAGAAATGAAATCTTGCCATTTGCGACGACGTGGATGGAACTAGAGGGTATCATGCTTAGCGAAATAAGTCAATCTGAGAAAGACAACTATCATATGATCTCCCTGATATGAGGAAGTAGAGATGCAACATGGGGGGGTTAAGGGGATAGGAGAAGAGTAAATGAAACAAGATGGGATTGGGAGGGAGATAAACCATAAGTGACTCTTAATCTCACAAAACAAACTGAGGTTTGCTGGGGGGAGGGGGTTTTGGAGGGGGGGGTGGTGTTATGGACATTGGGGAGTGCATGTGCTATGGTGAGTGCTGTGAAATGTGTAAACCTGGTGATTCACAGACCTGTACCCCTGGGGATAAAAATACATTATATGTTTATTAAAAAAAATAAATAATTAAAAAAAAGAAAATAATAATCTATCTTATTTAAACCATTCTAGGTTGGAGTCTTTGATCTATCATATCAAAATTATAACCATTGAAAATACAATAGATGCAATTTAAAATTATTTTTGTAGTTAGTTTACCACCGAAGGAATTCAGCAATAACTTTTTAGTTCTTGAGATCATTTTAAAATCAACAAATCCAAAACCTCATACATGAAGTTTTTCCATGGTCCTAGGTTTTATATGACTTACTCTAAAGCTTGTATTCCCATCCCAATAGGTAGTTAACTCAGACAATGTGGATTGTTTTTCATAAAGTATCTTTACAAACAAGCCCAGAACATTGTAGAGCTCAATAAATAGTCTTTGATTGATTAGAAATGATGTAAGTAGACCAAATACTGTGGTGTTTCAAAGGAATTTAAAAAAAGAAACTTAATGAAAAGAAAAAGAGCCCTCTTCTTCAATTTTGGATAAAGATGTTAATTTTGGCCTGAAGTTTGAAGTTCTGACTGAAGCCATTCTTTGAGCCATTAGGAACTGACTAATTTTTCTATTACTCACCCATCAAAAAGGATGAGATCTTACCCTAGACAATGACATGGATGGAACTGGAGGGTATCATGTTAAGCGAAATAAGACAATCAGAGAAAGACAATTACCATGTGGTTTCACTCATTTAAGAAACAAAACAGAGGATCTTTGGGGAAGGGAGGGAAAAATAAAATAAGATGAAATAAGAGAAGGATACAAGAGACTCTTAACTATAGGAAACAAACTGAGGATTGCTGGAGGGAAAGAGATGGGGGATGGAATAACTGGGTGATGGGCATTAAGGAGGACAGGTAATATAATGAGCACTGAGTGTTATATGCAATTGATGAACAACTGAACTCTACATCTGAAACTAATGATATACTATATGTTAATTGAATTTAAATAAAATAAGATTTAAAAAAAAGAAGTGACTCATTTTTCACACTGCTATATGCTGGATTCTATTTTTTCCAGCCACAATGCAGTCTTTGGCATCACTACATCTTTTTATTGCAATAGATAATTCTGAAATTAGTTTCTAGGTCAGAATCTTATACATTACGATGTATTTATTTTAGTTTTCCTGAGGTGTTCTTTCTTAATTTTAAATGTCTCTGGTGGCTTTCATCACCTTCTTCAGCACACTCCTCAAGCCATCTTCTGGAAGATGGATCATTCCATTTAAAACTGCACATCCCTCCCACCTGCTCATTCTTGATCCCCTTTACTGCTTTCTAGTTAGTTTCCACTGTACTTACAATCTGCCAACATGCTTTGTGAGTTATTTATCACAGTTACGGTTCATGTCTGTCTCTTCCCACTAGAATAGAAGGTCCATTCAGGTAGGGATTTACGTCTACTTTATTAAATAAAGCAGCTTAAGTAACTATAGTGGGGACTCAGTATGTTTTAATGGTTACATAGATGAATAATCTGCCATGTTACTGAAGAACAATTTGATTTAATTCTATTTAGATGAACAATTGAACAATTTGACGCAAGAAATCCTAAAAGTATATCCTATTTTGAAATCCTGAGTATATATTTTCAGGAAAGGCATTCAAACAGCAAAATAAGTGAAGCCAAATCTCTTTTTACTTTCCTGTATGAATTGTTACTCGCTTTGGCTAAGAAGAAAAAGAATTGTCACGTGCAAGGTTCATGACTCTTCCATGCTGTGGCAGCAGCCCCCAATCTTACCACACATTATGTTCACAATCTGAACATGTCATCCCACGTTTCTGTGTCCAAGAGGAGATTTTTGCGCTCTGTGCTTTGTCGACTCCATAGAACAGTGGTCAGCTGGTTCCGGCAGGTCCCATATCACCTCCCATGATGAGGATTCCACTTCTGGGACTGCAGTGTTGCCACCAGGTGCAAGGGCAAATTCAATCCTGCAAATTAAATTTCACATCTAATCAAGATTATTGGGGGAAAAAGGAGGGAAGGAGGCAAATAACAAACCATCATTCTTGCCTGGATGGAGGGACTCAGGCCCTGTGCACATTACCACTTGGGTGCAATTGAGTGATGTCTTAGTTTGCATTCCTCCATCTCTTTGCACCCTCGCATCCTTCTTGGAATAGCTGACATCTGTTCACCTACTGGTGTCGGACACTGTTACAAGCATTTTATGTTATAAAGATATTATAATTAATTCTACTCAGCAATATGATGGATTTGATATTTTAATGATCCCCTCTTTATGGAGGCACAGAGACATTTTCCCCAAGTGCGCACAGCTAGTAAATGGCAAGAGTTCGCATCCCCACCCGCAGTCCTCCTCTAGAGCCCATGCTCTCCAATACTACCCTCGCAGGAGAAGACTATTTGAGTCTCCTGTTCAAAGGTTCCCTGCAGCCTGTGAAATGTACTTCCCTTGCCAGTGGGCACTTCCCATCCTCTGGCTTCGCCCTGCCCTCTGCTGCATCTGCCAACATTCTCTCTGCCTCAAACAGCCTGTTTCACTAAAGGATTTATTGCTGTCTCCTGCCTGCTGTGTCAGGGATGATTTACTTTTCAAAATCCTTCATCAGAGACCATGTGGTATGTAGAAGTGTTTTAATTATCTTTAATCCACATGGATGGCGCGTAGTTGCCCGAAGAGGGATACACACTTCATGGATGGTGAGGTGGCATTTAATCAAAAGGGCACTTTCAGAGGAAAGAGCTCCTAGTGGCTCTTCAACTATTTTTAGCTCTAATCAACACAAGGCATTTTGTTGATTAGCAATATGAATGTTTGGAATGAGTTTTTGCTAGCAAAGTGTGCTAGAGGTGTGAGTTGGCCTGATATATGGATAGACTGTAAGAATCCAGCTCAATAGTCTCCACCTTCATGGCTTGGTTGATGACTTGATTCCCAAATGTTGCCTGTGGGCAGCTTCCTATTCAGAAAAGTTTGGTTGTCTTGGGCTGAACAGAAGTTTTGTTGACCCTGCATTTGAAAAATTATCAGTTTCTTCTCTAGTGACCCTTTCATGTCAGTTATGTTTAGAGCACCTAAAGAGACAGCTGGGACTTGACCTCAAAAAACAGGTTTTGGGGCCCCTTCAATTAAGCATCTCTCTCTCTCTCTTTTTTTTTTTTTAAGATTTTATTTATTTATTTATTTGAGAGAGAGTACAGAGAGAGAATAAAAGGGAGGAGACTCCCCACTGAGCAGAGATCCCAGTACCCTGAGATCATGACCTTAGCCGAAGGCAGACGCTTAACCAACTGATCCACCCAGGTGTTCTGCAGCTCACTCTTGATTTTGGTTCAAGTTCAAGATCTCAGGGTCTTGAGATCAAGCTTGCATTGGGCTCTGTGCTCAATGGGAAGTCTGCTTGTCCCTTCCCCTCTGCTCCCCCTCCCCCACTCAAGTCTCTCTCTCTCTCTCTCTCTCTCTCTCTCTCAAATAAATAATTAAGATCTTAAAAAAGAACAGGTTTCTATTTATTTGTCTGTTTGCTAATAATTTGTCTGTAGGTGCAGACAAATTCAGTTGAGAGTTACCTTTCTGGAAAGTGGTAGTGAGAGTGCAGAGGCTCCCTAAGGCCTACCATCTAATTGCCCTTACCTACCGGTGGCTACAGATATCTTCTGTAAAATATTCATTTATAAAAGGGCCACATTGGCTGCATGAGTTTGGTACCGCATCCATTCCAGGTTCATTTCTCCTTTTTAAACTCTTCTCATAAGTACTGTTTCCTGCTGACTTACTGTTCATCCCAGCTACATATTTTGCAGAACATTTCACCTCTTTATCTTTATATCATGGCCCAGCTCAAAATTCCACGTTCTCATGAAGGCTTTGCTGACTCTTTCATCCCTTTCTTATCCTTGTACTAGGGTCTTAATGCACTCATGCACAGCACACATAAAAAAGCTTTTGATCATACATGAATTTCCCTGACAGTGTTCATTACGAGCCCGCGATATAACTTAACAGAAGAACAAGACTGACATCAAGGGGATCCCAGTTGATGATAATGCCAGTGGCAACCGGTCCTTTGCAAATGAGTAGGCCCTGTTGCTGCTTTGCTCTTAGACACCTATGCCCTTCCCTCTGGGGGTGTTTTGTTTATTGCTGTTCTTTTGTTCTCTTATTTACCTTTGGAGAGTTTGAACTTTGATAGAAGCAAAATGACCATCAAGGCCAAAGGTAATCAAGAGAAGTGGTTCCCGAGTACGTGGATTCCAGATCAGAGGAGAGAGATTTTAATCCACCAATTTATCATTTTTTAAACTTGAAGTAACATGCACCATATAAAAGTGTCCTGCTATAAAAGCCATGTTTGTTCCAGAAATTCTTGTAGGGACAACAATTTTGTATAGTGAGTCTGGAGTTCTGTAGCTCCATGCCCTTTAAATTAATAGTTTTTACAGATTTGTAAAGAAAGCTTGGGATTTCTTAAGAACCTTGTTTTTATACATACACATATCCATAAATAATTTTATATATTATATAATTATATAAAATATTTATAATTATTTACATAATTATATATATACATATAATTGCATCAGAAAAGACCATAGACCAGGATGAAGTATTTCGTTAACGGTTGAAATAACATCTACTCCATGAATTTTAAAAGGCCTTAAAGAATAAGAACCTGTTGAATACTTTCTTAGATTTTCTTTATGTTCAGCACAATCCCAGGCACAGGGTAGAAGGCAGGAGGAAACAGATCCTATATTAAGTGTTGGTTGACTTAAAGCCCACCTAGCATTTTAAGTGAATTCTCTGACAGAGGGAATCAACTTCATATATGTAGTTATTCTTCTCAATGTTTTATAAAAGTGATTATTTATGACACTATATCTCACAGCAGCTCATAAAAACATGGAGAACTTGAGAATATACAGAAAGAAAACTTTGTGTAAGAGGCAGATCAAATAACAGATTTAGGAAATAGAATTTGTAAAAAATACAAATGGAAGGCAGGTTTTCTAAGATGCCATAATTTTTATGGACTTAACTACTTTATTAGAAAGATCTCATTTAATTTGTTTCACCTGATTTCACAGATCATGGTGTTGTCCCTACTTGTAACTTGAGCGGATGAAACAAGCAAACAAAGCCCTAATACCAGCTGGGAGAGGTAGACTAAATTATGTAATGTCTCTGGGTTTCATTTTTCTCCCTTTTATTGTATGGGAAGACCAGGATTCCATGAGCTGATGTGACACCAGCCAGTACAGTGCCTGGCACATAACCAGCAATCAACAGTACTAATTTGCTGGGAAACAAGTTGCTGTACTTCTTCAGAGCGCTTTCCTTAAATGTATCAGATAGTCAATCATTGAAGGCTAATTAGGAGCAGCATTACCTGACCGTGAAGAGTATGAATGCGACCACGTGCATACAGCTGTACTCGTGACCTTGGGTGAGGTATGTAAGCTTTCTGTGCCTTGGGTTTATCATGTATAAGTGGAAATAAGAAGACCTCCTTAGTGGTGAGGATTACATTCTTTGATGTGCGGAAAGCATTTAGGACAGGGCTTGGCAATGGCAGGCGCTTGATAAATTTTGGTGAATATTAAATTACATGCAAAGGACTGTATTGGGAGTTGTGGAGGATAATAATTTGCAAAGATGAATGTGATTCAGTTCTTTTTTCAAGGAGTTTATAATATATCGCATATAGTAGGAGAGAGAGAAGTTAGCCTGGTTAATCAAATATTGAATAATGTGTAAAAGGAGATGCAAAGTAAAAAGATGAACTGCTGTAAGAATGTGGAATAAGGAGTCAGAGATTCAGACAAGGCAGTGGCATCTGAATAAGCTGAAAGAATAAGAATTTTAATAGATGATGGGAAAACTTATTTCAGCTTGACAGAATCACATGAGCATGGGGTCTTGAAACTGCTTGAAATATTTGGGAAATAGATATGGCTGAGATGTAGGCAGCATTATATATTATAGGAAAAGAAGGGGATGGGAAAGTATTTTAGAATCAGGTAAGGAGAATCTTATATGTAATGCTAAGAATTTATTCTTGAAGAATGGAGGCTGGCTCCTTTCCTTCCCATAATATGCAACTTTTTAAAAATAAGAAGTGAATCACATTCATCTTAGAGAGTTATTACCCACAGCAACTCCTAGTAATTTGTAATGAGAAACTTTTCTTTAACCTAATAAATAAAAATAAATAACCTTTTTTTTTAAGTTGAGGTAATTGTAGATCCACATGCACTTGTAAGAAGTAATACAGAGAAATTTTGTATGCACAGTCATTAACATTTTGCAAAAATTATAATAAGATATCACAACTAGGATATTGACATAGATACAATTCACTCATCTTATTCAGATTTCTCCAGTATTATTCATTCTTTTGCGTGTGTGTATTAAGTTTTTCACCTTTGTGTGTTTGTATGACCACACTAAAGATCCTGAACTATGCAATGTCACAAGCATCCCTTACGTTGCTTTTATAACTATACCCATTCTTTTCTGCTCTCTTCCCCCAGTTGCTGGTAAATACTAATCTGTCTTCCATTGCTGCCATTTTCCCAACCTTTTGGGATTGAATTTTTTCAGTCAAGGTAACTTCCCAGAGATTTATTGAAGCTCCTGTATGGATATGTAGGTATGTATGGATAGTTCCTTTCAATTGCTGAGTTCTATCCATAGTATGGAGGTACTGCTGTTTCTTTAATCATCCACCTGTTGAATGATATTCGGGCTGAGTACAAGATTTTGGCTATTACAAATAAAGCTGCTATGAACATCCACATGCAGTTTTCTTGTGAACACAAGTTTTGATTTATTTTTTTTAAAAAATATTTATTTACTTTGGAGGGAGAGGGAGAGCATGCAAGTGAAATGGAGGGGCAATAGGAGAGGGAGAAAGAGAGAGAATCCTGAAGCAGATTCCCTGCTGAGCATGGAGCCAGATGTGAGGCTTGATCTCAGGACCCTGAGATCATGAATGGCCTCAGCCCAAATCAAGAGCCAGATGCTTAGCCAATGGAGTCACCCAGGCACCCCATAAGTTTTCATTTCTTTGGGATAAATACCCTGGAGTGTAATTGCTGGGTTGAATGATAGTTGCTCATTCAGTTTTTAAAGAAACTGCCCAACTGTTTTGCAGAGTGGCTGCACCATTTCACATTTCCATCAACAATGTGTATGTGATCTAATTTCTGTGAAATGTCACCAGCATTTGGATTTGTCACTCTTTTTTATCTTAGCCATTCTATATCTCATTTACATTTTAATTTGCATTTTTTAATGGCTAATGATATACATTTTTTCATTCTCTTATTTGCTTATTCACTCTTTGGTGAAATGTTTGTTCATATGTTTTGCCCATTTTCTAATTTTACTGTTTGATCTTTTTTATTGTTGAAGAGGATTGAGAGAAATGTACACATTTAGATAGGTAGTTTGTAATAATTTCCTCCCAAATTGTAGCTTGTCTTTTTGTTCTTTTCATTGAGTTTTTATAGAGAAAAGTTTTAGGTTTGATGAGCCCCAGGGGATACAGAAGTCAATGGACAAGGGAATTCCCTCCAGAGAGCAGAAGCAGGGAACTCCCACCATGCCACCCCCTTGTCAGGACAGGACAGAGATTTCTCAAAATTCCTGTCTGGAAGAATTTCATCATTGCTATGGATCAGTGACTATTTTTCCTATTCTTTCCTTTTTAATATCAAAGGGTTTATTGTGGCTATCTTGTCCTTGCTATAACTTATATATCAGATATGAGTGAGTATATGTGCACATGCGTAAGGGGAGGTTGGGGAGGCAGACCATTTGTATTTTTAGGTTCTAAGTCACTGGACCATGAAAAGACATTTTTATACTGGAGAGGAACATGCATCACCCAGAGACTCTGGACATTGAGCTGGATGCAGTTACTGGAAGGGACTTTGACCTCTATGTCTTAGGGAGAAGGTAAGCATGTTCTTTGTGTGGGGTAAAAGGGGTGGAAAGGATATTTGAATGAGCAGAAGGGTGAACTGTGGTAGAGTCTGCCTAGCCATTTAATGGACCCATTTCCTCTTCTTCCTGGAAAAAATGATCAGATATGGACTGAGTTGTGATCTCCTCAAATTCATATGTTGAAGCACTGACCCACAAAGTGACTGGATATAGAGAAAGGGTCTTTAGGAGATAATGTAGATTAAACAAGTCATAAAAGCTGAGTTCTATTCTGATCAGACTGTGGCCTTATGAGAAGACTCCTCTCTTACTCTCCCACAAATCTCTCTCTCTCTCCTCCTACCCCCTCCTTCTTATCCATGTGATGACACAATGTGAAGTCAGCGATCTGTAAGCCAGGAAGAGCACTCTAACCAGACACTTTGATCTTAGACTTCCTAGGCTTTAGAGCCACGAAAAAGAAATTTCTGTTGTTTAAAGTCACACAGTCATGCTATTTTGTTATGGTAGCAGGAGCAGTTTAATATACTTCTCTTCAATGTGCTATATAAATGTGACCGTAAGTGATGTGTATCATTTTCAGAAAAGACCACAAAATTACTTTTGCTTTTTCCCATGCTGTTGTTCCTTCTAATGGCTCAATGAAGACATGCTCAGTGACCTTGAATATAAAGTGTTAAAGATGGCCAAGTAAAAAAGGTGGAGGGTCCTGAGTCTCTCTGAATCACTGATGGCAGAGAATGGCCCACTGAACAGGAACCCTTTTTTTGGACTACATATGTGCAAGAAATAACTTGTATTGTGCAAGCTAATATTTTGAGAGATTATCTCTGGTAGCAAATGGAATGATTCTATCTAGTATAATAGGAATGTCACTAAATAACATGGAGGAAAAAGTGTTTTGGGGGGAATACACTGGGTAATATTTTTGATGTCCAGTAAGCAGTTGAAAATTCAGATCTGTAAGAAAGAACAAAATGAGAAGGTGTCTGTGTGAGTCGTTCAGGCTGTTCTAACAAAACAACAGACTGGGTGGCTTATAAACAACAGAAATTTGTTGCTTCCAGTTCCAGGGGCTGGAAGTCTGAGATCAAGTTGCCTGTGTGGATGGATGAAGCCTTCTTCACTCTAGTATTCTTGTATCCAGAGCATAAAGGGCAAGAGAGCTCTGTGAGGTCTCTGGTAAGAGAACTAATGTAGTTCACAAGGGCTCCACACTCACACGCTAAGCCCCTCTCAAAGGCTCCACCTCCTAACACTGTCACATTGGATATTAGACTTTCAATATATTAACTTGGGGCTGGGCACAAAGATTTAGACCACAGCTGTGTCCAAAGATACAAACTTTATGGTTGGAAAATTAGGGAGACACAACCAAAGGGAGTGTGAAGACAAAGAGATGAGAAATAAACCAACAAGGTAAAGCCTTTCAGGAGATAAGGAGGGAAAGAGATTCAGGGAAGAGGTGGAGGATGTCAGATCTCAGTGAGAATTTCTTCTTACAGAGAAGAAATGAATCTGTGTGTGACAATCCTGCCCTGAGAAGTTTGGCCATGAAGAAAATGATACACATGGAGAACCATCTTCAAGTGGAAGGACTGCTGAGGTTTTGTTTGGTTTTGTGTGTTCAGTGAGAGGAGACTTGAACATATTTGTTGGTCAGGGAAAATGGGTGGGAGAATGGGATCTAATTTGTGAGAGAGAAAAGGAGTAACAGACAAGGCCAGAGTCTTAAAGAAATAGAACTACATATACAATTTCTAATTAATATCTTCTTAATGAATTTGAAGCTGCTCAGCTCTCGCATTAGCAGAAAGATAAATTTTATGATATTTTCCACATTTAATTTCTTTCTAACTCAGTCAAATAGGAACAGGTGAATGTTTCATTCCTTCTACTGACCAAATAATAACAGTTGCTATGAATCAGAAATACATATTGTAGTTATATTTCTTACTAATTACAGTTATTTGTTTTATAATCTTATATAAAGCATAGTGTGTGTGTGTGTGTGTGTGTGTGTGTGTGTGTGTGTGTGTATGTGTACACTATATATAGTATAGCTCTGGAGAATGTGCATTTAGCTCTAGAGCTTTACATCTTTTGAAATATGAGTAGTAGGAATTATTCTTTTATTTCCAGACCTTTGGAACTTAATCTGCTTTTAATCCCTTAGAAGTAAGAAAAAGAATGTAACATACACTGCTGTCTATTGGGAAGAAAATGAGGGAGAGAGGGAGAGAACTAGGGAGGGAGAAAGACTTCCAGAAATTTCTAGAGGTTTCTACTCCTTTCCACTTTATTATTCCAAAACTTAGATAACACCTATTGTTGAGAGAAGACTAATTAACATGCAGTGGCAGTCAGTTATACTTACCTTGAATGATCTATCTCTGTAAAAATGTGGGAAAATGAGATGTAAGTCTCTGTGGGGATTAGATATGAAAATTATGTGAGATAACAAGCATAATATGTAAGACCTCTTAATACAGAGGATGGTATGTGTAGGAGATCTATGGACATTTATTTCTTTTCCGTTTTTTCCATAATTGTTCTTTTTTTTTTTTCTAAAACAGCTTTCTAGTATTCTGTAGGTTAACTATTATTCTTTACTAATAATACCCAACAAAAATTATTATTCATTTAAATATATGTGCTAATAGCTCTGACATCTATCCAGAAGATACACTTATAGTTTATCCCATGTTGTAGTAAGAGTCTTTTCTTTCTTTAAAGATTTTATTTATTTATTTGACAGATAGAGATCACAAGTAGGCAGAGAGGCAGGCAGAGAGAGAGAGGGGGAAGCAGGCTCCCTGCCAAGCAGGAAGGCCAACATGGGGTTCCATCCCAGGACCCTGGGATCATGACCTGACCTGAAGGCAGAGGCTTTAACCCACTGAGCCACCCAGGCGCCCCTGTAGTAAGAGTCTTAATTCATTGAATCAGTATCATTAGAAGTCATGGTAGGGAAAAACAACTATCAGTAGTTTACTTAATATTTAATTAAGTCCTATTTTTTTAACTAAAAATAACCTAACTTTGAAAGCTATTTATTATGATAATCAAATTCAGCTTACTAAGTCTCACATGAAAGATTCGGTTTCACAGAGGGAAAGCGCAACCAGGGGGAGCAGGAGGCAGAGGGCGAAACAGGTTCACCATTGAGCAAAGAACCTGATGTGGGACTCAATCCCAGGACCTTGGGATCATGACCTGAGACAAATGCAGACACTTCACCAAATGAGCCGCCCAGGCATTCCAGTTGTTTGAGTCTTAAGGTAGGAATTAGATACAGATTTTCTAAATCTTTTTTAATTTTTGCATTTAGAAACAAATCTATCTCTAGCCTCATCTTTATCTCTTTCTTTACCTCCCTCTCCATGGCCATCTCTATCTCTATATCTAGATCTTTCTGTTATATATGTTTCCAATATATTTGTGGCATTGATGGTACACTGCCATTTAACATATGAGATATGACATAGTACATTTCAGAAATGGAAATGTTAGCAGAGAATTATATTAAGATCCAGTTCAAGGTAACATTAACCTTTTCAAGAGTGTATGTACTTCTTTGGTGAGAAATGAAGCAAAACAAGAGAAATGACCACATCACTAAAGCTTAATTGAATCAAAGACATACAAGCAAAAGACTAAGGTCATGGTAAATTCAATGGTTCTTCTTATGTATTAGGAATATGTCCATTTGGAAAAGGACTTTTAAATGGACTGCCTTAGCTTAATATGAAAGAAATATCTGACAACAAATCTATGTTTGAACATTTCCATGTAAAGTTCTTCCATTAGGTTGCACTCTTATCAGTATTAAAAGGAATTAGAATTTGCTCAGCATTAGGAAATTCACTGACACTATTTTTTAACATATTGCTACATTTCTGTTTCAGTCTTGAAAGGAGCGCAGTACGTTTTTTTCTCTGGAAACCCACCTTAATGACTTCCTGGACACCCACCCTAATGAATGCACTAAGTTTCTCATCTTAACCTCATTCTAATGTTTAATGATTCTTAAGACATGGCTTGGTTATGTGCTTAAATAGGCATATTATCAAGGGGTGTGGGTGGATGGATTTTTAAAAGGCAATGAAACCAAGATATATTTATGGTAAATGCAGTTCTGGCAACACCCTACATTTTTACCTCTGAATATTGTTAAGGCTGTGTTAGTTGTAGGTTTACGTGAGGTTATTCACCGAATATCTTGATGGAACTAGCCTTCCTGGGGAACAATTTAAGACAGATGCTAACAATTCCTTTTGAGTCTGATAATTGAGAGCTATGTAAGGTATTCCAGTTTTTTCTTATTTCCTGCATTTGGATCTGAATCCTGATGTCATGGACAGAGCGACAGAAAAATGGCAAATTGGGTGAAGTTATTTCCAAAATATAAAGCCAACGATGAAATAATATTTAGAATAACTAAAGGAACTGCTGCAAATTACTGAGAGCAAGAGGACAAAAGAATATGAACAGGTAATTAACAGAAGATGAAACCCAAAAGAGAAAGCCTTATGTAGGTCCATAAAGATGGATCATAGATGGATCATGGTCCATAAAGACGTTCATCATAACAGCATTTATGATAGCAGGGAGCTGGAGGTAATCCAGTATCCATTGTGGGACGGGGGTGTTGGTGGAGTAGATAGGTAATTAAAACAGAAGGATGCTCTCTAGGAATGTAACAGTTTGAAACTAAGTTTTCATATAACACGAATGAATGGTAAAAACAGAATTAGAAAAATAATTTAAGACTCAGGGTGCAATGTATATTTTAAAACCAGCAATGAAAACTTAACTTAAAATATATGCTCACAGAGAATCAATACATATTTTGCAAAAGGTGGGACAAGGAGGAGAATGGGAGCAATTAATCATTATATAGAGTATTCCTGAAGCCTTCCTAAAACAGGGTCCACTGGGCTGAACTTATTGCTCTTGGATGGAGAAGTAAAATTTGATGGCATATGGGAATACAACTCACTCACCAATTAACATGGAAATTAAAATCCTTGTGCTTTTCCCCATTTATCTGAAATCAAAATGACGAGACATTACACCTAAATCTATAAAAAGTAGATGGAAACCTGAAGACATTGCTGGTGAAACCTGGGTAGTGGCTGTGGTGATCAAAGCAACAGTGAAACTAGAGGACCTTAATTCCATAATCACTCCTGTCAGTTGTGTAGAGTGTTGGCTGACTGCACTATAGCTTCACCTGTAAACTCTGGACAAATCTGTGAGCTATAAAAAGTGCTTTTTAAAAATCTCTCTAGGTTACAACTTCATACTGCATTCTTTAGAACTCCCTAAGAATTCCCCTGGAGATTCGAGATGTTGGGTGGCATTGCTGAAAAATCCTACTTCAGTGGGTTCAGCTCTTTACTGACACAAGTCTGTCAGTAGAGACCACCTTCTCCATTTGTCATTGGACAAACATGTTAGAAGTCCAATGCTATCTTCTGTTACTACTTTGGCCAACAATAAGAAATCTCATGGCCTCTGTCTTACATCATACTTATATCAACGCTGCCAACATCAATCACCCTTTCTATCCTTTCCTACTAAAGAAGCTCATTGTCTTCGAGGAAGAAGAGAAGGACAAAAGCTTTCCCAGCAACACATGTGAGGTCCTGTGATCTCAGTTTGCAGCAAGGATGCTAGATTACCCTCCTCTATACAGTGTTTTTTATAATGGATAAAAATGGAGATCCATCTAATATTAGCAGTGTTACCAGAATTTCAAAGGTGATTGCTCTTAGATACCTCTGATAGATACCCTATCATACCAATTTCTTGGAACATGACTATGAAAGTGGACCAAAGAACCCATAACCTGGTGTTTTAGATGTTCCTCAGTTTTCATATGCTGTGATGTCATGGGGCCAACGAAAAATCAGTAAATGATCAGTAAATGTAAAAACACAGCAATAGAAACCATTCAAAAGAAAACACAGAAAAGAATTCAAACGAAACAAAACCAAGCATCAAGGAGCTGCTGAAAAAATTCTCCTGGCCTAACATATATTTAACTGGAATTCTAACTGGCCTAACATATATTTAACTGGAATTCTAAAAGGGAAATAGGAAATGCATAAAATTTTTTTGAAAATATATGATTGAAAAATTTCTAGGGGCGCCTGGGTGGCTCAGTGGGTTAAGCCGCTGCCTTCGGCTCAGGTCATGATCTCAGAGTCCTGGGATCGAGCCCCGCATCGGGCTCTCTGCTCAGCAGGGAGCCTGCTTCCCCCTCTCTCTCTGCCTGCCTCTCTGCCTGCTTGTGATCTCTCTGTCAAATAAATAAATAAAATCTTTAAAAAAAAATTTTCTAAATTTGGTGGGAACTATAAACCCACTTACCCCAGAAGCTCCACAAAGATGAAATATAGACACATGAAGAAAACTACACCGAATGTAGTGGTTCTACATGTGAGGAGCTTGGAAGTCACCACTCCATTCTAATGACATGTAAAAAGCTAAATAAGCCGAAAAACCAACTCTTCTTGGGTTCATAAGAGAGGGGAGGATGAAGAACAAATCACTACCTACAAGATTGGAGACACAGGCAGGGGATACAGGTAATCACTGTTACCCCAGCAGAGGCTCACAGACACTGCAAGATCCAGTGCTGGGATAAAAAAACCTGAGCTGTAATTGATGAATTAATGGAGGCTCAGTGGGAATCATTCTGAAAATGAAGAACACCAAGGGGCACGATATTTTGAGATGACCTCCAGGAGTTTGACCAGTTTCCCTATAGTACTGGAGTTTCCCTATAGTATTGGGGAAAAATTCCTTCCTGCTTTAGGCAGGGGGAGGAGAAAGGAACCATTTTTTAAATACCAACCCCCCTCCTCCCCCACCCTGCACCCGGGGCACTCTGCTCTTTGTAATAAAGCCTGCCCTCAGGAGAAACTAATGAACCAGAACCAAACCTGCTGGAGTTTTTATCAAAGCCTAGTTGACCTGGGGCAAAGGGATTATCCAACTTCAGTCAGCTCTAGCTTTCCTGGTGGGAAAAGGAAATACCCAATTGGGACAGCAATTCTGTCCCACCTAAAAGGGAAAAGCAACCTGAGAAACCCTATGACATGGTCCATAGGCATAGACTACTGAAAGACTGAGACCTGATTATCGGACTAGAGAACACCTCCCTGACCCTCACACCACACCACCACATTACTAAGAGTCTAATTACAACAGTTCCTTTTACCTAGTACATCATGTCCTGTTGTCAAGAAAATATTACAAGACACACTCAAAGACCAAAACACAATTTGGAGAGACAGAACAAACTTTAGGACCAGATATAGTAAGGATGTTGGAATCATCAAGCTGGAAATTAAACACAGGTATGATCAATATGCTAAGTTCTCTAATGGATAAAGTAGACAGCATGCAAAACTAGGTGAATAGAGCTTGAAGTCCGGAATTCTGATGCCACCAACTTTGGCTTTCTTTTTCAATATTCCTTTGGCTATTCGAGGTCTTTTCTGGTTCCATATAAATTTTAGGATTATTTGTTCCATTTCTTTGAAAAAAATGGATGGTACTTTGATAGGAATTGCATTAAATGTGTAGATTGCTTTAGGTAGCATAGACATTTTCACAATATTTATTCTTCCAATCCAGGAGCATGGAACATTTTTCCATTTCTTTGTGTCTTCCTCAGTTTCTTTCATGAGTACTTTATAGTTTTCTGTGTATAGATTCTTAGTCTCTTTGGTTAGGTTTATTCCTAGGTATCTTATAGTTTTGGGTGCAATTGTAAATGGGATGGACTCCTTAATTTCTCTTTCTTCTGTCTTGTTGTTCAACAGACAAATGGATAAAGAAGATGTGGTATATTACACAATGGAATACTATGCAGCCATCAAAAGAAATGAAATCTTGCCATTTGCAACGACGTGGATGGAACTAGAGGGTATCGTGCTTAGCGAAATAAGTCAATCGGAGAAAGACAACTATCATATGATCTCCCTGATATGAGGGAGAGAAGATGCAACATGGGGGGTTAAGGGGGTAGGAGAAGAGTAAATGAAACAAGATGGGATTGGGAGGGAGACAAACCATAAGTGACTCTTAATCTCACAAAACAAACTGAGGGTTGATGGGGGGAGGGGGGTTGGGAGGGGGGTGGGATAATGGACACTGGGGAGGGAATGTGCTATGGTGAGTGCTGTGAAGTGTGTAAACCTTGTGATTCACAGACCTGTACCCCTGGGGATAAAATATATTATATGTTTATAAAAAATAAAATTAATAAAAAAAACCTAGGTGAATATCATGAACAGAGGTGGAAATCCTAACATAGAATCAGAAAGAAATGCTAAACAAACTAAACAACTGGAATGAAGTGAAGAATGTTTTTTTAAAAATTTTTACTATTTATTTATATTTAAAGATTTTATTTATTTATTTGACAGAGAGAGAGAGATCACAAGTAGGCAGAGAGGCAGGCAGAGAGAGAGGGGAAAGCAGTCTCCCTGCTGAGCTGAGAGCCCAATGCTGGGCTCGATCCCAGGATGCTGAGATCATGACCTGGGCTGAAGGCAGAGGCTTAACCCACTGAGCCAACCAGGTGCCCCTATTTTTTTTATTTCTTTTCAGTGTTCCAGAATTCATTGTTTATGCACCACACCCAATGCTCCTTGCAATACGTGCCTAGTTGGCTGGATATGGTTGAGAAAAGACTATCTGAGCTTGAGAATATAACAGTAGAAACTGCAAAACGGAAAAGTAAAGAGAACAAAGACTGAAAAAGAGAGAATGGACTATCCAATGGACTATCCAAGGACCACTACAAAAGGTGTAACATATGTGTAGTGGGAATACCAGAAGAAGAAGGAAAGAATGGAACAGTAGAACTATTTGAAGCAATAATTACTGAGAACAAGTTAATATCAGACACAAAACCACAGATTCAGGTGGCTCAGAGAACACCAAGCAGGATATGTGCCAAAAAAATTATAGCTACCCATGTCATTTTCAAACTACAGATAATTAAACATGAAGAGAAAATTTTGAAAGAAACTGGAGGTGGGGGGTGGGGGAGACTCTACCTATAGAGGAACAAATATATATAGAGGAACAAATAATATGATATATTAAATATAGTATATTAAGTATAATATTACATTAAATATTAATATTATTAAGGTAAATATAACATATTAAATATCAATATTAAATGCTTTAGTATATTAAATATGACAATTTAATATAATATAATGTAAATATTTCTGTAGTATTGAGGATACAAGTTAATATACAGAAGTCAATTGCTTTCTTATATACTAGCAATAAATGATTGGAAAGTAAAAAAAATACAATTTACATTAGGATCCACAAAAATTGAAATACTTAGGTACAAATTGAACAGAGTATGTGTAAGATCTAGATGAGAAAAAACAAAATCAAGATGATAAATAAAATCAAAGAACCAAATAAATGGAGAGATGCTGCGTATTCATGGTTAAGAAGACTCAATCACGTCAGTGGCTGTGGCAGCAACAGCTGTGGCTGGACCTCTGGGTTTTGGGATCCGGTACTGGAGCCAATCAGTATGGGCAGAGAACTGGGGGAGCATGCATGGAGTGTATTTCACAGTCTTCTAGGATCTCCTCAGTGAAACTCACTGTGGATAGGATTCTAACTTGGAGGGACCATGGAGTAGTATACAGCAAACAGCAATAGTTGGACAGATTGTCATGCCAGCTGGAGAGATTCAGTAGCAGGTCCGAGGTAGCCATTAATGGTACAGGTCAATAGTGGAAGCCAATTAATTCCATAAACTGGCCAGCCCACCATGGTCCAAGCTGTCCCTGGTGGACAAGGTCAAATCATCATGCCAGTACTTGTGTCTGGGACTCAGGGTTTACAGCAGATACAGTTGGTCCCACCTGGACAGATTCAGATCCATGGTGGGCAGGCTGTGCAGATACAGGGCCAGCAAGGCCAGACCCAGCAGATCATCGTCTCACAGCCCCAGAGAGCAGTCACTGCTGGCCAGACCCAGACCCAGCAGCAGAAGACTGTCCAGGGATGACAAATAGCACAGACCACTGAAGGACAGATCACCGTCCATCAGCCGGTACATGCAGACGGCACCATTCTGTGGCACCTTACAGTCCCTTTCCAGGGATGATCACCACACCAGCAGCCAGTCTGGCAGGAGAACAGATTGTTCAGACAGGAGGCAACACCGACACAAGCAGCAGTGGGCAAGGGGCTGTCACTATGACACTACCAGTGGCAGGCAATGTGGTCAATTCAGGAGGGATGGTCATGATGGTGCCTGGTACTGGCTCTGTACCTGCTGTCCAAAGAATCCCTCTCCCTGGGGCAGAGATGCTTAAAGAAGAGCCTCTCTATGTGAACACCAAACACGGGCCAAACCCATACTAAAGAGGAGGCAAGCCAGGGCTCAACTAGATGCAGAAGGGAACATTCCAAAGGGAAGAAGGAAATACCTGCCCGAGTCTCAGCACCTTCCCACCATGGCTCGGAAGCGGGGTGACAGTAGATGGTTTTTCTCTCCATAGGAAGAGGGCAGTCCTCATATGCAGGGTCCAGACCAAGCAGACAAAGAAGCAATGACACAGATGATCTGAATGTCCTAACCCTAGGCCATGTGTTGGAACAGATCAAGGTCATGCTCCTCACCACTGTTTTCCACCGTTCCAGGAAATTGATCCCCTCTTCCAATGGGACATTGACAATTATGTGCTGCCTTTTCTACAACACAGAAACCACTTAGTTTTTTTAAAAAAGTGGCTCAGTATTATAATTGCAGTGATGTCTGGCAAATTGAAACCCCAAGCCTTTGTCTCAGCCTTCTACATAATACCTGTTTCAGACTGTTGATGGATTAGGATCCTAATTAGGATTAGGATGATGCAAGGGACATATGTACCTAAGTGCACACACAGCACTTATGTTGGCTTCTGAAGCCAGCCAGCCATCTTAGCAGCAGAGGGCAAACTTCTCAACCCAGACCTCAATCAGGGAAGCCGAGGCTCACTTCTTCCTATGGTATCTAAGCAGCATCCATCCCTATGATGGGGATCTCAGGCTGACTCACCAGACACTTTGTATTCAGAGGTGACTTCCAGGTAAGGAAGTTCCATCTCATGATATGGAAACAGTAAATTCGTTGAGATACATTCACCCTAATAATCTCTATCTACCCAGATGATAGGTTGGTATTTTTGGATCTCAGCCAAGAAAAAGCTAACTCTGGGAATAGAATGACAAAAGACTCAAGCTCTAAAAATATAAATTGTGGAATCTCTCTCTTTTTTTAAGCTTTGACAAGATGTGTTCTTTTTGTCTGTCTGGACCTTGAAACTACCTTCTGTTAAGTAGAGGATAAAGCCATAAAAGCTCCATATTTCGCATGGAGTCCAACGCATGGTTTGGACTCACATCCCTGAGATCAAGACCTGATCTAAGACTGAGGGTCAGATGATCAATGACTGAGTCATCCTGGCACTCCTAGAGATCAACAATCATAGGCTTTGTGACAGCATTTGGGAAGAGGATTGTTCACACATGGGGCGCCTGGGTGGCTCATGCCTTTAGCCTAGGTCATGATCTCAGGGTCCTGGGATCGAGCCCCACATGGGGCTCTCTGCTCGGCAGGGAGCCTGCTTCCCTCCCCAACCCCGCCTGCCCCCCTCTCTGGGTACTTGTGATCTCTCTCTCTCTCTGTCAAATAAATAAATAAATATAATCTTAAAAAAAAAGGAAGAAGTGTTCACATGTGTTTCAGTTGAGCAAAAGAAGAGAGAGTAGTATATATACCCATGTGTTATCACATAATGTGAGTCTCCAGGGAATGGATGCCTGGGATGGATCATGAAGATGAAAAGAATGATTTACATTTATACCATAACCTTTTAACACACATGGAAAGGGAGAAGTTTGAGAACTGCTCTTTGACTACTTCTGTTTGGAAAACATTGTTCAGTCATGCACTCCTGGACATGTTCCAGCTTACCTGCTCAAGTTTAAGGTGAATGTTGGCTTCACTCCTGCAGCACTTTGTTTTGTTTTGGCCCCGGAGAGCGAACATTCTCTTTCATTCCCTGGCATCTGATTCTTTGGTGCCAGTTTCCATGGTTCCCCTTTTCTACATAGGCCTTGTACAGCAGAAAGATTTTTACATTGCATTCACCTTCTAGGGATAAGCTGTCGACTGGTAATGGTGATGGCCGCAGGGTCAAGAATTGGGAGATAGTTTCCAGAATGGACTGTGCCTCAGAAATCTCTTTGCTAGATGTTGAACCTGGGGGAAACTAAGATGATTTTTCAGAAAAGAGTTGCTGCCTTCTCTAGAAACAATGAAGACCTAATTCTTTTGAAGATCATTTGGGTTTGATTTAAATACCAAGAGTAAGGATTGGCACTTTGATTTCACTCTAATTGTATTAATAGGGAAAAGAAAATAAACCCTCTGAAGAAAATATTACGAAGGGAAACAATTGTCATGGTCAAAATCGAGGTACAGAACTACGCAAACAAAGGAAGAAGTGAAGTCCTTTCCTAGTCCCTGGTATCTAATCACCTGTCCTGGCTTCCAGATGTAGGAGAGACCAACCCTTTGGCTCTTGACTTAAGTTTCAGACAATGACTTTATTCGTAATCCCCAAGTTTTTCAGATGATAGTTCACTAAAAATAAGGAGGAATTTCTATCCCTTGGTTTGTATAAAGGTCTTTAAGATGCAGAGCTCAGAAAGAAAGTTCTCAGATCTAAGGAACAGCAATTCTAAAATGTAATTTGTGTTTATAAGTTTGTACATGGTAATATCAACCTCATATTGTTGCAGACCTTTTTCCCATGAGTTTGAGTTGTGCTTTGTTTGAAATGAAATGCTTCAGTTGTCATTTTGTTGCTGCATGTCAGTTAGCCTGTGGCCCTTCTATTATGGTCATTTTAGCACACCGAAATAACCCACAAAGTGGGGGGCTGAGGTTTGGATTTTTTTTTCTTTGTTACTAGAAGTTATTTTATTTGTCCTTATGACTGTCGTGATGACTTTATAGATGCAGAAAGAGTGAATGAATGAGTGAATAATTGGCTTAATGCATAGTTATTTTATCTTGAGTGCTCTTTTTGATGAGATAATTATAAATGTATATATTTTAATTGCACTGGTACACTGAACATGTCAATGTCTATACCAACAGAGCTGGACCAAAAGAGCTTTTTCTAGCTGTTTTGTGCCTGATAATAATGTCTTGATTTTCCTTTGGGACTCAACAATATAGGTTTTTCTCCCAGCAGTAGGGAGAGTACAGATGATCAATCACTGATGTCATTGCAATTGTTATTTTTAAAAACATATTTGTAAAAAATACGGGCCCCTGGGTGGCTCAGTGGGTTTAAAGCCTCTGCCTTCTGGTAGAGGGTCCTGGGATCTAGCCCTGCATTGGGCTCTCTGCTCAGCAGGGAGCCTACTTCCCCCTTTGCTCAGCGGGGAGCCTGCTTCCCTTCCTCTCTCTCTGCCTGCCTCTCTGCTTACTGTGATCTCTGTCTGTTAAGTAAATGAATAAAATCTTAAAAAAAAACCCAAAAATGAAAAAAAAAGAAGACTCAATATTGTCAAGATGTCAGTTCTTCTAATTTGATTTGTAGATTCAGTGGAATCCCAATAAAAAATCCCAGCAGTTATTTTTTGGATATTGACAAACTGATTCTTTTATTTATAGGGAGAGGCAAAAAACCCAGCATAGCCAAGGCAATGTTAAAAGAGAAAAAAATCTGAGGACTGACACTACCCAACTTCAAGATTTACTATCAAGGTACCAAAATGAGGGCAGTATGGTATTGGCTAAAGAACAGACAGATCAATCGAACACGAGAGAAAGTTCAGAAATAGACCCTCATAAATATAGTCAATTGATCTTTGACAAAGAAGCAACAACAATATGATAGAACAAAGATAGTTTTTTCAACAAATAGTACTGGAATATTTAGATATCATGAAAAAAAAAGGTCAATCTAGACACGGACCTTATATCCTTCACAAAAATTCAGAGTGGATCAAAGACTTATATGTAAGCACAAAACTGTAATACTCCTAGAAGATAGCATAGGAGAAAATCTAGATGACCTTGAGTATAGTGCTGGCTTTTTAGATACAACACCAAAAACACAAACCATGAGAGAAAGAATTGATACCTGGATTTTATTTAAAAACTTCCGTGTAAAAGTTAATGTCAAAAGAATGACAAGATAAGTCACAGATTGGGTGAAAGTATTTCCAAAAGACATATTTGATAAATGAATGATGGCCAAAATATACAAAGAGCTTTTAAAACTCAACAATAAAAAATAAAAATCTGAAGAAAACATGGTTCAAAGACCTTCACAGTACATCATTTAACAGGCTTCAGACATGGCAACTCATGGCAAATGAGCATATGGAAAGATGCCTAACATTATATATCATTAAGGAAATGCAAATTAAAACAACAGGGGATATCAGTACACATCTATTAGGGTAATTGAAATCCAAAACACCAAATGCTGTCAAGGATATGGAGCAACAGAAACTCTCATATGCTGATGGTGGAAATGAAGAATAGAACAGTCAATTTAGAAGACAGTTCGGCAGTTTTACAAAACTGAACATAATTTTACCCTATGATCCAACTGTCCTGCTCCTTGATATTTACCCAAAGGAGGTATAGAATTATGTCCACACAAAATCTGCACACGATGTTTATAGCAACTTTACTCATAATTGCCAAAACTTGGAAGCAACCAAGATGTCCTTCTGTAGGTGAATTAATAAGTAAGCTGTGGTACAACAGATAATGGAATATTATTCAGCATTAAAAAGAAATGAATTATCAAGCCATGAAAAGATGTATAGGAACCTTAAATACATATTATTAATTTTAAGAAGTCAACATGAAAAAGCTACATACTGTATTATACCCACTATCTGACATTCTGTAAGAGGCAAAACTATGAAGACAGCAAAAGGATTGCAGGGGTTGGTGGGATGGGTGACAAGTAAGTGGAACATAGAGGATTGTTAGGGATGATACCATAATGGTGGATAAATGTCATTATCCTTTTTGTCTAAACTCATAGAACGTTCAACATCAAGGGTGAACCCTAATGTAAACTATAGATTTGGGTTGATTATGATGTATCAATGCAGGGTCATCAGTTGTAACAGATGTATAACTCCGGTGGGTTTTATTGATAATGGGGGAGGCTAGGCAAGTGTGTGTGTGGGAGTATATGGAAAATCTGTGTACCTTCTTTCTAATTTTGCTGTTAACCTAAAACTGACCTAAAAAATGAGGTCTTAAAAAATAACTTAAGCTATATATTAATAAAATGAAATGTGAGGAAAACAAAACAAAACAAAACCACACCCAGACACAACCATCTCAAATTATCTAAAACCAATGGTAAGGAGAAAATCTTATAAACAGCCAAAAAGAAAACAAACAAACAAACAAACAAAGAGACACAGTATGTTTTGAGGCAAAAAACATATGAGAATAACAGATTTCTCATCAGAAGCAACACAATCAAGGAGACAGTGAAGCAACGTCTTTATAATAGGAAAGTGAACAGCTGTCAACCTAGAATTCTACACCAAGAAAAGAAGCTTTCAAAAATATAACCGCATGAAGTTTGAAACCCCTCCTTTGTTCTCTTTAATTCTTCTCTGGCCCTTTCCTGCACCTCCCTGTTTCTTACAATTTGCATATACATATAACTACCTGGGTGTGTTCACCCACCAACAACGTACAATCTAGAAGTAATTCCAGATCAATTAGCCCTCCAAACAATGGGTGATTACTAGGCTTTTTTTTTTTTTTTTTTTTTTTTTTGGCAGACAGAGATCACTAGCCTGCAGAGAGATTGGAGGGAGCAGGCTCCCGGCTGAGCAGAGAGCCAGATGCGGGGCTCCATCCCAGGACCCTGGGATCGTGACCTGAGCAGAAAGCACAGGCTTTAACCCACTGAGCCACCCAGGCACCCCGATTCCTAGGCTTTTATAGCTGCACTGCTGTTACTTCTCTCCAAACTAAATATGTTCCAAAGGCAAACCTAGTCTCTATTTAAGAAGCTAGCAGTGTATTGTAATTTTTAATTACAATGAAAATGAATGAATGAATGAAAAGCAAGCTCCTTACTTAACTAGGACCCTGGGAGTACGTGCCCGCTATTGTACTTTATTTGCCTTTGCATGCATGGTGTCTGTCATTGCCCTGTGTCTCTCTGTTCATCTTTTTGCCCAGTTTCCAGGACAAGACTGTTTGTTCTAGCCTTTGGCTTCCCACTACCATGTTTTTGTTTCCCTTTGGATCATTGATTCATGTGTACTTATCATCTTAAGCTCACAAGACTTTTTAAAAGTCTTAAAGATCTTTAAATAATTTTTAAAGATCTTAAATGACTGTTAAAGATCATAAGCTCACAAGACTTTTTAAATTATAAGGGAGAGAGTGTCCATGATAGGCCAGGAAGCAAAAGCACCCCAGGCATTTCTTCCTGCCCCTCTGGAGTCAGCAAGGCCACATTCCAAAAGACATTTATTTGGTTTTCTTGATCCTTCAGCTACTTAGGTGAAGCCACTTAATGGGTGGAGGGCAATACCAGGGATTAAAATTTTTTTCTGCAAAGGACTTGAGGTAGCATTAGAATTACTCTTAGTCTAAATGCATAACGTTTGTTTCCCATTCTTTCTCACCGTGCTTTTATTTACTTCTACTGTTTGCTTTTCAATAATTCCATGTTTTTGAGGTAGGGAATTTCCAAGCCCATTGAAATTTGATTTTACATTAATTTTTTCTGCTTTGATGATGATCATTAACTTCTAGAAATGGGACTTTGTGCTTCCATTTCACAGGCTCATCTCCAGTGTCTGGTTTCATTGTTCTTTTGTCTGTTTGCTCTTCAGGCTTCAGACTGGCAGCTTAATGGAGTGTATAATGTTTTTTCATGTTAGAAGCAAGTGACTAGAGGCAACTTGTAACATTTCACTCAAATTAACCAACACCCTGTGAATGCAGAAACCCTCAAGGAACACATTTTTGCTGTGAATTTTATATTAGACCATCTTGGATTAAACATTGGCTGCTGCCAGTTGATAAATAACATCTATGTTTATGGATATTAGGTTACAATTAGTCAGAATTTAACTGAATAGAAATTTGTGGATTATTTTGCTGATAGAATAGTGTATGCTTTTATTTTTCATTATGTTATATTTATTTCACTATTTATCTGTCTGCCTTATTTATCTATGAGCTTTCTGATGTGCTCAGTGCCTTACACAGTGTCTGGCAAATAGTATGCTCTAAATAAATCTTCGTTGAATGACAATAAACTTCCAAGATCATAGGAACTTGAGGCAAGGAAGATTTTTCAGAAATTGTGTTTGGGAATTTCCTTTATTTTTTAGTTTGTTGAAGAGCCGTTTTAAAGTGAAGTGCTGTGCTTTGTTTTCTCCAAATCCGATGTTGGGACGTATATGAATTCTTAATCTTTTTTCCCTTCACTGATGACATTTTTTCCCTTGCCTTTGCTTTAAAGTAATACCTCATCAAATTTTTTTAGCAATTTCAGGACCACAAGTTCTAATACCAGTAACAATATGTATCTGTTTGGCAGTTCTATGGGTAGGTTTTTTTTTTTTTTTTCCTTTTCTGCAGTTATTCAATAGTCAATAGTCAGAAAACTGAAGTACAATGTTCAGATGAAGGATTTTCTAGGAAATTTGTTAACTATATCTAGATAGATGAAGATGCTTCCTCTTTTAGCAATCTTCAGTTAAAAAAAAAAACAACTTCTTTCTCTTGCTTCTGCATTTTCTTATTAAGTCTTATATCCTAACACATATGTAGCTAGAATGTCAGTGTAAATCATTCATCCATTGATTTAATTTTTCACTCTAGAACAGCAATATAAAAGATGAGAAAGACTGGGAGATTGCTCTTGAAGCATTTTACAACTAATCCTTGCATTTCAAAATTAATTTAATTTTAACTATTTCATTAAAAAAGGCATGTTTTATGGTGGAATTAAAAGACTCAAGCCCACTGGTTTACCACTGGGCAAATAATTGAGCATAAATGGGGTGTTTGATTTGGGTAAATCCAGAGTGTAATTATCCCAGTGATGTACACCTTTGAATTCCACTAAGCAGTAAGAATCTACAGATTATTTCCTTGACTAACTGTTTCATCATATAGGACATCTTGATTTTCTCACTAAAAACAACTAAAAATATTGATTGAAATATTTTAAAATATCAAGTGCATCAATGAGCTGCTTAGGAAGAAAGGAATTTTCAAAGGTAAAGACCGACTAAAGCAGGAGCACAGGGAAGTAAGCACTGAACTTAGCACTGAAGTAAGTTACGTGAACTTAGACTTTGGTTTCGATACACTTAAAAATCTGCATTGAGGTGTAATTGACATTGGGTATACAACATAATAATTCTATATCTATATGTACTGTGAAATGACCATCACCATAGTATGTCTAGTTACCATTCATCACTATACAGTCACAATTTTTTTTTCTTGTGATGAGAACTTTTAAGACATTTTCTTGGCAACTTTCAAATATACAGTACAATATTTTTTTTTTCATTTTCATTTATTTTTAAAATTTCTTTTCAGTATTCCAGAATTCATTGTTTATGCACCACACCCAGTGCTCCATGCAATATGTGCCCTCCATAATACCCACCACCAGGCTCACCCAACCTCCCACCCCTCGCCCCTTCAAAACCCTCATATTGTTTCTCACAGTCCACAGTCTATTGCCTGTAGTCACCATGCTGTATATTATATCCTATGACTTATTATTTTAAAAATGGAATTTTGTACCTCTTGTCCCCTTTCACCTATTTTGTCCACACCTAGCCACCCTTCCCTCTGGCAATGGACACTTAAGTTGCTTCCATATCTTGGTTATTGTAAATGATACTGCAGCAAACAGAGGGGTGCTTATATCTTTTCAAATTAGTATTTTCATTTTCTTCAGATAAATATCTAGAATTGGAATTGCTGGATAATATGGTAGTACTAATTTATTATTTTTTGAGGAAACTTCATATTGTTTTCCATAGTGGCTGCACCAGTTCACATTCCCACCAATAGCACATGAGGGTTCCCTTTTCTCCAAGTCCTCGCCAACACTTGTTACTCCTTGTTTTTTTGGTAATAGTCATTCTAATAGGTGTGAGGTGATGTCTTATTAAGGGTTTGCTTTGTATTTCCCTGATAGTTAATGACGTTGAACATCTTTTCATGTGCCCATTGGCTATCTGTATGTCCCTTTGGAAAAATGTCTGTTCAGATCCTCTGCCCATTTTTTTCATGGGATTTTTTTTTCTACTATTGAGTTGTATGAGTTCTTTATATATTTTGTACATTAGCCCCTTTTAGATATATCATTTGCAAATATTTTCTTCCATTCAATAGATTCCCTTTTTATTTTGTTAATTGTTTCCTTTGCTATGCAGAAGGTTTTAGTATGATATAAATTTGTCTATTTTTGTTTTTACCGTCTTTGCTTTTATTGACAGTTCCAAGAAATCATCTCTAAGATCCAATGTCAAGGAGCTTTCTACCTATGTTCTCTTCTAGGATTTTATGGTTTTAGGTCTTACATTCAAGTCTTTAATCCATTTTGAATTTTTGTGCATGGTTTAAGATTGAAATCTAATTTTATTCTTTTGCCTGTGGCTGTTACTTTTCCCGCACCATTAATTGAAGAGATTATCCCTTCCCCATTGAATTTTCTTGCCTCTTTTGTCATAAATTATTGACTATATATGTTTATTTCTGGGCTCTTTATCCTGTTTCATTTGATCTATGTGCCTGTTTTTATGCCAATACCCTACTGTTTTGATTACTATAGCTCTGTACTATAGTTTGAAATCAGGGAGCTTTTTCCCCCAGCTTTATTCTTCTTTCTCCAGATTGCTTCAACTACTTGGGGTCTTTTGTGGTTTCACACGAATTAGGATTTTTTGGTTCTATTTCTGTGAAAAATGTCATTGGAATTTTGATAGGAATTGCATTGAATCTGTAGATTATTTGGGGAAAAAAGGACAGTTTAACAATATTAGTTCTTCTAATCCATGAGCAGGGGATATTTTTCCATTTCTTTGTGCCTGTTTCAATTTATTTCTTCAGTGTCTTATAGTTTTCAATGTAGAGATCTTTCATTTCTTTTGTTAAATTTATTTTTATTTTATTTTATTTTATTTATTTATTTTTTTAAAAGATTTTATTTATTTATTTGACAGAGAGAAATCACAAGTAGGCAGAGAGGCAGGCAGAGAGAGAGGAGGAAGCAGGCTCCCTGCTGAGCAGAAAGCCCGATGTGGGGCTCGAACCCAGGACCTGGGATCATGACCTGAGCCGAAGGCAGCGGCTTAACCCACTGAGCCACCCAGGCGCCCCATGTTAAATTTATTTTTAGATATTTTATTCTGTTTGAAGCAATTACAAATGGGGTTGTTTTATTTTTTTTAATTTTAAAATTAAAAATTTTTTTTCAGTGTACCAGAATTCATTGTTTATGCACCACACCCAGTGCTCCATGCAATACGTGCCCTCCATAATACCCACCACCAGGCTCAACCAACTTCCCACCCCTCACCCCTTCAAAACCCTCAGATTGTTTTTCAGAGTCCATAGTCTCTCATGGTTCATCTCCCCCTCCAATTTCCCTCAACTCTCTTTTCCTTTCCATTTCCCCATGTCCTCTGTGTTATTTCTTATGCTCCACAAATAAGTGAAACCATATGATAATGGACTCTCTCTGCTTGACTTATTTCACTCAGCATAATCTCTTCCAGTCCCATCCATGTTGATATAAAAGTTGGGTATTCATCCTTTCTGATGGAGGCATAATACTTCATAGTGTATATGGACCACATCTTCCTTATCCATTCGTCTGTTGAAGGGCATCTTGGTTCCTTCCACAGTTTGGCGACCATGGCCATTGCTGCTATGAACATTGGGATACAGATGGCCCTTCTTTTCACTACATCTGTATCTTTGGGGTAAATACCCAGTAGTACAATTGCAGGGTAATAGGGTAACTCTATTTTTAATTTCTTAAGGAATCTCCACACTTTTTTCCAAAGTGGCTGCACCAACTTGCATTCCCACCAATAGTGTAAGAGGGTTCCCCTTTCTCCACATCCTCTTCAACAAACATTGTTTACTGTCTTGTTAATTTTGGCCATTCTAACTGGTGTAAGGTGGTATCTCAATGCAGTTTTGATTTGAATCTCCCTGATGACTAGTGATGATGAACATTTTTTCATGTGTCTGATAGCCATTTGCATGTCTTCGTTGGACAAGTGTCTGTTCGTGTCTTCTGCCCATTTTTTGATGTGATTATCTGTTTTGTGTGTGTTGAGTTTGAGTAGTTCTTTACAGATCTTGGACATCAGCCCTTGGTCTCTCGTGACATTTGTGAATATCTTCTCCCATTCCATGTGTTGCCTCTTTGTTTTGTTGACATTTCCTTTGTTGTGCAGAAGGTTTTTATCTTGATGATGTCCCAAAAGTTCATTTCTGCTTTTGTTTCCTTTGCCTTTGGAGATGTGTCTTGAAAGAAGTTGCTGTGGCCGATGTCAAAGATGTTACTGCCTATGTTTTCCTCTAGGATTCTGATGGATTCCTGCCTCACATTGAGGTCTTTTATCCATTTCGAGTTTATCTTTGTGCATGGTGTAAGAGAATGGTCGAGTTTCATTCTTCTACATATCGCTGTCCAATTTTCCCAGCACCATTTATTGAAGAGACTGTCTTTTTTCCACTGTATATTCTTTCCTGCTTTGTCGAAGATTATTTGACCATAGAGTTGAGGGTCCATATCTGGGCTCTCTACTCTGTTCCATGGGTCTATGTGTCTGTTTTTATGCCAGTACCATGCTGTCTTGGTGATCACAGCTTTGTAGTAAAGCTTGAAATCAGGCAACGTGATGCCACCAGTTTTGTTTTTCTTTTTCAACATTTCCTTAGCAATTCAGGGTCCCTTCTGATTCCATACAAATTTAGGATTGTTTGCTCCAGCTCTTTGAAAAATGCTGGTGGAATTTTGATCAGGATGGCATTGAAATTATAGATTGCTCTAGGCAGTACAGACATTTTAACAATATTTATTCTTCCAATCCATGAGCATGGAATGGTCTTCCATCTTTTAGTGTCTTCTTCAATTTCTTTCATGAGTGTTCTGTAGTTCCTTGAGTACAGATCCTTTACCTCTTTGATTAGGTTTATTCCCAGGTATCTTATGGTTCTTGGTGCTATAGTAAATGGAATCAATTCTCTAATTTCCCTTTCTGTATTTTCATTGTTAGTGTATAAGAAAGCCACTGATTTCTGTACATTGACTTTGTATTCTGCCACATTACAGAATTTCTGTATGAGTTCTAGTAGTTTGGGGGTGGAGTCTTTTGGGTTTTCCATACAAAGTATCATGTCATCTGTGAAGAGAGAGAGTTTGACTTCTTCATTGCCAATTTGAATACCTTTTATTTCTCTTTGTTGTCTGATTGCTGTTGCTAGGACTTCTAATACTATGTTGAACAAGAGTGGTGAGAGTGGGCATCCTTGTCGTGTTCCTGATCTCAACGGGAAGGCTGTGAGCTTTTTCCCATTGAGGATGATATTTGCTGTGGGTTTTTCATAGATAGATTTTATGAAGTTGAGGAATGTTCTCTCTAACCCTATACTTTGAAGCATTTTAATCAGGAATGGATGCTGGATTTTGTCAAATGATTTTTCTGCACCAATTGAGAGGACCATGTGATTCTTCTCTCTTCTAGTATTGATTTGTTCTATCACATTGATTGATTTGTGAATGTTGAACCATCCTTGAAATCCAGGGATGAATCCCACCTGGTCATGGTGGATAATCTTTTTGATGTACTGTTGGGTCCTATTAGCTAGGATCTTGTTGAGAATCTTGGCATCCATATTCATCAGGGATATTTGTCTGAAATTCTCCTTTTTGGTGGGATCTTTGCCTGGTTTGGGGATCATGGTAATGCTGGCTTCATAAAAGAGTCTGGAGGGTTTTCCTTCTGCTTCAATTTTTTGAAACAGCTTCAGGAGAATAGGTGTTATTTCTTCTTTGAAAGTTTGGTAGAATTCTCCAGGGAATCCATCAGGTCCTGGACTGTATGTTTTTTGGGAGGTTTTTGATCACTGCTTCAATCTTGTTACTAGATATCAGTCTATTCAGGTTGTCAATTTATTCCCCATTCAATTTTGGAAGTTTCTAGTTTTCCAGGAATGCATCCATTTAATCTAGGTTGCTTAACTTATGGGCATATAACTGTTGATAATAATTTCTGATGATTGTTTCTATTTCCTTGGTGTTAGTTGTGATCTATCCCTTTTCATTCATAAATTTATTAATTAGGGTCCTCTCTCTTTTCTTTTGGATTAGTTTGGCCAATGGTTTATTGGTCTTATTGATTATTTCAAAAAACCAGCTTCTAGTTTGATTGATGCATTCTACTGTAACTCTAGTTTCTATCTCATTGATCTCTGTTCTAATCTTGATTATTTCCCTTGTTGTGTGTGGAGTTGGCTTAATTTGTTGTTGATTCTCCAGTTCTTTAAGGTGTAGGGACAGCTGGTGTATTCTGGATTTTTCAATTTTTTTTTAGGGAGGCTTGGATGGCTATGTATTTCCCCCTTAGGACCTCTTTTGCTGTATCCCATAGGTTTTGGACTGAAGTGTCTTCATTCTCATTGGTTTCTATGAATTAAGTTCTTCTTTGATCTCCTGGTTGATCCAAGCATTCTTAAGCAAGTGGTCTTTAGCTTCCAGGTGTTTGAGTTCCTTCCAGACTTTTCCTTTTGATTGAGCTCCAGTTTCAAAGCATTGTGATCTGAGAATATACAGGGAATAATGTCAGTCTTTTGGTATCAGTTGAGTCTTGATTTGTGACCCAGTATGTGGTCTATTCTGGAGAAGGTTCCATGTGCTCTCAAGAAGAATGAGTATTCTGTTGTTTTAGGATGAAATGTTTTATATAAATCTATGAGGTCCATCTGGTCCAATGTGTCATTCAATGCTCTTGTTTCTTTATTGATTTTCTGCTTGGATGATCTATTACTGAGAGTGGCGTGTTAAGATCTCCTACTATTAATGTATTCATATCAATATGACTCTTTATCTTGATTAACAGTTTTCTTATGTAATTGGCTGCTCCTATATTGGGGGCATAAATATTTACAATTGTTAGATCTTCTTGGTGGATAGTCCCTTTAAGAATTATGTAGTGTCCTTCTATGTCTCTGACTATGGTCTTTAGTTTAAAATCTAATTTATCTGTTATGAGAATTGCTACCCCAGCCTTCTTTGAGGCCCATTGGCATGGTCTCACTTTCAGTCTGGTTGTATCCTTAGGTTCAACATGGGTCTCTTGTAGACAACATATGGATGGGTCCTGTTGTTTTATCCAATCTGCAACCCTGCATCATTTAATAGGTGCATTTAGGCCATTCACGTTGAGAGTGATTATTGAGAGATACTTTCTTATTGACATTGTGTTACCTGTGAAGTCTTTGTTTTGTTAGATTGTCTCCATATATTTCTGTTTAATGATATTCTTAGTTTTTTTCTCTTTTATAGACCCCCCCCTTAATATTTCCTGCAGTGTCGGCTTGGTGGTCACATATTCTTTTATACCTTGCTGGTCTTGGAAGCTCTTTATCTGTCCATCCATTTTCAATGTCAGTCTTGCTGGGCAAAATATTCTTGGCTGCATGTTCTTCTCATTTAGTGCCCTGAATACATCTTGCCAGCCCTTTCTGGCTTGCCAGGTTTCTATGGACAGGTCTGATATTATTCTGATGGGCTTTCCTCTGTATGTAAGGAATTTCTTCACCCTAGCTGCTTTCAAGAGCGCCTATCTACAATTATGATTCATCATTTCCCTCACAATCAGGTGTCTCAAGGTCTTTCTAGAGTCTATGATCTTGAGGGGAGACCTTTCTGCCTCTAGTACAGGAACACTGGTTCCTTTCACGAGATTTGGAAAATTTTCATGGAGAATTTGTTCAGCTATATCTTTTAGTGTTCTTTCTTTCTTCTCCCCCTCAGGGATACCAATAATTCTGGTGTTGGAATGTTTCATGGTGTCATTTATTTCCCCAATTCTGTTTTCATGGCTTCTAAGCTGTTTGTTCCATGCTTCCTCCTGATCCTTTTTCTCTATCTGTTTGTCCTCCAGATAACTAATTCTATCTTCTGCCTCAGTTACCTAGCTTTTAGTGAATTTAGATTAGATTGGAACTCATTGAGAACATTGTTAACATCATCCCTGGTGGCTTTCACTTCTGCCCTAATCAATTCCATTTTGTCATCAAAGGCTTTCTCCAACCTAGCTATTGCCTGGATAATTGTTAGCCTGAATTCCCTTTCTGACATACTGTCTATGTCCATATCCAATAGCTCTGATGAAGAGGGCCCAGTCTCTGAATTTTTCTTCTGTTGGGCATTCTTGTTCCTAGTCATTTTGGTGAGAGATGGCTGAACTGATGTGTAGCTGAATGTATCAACCATGGTGCAGGCAAGGTGCCCCCTGGAATGCTTCTGAGTAATCGAGAGTCCCCACCAAAAAGAAAGAAAAAAGAAAAAAAAAGAGAGAGAGAGAAACAGGAAAAAAAAAAAAAGATACAATAAAAGAGAAGGCCCAGCCCAAATGGGCCCCAAGGTAAGATTTATGAAGTATACAAACAAAAACAGACAAAAAGACTGACAAAAGTAGATGACAAGAGAAAAATAAATAAATAAAAAAAGAACCTCATCAAAAAGAACCCCAAGTATAAGATTTATATACTACCAGAACAAAAACAAATACACAGAAACACTGACAGAAGAAAAAGATGGGAGAATGGTTATAAATTCTCAGTGTGGGCGAGGAAGATTATTTTGATTCTTCCTGGATGAATCTTGATATCTTTATTAAAGTACTCAACTTTCCTGAGATAAAGGGAGATTAAAACTGGTTTACCTCTAGGAGTAGCATTGATTCGGGAAAAGGGATTACCTTGAAGCTTATCTCTATATGAATATTAAAAAAATAAAATTAAATTAAAAAAATTAAAAAATAGAAAAGCAAAAGAAAAACATAGGTATATATATCAAAAAAGTTCAGGTTAAAAGGTTATTATGGAATTTGATGTACTGAACATCTCATTGTGATGGTAAATAAGTTAAAAAGTTACATATAAAAAAAAGGAAAAGAACCAGAATAGTGGGAATGAATTAAAAATAAAAGTTGTATCTATGAAGTAGTGGTGGTTGTCCTCTTGTTTTTTTGTTTTGTTTTGTTTTGTGTTTGCTGGCTTTCTGGGGAAGGGGCCTGCTGCATGGGTTTTCAGGCAGTGTTGCTAAAGTCCTCCTGCCCCCATCAAAGGGCTGTGTGCTGAGGAAACCTGTTTTTCAGGCTTTTGTTCTCTGGAGGTTTTTGTTTGTTTGTTTGTTTGTTTGTTTGTTTTCTCTCCCCTTGGTGGCTTTTGGTGGTTTTTGGAGGTTTTAGAGGAAAGCAAACTGCACCCAGACCTCCCCCTCAGAGAAGCCTCAGTCTGTTCCCCTCTGGGCGCTCCAGAGCACATAAATTCCCCCTTGGCCGTTGACAGAGCACATTCCCAGTCACGGTCTCTGGGGTCACAGGAACTCCCGCTTCTACCCAAAACCATGAGAAATACTAGCTGCAGCTGTCTGGGCAGGTTCAGACCGCCAGAGAGGTCCGAAGCAGTGAGAGTGCACTGAAGATTTTCCTGCTGGCTCGGGGTTGGGAGTGCTCAGACTTTCTGGGTCCTAGAGAGTGCCGGCTGGCGCCTGCACTCACCTCTCTCAGGAGGAGTATAGGGCGGTACTTAGACTCTGGTGGGGCAGCATGTGTGCCCATGCAGAGTGCAAAAGGCTGTGGTTCTGCCGGTTGGCGAGGCTCCCTCACCCTCACGGGCGCTACCATGTAGACAGTCTCTGGCTTCTTTGCTGCACTCTCTCTGGCTCAGCGCCGTGGTGGCTGTCCTGGGTCAGCTGGCTTAAGCCCTTGTCCCTAACCGCCCAATTCCCCCACTTTCCCCCTTTGATCCTCTGCTCTTTTTGAGTGCTTTCAACCAGACTCCAAGTTAATGCTGGTCCCCAATCACAAAGCACTCTCATATTGGGGTATTACTTTCCAATGGGTCACTTCTGGTTGCTCCCTCCCCCTTTTGTTTATCTTCTGATATCAATCCAATGTTTCCACTCCAGTTTACCTGCCCACTGGCGTCTTCTGCCCCGTAGAGATCCAGACGTGTATAATTCTAATCTCAGGCTGGTTTCATGGGTGATCAGAGTTCTTTGGTAGGTAATCAGCTCACTTTAGGTGACAGGTTGAAATGGCACCTTCTCCACCATCTTGTCTCCAGGATTGTTTTCTTAATTTTTTTCTGATAATTTGTTAATATATAGAAATACAACCAAATTTTGTATATTGATTTTGTACCCAGATTTTTTTTGGACTTTACCGAATTCATTTTATTAATTCGAACAGTTTTTTGGTGGCGTCTTTAGAGTTTTCTATTCATAAGATATTGTCATCTGCAAATAGTGACATTTTCTTTCCTCTTTCCAAAATGTGTGACTTTTATTCCTTTTTCTTGCCTAATTGTTCTGGCTAAGACTTCTAATATGTTGAATAAAAGTGGGATTGTGGGGCTTTCATTTTTTTCCCTAATTTTAGAGAAAAAGGCTCATCTTTTCACTGTTGAGTATGATGTTAGCTGTGGGCTCATCATATATGGCCTTTATTATGAAACATACATTTGCCCTACCCACTTTGTTGAAAGTTTTTACCATAAATGAATTTTGTCAAATGTTTTCTCTGCATCTATTGAAATGATCACATGATTTTCATCCTTCATTTTGTTAATATGGTATATTGCACTGATTGATTTGCATGTGTTGAACAATCCTTTCTTTTCAGGAAGATGCCACTTTGTCATGGTGAATGATTCTTTTAATATGCTGCTGAATTTTTTTGCTAATACTTTATTAATGATTATCAGGGATATTGTTCCATAGTTTCTTTTTGTGTGGTGTCCCAGTCTGGTTTTGGTTGTTAGGGTTATGCTGGCCTCATAAAATGGGTTTGGAAACATTCCCTCCTCTTCAATTTTTTGGAAGAATTTGAGAAGGATAGGTATTAAATCTTTTTTGAATTTTTGATAGAATTCACCAATGAAGTCTGGCTCCAAACTTTTGTTTGTTGGGAGGTCCAATCTCCTTACTAGTAATCAGTCCATTCAGATTTTCCATGATTCAGTCTTGAAAGATTGTATGTCTCTAGGAATTTATCTATTTCTTCTAGGTTGTCTAATTTGTTGGTATATAATTATGTCTGTTCATTTTATGTGTTCATCACATAATTATGTATGTTCCTTGTAGTATCTTATGATTCTTTGTGTTTCTGTGGTATCGTTTGTGATTTCTCCTTTTTCATTTCTGCTTTTGAGTTCTCTTTCTTTTTCATGACGAGTCTAGGTAAAGGTCATTCAATTTTGTTTTATCTTTTCAAAGAATTAGCTCTAGGTTTCATTGATCTTTTCTATTATCTATTTAATCTCTATTTTATTTATTTCTGCTGTAATGTTTGTTATTTTCTTCCTTCTACTAACTTCGAACTTCAGTTGTTCTTCTTTTTCTGATTTCTTTAGGTATAAAGTAAAATCATTTATTTGAGGTATTTCTTGTTTCTTGATGTTATATATTGATGTTAATGAACTTTCCTCTTAGAACTGCCTTGCTGCATCCCATAGATTTTGGTATGTTGTGTTTCTGTTTTCATTTGTCTCAAATATTGTTTATTCCTCCTTAATTTCTTTGTGACCATTGGTTGGGTCAACAACATGCTAATGAACATGTTATTTAATCACCACATATTTGTGTGTTTTCCAGTTTTCTTCTGGTAATTAATTTTTAGTTTCATATAAATGTGGTTGGAAAAGATGCTTGATGTGATTTCAGTCTTCTTAAATTTATTGAGACTTGGTTTATGGCCTAACATATGATTGATCCTAAAGAATGTTCCACATGCTCTTGAGAACAATGTGTGTTCTGCTGCTTTTTGATGGAATGTTCTGTATAGATCTATTAAATCTATCTAGTCTTTTGTGTCATTTAAGGCCAATTATTTTTTTGTTGCTTTTCTGTCTGGATGATCTATCCATCAATGTAAGTATGGTGCTAAAGTAGTAGGAGACTTTAAATTTCTCTCTTTAGGTCTGTTAATATATTTTGTATATTAATTTTGTATATTTTGTAATATAATTTGTATATTTATGTGCTTCTATGTTGGGTGCATAAGTATTTGCAAATGCTATACACTTTTATTTGATTTCCCCTTTATTATTATATAATCCCCTTCATTGTCTTTTGTTAGTCTTTGCTTTAATGTCTGTTTTGTCTAATATATGTATATATATATCTCAGATATATGTGTGTGTATATATACACACAAAATTGTATATATACACACAAATATATACATATATATATTTGTGTGTATATATATGTATATAGTACATACACACACAAATATATATACGCACATACCCCAGCTTTCTTTTGATTTTCATTTTTATGGTACATCTTTTTCTATCTTTTCAGTTTCAATCTGTGTGTGTCTTTACATCTAAAGTGAGTCCTTTGTAGGAAGCATATAGATAGACCTTTTGCTGTTTGTTCGTTTTGTTTTTATCAATTCAGCCACTTTATCTCATTTGATTGGAGACTTTAGTCCATTTACATTTGAAGTAATTATTTATGTATTTATTGCCAGTTTGTTGTTTTCTTGTTGTTTGGTAATTTCTGTCCTTTTTTTCTTTCTTTCTTCTCTGTGGCTTAATGACATTCCTTAGTGTTATGCCTACATTCTTTTCTCATTATCTTCTGTGTATCTAGTATATTTTTTTGTTTTATGTTTACCATGAAGATCACATAACAGCCTATATATAACAGTCTATTTTAAGTTGATTGCAACTTAAGTTTAAACACATTTTAAAATTCTACATTTTTACTCCTCTGCCCCACGTTTTATGTTTTTCATGTCACATTTTGCATTTTTGTATTTTAAGTATCCCTTAACTAATTATAATAGTTATAGTTATTTTTAATACTTTTGTATTTAAGCCTTCATACTGGCTTTAGGAGTGATTAATTCAGATGCGTGTATAAGCTCCTTTTTGAGAGGTACAATGTGCTGTATCAAGGCCAAGGGCATGGGCAAAGATGGCCTCCCCCAGCCCATGTTTCCTGAGAATGCATTTGTACCCTCTATGTGTGACAAACCTGAAGTCTGCTCCTTAGGCTAAAGCACCAGAACAAGTAAATAGCCCTTTTTCACAGATAGACTGGATGTGTTTCAGTCTGCTCTTTGTGTGGTAGTTTGCCAAAAATGGTGTCTCCAGTTGTTACCCAGAAACATAAGCCTATTGGCCACCAGAGCCAGGCGATCAAAGCATATTCCCTGTGTGAACCATGCACACTTGCTGGCTTTAATGAGGCACTGGGAGAGTGCAGGGTCAGGACATGTCCTATAAACCTCAACAGGACAATGGGAGATGAGGGATGAGGGGCTCACTAGCACTTTCAAGGTAGAGGGAGAGTGCAATAAAGGCACCTGTGAACACCTCCATCCTTAGAGAGAGTCCCAACAGTTCCTGCCCCTCTAGTAGAATGAGCAAATGAATCCCCCTCACATATAGTGTAGTCGCTTTTCAATCTGCTGCTTTTGTCCTAAGCCCTAGGGTGAGTGCTTCTGGTGCTATCTCTTTAGGAACAGTATCTTAGTTCCTTACAGCCTTTTGTGTTTTCTAAGCATAAGCCAGACATTTTGGAGGCTTGTCTCTTTGGTGCTTGTCTCTCTGGTTGGGGTGCCTGATGTGAGGCACAAACTACTGTTCCTTAGGGAGAAGCTCTGGATTTATGAGATCCCTTCTGATTGTGGGTATGGTAGAGTTTCTGGTGAGACTGCATCTTTTCTTCTACTCATCTCATTAGGGCTCTTTTATCATTTGTTGCAAATGAGCTGTTCAGCTAGCTTTCAGTTCTCTTTCAGAGGGAGTTGTTCCATATGTAGCTGTAGACTCAGTATGTCCATGGAGAAGACGAATTTAAGATCTTCCTATGCTGCCATCTTGGATGGCTCCCAGCCCCAGGAATATTTTTGTTTTGATGGCCTTGAGGGGCTCAACACTTGCTCAAGATGGGGATCCAGTGACATTTTTTTTTTTCCATTTGCAAAGTCTTTGCCTGGGAGATATAAAAACTGATTGCTGTTTTTTACCATAGTGTTTTTGAGCATTTGATGCTGATAACAATGCTGACTTCAATACACCAGCCAATACTGGTAAATTATTCAATATAATAGTAACCCCAATAAGCCTAATTGAAAATTCTTTCCAGAATACACAAAAGAAATCAACTGGCTATACTTTATGGATTTTTCTACCTAATTCAAGGCACAAACTTCATGTTTAGTCTAACTATAATGAACTTTCTGGAAATAAAAAAAAATCAGATTTTCATCTCTCATAGATCCATTCATTGAGGCTTTTCACTGGTTATTGTCTCCATGTCAGGTAAAATAAACTGAGGATTTATTCTGTTGGTCTTTGCCTTTCTTTAACATAGGTGACCTCACACATGTTGAAAAAGCAGCCCATTTAAGTTCAAGTGAACCAGAAATCAATTTGTACACATGACTCTCCTCAAATTAAGATGGAAAAAAAATTGCCTGTCTGAAATATAGTTACTGGATGGAGGTAAAGCAATATTACTTGAGAATTTATAAAAACATGTTGGCCTTCTCATGGGTTTACAGTCCAAACCCCTCAAGACAGACACAAAAATGGTTCCAGGTTGGTCTGGCCTTAGGTTGCTAGCAGAAGCAAACACAAATCTACTCTAATAGGTTGTTGGCTTCATACAATAGCTTTATAGTTAATTATAAGAAACATGATTTAATGTTACTGCCTTAAAAAACATAATAAAATGAAACAAAAAAGAGAATCAAAAGAATATATGGCATAGTAAGTGAGATCCAGAAGAGAAATTAGATAGCAAAAACAAACAAAAAAATTCAAAAATACATATTTAAACCCAGAATATAAGTATGATTAATATATAAGGAAATAAAACAAAGGATTGACAATATGAACAAAGAGCAAGAGACTACAAAAAATGACAAATGAATTTGAAAAAGAGAAATTCTTGAAGAATAACAATATAATTAAAATTAAGAACTCAATGGATTAGCTTAACAGAAAATTAGAACCAGCAAAGGAATTATTCATAAAACAGTGGTGAGGGAAAACTCAATTGAAAATATGAACTAGAGACAAAAAAAATAGAGATTTAACTTAGGTGGCCTTACTTTTTGCATTCGCTCACTGGGTCCAATTCATAGCCTTTCTTCTCATCAGTTGTTCTCTTATCAGTTGCAATTGGGCCACTTGCAAAAAGTTCTCACTCTTTCCCATCATGGTCGGGGGTACCGAACCTCTTCATTGTTGATCTCTGTTTTGTTTTCATCAAACTCACAAATACTTTTATTTGTATCCCACTTTTACTCCCATTTATTTCAGTAATAGGGAAATAGGGAAATGTCTTTTCTTTTGCTGTGTTAATTACAACAACTCTGGATAAATCCTGCTTTTTCCTGTATACTACTCAGTGGGTGAACACTAATCACATTTGTCTAGAACAGCAGGTGTGGATCTCTTGAAGTAAGGGCTTCTTTGTATCCTGCTTTCTCTGTTTACTTTCCACCTTAGATTCCAATGCTTCAAGGATTCACATACTCCTTCGTGATTGGATAGACCTCACCACAAAGGCATCCCTCCATTTCTTTTATTTAAAAAAATGTGCCTCCTATCACTAATACAATGCATGTTCAGCGTGGAAAACCTAGAAATACTAATATACATGAAGGAGGTAATTAACAACAACTGTGGTCCTGCCACCCAAAGATAACTATGATTTATTTTGTTGTATGTTTCTCCAATTTTTCTCTATGCATACATATGCATATAAGGAACTTCTTTTTTTTTTCATAAACATGTCTTATTTTTTGTAACCTGTTTCTTTCATTGTATACTCCATGATTATCTTCCCTATCAGCTGTCATGGGCACATCATTTTTAACAGCTGCTGTCTATTTCATTAAATGTACAGTGCTGTCAGTGCCCCTCCTCTATATCCCCTAAGCATCATTATCCTCATGCATGCCGGTGGCCTCTCTCTGCAAATACCAGCTCTTTCTATTTCTGTCATGGTAGAAGTGTAGCTGGCCTTGCAGGTGGGGCAGGGAAACAAATGTCCTGACTACAAACTTTAACAAATATCCAAATAGGACTCGGTTAATAAGAACCCCAGCTTTTGCCCTTCTGGTGGGACAACTCTGAGTTAGGTTCTACCCATTTTCCAGAGATCTCTCAAAGCATTTCTCACAAGATGCTCCTGAATGCATCTTGTATTGTCTATCTCCTTTCTCAGTCTGACCTCCTACCTCTCCCTGTGTAACTCCCATACAGACTACTTATTTTAGACCTGCCTCTGGGGTTATCCAAACTAAGACAATATTTAAGTGGTTCCTAGGAGTTATTATCTGATTTCCTTACAAGCTATATTTTTAGCATTTGTTTAGTTGCCTTGATGGCTGGATTTTAAATCTGAAAATACAGGTTTAACCAGCCTACTTTTTTTAGTTGGGTATCAATAGGGAAGTCCTAAAATCAACATACAAAGCAAAATTCCAAATGGTTAATACAATCCCTAAAAGAAAAAATCCCTTTAGGATTTTAGTTCAGTGGTTTTCAGCTTGAAAAAATTTTCTTTCTTTCTTTTTTTTTTTAAGATTTTATTTTTTTGTTCATGAAAGACAGAGAGAAAGAGAGAGGCAGAGGCAAAGGAAGAAACAGGCTCCCCACGGAGCAGGGGGCCCAATGTGGGACTCTATTCCAGGACCCCGAGATCATGACCTGAGCTGAAGGTAGACGCTTAATGACTGAGCCACCTGGGCACCCCGAAAATTTTTTTTTCTCAGATCTTGATGGTCTAGATCGAATGGGATCACGTTCTGTGTCAAGATGGGGGGTGGTTGGATGAGTAGGGGTGGAGTGTGTAGTGTATAATTCAGCCAGTAGGCCTTCTCTCTAGGAAATGTCCACCTACCTGGAGATCAGTTCAGCATTTCTGAATGACCTCAACGAACCAGGTTCCTATTGGAACCAGACCACTACTTTTTTGGGCAGACACCGGAGGCAGCAATAGTGTTTGTGGATAGTGAAAATGAAGTATAAAAATGTGTATCTAAACATTAGCTTCAGTGAAGTTCAGTGAAGAGAATTGCTTATTCTACGAGAAGCATAGGGGGCCTGAGACTGAGTAAGGACAGGCTGACGTGTCCCCTTTCTTGCTCCATTTTGTGCACATCCTCACTGAGTGTACTGGAAAACTAATAGCCCATGGTATTTCAGAAAATGCTTCTCTTTCTTATTTAGCTAAATTGTACCTGTTGAACTGCAGAATATTAAATATGTCCACGCTGTAATTCCATAATATTTGATTTCTTTGAGCTTCATTTTCCTTGTCTGTGTAATGGGAATAAGACTCTCTGGAGCCTTTATATCTCCAAGGAGTCATGGGAGTCAGTCTTGGGAGACAGTCTCTAAGTCTCATGGAATTTTGGGGAGACTCGGTAAGATGTTATGTGAAAGTCCTTTGGGTTTAAAGATAAAGATTTATTTTTATTATTTTTTAAAAGATGGGGCATATCACTACAAACTTGCCATTCATTTGGTTGCCCATTTAAAATGGCTGCTTATCTGTGAGTAGTGATGAAATTCTCAGACTCTATCCTCCTACTTCTCTGTAGCCTGTGGAGGCTGTATTGATCAAGTAAGTTTACTATTTTAGTTTTGTCCCACTGTGCTCCAGGTCCTGTGCAGGAAGAAACCCCACATGGGAACTCTGGCATTGGAGTTAAGAGACTTTTGTTAGTAATAAGTATCTGACTTTGGCAAGCACTGAAACTTTTTGTGCTTCGGTTTAATCATTTGTAAAACAAGCCAATTAAACTTTATAGGATGATATCTAAGGTCCCTAAAACTTCAAGTTCATGAATCAAAACAAATGTTTCTTAGTGTGGTCTAAAGGAAAATCAGTTTCAGATTCATTAGAAGTAACCAGAGAGCTTGATGAGGTTTCCGAGGCTCGTTCTTAATGAGTCAGAGTTCCTGGGGTGGGGTCCCAGTATTTGTGTTTTTATTAGGTATGAAAAAAGAATATCTCAAGCCCTATATTTTTTCTTCAACTTTTACTATAAAATGTAATTGGAGCCAGCCTTAATGAGCCATTTAACCAGAAAACTTGTAAGGAGGCAAATATTCTTGACACTGGGTCTTTGGAAAGCAAAAGTATGGCTAGCCATTATCTTGTTAGATGCATCTGGAAAAGATCAGTGAGTTTTTACATATCTACTACTAGAAGAGTATATTTATTTTATATTGTGTCATTGTAAAATGGATTTTTTCTCTGAAAGCTTAGACTAATAATATTTCTTTAAGAATAAAAGATTTATTTTAATAGATTCATGAGCTTTTGGCTTATCATTTTGGAACTAAAAGTTGGCAAAGTACAAGTCACACAAACTGAAAGTTTACCGAAAGGAACAAAACGCCTCCATTTGCCAAAAACTTGCTGGCCCTCTCCTTACTCTTTCTTTCCTCCATCTAAGTGAATCATTGGCCTTTCTTCTCATTAGTTGCTTTCTGGAGGTGATCTCTGTTTTCTGTGCACAGATCAACATCACACACACTTGCATTGCGTTTCTCATGTGTGCTCCTGCTCACTGTAGCAATGATCAGGGAGACAGGAAGATGTTTATTCACTTGCCCTGTCAATTGGAACAATTATAAACTAGTCCTGTTGGTCACCAGGGTTCCCCTCACTAGCACTCTTTCCCCTGTGAATTACTGGGCAGGTGAATTCTAATCACATTTGTCTAGTAGAGCAAGCAAGGGCATCACAGAGCAAGTGCACCATGAGCCTGGATCTGATGTTCTGGTCAGTCTTGAGTTGTCTCCAAGTCTCTCTTTTTATCCCTGACCTTTCAGTTAGGTTTGAATTCTCTGTTTCCAGCTGCCTATTGGAAACCATATATGTGGACAGATCTGGTATTTTTTCACTTAAGACTATGTATGTCATGGAAAATATGATTTTACACAATGCCCTGGGTTAATTAATTCACCATCCTTGGCCCTGTTCACCTAATTACATAGCCTCATTTGTATATGTGTGGGTTGACTTGACAAGTTAGTTGGAATGCCTCAAGATCTTTGAGAAATTATTGAATTTGATGATAATAAAAATTAGTTTCCAAATACATGTAAATATAGATTATTATCATTGGCTCCTTAATGTAATCAACATCTATTTTATTTTCAATGTATTCTCAAGTGCTAGTGATACAAGACTATTTTGACCTATGTCATGTAGGTTTTACTAAGACCCTCTTTTATACTTCTTTGGGAAAAGAGAGGAGTGTTTTAAAAATCAGGGAAGAGTAAATTAAGGTAAATTAATAGACTCAGCAGGGTATTGCTATTTATGCCTTAGGGAAAATTAAGAAATTTTTCCATTTTAGGTAACCAACAAAATTTGCATTCTTCTTAATGTTAGCCTTTGCCATGTTTCTGAGGAGATGGGTATAAAGAAGAAAGCAGTAGTGCATTTATCTCTAAAGAAGTTCCACCAGTGGCTTTGGGGAGGAGACTAATAGAAAATAATGAGAGTGTATGCCAGATATCCATAGGAAGGTCGTATACATTTTAGGAAATGAACTGCAAATCCTAAAATCGCACGGTGTGTGGCTCATTAATTTACCTGCTTACGTGATGTCTCCACTTTACTGTTTAATGGCTCCCTACAGCTTAGTATATTAAAAGTGGAATTCTTGATTTTTTTTCCCATCCCCACATCTGCTCCTTCTCAATAGGTGACATCACCATTCACTCAGTTGTTAGGCCAAAACCCCCTTCATGTGCCCCATGCACAGGATTAGAAATATTCCCAATCTGATCCCATTTCACCACGCCCATTGTTTCTGTTTAAATCCAAGTCAGCTTCACACTGTGCCTGAATATAGTCTCCTAATCACTTCTATTCCTACTTTTCCCTCAATCTATTCTCCCCCTATACAACATTCAAAGCACTCTTTTAAAATAGTGCACAAATTGTACACACTGTTTAAAATTTTAGTTCTCTCTGATTGTAATTAGAATAAAATAGGAAATTACTGCCATGACTAACATGGGGTTTTGCATAACCTCAGCTCTCTAGACTCCTAAAATTCCACCACCTGTGATTCTCTCTCACTCTTTCTCTGCTGGCTGCCTTGGCCTCCTTCCCAGTCCTTGAACACTCAAGTTTATGCTGGATTGAAGGCTCTGTATTAGTTGTTCTCCCAGCCTGGAATGCTCTCCTCCCAGATTGTAGCTCGGTTGATTCTTCTTGTCAATTAGATTGACTTTTTCCTGACTTCCCTATCAGTAGCTACTAGACAGTCACTGTCCCTCCCAACACCCTTCTTAATTTCTTCCGTAGTGTTTGCCACTATGAGTTTCTTCTCTTTCCTCACTTTCTTGCTTATTTTCTGTCCCCCTTCAAATAGAATATGAACTTCCTAAGAGTTGTGATTTTTCTCTGCACTATTCTCTACGATATCCTAGCATCTAGAACAGAATAGGACATATGTGTGGCTCTCAGTAAATATTAACTGAATGATAGCATATTAAAAACAGGAAAAATGTGTTGGTTTTGGGGTAATACATATGATGATGTAGATAGAGGATCTCACTGTTAGACATTGTACTCATAAACCGAGTTATGTTGTTTAATTTTATTTTTATGTAGCATTATTGTATATGAGAAATACTTTTTAAAGTATGGTAGGAGAAAATGTGGGAAGAAAAAAGATATTTTGAATTCTTATTTTCCCTTTCTGATTTTCTTTTTTTTTTAAAAATATTTTATTTATTTATTTGACAGACAGAGATCACAAGTAGGCGGAGAGGTAGGCAGAGAGAGAGGAGGAAGCAGGCTCCCTGCTGAGGAGAGAGCCCCATGTGGGGCTCGATCCCAGAAGCCTGGGATCATGACCTGAGCCGAAGGCAGAGGCTTTAACCCACTGAGCCACCCAGGCGCCCCTCCCTTTCTGATTTTCTTATAATTAAATATTTAAGCAATCACTCTCTGGACTATTTACTTATAAAATAGGGGCTTAATATGGAAAATGTCTTATAGATACTTTTTCTGGCAAAGTAGTAATTTATGATCCACTGTTATTTACTTTTCCTTTCTCTTCAGAGGGCTATAAATCCTCAAATCAAAACTCCTACACAAATCTAGTGGTGCTGGAAGCTTTGGATTAAAATGTACTTTTAAGAAAATTCTAGTTAAGGGACAGAAGAAGCTAACATAATATCAAATAAATCTTTGATATTTAATTGTGCTTCTGGTTCTGTAGACCAGTGTTACACCTACCAAATAGGTCGTTTTAATATCAACCAAAGAAAATAATACTCAGTGGCTATACTTCCATCAACAATTTTAAAAAAATAGCAACTCCCTCCCAATTGTAGCAAGTGATTTGGTTTACCTTTCATGATTTTATAAATGTACACTATTATTAAATGTACCCATATTTAGAATTCAGGTGATGTACTAAAGAAAACTAGTCAGGGCTCTGATCAGTCATATATTTGTGATATTGAGTTCTTTCTTGTCAGTGATTTTCCCATAAGGAAGTTGTGGGGCAGAGGAGAGAAACAAGCACAAAATTAGCTTTCATCTTGAAATGAGGATAAAATAAGCACAGCGATAATTATAATCCAAGGGCATAAAGGGTACATACCATACACTGAGTATGGAAGAGGTTCCATTGGGATTTCAGAGAAGGGAGATTTTGTTCTACTCATGGGAAGAAGAAAGAATCCAAGAGGCCAATAGGAAAGGTAGTTTGTTCCTGCAGAGACCAAGAGGGGGAAATTCCAGGTGGGGAAGACCTATCATCTCAGGTGTTTGCAATGACTGTGGGCTATTTGGAGAAGTGGATGGAGGCCGATGGTGAGGGGACTTGATGATTGCAAAGAGGAACTTGAATTTTGTTCGTTTGTGAGAGATGGCTGAAGGTGAGTGGCAGGATTGAAATTATACTTTGGGAAGTTGATTCTGGCAGCAGGACGAAAGAAGAGCTGGACTGTCAGAGGTGGGGTTGTTAGAAAGCTGCAGACCAGGTGATGGGCAGTGCAGGTGGAAATATGGAGCATTGAGGGGATGGAGAGGAGGAAAGACTTGAGATATGCACAAAGGGTGAAGTCGGGGACTGGTAAACCAATTTGATATGGTTAAGGAAAGTAAGCTCAATTTCAGAGATGTTGAATATGAGACCTTAGAAGGATCCCTAAGTGATATCATCCAATGGAGAGTTGAAGCTATAGAATTCAAACGTGCTTGGAAATCCAGCTGTGGAAAGAGAGTCTTTGGAAGGGGGATTCCAAGGTAATTGGGATGTCTGACCTGGGCTCTTGGGGCTTCAAATTTGCTCACAACAATTCTCCAAGTTGCTCCACTGAAGTCTGACCCAACTCTGTAGAGGGAACTCCATCCTCTAGCCAAATGGCAGGATCCGTCCTCCTTCCCTCCTTGCAAAAGCAACTCTGAGCCCTTCATTTTGAAGAACACATGAGGCTCCAAGCTGCTATCATCACTGAAAGGGATGCAGCAGAGCAAAACCAACAGTGACTGGAAGCAGAACAAAAGTATACCCCTCCTGCAGGCCACTGGCCACATGGCTTGAACCAGTGTGTGCATCCACTGAGACAAAATGCAGCATTAAACTCATAACATGGTGACCGTCAAACAGACCCAGAGAACATCTACTTAATGTCCGTGATTTTATAGCAAAAGCAATTGAGACTTGGAGAAGGGAAATGACTTGCTCAAGGTCACAGAATTAGTTAATGGCACACACATGGGATTGCAGCCCTCCATAGGCTTCTTTCAGAGTGGTCCCTACCACACTGGGCTTTTTGTTATTGTTGTAATGCAAAAATAGAAGAAAAGCCAAAAATGGTTATATGCTCATGAAGCAAGAAATCACATGCTTACTCTTGTTTTTAAGGCATTAATTGCCTCACTGAAATGAAAACCAGTGTATGTGCAGATACAGTAGAGGCGGACAGTTGTACACATTTTTTTTTTTCCACAGAATCACAGATACCAGAGAGAAATAAAGGCCATATGCTTTTGGTGAAAACCTATAGAATTGGTTACTTCAGAGCAAAATATTCAAAGCATTGCCAGTGAAAAGAGGCTTAGAAAGAAATATCCTTTGCTTCCACAGATGGACAGGTCACCATGTACTTGATCAGATATGGTGTGCTGTTTCCACAGCCTCCTTCATTGTTCCCGCCAGAATTGAGGATAATGGGCAATTCTCCAAGGATTGGGTATTTCGGTTCAAATGGAGAGTTGTCCAGCAGTTCAATTGTTCCACCTGAGAAATTGAACTGAAATTTTGGAAAGGACACATTTTCTAATAAAGTGCCCAGTGCTGTTTACTTCTGCCTTGTGCCAGTCATTGCTTCTGGTGTGCTAGGTGAGTTTCCTACTCATTCCTGCTCTCTGGGAAAAGTGTCTCAGGAGCTAGGAGGCTCCTTAGAACTACGGGCAGTGTTTTCTGTGCCAGACCTGCTACTTTTTTCTCCAGTAACCAAAGATTGAATTTTTAAAATTGAATTCATGTCAGTGTGACCCTGAAGTCTTCCAGTATTATTAAACTAAACTCTGAGTGTCCTTTTAGAATGAGAACATTAAACAAAACAAATTTTAACACCCCATATTGTTTCCTGGATGTGGTTCTTAATCAGCTTAGATACATTTTATTGGGGTTTAGAAGAAAGATTTGTGTTCTGAATCTTCTTATCTCCCGAAATCATTTCTATACTTAAATGTTTTCAAATATATACCACCTTAAGGAGGGCAAGTATAATAGATAATTTTTTTAAAAAGGTTGAGATAAAAATCATTTTTTGCATTTTAATTCAGAGATTACACTATATTCACAAATTTAGGCATCCATCATCATCCTCTAATTGCAGAATTTTTTTATCATGCCGAAAAGAAACCTGTGCCCATTGTCAGTCACTCCTATTCCTCCCTCCCTCCCTCCTGTGCCTGGCAACCACTAATCTAATTTCTGTCTTTATATTTTGCTTATTCTAGATGTTCCATATAAATGGAATCACAGCGTATGTGGCCTTTCGTGTTTGGCTTCTTTCACTTTGCGTAATGTTTTTGAGGTTTATCTATGAAGCATGTGTGAAATTCCTCTTTATGATGGAGTAATAGTCTGTTGTAGGGATACATGACATTCTGTTTATCCATTTGTCAGTTGATGGAGGTTTGAGTTTTCCCCATCCTTTGGCTTTTATAAATAGTGTTGCTATGCACACTGGTGCACAAGTTTTTGTGGGGACATGTGTTTCCAATTCTCCACAAAGGAGTGGAGGGATGGAGGAGAACAAAGAAGGGCTTTTTAATGGTGCTGGTTTTCTTTGGAATAAATGGTTTGCAGAGTAACCGAAAGTTGGTTGCAGATATTTTATTTTTAAAAGGGACATATGCTCTTTTATTTTCTATAAGTGAAATTAATTCATTTGAAATCCATTTCAATGGCCATTCTGTATTGAAACAAAGTGTTTTATCATGGACATATATAAATCTTAATAAGTGAAATGTGTTGTTCTCCATAACCTGAGGGTATGAAAAAGAATTAGTTAGGTCAATAAATCAAGAATGACTAAAATATTGATTTCCAGTTACCATTTCTTTTTTTTTTTTTAAAGATTTTATTATTTATTTATTTGACAGACAGAGATCACAAGTAGGCAGAGAAGCAGGCAGAGAGAGAGAGAGAGAGGGAAGCAGGCTCCCTGCGGAGCAGAGAGCCCGATTCGGGACTCGATCCCAGGACCCTGAGATCATGACCTGAGCCGAAGGCAGCAGCTTAACCCACTGAGCCACCCAGGTGCCCCTCCAGTTACCATTTCTTTATCACAACTTCTCCTGGGTGAATACTGTGATGGGTAATTTTATGTGTTGACTTGACTGAGCCACAGGTTGCCCCCATACCTGGGTCAAATATCATTCTGGGTGTTTCTCTGAGGATGCTTTTGGATGGGATTAACATTTAAATGGTAGACTGAGCAAAGCCGATTGCCCTCCCTGATGTAGATGGGCCTCATTCAACAATTAAAGGGTTGAAGAGAATGAAAATTCTAAACCTCCTTCCAGTAAGGAAGAATTCCTATTCCTGACTACCTATGAATTGGGATGTCAGCTTTTTCCTGCCTTTGGATTCGAATTGAAGCAATGGTTCTTCCTAGTTCTTGAGCCCACTAGCCCTTGAACTGGAACTAAAGCATTAGTTGTCCTGGGTCTCCAGACTGTCATCTTGTCCTATAGGTCTTGGGACTTACTGGTCTCCATAACTGAGTAAACCAATTACTTATGATAAATATCTCTCTTTCATCTATATCTATAAATAAATATAGACACTGTATCCCTAGAGATACAGAGGTATCTACTTCTATTTCTAATCTACCTCTGTATCTATCTATCTATCTATCTATCTATCTATCATCTATCTATCTATCTCTGTATCTATCTATCTATCTATGTATCATCTATCATCATCTATCCTCTATCTACCTATCTATTACCTATCTATCTGTCTTTCATCTCGCTATTGTTATTGGTTCTATTCTCTGGAGAACCCTGATGGATATGAATACCTAGGTAGTTTCCTTGCCATACTTCCTTCTCATTGCCAGTGCCAGCCAAGAGGGTAAATAAATGGCACAGTCAGTGATAACAAAAATGCTAGATATCATTTTAAATGCCTACCAGGTGCTAGGCTCTACACAGGGAGAGATACTATTAGTCCCACTTTACAGATGAGGATATAGAGGCCCAGAGAGGATATTTAGTTGGATGTTGCACATTTGGTAAGTGGTAGGGCAAGGATTCAAACCCAGGAGCAATTAGGTACAGTGGTTAGGAGCAAGAGCTTAGCGTCAGATAGACTTTGGTTTTATTCCTGGTTTTACCACATACTCCTCTTAGTCCAGTTTCTTAAGCTCACTATCTTCCTTTACCTATCTGTGAAATGGAAAAGGTAATACATAATATAGAGAGTGGATTTGGAGAGAACGTATGGAAGTGTGAAGCATGCACCTGGTATATTTGTGGAGTGAATGAATCCAGGAGCATCTCACTCAAGCCCTGTGCTCTAACACTGTATCACAACATTTTGGTTCATTCATCAGCATAATCAAGTCACAAGAAGCTCTGAGTCAGGAAATCATGAGGGGACTGCAGCAGAGAGTAGAAGCTCTGCTCACAATAAATACTGCAGTGAGAAGAGTTTGATTTTCTTCTCCTTATTACCAGAGTCTCTGATGCTGCTGGAGAATGGTGGTTGAGGCCAAGGATGAGAGATACCTTGGCTTTTTCTCCTTCTCTGACCTTGGGGCAGTGATGGTGGTGAGGAATGGAGGCATCCCTCACTGTCCTGCATCTTGGTGATCACACTTAGGTTCTTCACATTGCTGAGAAGTCTGGTATCTGGGGTGCCCCAGCTGGGGAATGGGTTCTGAATACACATTTCCTTTGTAGTCTGATGAGGTGGGACCGGATTGCTAGATAAAATAGTTTTCTTTTCTGAATCTGGTGACCATAAAAAAGGCTGGGGGTCTATCCAAAGTCCTTGCTTCCTTCCCTCTTGGTCTTCTAGTGGCTCTTCAAATTCCAGAATCAAAGTCCTTGCCTCAACATAGGTGCTGTCCCTCTCTCCCAACCTAATAAGATGCAATACCTGCTAGGTCTTAGCAGATGATCTTTCCTTATACTTCATTGAGACAATAGAAACAATCAGAGGGAAACCACCATCTTCATCCACCAAATCTACCCAGTCTCCTGTTGGCTCTGCCCTCTTTCTTGTTCTAATGGGTTGAGGTGCCCCTGCTTCTATTCATAGCCAATCCTGCCCCTTGTCCTCTGGATCTCACTCACTCTCACCTTCTCAAGGATTTTTCCCAGGAAAACTTCCCTTTTCTCTCTTGCATCATCAATTTCTCTCTCTCTAATTATTCACACTCTTTTTCATTGGAACATGCTTGGATAGCATTCATCTTCCTAGTAGTAGCTCTTCCTCTAACTACCCCACCCATCTACTGTCTCAGTTCTCTGCTCTCCACTGTAATTTTCTCACTGTTGAAAAAAGAATCTGTGTTTTCCATTAGGCTGGTGATTTTCCAGCCTGGCTACACACTAGACACTTCTGACATCTTTTAAAAACAATCCCAGTTCAAGGACACACTCTAAGCCTATTACATTAGAGCATCCGTATTTTAAAGCTCCCCTAGGTGATTTCAGTGTATAGCTAAGGCCAAGAATCACCCATTACTATAGAATGTAAACTCACAGAGGCAAGGAATGTGTCAGTTTTTTTTTTCTTTTTTAAATAAGTGTTGTATCTTAAGTGTATAGACTACAGCCTTGAACAATGAAGTTGCTTTAGAAATATTTGTGAGAAACAATTTGATTTGAGTATTAATAGTTGGAGAGAGAGAGAGAGACAGAAGAAGAAGGTGAAGTTTGATACCCTTTTGAGTCTGGAGTGGGATATTATTATACCTCTGTTTGGCTTCCTGTTATTTCTCCCTTCCTTGTGAATCTTTGATGTTAACCATGTGGAAGCTAGTGTGGGCGTGGAGTTATATGTTGGCCAGAAGGCATAGTGTTGACTATATAGGAAGTTGATTACTAGATTCTTGCTTTTGTGTTTTACTTGTTAATTTCTTAGGCAAAGAGATTTAACTTATAGGCTTTGTATAGTTGCTATGATTGTTTCATTATTGTTTACCACACATTTTAGTATGAAAAGTCGAGAGTATAGATAAGAATAAAAACCATTACTGTCCTCTATCTCTTTAGGGTTTATCTCTTTTTAAAACTTATTATCCTATTTTTAGTGTGAGTAAAATATTCCTAAGAGACTTCTGGACAGAGGGCCCCCAACTTTAGCTCTACCAATGCCAAGACCTCTTTCTCACTCTGAACATGACTCAGTGGCTCTGACTGGTCCTTGTTATTCAACCTCTCAGTTTTGTTTAGCTTAGAATTTGGGGCATCTATTCTTCATTAGACACATATGTAGTCCACTGGGACAGAAAATTGATCCTTGTCCTTTAGAAGCTCACATCCTTATGGGGGGAGACAAACTTGCAAGTAAGAACATTTTAGTAAATGTTGGTCAGTGTTCTGATAGATGTAAACACAGACATGTCCACCCATAACACAGGGCCTGGGGCAAGGAAGAATCCCATTTGCCATATATCTAAAGATTTGAAATTTATAAATCCAATGAACAGACCATTGCTAAGTAAGATGTGTTCTAGCTTTCTACATCGATTAATACACCTGTATGGACAGCTTTGAATCTAGAATTATGGGACCAGTTGGAGTTCCACACAGAAGCATGGCTGCAAAAGAAAGTGCTGATCTTTATAGCTAAATCCCTTCTCTTCCCATTCCTGGCTATCCCCACACTGTGTGGGGCCTCAGGAACCTGCACATGGACACTCTAGTCTGAATGTCCAGTATGCATCCATGTGGACACAGTTGGCCTTTGGCCACCTCTCAGCCTGTGGGTACACACTTTAAGTCCTTGGACATGGGCTATAGTCCATATGAATAGAGGATTCTGGGTCAGATTATCTGGAGCATAATCTGGAAAGGATGGGCTGGGCCCTAGGTGGGCATATTTACCAGGTCCTGAAGATTCCTCCATTGGGAGGAGGCTCAAAGCTGTGGAAAGCTTGGGCCTAGGGCAGGGGTCTCCCAGCATGATCACAGTGGAGTGCAGATACCGGGGACAGGGTACAGCAGGAGTGTAGGGGAAGGCACATAGAAAGAAAGAAAAAAAAAAAAAAAGGCCAGGGAGGACTTTTGAGAGGAAATATCTGAGCTGAAATTCTGAAGGGGAAGTTAGTCTGATAAATGTGGACAGGCCATTATAAGCTGAGCAATAACAGGTGCTCACTTGCAGGGAGGTGACTTGGTATAGTGTGTATGAGGAACTAGAGGGCAAATTCCTCATTGCCAGGGTGGGAATAGGTAGGAGCTGACACCTAAGTGGAGGATGGAGTCCTGGTCATGAGGACATTGTCTATCTTGCTCAGGAGCCTGGGTTTAATCCGTAAGTCACAGGGAGCCCTGATATGCTTCCTTTGTAACTACTTGTGGCTTATGCTGTGATCCTTTCAACTCCTTTGGGCTCAATGTACTCTGGGGTTTCTGCTTCAGGCTACTAATCTAGTTCCAAAGAACGAGGGAGCTCCTGTGCCTAGTGTAGGAGCCCTGACCGTGACTCTCTGTTGCCCCCTCTTGGCAGTAGCTGTAGCTTCATTTTTTGGTTCTACCAGAACTTTTTTTTTTTTTTAAACATTTTATTTATTTGACACAGAGAGAGCAAGAGAGGGAATACAAGCATGGGAAGTGGGGGAGGGAGAAGCAGACTCCCCACTGAGCAGGGAGCCCGATGCGGCGCTCCATTTCAGGACCCTGGGATCATGACCTGAGCTGAAGGTGGATGCTTAACAATTGAGCCACTCAGGTGCCCCGAACCCGAAACTTTTTGCAAAATTTTGTGCTTCCCCCCCATCCCCACAGTGGTGAACTGATTTAATTGAAATATCAGTAATACGGTTTTGACTAGAACAAAATGTTGCACCTAAAGCTTTACAGTTATACTTATTTTTCCAATTTCTTTTGATGTGATAAAATTTTACTACTATTGTATTTTTACAAATGTTTCATTTAAGATAGCTAAGACGGCTGTTGGCATCCAATTCCCCTAAATTAAATTTGTTTTCCTCCACGTATTCTTTCATCAAAGCTCTTGTTCCACCTTTAACCCCCTTCCTTGCAGAACACAACTTATGTAATATACAAGATAGATAGTGACCCTTTGGAACTGGTTACTTTGTATCCTCTGAAACCTGTGAATTTTTACATTTCTTGTAAAATTAAGACAGTAAATTTCCAAACTGTAGTCAAATTGCAGTTTGTTTTACTGTGATTTAGATTTTTTCTAAAAAGAACAAAATTTTATATATAGTGTAAAAATTCATGCATCAGAAAGACTCAAAAGGCTGTTTTTCACTTTGTTCAAGTTTTGTTTCCAGGCATTTAGTGTGTCATGCAGTTGTTGTCACTGCTGTTTTCCAAATGTCCATTGTGTGCTATGACTGACAACTATTTTCTTCTGGGTCTGATCAATTTTGCAGGGAACCATTTTGTTTCTTACATCAATAACAAAGGCTTCAACATTATCGGCTCCAATCTGAAGTTCTTGCTGCATTGTGTCAAACGAAATTTCTTTATTTTCCACTGCCATTCCCATAAAAGTAAGCAGTCTCATTTTTCCCATATTCTGTTCATTTAATAGACCAAGTGACTCAATGAAGACTTTATTATTCTGGTAAAACTTGACATACGATGCCAATTAGCACTCACAAAAATGGTGAAAAGATCACGAATAAGCTCACCTTCCAAAAATTTGACTAAAAAATGTGATTTAAAAAGAAATGCATTTGGATCTTTCAATGCTTGTAACAATACACCTGTGGGCATCAAGACAAGCCTGGGAAGCGTCGTCCTCTGTGTAACTTCCTAGCAATTCCACCGTGACTTTTGAAACAGCATGACTTTTTTTAGAATCCACAAGTGCCTCATAAAGGAGTCTTTATAAAGGTGAGGTTCCAGTCAGAAATCCATTTTCTAACTCGATCCAGCTCAGTTGGAATACACTGGATGGCCCCACAAGGTGCTGCCACTTTAAAGAGGCTGCAGTATATGGTGTATCTTATGGGAGTGTTCTTATCCATCCCATGGCAAAGGTTGATTAGCAATTGTGGTCTCAGAGATGGGTGTTCAACTTCCCAAAATGTGACCAGCTTTTCACACAGGCTTTCAGTCAGAGCTCCTTGCTTATCCGTTTCTGGGATCAGTAGGAGAGACACCATGTTTGCTGTTCATTCACACTTTCAACATCTTTATCATCTTCCTTCAAGACATACATCACAGGCTTCAATGTTTTGAGCTAAATCTACACAAAGTCCACCTTCTGAGTTCTAATCTGAAATTTCAGCTCCTTTAGATTTCAGATAAGCTTGAAGCTCAGCAGCCTGATCTTCTTCACTGATGTCGATGAAGGCCGGGATGCTCATGTTGAAAGCCTGGGTATGGCGGTCGCACCACTCAACATTTTGTGCTTTTATTATATTTCCTCCTCTTCTCTTTTTTTCCCTAGGCAATTTCTGGCATAATAATATATCTATGCACAGACCTATTCATCTATCCATTAGGTGTTTAACAATGCTCATGTGCTCCCACTTCCTTTCCTGAAATGTTTTTTTTTTAATCAGAATGTAAATCAAAGAAGTGCATCGATTTGGATTTTCACCTGTTTTGGTTACTGATGTATCCCACATACTTAGAGCAATATGTTGGCCATGGATGAAAAAACACCCATAAATGATAAAACAACCTTCTGTCCTTTTTGCTTGACCTGAAGGTTTCTATTTGGCCTCCAAAACTTGTGTCAAGACTTCATCCCCAGCAAGACTTTGCTAACTCCACGGTGGGATAGTTGCCCTATGTCAGATTGGCACAGCACTTGGCATTTGCCTTAAAGTTGACTTACTTGAATTTCCTGTTTAGGCCCCTATGCTCAGAGTGTCCTGCTATGTTCTAAGTCTTCTTGTTTACCTATGTCTCTTCATTTCTTAGCCAGCTCTCAGAACACACTAAGTTAATGAATGTCTGTGAATGGATATTTACTATGATATATCCTCTAATTTGACAGGCCAACTGCCCATGTAACATTGACTTTGGTGTCTCAAAGACACCTCAGTGCATGCTTTTACCCTAGATTTTCACACGGCTCACTCTACACAATGTCATCTAGCACCCTGTCAAAAAATACACTCTAGGTTTTATTGTGGTTATAGCTACATGAAATTTTATTGAATTCCAAGTCTAAAAATGACCCTGGCATACAATTGACATCAGTAAATGTTTGTGAATCAATGGACACCAAATCACAGTTCCTTAGAGAACTGTTTATCTCTTCCATTGTTCTAGTCAGAATGAATGTCACTAACCTCCACCCAGTTACTCAGACCCGAAAGCAAGCAATCGTTTTTTCTTGTGCTTTATTTTTTAAATTTGTTAAAATAAGGTACAACTAACATTTCTGGAATACAAAACCACAATTTGTTCAGTTTGAGGAGTTTTGACAATAGTTTACCAATGTAAGACAAGATAGAGAACATTCCCCATCACACCACAAACTTCTGTCATGTTCTTTTCCAGTTAATCTGCTCCCTAGAGTAGGAGTATATACACTATGGAAATTGACAAATGCCATAGCCTAGGGTCCCCCTCACCCCTGCCCACCTTCCTGCAAATCTGATTGTTTAGGTGTTTACCTGCACACTTGTTCTTCCAGGTACTTTTCTGCTCTACCAAAGTATCCTCCCCGCAAAGGAGAGTTTTTGGCTACATAATAGGTTACCAATCAATATTTGTTGAATGAGAGAATAATTTAGTGCCCTGGGCACTCCAACCCCTCAACATGGCTTTTTGCTCTTTATCACCTAACTCTCTTTAGTCTTTCACAAGAGGGGCATTGGACGTAGCCTGTTTACTCTTTTTGAGTGGGTTGTGGAAATAAAAAAAATCATGTTTGTATTCATAATTATCACTCCTTTTCTGGATGGCATACGGAACCAGGTGTGCTCTCATCCCCTGCCCCAAACTTGCTGGTTCTTCTGAATCCAAATTGCTTCTTGGGGCAGATCAGATGATCCAGCATGAAACAAATGGGACCTGACAGGAGGTAGTGCATATATACCAACAGAAAAAGAACACATAAAAATTTACATGGGGTGCACTTATGAATGGAAATTACTTCAAGTTCCATTTCTGCAAAAAAAATGGATTCAAGCTCTTTTGGAATTATTTTCTTTAGCATGTGGAGAATGTACTGTGGAGAACAGTTCAGTGGTGACCCACTTGTTAATCACTGCCTGTGTGGAAGCAAGTGCAATGTAGCTCTTGGTTTTTCAAATGTAGACATCTCGTGCTACCATTATAATTTTTGCCATGACATCATGTGGCAATTACATCATTATTTGTGATATTTACCATTTTTCTTTAAATTGAACAACCTTCAAAACCTTAAATAGGTTTATTTAAAAGACATTTTGTATCATTCCTTTAAATACAAAACTGCTTATTACCCCTCAAGTTCACATTAAACCCGAACATGGGGAATGCTCATCTGTGTGAGTCCTCTCATGTGTCGCCAGTGGTATTCCTAGCGCACTTTGGGGAAAAAAGTAATAACATAAAAAGAGCTCAGATTTTGGAATGATCTACATTTGATTTGGTATCTTTGATCTCCCAGAAGGGGAGGTTAGAGACTTAGATTCTTTATTTGTAAAATGCATATCCCTGATTTACAGGAGAGACTAGTAAGTAAGAAGATGGACAGAACCCAATGACCAAAGGCTGGAGCTCAGAGGAGATGTTGCGTAGGTCAGTTTCTCTTTACATTTATTACTGGCCATTATTACTGGATCAATCATCTCTTTTGGTTATTACTTAAGGCATATTGTTATCGAGGTGCAATTTTTATACAGTAAAATGCATAACTTGTAAATGTATTGATCAGCATTTTTTTCATTGTTGGTTCTGGACTTGCTTGCTCTTTGAATTAGATGTCTAAATATCTAAACTGTGCTATCATTTTCTACACGTTTGATTTGAGGAGTATCACAACTTCCGTGCCTCGTTATTCATACATACTCAGGATGCTGAGTGCATCTGAGTTAAAAGTACTGTTTACAGTTGCGAAGTACTGCCCAGGCAATCTTGTTAGTGATGTTTTCCCTATCATTCTTATTATCATATAAGACTAGGATTCTCCCAATCCATGAGCATGGAATGTTCTTCCATCTTTTTGTGTCTTCTTCAATTTCTTTCATGAGTGTTCTGTAGTTCCTCCAGTACAGATCCTTTACCTCTTTGGTTAGGTTTATTCCCAGGTATCTTATGGTTCTTGGTGCTATAGTAAATGGAATCGATTCTCTAATTTCCCTTTCTATATTTTTATTGTTAGTGTATAAGAAAGCAACTGATTTCTATACATTGATTCTATGTCCTGCCACATTACTGAATTGCTGTATGAGTTCTAGGAGTTTGAAGGTAGAGTCTTTTGGGTTTTCCATATAAAGTATCATGTTGGGACACCTGGGTGGCTCAGTTGGTTAAGCAGCTGCCTTCGGCTCAGGTCATGATCCCAGCATCCTGGGATCGAGTCCCACATTGGGCTCCTTGCTTGGCGGGGAGCCTGCTTCTCCCTCTGCCTCTGCCTGCCATTCTGTCCGCCTGTGCTCGCTCTCTCTCCCTCTCTCTCTGACAAATTAAAAAAAAAAAATCTTAAAGTATCATGTTATCTGCGAAGAGAGAGAGTTTGACTTCTTAGCCGATATGAATACATTTTATTTCTTTTTATTGTCTGATTGCTGTTGCTAGGACTTCTAGTACTATGTTGAATAACAGTGGCGAGAGTGGACATCCTTGTCGTGTTCCTGATGTCAGTGGGAAGGTTGTCAGCTTTTCCCCATTGAGGATGATATGCATTGTGGGTTTTTCATAGATCAAAGGGAAGGCTGTCAGCTTTTCCCCATTGAGGATGATATTCGCTGTGGGTTTTTCATAGATAGATTTTATGAAGTTGAGGAATGTTCCCTCTATCCCTATACTTTGAGTCTTTTAAATCAGGGTCTTGAAGGGGCGGAGGGTGGGAGGTTGGGGGAACAAGGCAGTGGGTATTAGGGAGGGCACGTATTGCATGGAGCACTGGGTGTGGTGCAAAAACAATGAATACTGTTACACTGAAAAGAAATAAAAAAAAAATCAGGAATGGATGCTGTATCTTCTCAAATGCTTTTTCTGCATCAATTGAGAGGACAATGTGGTTATTCTCTCTTCTCTTATTGATTTGTTCTATTGCATTGATTGATTTGCGAATGTTGAACCACCCTTGCAATCCATGGATAAATCCTACCTGGTCATGGTGGATAATCTTTTTTAATGCACTGTTGGATCCTATTAGCTAGGATCTTGTTGAGAATATTGGCATCCATATTCATCAGGGATTTTGGTCTGAAATCTTCCTTTTTGGTGGGGTCTTTGCCTGGTTTGGGGATCAGGGTAATACTAGCATCATAAAAAGAGTTTGGAAGTTTTCTTTCTGTTTCTATTTTTTGAAACAGCTTCAGGAGAATAGGTATTAATTCTTCTTTGAATGTTTGGTAGAATTCTCCAGGGAATCCATCAGGTCTGGACTCTTTGTTTTTTGGGAGGATTTTTTTTTTTTTAAGATTTTATTTATTTATTTGTCAGAGAGAGAGAGAGTACACACAAGTAGGCAGAGAGGCAGGCAAAGAGAGAGGAGGAAGCAGGCTCCCTGCCAAGCAAGGAGCCCGATGCGGGACTCCATCCCAGGACCCCAGGATCATGACCTGAGCTGAAGGCAGCGGCTTAACCCACTGAGCCACCCAGGCGTCCCTTTTTGGGAGGATTTTGATCACTGCTTTAATCTCATCACTAGATAGTGGTCTATTCAGGTTGTCAATTTCTTCCTGATTCAGTCTTGGTAGTTTATAGGTTTCCAAGAATGTATCCATTTCATCTAGGTTGCTTAACTTATTGGCATATAACTGTTGATAATAATTTCCGGTGATTGTTTCTATTTCCTTGGCATTAGTTGTGATCTCTCCCTTTTCATTTATAAATTCATTAATTAGGGTCCTCTCTCTTTTCTTTTGGATTAGTTTGGCCAATGGTTTATCGGTCTTTTTGATTCTTTCAAAAATCAGCTGTTGGTTTTGTTGATGTGTTCTACTGTATCTCTAGTTTCTATCTCATTGATCTCTGATTTAATCTTGATTATTTCCCTTCTTGTGTGTGGGGTTGGCTTAATTTGCTGTTAATCTTCTAGTTCTTTAAGGTGTAAAGAGAGCTGGTGTATTCTGGATCTTTCAGTTTTTTTGAGGGAGGCTTGGATGGCTATGTACCCCAATCTTCATAGAAGCAATGGCCAGAGTCGCCAAACTGTGGGAAGAAAAAAGATGTCCTTCAACGGACGAATGGATAAAGAAGGTATGGTCCATCTATACAATGGAGTATTATGCCTCCATCAGAAAGGATGAACACCCAACTTTTGTATTGACATGGATGGGACTGGAAGAGATTATGCTGAGTGAAATAATTCAAGCAGAAAGAGTCAATTATCATATGGTTTCACTTACTTGTGGAGCATAAGGAATAACATGGAAGACATTGGGAGATGGAGAGGAGAAGTGAATTGGGGGAAATCAGAGGGAGAGACAAACCACGAGAGACTGTGGACTCTGAGAAAAAAACTAAGAGTTTTGGAGGGGAGGTGGATGGGGGGTTGGGTGAGCCAAGTGGTGGGTTTTAAGGAGGGCACGTATTGCATGGAGCACTGGTTGTGGTGCATAAACAACGGATTTTGGAACACTGGAAAAAAAAAAAGACTGGGTTTCTCTGACTTGGACAGATTTGTAATTTGTTATCCACACCTTACCCAGGACTGCAGCACAGCTTTGGTCCACGGGAACCACTTAGCAATCATCGACCTGCAATTCAAAATCAGCAGCTCACTGCAGGCAGGCTCAGAAGTGTAAAACCATCACCTGAGGCTTGTTGATTTGTGTTTCTGTCTCAAATTGTAAAAAATTAGCCATTAGCCAACTTTGGGGCATTTCCACAGCTGGGTTTTAAGTCATGATCAATAAAAAGTAGAAATCAGGAATTATGATCGAAGGAACCATGCTTAGATATCAGGCTGCCTACTACTAGCCAAAGCCATCCATCAACAAATTCATCATTTATTTACTATGTCCTTGGCCATTCTGGTGCTGGCCTGACAAAACCCTCCCTGGCCATACCAGGACTCACCTGCCTGTCTTCTCTGAGGCTTGCATTTGTGGGCTCTCTGTGCCGTTCTTCCCATCACCATCACTCTTCTTTGGTGACTCACGTCCTTCATGCTGGCAGTGGGCAACCCTGGGAAGGAAGGTGTCTTCCTTCCTTCCTTCCTTCCTTCCTTCCTTCCTTCCTTCCTTCTTCTTTTTTGTTGGGAGCATGCTTTGTTTCTGTAAGTTTGCTTTGTTGCCTCTAAAGGGCCACATACAAAAATGGTCGAGTCAGTGGAATCTTGAGGAAGACAACATTCCCACTTAACGTGAGAAAGAGCTTTCTTGAAGTCAGAAATGTCTAACAACGAGTTGGCTGCCCTGAGAAAATGAGGATGCTCCAAATAAGTATAGTCAAGCAAAAGATACACAATCATCTGACAGTGATGTGACATGGAAATAGAGATTGAAAAGTTCAGAAGGGCAGTTAGACTAGTTGAGCTCCAAGTATCATTATAAATAGATTCTATGATTCTATGCCTATCAAAGAAGTAACCCCAAACAGTTACCAGCACAAGAGATAAAAAGAGTTGGAGAAACAAGATCTATAAGCCTAAATAGTTAGTGAATAGGCTTTTGGTGAAAACAAGTATTGTCCAGTGGCATACTAACAGAGCACAGAGTTAACCTGGGTTGTGTTAGTTATTTACTTAAAACTCCGTCGGTATGGAGAGTGGGCCATTATGCTGCCATTACTGCTCAGGTTAAGCTACAACCCAAGTAGTCATTGGCTTAGCTGGTCTTTGAATCATGAAACTTGTATTCCAGGGGTAGCTTTTATAAATGCTTCTGTTATTCAAAACAGCAGAGGACTTGTGAAGACCACAAATCTTGATATCAGACCTACAAAGTTTGAATCCTGGCTCTGCTATTTACTAGTTGTAAGATCCCAGGAATTTAACTTTTATGCACTTCAGTGAAAGAGTCTGTAGAATGGGGATTAAAAAAGGGAAAGGGGGTTGTTAGTGACCACTTTATAGGCTGCTAAGAGGATTAGTGAGTTGGTATGTTTATAGTGTCTAGACTAGTATCTGTTGCAGAGTAGTGCTATATGAATGTTAAATTAAACATTTATGAGCATTCTGGGTGCCTGGGTGGCTCGGTCATTGGGCATCTGCTTTCGACTCAGTTCATGATCCCAGGGTCCTGGGACCGAGCCCTGCATTGAGCTCCCTGCTTGGTGGGAAGCCTACTTCTCCCTCTCCCACTCCTCCTACTTGTATTCCCTCTCTTGCTGTGTCTCTGTCAAATAAATAAATAAAATCTTTAAAAAAAAATTTATGAGTGCTCGATAATTCACTAAATGTCAGAAATGGGTTCTCAATGGTAAAATTAAACGTATTCTAACTGCATGGATTGGTTAACATAATTTAGGGACACTCTGCTCTTCTGCCCATGCAAGCACAGGATGCAAGTCCTAGCAAGGTGGGTAGGAATGACTCCAAGATCTAATCCTCAATTATCTTGCATCCATTAATTGAGTCTGAAGATTGTGGTTTTCTGAAAATAACTATAAGGGATGCAGAATCCTTCCTCTGAAATAGTATCATTTTCTCTTGGTTAAACATTGAATGTACAGTGGTAATTAGAACACAGAAAGCATAAAGAACTGGAATTCCTGAAACTTGCAAACAGAAGGCATAAACAGGTGTCTGCCTGCTTGCTAGTGAATATTTGTTTAATCAATGTATTTAGGTGACAGAATTTGGTCCAAGACTCACTTTCATTGTAACCCAGTGGAGAGGTATGGGGGAGAAGCTGGCTCTCCCCCATGTCACATTTTAGACTAGGATTACATGCAACAGTGATCTGTCCTCAGAATTGTGCCTGGCCAAATGGAATGGGTTCAGTTCATGACCAAAGGACAGCAGACAAGAGTACATCAAGGAGCAGTGGTTCGGTCTGATCCTCTGACTCCAGTAATTCAAAAGGATCTAGGGAGACACTAGCAGAGGGTGAAAGGTGACCCTCTGAGAATGAATGGAACCCAGTAGCCGCAGTGGTTCAGATGGGAAGGAAAGCAGGAGAGAGAATGTGATTCTGAGTGTATGAAGCTTAGGAATAAGAAGGGTGGATAGGGGGGTGATGTCAGAGTAGGGAGAGGTTAGAAGTGAAGGGAATTGTTTCTTTTGGGCTAGCTGTACATACTTTTCTCTCTGGTATGGCTCCTTCAACCCTTCACATAAATGTTCTTTGCACATCACCAGGGACCTCCTAGATCCCAGAGCCGGCAACCTTTATTTCAGTTTTTCCCTTTGTCTTCCTTTCTGAACATTTGACCTGTGCATTACCTTCCTTTTTGTAAGATGCCTTGCACAAAGCCAGAGAAGCCAGCCTTGGGAGGGTTGGGGCTGGAGTTCCAGATTTGGAAAAAGACTGTTGATGGCAAGGGCTTAGATCCCTGGGAAGATGCTGGAATGTAGATGCAGAGAACCACGATGGAACCTTGGAGAATGGTTCATTTAGAGGGCTTGGGGAGAAATGGACAGGGGCAGTGATCAGTAGACAGGAAGGGAATCAGGTCACTCAGTGAGAGAAGCCGATGGGCATTCTGGGTGCTCTGTTTGCGGGCTGCCCCGGGAGTTGCTAGGGCTGAGAGGTGTGTCTCGGTGTGCTTGCAGAGAGAAGGGGGAGGACAGTGACTAAAGCTGTGGGAAGCTGTGGGAGAACAGGAAACACATCAACTGCCTACCAATTTATTACCTCCATGGATGCATCCACCTAGAAAATATCGATGATTCACTGCAATAACGATTTTCCTTGTCTTCCTCTGTTTTCTTTTTTATCTTTTTCTGTAGTTCCTCTAGTCCCTGCTTCATAGATAAACTGAATCACAAAACGATGGAAACTGAGTATCTCTTCTTGACAAAGCAAATGTCCTGTTGCCATGGGACTTCTTGCAGTTTTCTATTATGAGAATTATTATAAAGATTTGTGTGCAAGAAGAGCAGATAAAAAGTCTCAATCAAAATGAATATGTAATCACATTTTTTTAAACACTATCTTCTAATGAGTGGGAAATGTTTGCATGTTAAGCATCTGGAATTAAAACTGCTTGGCTTAATCTACGCTGTGTTTCGTTCCGCAGACTCTGGACACTCCACACTGGTAACCTTCCTTCCACCTCTGAATCGAACATAAAGGACAATACTCTGGTAAATGGAGTTATTCGTCCATCCAGCAGGTGTTTTTACCAGAAGACTCTCGCGTGCTGCTGAGTGTCTTAGACTCTAGAGAGACTAGTGGTAAAAGGAACAAAAAAGGCCCCTCCCTTCATGGAACTTAAATTCTGGCTCTTCGGCCAAGGTCACATAGACAACAAGTTTTAATTTATCAGCTCTTTTCATTTGGTAAATTTTTTTTTTTTTTAAATCTGTCGGCCTCAGTTTTGTCAACTAAACTAGGAAGATTATATACTTTGAACACAAATAAAATTCAACGAATGTGTTTAAGTCAGGGGACAATGCATGCAAAAATGCTTTGAAAACTAGAAAGCAACATAAATAATTTAAGTCATACATTATTAGGGGGTGGACCACTTTGGAAGACCCTTGGCCTGTGACTTTTATGCTGTTCACCTTTGGAGGAGGGACAGTGTTATCTGACTGACAAACTCTTCTCTGTTTCTAGTGACTGCTGGGGATTCACTGGCATTGCCCACTGGAAAACCCACTTCCAGAAGCCTCACCCCTTGAAAACTTATTTGGCTTACTTGGTTTATACCCAGTATAGGGAGTCTTGAGTAAACTTTTAAACTCCTGAGTCTGCCCTATAGGATGTTTATAACAAGCTAAAATTCCTTTTTAACGTAAATCTTATTTTTTTAAATGGTTAACATTTTTTAAGGATTTTATTTATTTATTTGAGAGACCGAGTGAGCAGGAGAGAAAGAGTACAGGAGTTTGGCAGAGGCAGAGGGAGAAGCAGACTCCCTGTTGAGCACAGAGTCCAATGTGGGACTTCATCTTAGGACCCTGGGATCATGATCAGAGCCGAAGGCAGACATTTAACTGACTGAGCAACCTAGGCGCCCCTACATTTATTTATTTATTAAAAAGTTTCTGTCATCATCATGTTTAACCCTTTTCATTATGACAAAATGATGGGAACTTTTCCACTATGCTGCTCTGCAAAGCTAATCAGATCCTGGTTGTTTTATTGGAATGTGTGTGCTTAGTTGAGGTTCTCAAGATCTATAGAGCAATACAAGGGAAATCATCATTTCATTGTCCACTTATGTGTTGGGTTGATATTGGACCTGTTTCAGGCAGAATGATCACTTTGGGGCTGTAAGTTCTGGGAAAACAATTACATAATGCCTTCTAGTATTTGTGAATAATATCCATGTAAGATCTAATGAATATTTTGGTTTCCATAGTGAAATTAAGTCCAAAAAAGGATAAGGTGAAGCCTGAGTAGGATGTGTAGAAGGTAGTGTAATATTGTAGTCACAGGTCCAGTGTTAAAACCAGCATCAACATTCGTATCATCAACCCACATCTTCTTGAGGGAAGGAAATAATGGAAAACACTTAAATGTTTAAGACTTTTTAAAGTGATTTTAGTATGAGGTGCCTGTGGCCTGATGACTTACTGTAATTTTAAAAAATTTTGTAATATTAAAATTTTAAAAAAATTATAAAGTTAAAAAAATTCAAGTAGAAAGTAGAAAAGGAAAGCCATTTAAAGTTCCCCCACCTTGAGATAACTACCATAACATTTCATAACCTTAAATTTTACTTAAATATATGACACATGCTGGGTTTTTTGGACATGACATCTTAAACCTTTTTTTATGTCCTCTCTCCCCCTTGTCATTTTTAACTGCCATGTGGCATCTCTCCATATCTTCCTTAGTGCATATCATCATATAGAAACCCACATTACAGGGCACTTTTCAAAGTTATTGTTTTATGAAATCGGAATTCATTATATATGCATCTCTCCATATTGCTTCTGTAAGTCAATAATAAGTTGTGGAAATTCCCTCAAGTTACGTGGTATAGATAGGGCTCACTCTTTTAAAAGGCTACCTACTATTTCATAAACCACAGTCCCTTCATTCATTTTCCCACTCATGATTCACCCTTTTGTTTTTGGGTTTCACCCCTATCAAGAGGGCTGCCATTCATTTTCTTTTTTCCTTGTACGTATGTCTTTATTTGATGCTTTTCTGTCTGCAGTCAGATTCCCAGAGGTGAGATGGATTGTACCACGAAGACTTGGGAATGGAGAGGTAATTCAGCAAAATGCAATGTGCTCTCTGGAATGGGGTATGAGTTATACAACAAAAGACAAAAATGGTCAGGCAGACTTTAGAAGGTATCTTTCATGCTGTGAACATTGCATGTGCTCTAAAAATGCATATTGATTAATGGAAAGAATGAGTGAAGCGGTAATTGCACAACCCTTTCTCTTCTTTATAGTTTTAAGTCCATTTCAGTGAAGCGATAAAAACAGGCTGTGCTGGTTCTTCTGTGATATAAACCTTGCTCCAGTTACCCGTCGAATTTAGTGATCTGGGGATGACTGGCCCATTAGTTTCTTGCCATTTCTTGTTGCATTTTATATACTTTAATACTAATTTAAAAAAATACTAATTTTTCTTGCTGATAACCTGTCTTGGATGTCCAAGTCCTCCCAGACATCGCGTCTTCAGCCATTTGTAATCTCTCTCTGACTTCTATGCAGGACACCTAGCACACAATTTTACTGCTGCCATGAGAAATGTATTTTCCCAAAGGTTCCTTTCCTTTTACTTCTATTCTATTTTGTTCCAGTTCTGACTGTAAATTCTCCAGACAGCTGCCAGAAATCTGCAGGGCAGAAACCTCTAGTTGTCTATGGCCACCGTCCATATTTTTCCTTCAAATATTTGCATTTTTATATCAATATGTAAATCTGCCTTCCTGGGGGCAGATCATACACCCAATCCAGATTTGAATTAATGACTAGGGATGTATTGTGCATAAAATGAAAAGCATTCTAGTTTGATGGGATGAAACAGTTGGAATGGAGTGGAATGAAACATGTAGATTCTTACAACTGAGAAAGTCAAGGCTCATTATTTTATTTACTTGCTAATTTCTAATGGCCCCTTAGTGTGCTAACTGGAAAACTTGAACAAGTTAATCATCTATGGATTATTGGACACAAAGAGCAGCCGAATTTTATTTTGAAAAATGCATCAAAATTTGTCCATATGTCCATAATGTTTTAAAGCTTTCATGAATGACATATTTTTGGCCTGCAATCAAATTTGGTAAATTTGTCAGTGCATTCTGCATTTGGAGCAGCAGTCTACAAATGTTGCAGTGTAACAATTTTTATACTTTTCTTGAGGTGTTTTTAGCTTTTTATTTCTTATTTTATTCAATTTCTTTTGTGGTTCAGGAAAAGATGAGACCATTCCCTCCATAAAACGTAAGAGGAAGAGGCTCCTCCCATGTTCTGTCTTCAATGAACCCTCAAATGCCCCTCAGAGAGTCCCTAAGTCATGGATCTCTTAATGAAAACTGGGACTGGAACTTCTTGGGGACATGAAAGAAGTAGGTGTAAATGGGAAAACTGGTGAGACTTCCTTTTTTTTTCTTATTAACATATAATGTATTATTTGTTTCAAGATTGCTCCTTTTAAATGTTAGAGAGACATAAGGAGATGAAAAAGAAAACAATTAAGGAGAAGAGAACACTACAATAATGAGGACTACTACCTACTTGGTGCTTAATACTTGACAGCAATTTATATGCCTATTTTATTTATTTGTATAATACCTTTACAAAGTTGCTACAGTATTAACATTTCCATGAGGAAATGATGGTTTTGGCCCATAAAGTAAATCTCCCAGGTTACTCCATTGGCAAGTGACCACGGTGGACAGGAACCCAGATCTCTCTGACCCGAAAGCCCATTATATCGCCATCAGCCTCTCTGGAGAAGATCTCCTCAGGGCCTCTCTCAGGTTGTTTTGTACCTGATGATCTTGGGGAGACTATTGCAGCAGAGAGAAGCCCTCTGCTTATTTGGCCCCTCATCTGCCCTGGCCTTCTGGCCTCCTCATTTCAGGTATCCAGATACCTGACAGGACTATCTGCCCAGTGGGGACTCATTGGGCTCTGGCTGCTTCTTATGCTGCTTCCTATCCTTGCCAAGCCCTTGCTGGCCTCAACTTTGCTCCAGTATCCCCCAGACTTTGCTCAAGTGTCATGTCCCTTGCAAAATCTTCATCTCAAAGACTCACTTGAACATGGGGTTCCCTAAAGCTTGTGCTGGCCTGCTTGTGAGGAGAGAAAGCCGCTGGGGAGAGACTAATGTAGGAGACCCCATTCTAGCAGTAGCTTGTACCCATGTCTCAGAATCCCTAGCAGCCTTGCTTCATGTACACCGAGGAGGACTTATCATCCTCTGGGCATGTGTTAAGAACACAGGCATGGTCTCCAGTTTCAGAACTGAATATTTATCTTCTTGATAGGAAGAGAGATCTAATCTAATGTAGATATGGAAGATAAATATACAACTTGATGATGCCTGACACTTACATTGTCAGTTATTTATTTGAAAGTACTTTAGCATAAATAGTGTGACGTGCATGTGGGTACACATTTATTCTACATTTCTGTGAAGAGTTAACATTAGGAATACCCTCGTTAGGCCTCCAGTGGGCTAGGAGTTTTTAGTTAACATTTAAAGACCTAAGTTAAGAATCCACATTCCAGAAATGGCTACAGTGGGTGCTTCAGATATTTTTAGTGGATCTCTACTAAAGTGTTCCTTAAATAGTGCAAGGATTGGGGAGAGTACCTTTTCACTGGAGAAACAGAAAATGTGCGATTGGGTCGACCCATACAGACACTTCTGGCCTTGCATGATCAAAGTACAAAATCCAGCAAGTTCTATAGCCCACTACTCATCAAAGTGTTCTCCAGGTTCAGAGTTCCCCTACTTAACTTAGGACTTTGACACTTAATCCTGCTAAAGCATTACATGAGCCCATCATCAAAACAGCCTTGTATCAATCATGAGAACACTCTTGCACGTAACTCATGGGATCACTTCCGGATAGAGAGCAGTGACTTCGCTGAGCTTATAGTGAAAGTTGTTTGTTTGCTTTTGTGACTGTGAGTTATTGAGTGCTTGTGCCACTCATTAGCAGCGTGACTTTGAGCAAATTACCCAAACTTCCTGAATCTATTACTTCACCTAAAGAAACCTTTATAACTTCCATCTCAATGCTTTTGATGAAGACTGACTAAGATGATGTATATAAGATTTTGAGTTTGAGTAGATGCTCAATAAAGGTCCTGTCCTTCTCTCTGTAAGAGTTTTGTGCAGAAATTCTGATGAAACCCAAATACTAGGATGGGCTTTTATCAGTTCTTTCAGACACCAGTGCTATTTGGCTTTCTTCTCATGCATCCCGACCATGTCATGGCATTAAGGAGCAGTGAAATTCCATCTCATATGACAATTATATTCTAATATTAAAACATAAAGGAAAAATATCATATGGTCAAAATAATCTTAAAAACCTATTCACTCACACATAAAGGACAACAATATGCTTCATGCTTTTGTGGATAAAGCTGTACCATGAAATGTATCTAGAAATATAAAAAGCATAATGTGATATATACCACACATTTCCATAAAATTACAAATCCATGTGTATGATATATGGAATACAATTCCATCAAAGTTTCTAAGTGTGATGGAATCTGAGTATGATTTTATGATTCAGAAATTAAATCAGTCAAGAGTTTTACTTTATGTGGCTTCTAACTTGTTTCTCTTCATTGCTTATGATTGTATTAGTTCCCATGGTTTTGTATTAATTCCTCTGTCCCTTCCTTGAATGAAATCATACCCACTTACTCACCTGAAACTTGAATGAGGTCCCCCACTTCTTTGTCAGTGGTCAGAAAACTCCTGAAGTCATTCATACATTCTTGCCACCATTTTCTGGAAACGTAGTTTTTGTTTCAGGCTCAATGGCATCATATACTCATAGAAACTTGAAGTGTTCTCTCTAATTTCTTCTGCTCCATGTGCATAATTGAATTTGCTTAGATTAAAGGTACAGCAACTCCATCACTTATGAAAGTTATGTTGAAAGTTACCATGTCCTGTATGCAGGTGAGCACTGTTATTAATGATGATATTATTAAAAGTTTTACTCTGGAAAAAGAAATGGAGTGTAAATCTTCCAAAGAGGCATCTTGGTGTCCAGACTTCTAGGATGAGAAAATGCTCCTAGTTGATGGCTAGCTGAAGAGTATACAGAAAATACTTTAGTGAGGTTGCTACTCCCCATCCTGGACAGGTAAGCAGGAGCCTCTGCCTAGAAAGAGGCAGTCACTAGGGCCACCAGCTAGAGGAGACAAATGACAAGTAGGTGGGTATGTAGGTGGGTGTCTGGAAAGAAGGTATTGAGATGCAGCTAGCCAAAGCCAAACGATGACCAAGGAGTTATCACCAGTAGCTAAGCATTTTGTGGGAGTGGTGGGCATGGCTTCTGCTCAGCACAAGTCTCTTCTAATGAACAGTCTTTGATCTTTGATTCCCTGATGAATTACCTGGACTTCCTCACATCTGCACTGTGGTCTGATGCTCTCCAGCTGGGAGTGTATCCAGCAGGTAATGCAGCAAGGAGACTGTTGGGTGACTGCACTCTGCACTTCTGCAAGGGAGCAGGAAGGTAAGACCAGATTCCAGTTATTTCTCCAGCATTGTATGTTCCTCCAAGACATGCCATGAAGCTCGTTCGGGAGGTACCCAACTGAAGAACAAACACACGTTACCTGTTTTGGAAGAAGATGATCTCGAGCACCTAGTCCCTTTAAAATTAGTTTTCCAGTTAAGTCTCATTCACTGAGTGACTTTCCTCTTACTGTTTTTTGCCCCTGACGGTGTCCTTGAGCATCTGCCCCTTGTTCCTGTGGCCCCCACTGTGGTAAACACACAGGAAGGTGCTTCAAGGACTTTTGATAGCAGATTTAAAAAATTATATCTTAGGTTGAATTTTGAAATGGTGGGGAAAAAAATCATGAGACTGAAAATAATAAATTTATTTTTAGAGTTGAAAAACACACAGAGGAAAATTTTAAAATGTTTATTCCAGTATCTACTACTTGATAAATATTATTTTAAAGAGGTTTGTCTAAAAAGAGGAAAATTCACCCACTATAATTTTTAAATTATAACTAATCTTAAAAGCCAATGGCTTTTCAACATCCACTTCCTCTTATTTTTCAATATTCTTTAAAAAGAGGGCCCCATTAGCCCTGTGGCCACACTGTCAGCGAACATAGTTCTTAAAGGCATGGGAACAAAACACTTCACCATAAAGGAACAAAGGATGTAAACCCGAGTTGTTTCAAAAGCCTCTTCAGTGTTCCAGTTTTGCTCCAAAATCAGGATGGGACATCATGGTCTGTGAACCAGGTTGGTGGACGACACATTTTTCCCACAGACCAAATGTTCGATTTCTTGCTTAAGAAAGGTAACAGACACACAAGGAAAGATGGAGAGTTTTGTTGTAAAATGGCTTACATTTTCTTTCCTTTAGATAATTCCTCTTTGTTTCTTCTTAGTAAGTGGCTTTCAGAGTTCGTTGTTTTAGAACATTATACAATGTGTTTTCTCTGTTCCTGTTTTTATTTTTACTGAATTTCAAATATCTTCCTTTTTGTCAGTTATTAGGTTGTCACATTTCTATCAATTCTCATAGATCTGTTTTTTAAAAATCACCTACAGAGTGTAGGGGGCAATGTTCAGGTCCCCTTTCCAGGAAAGTGGGTACCCTAAGTGAGGGCCAGATGGTTCCTTCTGGCTGGCTGGCCTTCTGTCTGGGGCCTTGTCTGATGGCTTACTTCTGGTTATTTAATATTTGTAATATTTTCCCTTCCCTAAATCAGCCTTCAATCTGTCTCATTCCTGAGACAGATTGATCCTTGTTGTGGAGATGATGCATCAATTTCTCACAGACAGATGTACTTAAACAGTTATTAACAATATACTTTCCCTTCCCAAGTCTATTACCTTCCTTCGCTTGGTCTGACAAGTAAGCCTGCATTTCTCTCCGGAGGGTTGTCAGAGTTGACAATGGGAAACGACGATATCATGTTCTTAGCTTAGGTGTTAAAAGTTGCAGCCTAGGTAGAGGACAAATAAAATTGGGAAAAATATTTACTCACTGAGCATGATCCTCCCTCCAGCCAAGACTAAAAGAACCCAAGACTTTTCCCTAATGCGGAAGGGAGAATTGGAGGGAACATGAATCAGGGGTAGTAACTCTTTAGGTTATTTCTAGGAAATCCAGGAGTAAAATAATTTGACCTTCTGCTTTCTGCCTGGAGATCTGAGAAAGGATTAGCCCCACCCAGAGCTCCTGTGCTACCAGGACTCTGGAAAGCCTGTAGAGACGGCCATATGGAGAGCCTAGAGTAAGGGCATGGGCTGCGATGTCACCAGAGAGAAGTCCAACAACACAAGTGCCTTCCTCTATGACTGGGCAGGGTCCACAGGCCTGCAAGGGTAAAGGAAAGTGTGGGTCTCTGACAGAGACACGCAGGTCTAAGAGGGGTCTTACTGTGAGGGAGGGAGAGTTGGATTCTCTGTGATTTCCAGTGCAAAACAAGGAAGACATAAGGGATCTGTGACAGAAACCCATGGAGACATCAGCAGCCCAGAACATGTGAAGGAAGACAGATGACACTTACACAGGGACCAAATGAGGCCATGTCTCTCGGCAATGTCAGGTACTATGCATTTGCCCAGGGGCTTGAGTTACCCTATGTAAGGGAGGACAAAGTAAAAGATGCTGAATTTCCTAAGAGCGACTTGGTTATTTTAGGACTCCATGCTGGGAGAAATGGAGCACCAAACAGAAGTACATTGAGTGATAGGAAAGTAGAGTTATGTTTTACACACCATGTTTGTGACGTGAACAAACTGTCCCTCTATTAGCCATTGGATTATAATTTGATTTCCGGTGCTATTTCCCTAAATGTGCTCTTCTGGGCAGTCAGATTGCTTAGCCTGGCTGAATCTATGGCTATTTTAGCTTATCTGTTGGAGCTTTAATGAGCTTGATTTATGAAAGTGCAAGCTGGAGAGATGGTTCTGTTACTAACAACATGAAGGGTGGTAGAGAGTTGGGGACAGAATGTGGCCTTGGGGGACATCACTCCAAGCAGAGCAGCTGATGAGGCCCCCCCTGGGCTCACGTTAGGATGAGTCCTCCTATGGATTCCCCATGAAACTGGGAGCTCCTTGAAGGCAGGCACTAAACCTTCCCTATTTTTCATCCCATATCCAGACTAGTTCATGCCAGATGTGAGCTTTCAATAGATATTGAAAATAGTAGCCAAACTAAATACATATTTTCCTCATTTTGATTTCTAGAGTCTTTCAAGCCTTGCTTACTTAACTTTTTCCTCCTAGATAGCACTTTTCTTTCTGGAGAGGATGGTGCACCACAGGAGCCCCATTTCTATGCAGTCATTTTGAGAAGTGCAGGACATGGCATTCCAGTTCTTACATCCACTCCTGCTAAGAAGGAGCCCTGAAGACAACAAGAGGAGGAGGAGATGACATGGGAGCCAACTGCCAAACCGTGGGACAAATAATTAGGGAAGGGCTTTTTAATTTTTATTTTACTTTATTTTTTTAAAAGATTTTATTTATTTATTTGACACAGAGAGAGAGATCACAGGTAGGCAGAGAGGCAGGCAGAGAGAGAGAGGGGGAAGCAGGCTCCCCGCTGAGCAGAGAGCCTGACATAGGGCTTAATCCCAGGACCCTGAGATCATGACCTGGGCTGAGGGCAGAGGCTAAACCCACTGAGCAACCCAGGTGCCCTTGGAAAGGGCTTATTTTAAATCTCATGCCTCAATGACTCTCTATGGAAGGAACAAATTCACCCATCTTGAGCATAGTTCTCCAGAAAAAGGAGACTGGGTTTTGGTTGTGGAGGAGAAAAGGATGTTCAAAATAGATAATCTCAAACCCATCTATGGGACCTAAAGCACGATAGGCTACCTCAGCTGTTCTTAACCACGTGCAAATTTGCCCCTGGAGACATTTGGTAATGTCTGGAGGTTATTTTGGCTGTCACAACTGGGAGGGAAAGTGCTACTGATATCTCATGGGTAGAGGCCAAAGATTCTGCTCAATATCCTACAGTGTTCAGGAGAGTCCCTGGCAACAAGGAAGTATTGGCTCAAACTGTCAACAGCGCTGCTGTTAAGAAACCCTGGGTTAATAGTTTAAACTGTTTTAAAAAGACAAATATTCTAAAAATAATTTAGTAGTATCTATGAATTATGTCTTAGGTACGACAACTATAGCAAGATTACCACACTGAATGGACAGTATTTCTCACATCACTTGGATAAGCAGTGAAAAAAAACACAACAACAAACGCAATGCTTGCATTTGTCAGAAGTTCGAAGAAAGTGGCAAAAGAGAGGAAAAGCAATAATCTTGGCACTCACCAAGTGTAAACAACCCAGGTATCACAGCTGGCTATTCTGTGGGGAGCCACGGAGGTGACGCAGGCAAATTCTGTTGCACCCCAGTGGATGCTGTGGTGGGCGGTCCACATCTCCCACCTTGGGGACCAGCATATGCTGAGAGGCTGCTGGCTGGATGCCTCAACCTATCCCCTCTCTGAAAATTCCCCTCCGATGAGGAGAACAGCCCAGTCCAAAGTCACCCCCCCCCAGTAAACCTGAGTCTGATGACTTGTCCGAGGGGAAAATATAAAGATTTGATTCCTCACCTCATTTTGAGGCTACCCTGAAGGGCCACCGCAGTCTCAGAGTTCCCAGTGGGATCATCTGAGAACTTTGTCAGAATTCATGGCAGTCGACTACTCCTGCCTGTCCTGATTCCTTCACCTTCCATGGTGGTTTGATCACAAGGGCCCTTCCTGATAAACTTGATCAGAGGTGTTTCCTGGGGAAGGCACACTACAATATGCACACAGTAGGATAATTTGGGGCAAATGTAACAGGGCCTTGTAAAGATCTTTGTTTTAGAACTGCATGGAACAAAATAAATTGATAATTCATAGAAGAACATTTTGTGTCCTTATATCACAAGAAGGTTGGAGGGAAAGTGAAGGAAAGTCACGGGTGGATAAAAGCTTTTTGTTGAAATGATGCCCAGTGATCTACTGGAAGTAGAATGTGAGTAAACTCTGTGATCTGATTGCACCAGGGCCTTTTATATTGAAAAGTCTCTATTTCTGTATTTTTTTCTACACATACCCACCTGCCGTTTACTGGAACTGACAGGTGGACCATGACATGGGAAGGACTCTATATTAGAGACTGGCCACTCACCTTTTAATTCTGTGCTCTGACGAGCCCATTGCTTCCCCTTCAAACGAGAAGGAAAACATTTGATGTATCAAATTTAGTATCAACATGCACTTAAATCTTACAGAAAGAGGGAAAAATACAGAAGCTTTTTTCTATTTCAATTTATATTTCTAATGGGGGGAAAAGCAATTTAGCAAAGGCCTTTCGGCTCTTTCCAGAAAAGCAGGTTTCCATTTTATGTAAATCACATGTATATACTGGGATTTGTTCTCCTAATTCTTGCAAGGGCTGCACTTTGATTTGTCTTATTTTCGAACAGCACAGAAAATAGAAGGAAAGTACTACTGAATGCAAGTTAAAGACACTGCTTTCTTTTTTTTTTTTTCCCCTCTGTTACTGGTTGTAAAAATAATATAGATGCATATCAATACCATAGACAGAGCAGACAGTAAGTATGTGGTTTAATGGAGAAATGGAAGTAAATGTGGGGCTTGAATTATAGCCTAGTAAAGCTGCTTATCTTTGTGGTGTTTATCCTTTAAACATTTTTTTTTTTAAAGATTTTATTTATTTGTCAGAGAGAGAGGAGAGCGAGCGAGCACAGGCAGACAGAATGGCAGGCAGAGGCAGAGGGAGAAGCAGGCTCGCTGCCAAGCAAGGAGCCCGATGTGGGACTCGATCCCAGGACGCTGGGATCATGACCTGAGCCGAAGGCAGCTGCTTAACCAACTGAGCCACCCAGGCGTCCCAATCCTTTAAACATTTTAAGCCACTAGGGATGTATTCCCTGTCGACATTCAGTTAAGAAGCATTGCATTGCACTCCTGTCTGTTTAAGTCTTGTTGATGATTCTATCATTCCTGAAGACTGCCCACGTTGTTACACTGTATAAAGTGAGGTGTATATTAGAATAACACAGGACTAAATTTTTTTGCAACCAGTAATCACAATCTTGTATTTATGCCATACTCCTTCCTCCTTTGGTAAGGCAAAGTGCTTTTATAAGTATCTCCTTCTTTCTCATACATTTCCTGAGGAACAGATTGGGCAGGTTTAAACTTTTTTTTTTTCCACTATGAATTAGGAAGTGGGGACACAGTGTGTTGCCATCTTGCAAAAGAAAAGCTTATTTCTGTGAGGGTCAGAATGTGCAGCAGAACCCCATGAAAGCCAATTATAGATAATCTTATTTCTGGGGAACTTGTTCGATTTGCCCAAGAAGGAACATTCTAAATGAATCTTGATAATTACAAATGAATTTGATCTGTTGGTTAAAAAAGGTCCAACACAAACTCTACCTGAAGCTAAAATGTGGGGAGTGAGGCCCCGTAGCTGGAGGCATCGAGTCCATTATGAACAGGGCGTTTGTCATTTGAATACAAAACATGATTTTAGCTACAGTTAAATAAAACAAAAGCCAAAATTTCTTCTGGGATCTATGACTATTTTTAGCTCCAATTTCCTTTTCCTTATTCAACTGGGAAGAAAAGAGAAGGTGTCTAGGGTAGGAAAGAAGTTCTGGAAAAATACCAAGAATTTCTGGGGACTTGAAAAGACTGTTATAGAAAAAAGGATCACAGATTTGAATTTTAAATGAAGGCTTCATTACTACAAATCACATGCAGGAGGAAATAAATAAGGTGACTCCCTCATGGGGCAGTGACTCACAGCTCGTCAGGATCCTTAAACTCTTGAATGCATTAAGTGCTCTTTTATGCTTCCAGAGGAACTAGCTCAGTAAGTTAAGTAGGGAGACAGGGCCATCTAAAGAAAACTACTTCAGGATCCTTAAACTCTTGAATGCATTAAGTGCTCTTTTATGCTTCCAGAGGAACTAGCTCAGTAAGTTAAGTAGGGAGACAGGGCCATCTAAAGAAAACTACTTCAGGATCCTTAAACTCTTGAATGCATTAAGTGCTCTTTTATGCTTCCAGAGGAACTAGCTCAGTAAGTTAAGTAGGGAGACAGGGCCATCTAAAGAAAACTACTTTACTCTGTAGCCTCCCTCAGTGCCTCCCTCCTTCCTTCCTCCCTCCCTCTTTCCTCCCTCCTTCCCTCTCTCCCTCCCTCCCTTCCTTCCTTCCTTCCCTCCCTCCTTTCCTTTTTTCCTTCCTTCCTTTTTTCTGCAGCCTCTCTCTCTTTCTTTCTCTCTCCCTTCCTTCCTTCCTTCCCTCCCTCCCCCTCCCCCTCCTCTCCTTCTTTCCTCCCTTCTTTCCTTCCATCCATCCATCCTTCCTTCCTTCCTTCCTCCCTCCCTTCCTTCCCTCTCTCTCCCTCCCTTCCTTCCATCCTTCCTCCCTTCCTTCCTTCCTCCCTTCCTTCCTTCTCTCCCTCCCTCCCTCCACACAAATTGTTCTTTCTCTTTCTCTGTGACTGGGACAGCTTTGGCTACCGACATCCTGTGTCAGAGCCGTGAGTGGAGCCTCCATCACTCCAGTTACATGCTAGGATTCAAAGGATGTGAATCTTCAGTTTGTAGATGTAGAGCATGGCTATCTCAACAAGTGTTCTTGTAATTCTTGTAACTGGAATTAGTTTTACAATGACACACTTTTAATTTCTGCCACTTTAATCAAATTGAATGCACACTGACTAACATTCCTAGGAAATTTTCTTGTAACTCTATTCTCTGTTGCAAGTAATAAATATTGAAAGTAATCAACAAGGCATTTCCAATTATAATTAACATTTGTGATGCTTATGTGAAGAGGAAATTCAAGATTTGAGTCAGGGCTTGGAAGGAAGGAGGCTACCCCAGTCCATTACCGAGGCAAAATAACTAACTAACTGACTAAATAAATAAATAAATAATTTTTCTGTGGTCCAGCCAAATATCTTAGATTTCTGTAATGGAAATTTAGTCCAAATCTTCAGTTAAATAATAAAGTATTTTATCCCTTTGTAGATATGGAAGTAGAGCTTTCTCAGGGAGAAGGTGAGGGTGAGCCAGTGGAGAGAAACAGGCAACTCCATCTTGCCACCGCAGTCAATGATTCACGCACTCTGGGCCATGGTTTCCCAGCTTGTAAACTAGCTGCAAGACAGTGTTGTTGTGAGGATTTACTGGGATCGGAACTGTGTCTAGTACAGTGCCAGACACAGAGCATGTGCTAAACCAATGCCGTTTAGGAAACAAGGAAGGAAATGAGAATCTAGGCTAAAATTCAGTTTATTATATAGAGGTGTGCTTCCTGTGTATTTGTAAGTGCCTAGCAACCCACTGACAAAGCCCAGGGGACAGTACTCCCCAGGGAGGTAGGAGCCCGGTAGGAGGAGAAGAAAAGCATAGTTGGGGGATCATTGGGCTGTGAAGTTGTCTTAAGGCAGAAGCAGGCAACTGTAGCTGGTTTGGATGAGCCCCATTTCTTGTAGAGTCACTGAAGCTGAAGTGAGGAGCTGGGGGTATATGATAAGTCCAGATGGTGAGACGAAGCAGAAATGAGGGCACAAACAGCTTATGGGGGCATTAACATTTCACGTCATGTGTGCCACCTGCTGCGGGGAGATGTAGTGACTTGGCAGAAGGAAACTCCCGGGTGGGGTCTGCGTGCTCATCTTCCCAGAGGGTTTGTTTTCAGGGCTGTGTCCTTTCCTCCCGGCCATTGCCCATCTTCATAGTCCAGGTATCTGTGTTTTCCCCTATCCGTCCTTGAGGCTTCGGACCACCCTTATACTTACCTTTCTTGACTTTTTAAGACCTGCTGGAATGTAGAAATCCCTCTGGTAGGCAGTCCCCAGAGAGTGTGATGTTGGGCTGCTGTTTCCTCAGATGAGAACTGTCTCTTGCAGTGGACATTGAGTGGGGGGGTCTCTTCAACATCCATTCTTACCCTTCCCCCACTGGGTAATACCCATGTGGTTTGGATGGGATTGACCCCATCTCCGCCTGGCTGGATATAAACCAAGCAGATACGCTCATCTTCCTTCTCACAGTTCTGGTAATTTACAACAAAGTCAGTCAGTATATGGCATGCCCCAGCCACAGGGATTAATTTAGGGCATTCTAGTAACTGAAAATCTGAGGAATTTTTGCCATGGTCGAAGAAATCAAGTTCTATCTTGTACTGATGAAACAAGAAGACATCAGTAGCTTTCCTACAGCCACAGCGAGCTAATTTCAGGATGGAGCTGGCTGTGAGAGGCACTGTGTCCTTCAGCTATCCCTGCATAAACCAGCTCTCAAGCTCATATGACTTCTAGACCTTCCAATAACAGGACTAATAAATTCCTTTGTTGTTGAGCATGCTTGACATTTATTCTTAATTGCCACTGTGAACACCTTAATGGATACAATAATGGGTATGTGTCTCTACCAGATTTCAGGAGCTTCTCTTATACATAAGAGTGCAGGTGGGACTCATGTACCATTGCTGAGACTGTCGGAAAGGGATAGAAGGATGCACAGAAATTTGTGCTGCATGTGATCGAAGAGGCTATAGGGAAACAAAACCTCACTCTTGCAAAGATGGTGGACATTTCAAAGGCTTAGAAAGGCACTTGCTTTTGGTAATACACTAACACAAAAGAGCAAGTGAACTACAACTATTTGCAGGAAAAAGCATTGTTTTAGGATCTGGTTTTGCAGTTTTAAGTTGGAAACCTACTTATCTCACCAATGCTTTCAATTGACCTCTTTAAACACAAAAGGTCTGTGTGAGTGGATTTTTGATGGCAAAACACAGGGAACAGTTCTGAGTTTTACTCCTGGCTTGACATGTTGCAGAGTAAGATCAAATGATTCATAAGCTAAAATAGGAGCTCAGAGTTGGAGGTTAATCTGAATTCATAAGATCCCATCCCCCTAAAAACTTGGAGGAATGATGAGGCAACTCCCCTCAAGGGATATGATTCAAGCTGATTTTATTTGGCCAGCCAAAGATAGCATTTTGGCGGGTCAGGGGATAAAAATATTTGAGTTCCATATAGAAGGGAAAAATTACAGTATACATGCTTTTGAATTTCTATGGATACCAAACAGTAATATAAATCTAGCCTGAAGATAAGGGGTAGTGCTATTTCCAATTCCAAGTTAGAAGTGTCAGGAAATAAATTTTTATAATTAAAATTAGCAATTTTAATCTTAAATATTTTCATCAGTCATGTTGTTCAAAGACATCTTGCATGTCAATTTAGGCACGAATGCCATCAATTTCCTACTCCTGGTTCAAGTTCTAGAGGATACATATTTGTCTATGTTTTCATATTGACCATAAGCCCATTCCCTCTGTTTCATATTTAAGAAAAAGGACATTCATTTGTGTACCTAACACTCTGATTTTGGGTTAGCTCTGCACCAGTGGTAACTGAATTTGTCCTATAAATATTAAAAAAAACTAGGTCTTAGAACAAAAAGTCAGGAAAGGAGAATGTCAGAGTCACAAAGGGTAGATTTTCAAATTTATCTTCAGATTTGACATAGAAAATAGAAGCCAACTGTATTTTTTTCTGCATTAGTGACATCATAAAATTTATTTTCCATAGAAAAGTATAAATTTAAATTGAAATGGAAATTGAAATGAGAGATAGTTATTAACCAAATTTGAATTTCGATATTGTAGCAGGAAGTAGGGGAAAAACAAATCCTTCACCATACTTAGGGTTGAAAGAATCCTCAGATCTCTTTGGCTATTCAAGCTTGTGCGTAGACACTGCAGGGGTGGTATGTGTCCTGACCCTAGAGGGGTTCCCATCTTGTCAGCAAAGCCACTACCAGCACCTTGTGTTCTCTCCTCCTTAGTTCATAAGCTCCTGCATTAATGGGGAAAAGGGAGGAGGGTCGGTGAGAGAGTGAGAACCTAACAGGGATTGAGTAAACTGAGGATGACCTAGCCATACAATGGGTTCCAGTGAATCGCTAAAAATCATGCTGTTGAGGGCTGCAGAGGAAAAGCACAGTAAATGAAACAGGCTGTGGGTAATATTATACTATGTATCTATAGCACTTATATTAACTCATTAAAAAAAGTGTGGGAAGAAAATATACTAAAAGATCTTCTGTGATTGTTTTTGAAGTGTTGGGATTATGAGTGATTTTTAAAATAAAATATCTTTATTTTGGTTTTATATTTTGAAAGAACTAATTCGTTGAAATGGGTATTGGTTGTATCTTTAGAAAAATGTTGTGTATGCAATTTGGCTAGTATAAAGAATACTGGAGATAACTGTACAGTATCTGAAAAGACAAGAAGTGTTAAGCTCAAGATCAGAAAAGTGAAGTAAATATAAAAAAGGGTGGGGCATAAGGTAGATATGCAAGATGTGGACTTACGAGGCCAGATTTCTCATGAGCCTCAGTGTCCTTGGACTAAAACGAGGCAGGAGGAACAGAGGCTTCAGAGTCACAGTCCTTTGATAGACTCAAGGCTGCTCAGATATAACCCGTTTCCTATTACCCACCTTCTAGGGAAACCCAAACTTGGAATACCAGTTGACTATATGGCAGAGTAGGGATAGGACAAAACATGGCTTAATGTTGTGATAATTTTGACTAAAGTTGTACCAGCAGGTCAAAGTTCAGTTGGATCCCCACAACTTTGGCAACCATTTTGGGTCTTTTGCATTCCCATTCAGACTGGCATTTATTTATATGGTGACTTAGAAGCAAAGCTGAATAGGGCCGGGCACCCTGGCATGTGTGGTTAGTTTACTGATTGAGGGCCATAATTTTGACTGTCAAACATCTGGAATGCTTGCAACCACTACATTTTAAACAAATGGACTAGCCACAACATCATTATTACTATCTGCATTCCGTGAATGTTTTCATCTTAATGTTCTGGCATTTAATAAAGGCAAATATGAGGTTAGGTGTTTGGATTTTTTTAACATAAATCCAATTGTAATCATGTATTATTGTTTTTAAGTAAGCTCTGAAAATGCATTAGAGAAAGAAAGTTTAATCAGGAATGAGCAACAGGCTCCATGTTAAGCACTTTCCTTACAGTGGAGCTGAATTTCTGAAGATTGTGTCACTATTCATCACATAGTGACAATGCCTTCTTATTTTCAGGAGCATTAACAGAAACTATGAGAATCCATGGGTAACCTACTTGGTTGATGTGGCAATGGATTATTGTTCTGGGAATAGTAATTCAACCAGTTAACAACTATTTAATTTCCCATTTATTGCTTACCTACTGTGTGAAGCAGAAGAAGATAACTTAATGAAGAGATAGGGAACCCTACCTGAAAGACATGTTTCATACATATTCCTAAATACACTTACACCTAATTGAAATCAGCAGGTACATTTTTTTCTTGGTTTATTTGTGCATGGGGTTCAGTATTTATTTTAAAAACAGCGCGTTGTGTCAGTGCCTTTGTTCCCTCACCCACCATCTGCCCATTATCACCCACGCCCAGCTGCTGACAGCTCCCAGCAGCATCCTTCCCCAGACAGCGCCCCTCTGCCAAATGGAAGTCGTCTCATTCAGGTGGTTATGCCCCTAGCTTTTCACCATCCTCTAGGCTGCAAACCCTGCCCCACGCAGGTACAAAATGCTAGCCCCTTGCGTTAGGGAGTAATCATCCCTGTGGTCTCCAGTAGAGCTTTACCCTCCCTCCTGCCTAAGCCTGCCTCCCTCACTTCCTGACAGACTCCTCCTGAGCTCCTTGACCTTGGACTTCAGCAGCAAGTAGAGGTGCTCCTTCTGCTGCTGCTTCTGTCTTCAGGTTTTCCTTGTGCTAGTTCAACCAGTGGTGGTGCTTGGCACGTGTCTTCGTGGGTCGAAGATCCCGGGACTTGTGCTTCTTGCACCTGTAGAGTTTCCTAGCTGATGGATATATCTCTCTAACCTACTTGAATAACTTCCTTATTGTTTTACCTTTCAAACATCCCCCAGCTAGGGATCTAAGGGACTGATGAAGCAGCTTCATCCTAAGACAATAGGAATCCACGCCTTGACGTCATAACCTTCTATCAGCCCCTGTGATTTTTAGGGTTATATTTTGCTGATGTTCTTGCCTGTCTTTTATGCTTAAAACAGCCCTCTCTTCATTATAAGATTTTTTTCCTTCCTTTTTTCCATGCGTAAATTTATTAAGAATGCCAGCTCTGGGGTTTGACTGTCTGTGTTGAGTGCTACTCCCAACACTAGGAGCTCTGGGCTTTAGAGCAAATCATTGAATTGCTCTATACTTTGGTTTCCTTATCTGTAAAAACATTTGCTTCATCATGCCATTGTGGGGATTTAATGAGTTAATACATTTAGAATGAGTGTGTGGCACTCATATGCGGAATTTAAGAAAAAAACAGATGAACATGGGGGAAGGAAAGGAAAAATAAAATGAGATGAAACCAGACAGGGAGGCAAACCATAAGAGACTCTTAACCACAGGAAACAAACTGAGGGTTGCTGGAGGGCAGGGGAGTGAGGAGATGGGGTAACTGGGTGATGGGCATGAAGGAGGACACTTGATGTAATGAGCTCTGGGTGTTGTATGCAACTGATAAACAGCTAAATTCTGCATCTGAAACTAATAAAAAATAATAACAATAAAAAAGAACAGTGTGTGGCACATTTTAATTGCTCATAACTGTTAGTCAATGTTTATTAATAAGTAGTAGTTAGTTCGATTCTCTCCAAGGGATTCTGAGGAACATAGAGATCTCCATCCTTCTTTGTCCCCATGTCTCATGCTGCCACATCCTCACGTATGTCTGGGTCAGAGTTGTGGAAACCTCATTGCATTGACTTCATGGTTCAGGACCTGTCCGGGACTCTCTGTTGTCCTTGCTGTGATTGTCACATTTATGAGGTGTGTTCTTTATGCTCCAGCCAAACCCTTGACACTTTGGCTTGCCCTATATGGACGCAGGGACCCCTTGTACTCTGGACAAATCTTGTTTCCTTGAGAAGGCTGACTAAGTAAGTCAAAGAGCATCTATCCTGAAGAGGCTGTTGACAACTCTTAAAGTATCTAATTACTTTCAGGCTCAGCATATCCTTCTAGCCTTTTAAGAAATAGAAAGTATCAACATAATGGAAGAGAACCAGAACACTTACACAGATAGCATTTCAAATAACATATTCTATAGCTGATACACAAGATAGGTTATAGGTTATTTTCCCCCTTTTTATAAAGAAACATTTCTTTTTCTGACAATGGAAGCTATGCATGGACATTGCAGGTAATTTAGAACACAGAAAAAAGAAAAATATGAATTAATTACAATTCCACTGTACTTAGTGAGATGCTTCTAATATTTTGGTAACCTTATGGATTTTTTTTCAGAAAAAAAAGGCTTAAATTTTTAAAATATGCTATTACTACATTTCTTTTTTGAACATGCATTGTGTATATTTTAATTCTCAGTATTTTTATTGCTATAAAATATTTCTTTCATTTAACTCTCAAGTGTGCAAAGAACTTAAGATTTAAATTTTTTGCATCAATGAGGGTTTGAATACAAACCAAGACGTTTTTAAGGATTTTTAAAACCACTGTTCTGGAAGGAATGAAAATAAAGAAGAGACTAAGGGTAATTTCTCTTGAAACTTTCAGGTCAAAAGTAAAAACACAGTAGTTTGGAGTAGAAGGAGACTCACTCCCATCTTCTTTTAACATCAAGGAAACAGAGGCCCAGGGAGGTTGTGTGCCTTGTCCAAGGTCACACCTCTATTTTGCTGAATTTCCTTGTCAGTGGTCCCATATTGGCACCTGAATTTTTCTGGGTAAGGTACACAGTTTCTGATCTTTCTGATAGTGCATGTGAGTAAAAGGTTTTCCTGGAAATGTGACGTGAGTCTTCTATCTTTTCTGTCTTTGTAATACATAGATTTTTAGATTAACTCTGTCAATATCCCTTCTATCTTGATGATTTTGTTTTCTGAGAATTTGGCATTGTCTAGTATGATCCAAAGCTGATAGGTGAATTTAGAACCATAATTTTGAGAGCTATTATCTGGACATTTATATTCAAGCAGTTACCTTTGTGAAATGTTTTCCTGGCATTGCTCGGCCCTAGGCAGGCAGGATCAGATGGCTTACCATGTATCCGAATTTTAAAAACTGCCAATTGAAAGCTGGCATTTAATTGAATTAACAAAGCAATATAGATCAATGAGAAATATAGTGACTGCTCCACAAATGTCAGCATAAACTCTGAACAGAATTCAGGGAACCCAAAATACTATAAATTTCCAAAGTCATTCAGAGAAAGCCCCATAGTTTAGGGTTGAGCACTGCACTGCAAAACCCAGACGCCATCGTTATTTATTATTATTATTATTATTATTATTATTTTTAAAGATTTTACTTATTTACTTGTTGGAGAGAGAGAGAGTGCACAAGCAGGGGGAGAAGCAGGAAGAGGGAGACCACCAGACATACTGGGAACCCAACGCAGGACTTGATCCCAGGAGCCTGGGATCATGACCTGAGCTGAAGGCAGCTGCTTAACTGACTGGGCCACTTAAGCACCTGAAGGCTTCTATTTCTTTCAGTTTCAATAGTTCTAAGCTCCTGGGGGAAAGGGTTATTGCTTAATTAGTAGTTAGTAAAGGACTGGTGTTGGTAGCACTGTGCTATGTTCCAAGAGCATTTTTATTACTATAATGGGTATGGTTGAATAGGTGTGTCCAGTGGGGGTTTCTGTAGCTAGAGTGTTCTTGGTGTGGATGTTGATTGCTCCCAAGTACTATCCTCCATGGTCTGGCCAAGACATGGTGATTCATCTAAGTCCTATCTTCCATCGTCCCCACCAGTGGTTCTCACTCCCACCTCTCTGTATGCATGATCCTGTCAAAGTGGTAAAACTCTTCAGGGGAAACAGGCTGAAGCTGTGCCAGGGAATAATCTCCATACTTTCCCCTCCATGGATTTTGGGAACTTTTCTGGGTTCCCTTTGTGTCCCCCTTCCCCATGCCAAAGAATATCCACATACTCTCTGTATATAAATATACTATATCATAATCCTTAAATTAATCCCAGCTCTAGATGCTTCTGGGGATCACAAATTGTTTACTACTTCAAGGGAGAAGAAGGCCCTCCCCATAGTTGAAAGAATTTTGACATAAAATAATGTATCCGTGTACCATGGTTAGGTTCTTCATAATATGTAATATAGCTGCCAGATGCATTTAAAGTGGTGAGGGTTAGCTATAATTTCTCTACTATATTATAATGAAAGAAATTTTATGTTCATATACAGAGATGAATTAAACTGAAGTTTGTTAGAATACAATATCTTTAATATTTCCTACAACTTATTCTAGATGCTCAATGAAGTTTCAACTCTCCTTTCCGCTTGGGTACTCTGACCAGGCCTTGAATGAAAGGTGCACTTGAAGCAGATACAGCAGCATTCCAAAAAGAGGATTCTTTTATTCTTGTAGTTATAATCAGACCTCAGAAATATTTCTCTATCAATGACTAGACTGAGCCTCCAGTTCTATTCTGATGGTGAAAGGTGGTGGTTGTGCTAGATTCTCAAGCCTTCCTCATTAAAGAACGATGAGCATATCACAAATATTTTACTCAACCCACGTGTCATGAATATGTTTGTTTCACCAGTAAGAACCAATTTCTGAGATTTCTGTGCTAGTTACCAGGTAAACAGTTTATGGTTATAAAGACCCATGTCATATAGTTGATTAACATAGAGTAAAAGAAATATGTATAATAACAACTTCTAGAGTAGAGACCTTTTTGATATAATGTTAGTTGACTGCCCTGGGCTGTGCATTCTTGATTAGGACAACTGCTTCTGGAGTTTAAACTTTAAGCCTTAACTAACTGCTGCCTATGTGTTATCATGAAGCCCATGCTGAAGTATTTAAAAGTCCGTTATATTTTGAAAGTCCATTACAACCACTGTTAACAGCTTCAAAAATTCTAAGTGGGAAGTGGTTTATAGTCTGATGAGCTAGAAGACCCAGCATCCTTACGTGACCATAAACAAACCCTTTTGTATGTTACGTATCAATCTGCGGGAAGGGTTGTAATGACAAACTGCGCCAAAGGACAGGATTTCTGTGTACTTAATTTGCTATGCAGATTGTTTGCACTGAGCTGACTCAGCGAGAAGCTTGATAAAGTACCGCTGATAAAATCATGACCAGGTGGGCCCGAGTTACTACCACTCATAACAAGAGACCTTTGGCTGCAACATCATGGGAGGACATGAAGAAGGGGTCCTTTGAGGAAGAAAGCCAAAATCTACCAAAGAATAAACAACTTGAAGCCAAAAGGCTCTCCGTTAAAAATGATGCTCCCCAAGCAAAACACAAAAAGAACAAAAAGAAAAAGGAGTACTTAAATGAAGATGTAAATGGATTCATGGAATACCTAAGACAAAACCCACAGAGAGTTCATAATGGAGAGATGATAGCAGCAGACAGTGAGGAGGTAAGGGAAGAAATTGCAGTTGCTTTAAAGAAGGATAGTCGACGGGAAGGAAGAAGACTAAAAAGACAAGCAGCAAAGAAAAATGCAATGGTATGTTTCCATTGTAGAAAACCTGGCCATGGGATTGCAGATTGCCCAGCTGCCCTTGAGAATCAAGATATGGGAACTGGAATATGTTATCGGTGTGGGTCCACAGAGCATGAAATGACCAAGTGCAAAGCCAAAGTAGACCCAGCTCTTGGTGAATTTCCTTTTGCAAAATGTTTTGTTTGTGGGGAAATGGGGCATCTATCCAGATCCTGTCCTGATAATCCCAAAGGACTCTATGCTGATGGTGGTTGCTGCAGACTCTGTGGCTCTGTGGACCATTTTAAGAAAGATTGCCCTGAGAGCCAGAATTCAGATCGAATGGTCACGGTTGGTCGCTTGGCAAAGGGAATGAGTGCCGACTATGAAGAAATTTTGGATGTACCTAAACCACAAAAACCCAAGACAAAGATACCTAAAGTTGTTAATTTCTGATAATGATTAGTACTGTCATTAGTTACCACCTCATTGTTAAATATTCTGAACTGGGCCTACTTCGCAAATTAGAGCTGGGCTCCCTTGGAGACCTGTGTTGTAGATACCAGTATGATCAGGGAATGGTCGCATAGTTTCCTGAGTGCTGTCCATTAAAGAGTGCTTTTATCACTGGAGAAAATCACTGGAGAAGTAGAAGATGTTAGAATTGGATTCTCTAAAAGAACATTTTTAACAGAACTTAGGTATAACTAAGTGGTTATATGCTTGATTGTAACAATCATCTTTTTCTTAAAAACTATGTATTAATGTGAACCACCCCTACATAAAGTTTTACTGCTTGGCATTCGGAATTGAATTTTTAGTTAGATTTTTTTTTTTGTTCAAAATACCACCTTATTATTATGAATTTATTAATTGCCACAAAATCCACTATATTTTTAAAATAATAAAAATTCATTTGCTATTTAAAAAAAAAAAAATTCTAAGTGGTCCTCAGGGATGGCTACTGAGTCAGGTTGAGGATGTGGTTCAAGGTGCTCTTCTGTCTCTTTCCCATCAATGGAAGAGAAAGGAAACAACTCGTTTTTAAACTCTAGAAACTCTGTGCTCACCCAGAAGACTGCTGCTGTATTCTCCGGTATAACCACTTTCCTGAGAATTATTGCCACGGACCTTTTGCTGGAATAGCATCCTTTTGAAAATCACAGCAGGGAGTTGAATCCCACTGGGGAAGTGGGACTTACAGAGTAAAGCATGCAGTTCTTTGCCAGTTAGTTTCAGCCATCCTTCCCTGGGGCAACTAAAGTCAGAAAGTTGGGATTATTGGCAAGGAAGAACAGAATTTAATCTTATGTCTCAGGTAATTGCAAGATGTAAATACTTCATTTATTTTGTAACACTAACTTTGGGAAAAAATCTGTGACCATTCTTTTGCTAAGCCATATGCTTAATGTACAAATAAAAGTCAGACATAAACAATTCAATCTTGTTAATAAATACAGATCAATATTAATAGTTTATGGATGTGCTCTAGATGTGTAAGAGGCTTCTTCATAGCCTTCTCTTTGTATATTTCATGGTGACAATTCTAGCTACCCAGCAAACAGTGAATGATAAGGTGGAAAAACATTTCTTTTCATTTGATGCTTTTCCCATTCCTTTCCCATTTTCCCCATTTCCGTCCCCTTTCCCATAAGCCATGAGCGCTTTAGCATCTTAAATTTATTTTTATTTTGAAATTTATTTTTAAAACATATGCAGTAAAAGCCACTTTTTAGGTGCATAGTTCTATGAGTTTAGATGAATCAAAAAGATTGTGTAACCATCATCTAGACACAGGTGCCAAAAAATACCCTCCTGTTGTCTGTCCCTTTGTCGTTAAATCCTTCTCTTACTCCTAACCCCTGGCAACTGCTTATCTGTTCTCCATCCCTACAGTTTTGTCTTTTCCAAGTGGAAAATTTGGGTGGAATCAAATTTTGTGTACTTTTGGAGTCTGGCATCCCTGACTCACATAAGTCATTTGAGATTCAACTATGTTGATGCTTATATCAATGCGCATTCCTTTTTGTGGCTGAGTAATAATATTCCACTGCACAAATGTACTGCAATTTGCTTATCTATTCACCCGCTGAAGGACATTTGGATTGTTCCCAGTTTTTGGCAATTATGACTAATGCTGCTATAAACATTCATATACAGGATTTTGTGTGAACATACGTCCTTACTTAGGTAAATGCTGAGGAGTGGGATTGCTGGGTCATATGGTAAGTGTATGCGTCACTTTAGAAGAAACACCAAATTGTTTTTCCAAGTGGCTGTGAGATTTTGCATTCTCACACACAGTATGTGAGAATTCTGGTTGTTTTGCATCCTGTTTAGGATTTGTCTCCCCCACATACCCTCCACACCCATTGTAGTAGATAAGTAGTGCTAGCTCATTGTGGTTTTAATTTGCATTTTACTGATGAATCTTGATGGTGAGCATCTTTTAATATGCTTATTTTCCATCTGCTTATCTCCTTTTGTGAAATGTCTGCTCAAATCTTATGCCCATTTTTAATTGGATTTTTTGTTTTCATATCATTGAGTTTTTAGAATTTTAAAAATATATTTTGCATAAGAATTTTAATCAGATATGTCATATGTGATATGGAAATATTTTTTTCTCAGTCTGTGCTTTACCTTTTCTTTCTATTAGTAGTCTTTTTTTTTCGGAGAGCAAAACTTTAAAAATAAGTCTAATTTATTAATTTATTTTATGGATTTTTTTAACCTATTGCATCTAAGAACTCTTTGCCTATCCTAAGGTCAAAAGGATTTTCTATAATGTTTTCTTCTTGAAGGTTATGGATTTATTTTTTATACTTAGGTCTATGATTCATTTTGAGCTAATTTTTGTATAGGTGTGAGAAATAAATCAGGGATTTATTCTGTGTATACACATAGCCAAATGTTCTATCACAATTTGTGAATAGAAAGGATTATCTCTCTACATCACATTGTCTCTGTACTTTTGTCAAAAACCAACTGTAGGTTTACTTTAGAACTCGCTCCTCTGTTCTATTGATCTGTGTGTCTTTCACTAATGCCGCACTGTGTTCATTATTATGGTTTTATAGTTAAGTCTCATAATCAGGTAGTCTGAGTAATTTTTTCCCCAGAATTTGTTTAGCTCTTCTACTTCCTTTATTTTTTCATATAAATTTTAGAATCAGCTTGCTTATATTTATAAAAAGTCTCACTGGATTTTGATTGCAATTGTGTTAAATTTATAGATCATTTTGGGGAGAAGTGACATCTTAATAGTGTGAGCCTTTCAACTCATGAACGTGGCATATTGTTTAGGTCTTCTTTAACTTCTTTCACCATTGTTTTAAATTTTTTTGCATACAAATCCTGAAGCTATTTTGTTAGATTTTTACCTTTGTATTTCACTTCAATTTTTTATTGCTATTGTAAATAATACAATTTTCTCTTAATTTCTATTTTCAATTTTTAATGTTAGTATATAAATATAAATAATAATTGATTTTTGTATATTATCTTTGCATCCAGTGAACTTGTGAACCTCACTATTTGTTTCAAAAATTTTTTTTTGTAGATATCTTGGTATTTATTATTATGCAAATAATATTATCTACAAATACAGATAGTTTTGTTTATTTATTACTATTCTGAATGCTTTGACTTCTATCTCTTATAAAAATTGACTATATGTCCAATACAAGATTAAAAGGAATGATGAGGACAGATATCATTATCTTGTTCTTGATCTCAGGAGGAAGACATTCAATCTTTCACTGATGATTTTGATGTTGGTTATAGGTTTTTTCTTATAGATGCCCTTTATCAGGATAAGGATGTTTCCTTTTTTTCCCAGTTTGCTGAGAAATTTTTAAAAATTATGAATAGATGTTAAAATCTTATCATATCCTTTTCTTGTATCTGTTGAGATAATCATATAGTAATTTTTCTTTAGTCTGTTAATATCAACAATTACATGGATTGATTTTCAAATGTTGAACCAGCTTTGCCTTCCTGGTATCAACCCCAGTTTATTTGAGATGTATCATCCCTCTTCATATTGCTGGATTCAATTTGCTAATATTTTGTTGGGGATTTTTGTACCTATATTCATAACAGACATTGGTCTATAGTTTTATTTTCTTAAAACATCTTTGACTTGGGGCACCTGGTTGGCTCAGTGGGTTAAAGCCTCTGCCTTTGGCTCAGGTCATGATCCCAGGGTCCTGGGATCGAGCCCCACATCGGGCTCTCTGCTCAGCAAGAAGCCTGCTTCCCCCCTCTCTCTGCCTCCTCTCTGCCTACTTGTGATCTCTGTTTGTCAAATAAATAAATAAAATTAAAAAAAAATCTTTGACTTACTTTGGTAACAGAGTAATGCTGGCCTCCTCAAATAAATTGAGAGATGTTCTCTTCTCTTTTCTGGAAGAGATGGCATAGACTTCCCAAAGTTTTGCTATGCTTTTTGGGGTCTTTTTTGTATGTGTGTATACCTAGAAGATTAGCTTGGGATTTGTGTTGGCTAATATACAGAATTTGGAAATCCTTTTTCCATTTCTTTCCTCTCTCAGATGCCTCCCATGCTCTTTGGTTCTCAGGAAGTCCTAGCTCCTATTTAATAGCTCCGAGTCCGAGTTTACCCTCATGGTTTTGTCTCCCTGTGAAATTGCAGAGTTTGAGCAGTGGTGGCTGCCTTTGGAATAAAGTAATGATTGATAATAGAAGGGAAAAAAGAGAATTCCACCCCCACCCCCACTGTGGCATCCCATTTCCCATTCTTGTGAAGGGAAAGGCTTTCCCTTAAGACTTTAGGTGCCCATGACCTGGCTTCCAGTACTATGGCTGCCATAGCAGTGCCATTTTGCCACTGGGACTGGACTTAGGGAAGACCAGAAGAGAAAAGGAAACAGGGAAAAAGAAGGAGGAATCTCTGGACACTTGCCAGAATGCAAAGGTCATCTTTTCTGGCTTTCTGGTTAGAGAGAAGACTCCCCCAAACCCCCCAGAGTTTTCACTGTCCATGCTTGTTGCACAGTTTTGGGATTTGGCCCATTTTTGGGGTGAAAGCTTAGACATAAATGAGAGGGAAAAACCCTGGTAAACTCACTGCTATAGGTTATTTTCTAAGTTTTGATTCTCCTTCCTAATTCTGTCATTCTGCTGTTTAATCTTCAGAGTTTTCATTTAGTTTCTCAGGTAGTTAGTTTCAGTTAGTTGTTTTTCAAAATTCTCCAGAGTTTATGGTTGTAATCAGTAGGAGAGAAAGTCTATACAGGGCTTCCTACACCTTGGATGGTCATCAAAATCTACAATTTCTTTTAAAAAGTTAATTGTTACGATAAAATCATTCTACATGTGTCATTGCACTTCTTAGTAGTGATTCCTATTTCAGTAAACATGAATCATGATTACATCTTAATCCAGAAATCTTGATGTTGTGATTCAGTATAACCAGTTACTAACTCCTGTGATTTCTACAGAGAGTCAGGAGGAGGGATGTTAAGAATATTGGTTATTATCACCCTCAACTGTCTTGTTTTCAGTCCTGGTCCTCCCACTCACTAGTTCTCATGCTAAGAAGTTTATTTAACCTTTTTGCATCTCAGTTTCCCCCACTACAAACTAGGAATAATATTATCAGTGATAATAAATCTTAAAGCATTTGTTTTAGGGATTAAGTTAATACATATAAAGCAGTTAGAATAATACCTGATATGTTGTAAGTTTTAGCTATTATTCCTCTCCTTTTAGATATCTCTTGAATGTATTTATTTTCCACTATTACCATCCCAGTTCAAGCAGAAATTTGAAACACTTAGGATAACATCATCCTAGGCTCTTGGAATCAGAAATCAAGCTTTAAAAACTGTTCATTAAGAAACATAGGAGGATCCTCCTACACTGTTGTTGGGAATGCAAGCTGGTGCAACCACTTTGGAAAACAGCATGGAGGTTCCTCAAAAAGTTGAAAATAGAACTACCTTATGACCCAGCAATTGCACTACTGGGTATTTACCCTAAAGATACAAAAGTAGTGATCGGAAGGGGCATGTGCACCCAAATGTTTATAGCAGCAATGTCCACAATAGCCAAACTATGGAAAGAACCTAGATGTCCATCAACAGATGAGTGGATAAAGAAAATGTGGTATACATATACAATGGAATACTATGCAGCCATCAAAAGTAATGAAATCTTGCTATTTGCAACGACGTGGATGGAACTAGAGGTATTACGCTTAGCGAAATAAGTCAATCGGAGAAAGGCAGCTATCATATGATCTCCCTGATATGAAGAAGTGGAGATACAACATGGGGGGCTTGGGGGGTAGGAAAAGAATAAATGAAACAAGATGGGATCGGGAGGGAGACAAACCATAAGAGACTCAATCTCACAAAACAAACTGAGGGTGGCTGTGGGGAGGGGGATAGGGAGAGGGTGGTGGGGTTTTGGACACTGGGGAGGGTATGTGCTATGGTGAGTGCCGTGAAGTGTGTAAACCTGGAGATTCACAGACCTGTACCCCTGGGGCTAATAATACATTATATGTTTATAAAAAATTAAAAAATTAAAAAAAAAGAAACATCGGGGGATTTAAGTGACTTTTGAAGCACTTCAAACTTTTGTTTACTGAGTCAGGAAAAAAAAATCACAATGGTTAAGGAAGAATTGAAAGGTAGACAAGAGGTGAGAGGTTCCTTTCACTGGTTCTCGAACTTCGTGATGCTGCACAGAACCAGTTGATTGATTCTGACTCAGTATAGCCAGGAGTCTATAATATTAACAAACATGCTTTCATCATCCTGATACAGATCATTCTAGAAGCAAACATTGAAATCAGTACTGTTTCTTTGACAGTGTGATAGAAGTTGACAATGTGCTAAATTCTTTTTGAAAGTTGAATTTTTTTTTTTTGAATAAAAGATGACCTGTTATGACATCATCTCATGTCTAAGGGCACAAGAAATGGCCTGAATGGCCCATGCATTAGTGTGAGCCTTTCCCATTAACTCTGTGCTTTGTTTAGTGGGAAATAATTTCACCATAAGCAATGACCACCATTTAGCATTCAGTTTCTTTGATTTGGGGGCAACATACATTTTACTCCTAATTGCACATCCACTATTGTTATTAGCAGTCTTTCAGTCAATGTTGCTTACCACCAGCACCAGCTACATTCCAGTGTTCCAGAGGTGTTTCAGATTCTAAAGTGACTTATCATTTCCTCCTCCAAATTCGTGGTTCAGATTTTGTTCTGGTTTAAAAGATAGAGTAGCCAGGAATCAGGAAACTTGCCTGGCTTTTCAGTCACTGATGGGGTAACTTTTGTTCATCAAGTCAATAATATGGGCTGTTGCTCAACAAAATGATGTTATTTATGAATTCTAAAATTTTACTCTCTTTTTTTTGTATTCTGGTTTAGTCTAGTCTGCTCTATGTTCTCTTCTATTTTATCTTGAGCACTAAAGTGGGACTAAAAATAATTATAATCACAAACAGAAATATGCTTCCAGAATGTCACCGTTTTGAGTGCATTTGTCATTGGACATTAAATGTAGCTTAATTTCTAGGTTTAGGAATTTGTCATTAGGTTAGGATTTTTTTTAGGTCCAGTAACCAGATGGCAGGATTGTTAGGAATTTTGCCAAGTAAAATTTTGTTTGAAGGCTATGATATTTAGTTTTTATGTCTTAGATTTGTTAACCCTCTCTGAAGCTCTTTGCCAAAACCTTCAAAGTCTCCTGGTACCATAAGATAGACCACCTGAGAATAAGATATTATGAAGACCTAGGATATAGAAACCATCCCTATATCCTGTAAACCTTAGTAAACAATGTCTTCTCTATGTGAGTAAGGAGTCTAATGTGGGACTCCATCCCAGGACTCTGGGAACATGACCTGAGCTGAAGGCAGATGCTTAACCAACCGAGCTACCTAGGTATCCCGAGTCATTTCTTATTTGTTGATGGAACTCATTTTGAAAGCAGTCTGTCAGTCCCTATCTTATAAAGCAAAGATTCAGGATAGGGGAATGGAAACGTCAATGTTTGGATAAAGCTGACAAAAAACAAGTTAACTATCTTTCTCCCCACACCTTCTTAAATGGTGCATGCAAATTTGAAGTAGCTAACATCACAAAAGCAGTTAAGAAAATAGCTTGCAGGAAATCAAGGGAATTGTAATAATCTGGGGGAAAAGCATCTGTTCTAGTTCACAAGTCTCACAAAACATTGTTTGTGAGATTTCTTTTCCATTTCACTTACTGTATTTTTTTTTTAAAGATTTTATTCATTTATTTGACAGAGAGCGAGAGATCACAAGTAGGCAGAGAAAGAGTGGGAAGCAGGCTCCCGCTGAGCAGAGAGCCCGATGCGGGGCTCCATCCCAGGACCCTGGGATCATGACCCAAGCCGAAGGCAGAGGCTTAAGCCACTGAGCCACCCAGGTGCCCCACTTACTGGATTTTTTAATATCAAGTGTTTTTCTTTAAAAAATCCTTATTTTGAGATTGCTATCAGGATGCAACTAGGAATTCATTGGTACTATGTTTAGGGAGTCTATCTTTGGGTTATTAAATTTAAGTTTTAACAGGGGATTTCACTTTTTTTTTTGTGGGTAATGATTTTTTGGCTTTGAGTGGTCATTTTTTAATTGCCCTAGAAGATGGAAGTCCTAAATATAAGGAAGCTTCAATGCATTTTAAGATAAATGGATGATTCATTGATCCTCTAAATACCTAATATGTTGAAATTTTCAGGAAGCATTGTTTTACTGGTCAATTAAACTAGATGTAGTTAACTTGTTTTGCAAAATGAAGGAAGATCTGAAAAATTAGGTGTGAACTAATATTTTAATGAAACAATGTTGCCTAAGGTTTATTCACATACAATGTATTGGAATCATGATAACTCAATCTGCCATTACTTTAAGCAATAATTACCACGTGTTTACATGGCACTTGATAACTTTCAAAGCTATTTCATAATGTCATTACTAATGACATTTACAAGTGAAGAGCAACTTTTATGTTTTAAAAGGTGGCCCAGGACTCTGGGTTTCCAGTCCAATATATAAGGAATTTAATAATCACCACTCTGTCGTGATTGCTCAGTTAGTCCTCAGCTGAGCAAACTGATATTAATAATTCCTCTTAGGTCCATAAAATAGGTGGGGTCATGGTGCCTCTAAACTGCCCCTAAAACTGAAGAGACAAACAGAAAATCAAGTTATTAGAGCAGAAAGATATATGCAGAAATTTCTACAGGAATAGTGCTGGGGAGGAAAACATGAACTATAATTGATGAATTTCTGCAGGCTCAGTATGGCAAGTGTAAGAGTGAAAATCTCTTAGGAGACTCAGTCATCAGGTCCCCACAACTTTGTAATTTTTACCGCCAAGAGCCCACCCTAGTTTTCTAGGTGAATATTGGAGAAAAATCTCATGGGGCTTCTAGAAGGAAGGGGGGGGCAATTTAGAAAAATACCAAAGTATTCTGTTTTCTTTTCTTTTTTTAAAGATTTTCTTTATTGATTTGACAGAGATCACAAGCAGGCAGAGAGGCAGGCAGAGAGAGAGGAGGAAGCAGGCCCTCCACCAAGCAGAGAGCCTGATGTGGGGCCCAATCCCAGGACCCTGAGACCACGACATGAGCCGAAGGCAGAGGCCTCAACCTACTGAGCCACCCAGGCGCCCCAGCGTTCTGTTTTCTTTCTTTCTTTTTTTTTTTTTTTTAAAGATTTTTATTTATTTGTCAGAGAGAGAGGGAGAGAGAGCGAGCACAGGCAGATAGAATGGCAGGCAGAGGCAGAGGGAGAAGCAGGCTCCCTGCTGAGCAAGGAGCCCGATAGGGGACTCGATCCCAGGACGCTGGGATCATGACCTGAGCCGAAGGCAGCTGCTTAACCAACTGAGCCACCCAGGCGTCCCAGCGTTCTGTTTTCTTAACAAGGTCCACCTTCAGGTAAAACTACTTCACAGAACCTAACCTGCTAGGATTTTAGCAGAGACTAACCTACCTGGAGGAAGGGAAGTACATAATTCCAGCCCCCTCTAGCTATCTAATCCTATCTAAGGGATGAAAAAACTGAGAAACCTAGTGAAATGTATGAAAAGGCAAGAAACCCAATTTGGAAAGGCTGAATAAGCATCAGAATCTGAGTTTGATTCAGCAACAATGTTCAATCAGACTAGGAATTTAAAAAATAAACATAATTAATATGCTAAGGACTTTAATAGAGGAAGTAGACAACATGCAAGAGTAGATGGATAATGTAAGAAGAGAGATGGAAATTCTAAGTAAAAATGAAAAAGAAATGCTGGAGATAAAAAACACTGTAACAAAAATGAAGAATGACTTTGATGATGATTAGACCAACACAGTTGAGGAAAGAATGTCTAAGCTTGAGGATAGGACACTAGAAACTTCCAAAACTGACAAAAGAAAAAAGACTGAAAAACCTAACTTAAAGCAGATTATCTTAGAATGTGGAACAACTATAAAAGGTGTAACATACACATAATGAAAATGCCAGGAGGAAAGAGAGAAAGGAACAGAAGCAATATTTGAAGCAATGATTGACACCTTCCCCAAAATAAGCCAGACTGACCACAGATCCAGGAGCTTTGTAGAACATCATGTAGGATAAATGCAAAACACAGATTTAAAAACAAAACCAGATCAAAAAAGATAACTAGGCATATCATATTCAAACTTAAGAATCTCAAAGTTAGGTGCAGCCACTTTGGAGAACAGTGTGGAGATTCCTTAAGAAATTAAAAATAGAGCTTCCCTATGACCCTGCAATTGCACTACTGGGTATTTACCCCAAAGATACAGATGTAGTGAAAAGGAGGGCCATCTGTACCTCAATGTTTATAGCAGCAATGGCCATGGTCGCCAAACTGTGGAAAGAAACAAGATGCCCTTCAACAGACGAATGGATCAGGAAGATGTGGTCCATATACACTATGGAGTATTATGCCTCCATCAGAAAGGATGAATACCCAACTTTTGTAACAACATAGACGGGACTGGAAGAGATTATGCTGAGTGAAATAAGTCAAGCAGAGAGAGTCCATTATCATATGGTTTCACTTATTTGTGGAGCATAACACATAACATGGAGGACATGGGGAGATGGAGAGGAGAAGGGAGTTGAGGGAAATTGGAAAAAGAGATGAACCATGAGACACTATAGACTCTGAAAAACAATCTGAGGGTTTTGAAGGGGCAGGGGGTGGGAGGTTGAGGGAGCCAGGTGGTAGGTATTATGGAGGGCACATATGGCATGGAGCACTGGGTGTGGTGCATAAACAATGAATTCTGTTACGCTGAAAAGAAATTTAAAAAAAATAGTGGCAATCAGAAAAAAAACAAAACAAAACTCAAAGTTAAAGAGACCTGAAAGAAGCCAGAGGAAAACTCATTTTATCTATAGAAGAATGGAGATAAGAACTACATTTGACTTCTCAGAAACTGTGAAAGAAGAGAATGGAGTGAAATGAAGTGTTAGGAGAAAAAAAAATTCATCAACCTAGATTTCTGTATTCTGTGAAATTATCCTTTAAAAGGAAGTAGAAATAGTTTCTCAAACAAAAACTGGGGGAGTTTGTTGCCAGTAGAAATGTCTTGTAGGGGTCATGATCTCAGGGTCCTGGGATCCAGCCCCGCCTCGGACAGGGGGAGCCTGCTTCCACCTCTCTCTCTGCCTGCTTCTCTACCTATATGTGATCTCTGTCTCTGTCAAATAAATAAATAAAATCTAAAAAAAAAAAAAAGAAATGTCTTGTAGGAAATGTTAAAAGAAATTCTTCAGAGACATGGAAAATGATGTCAGATATTCGGATATATATGAAGATTACTGGCTAAGAAATAAAGTAAGAAAAAAGGTTCATTTTTTTATCATTAATTGACCTAACAGGTAACAGTTTGTTTAAAGTAATAATGTCAATAATATATTTGATTGTGTATGATTATGTATGTATTATGTATGTATTTAATTATGTCTGCTATATATTGTATATTTTATTTATGCCACACACACATACATACTTACATATAAGCGAAATGAGAACAACAATGATACAAGGGATAGGACAGAGGAATTGGCAATATTTTGTTTTTACATGGTGCCTGCAGTATCTGTGAAATGGCAAAGTGTTATTTGAAATGGGACTTGGATGAGTTATGATGCATATTGAAAAATATAGAGTAACAATTTTAAAAGCTTAAAAAGAAGCATAATTGATGTGCTAGAGAGGAGAGAAATGGATCAAATGAAATGCTCAGTTAAAACCACAAAAGGCAGGACACCTGGATGGATCAGTCAGTTAAGCCTCTGCCTTAGGCTTAGGTCATGATCTCAGAGTCCTGCTTCTCCCTCTCCCTCTGCCTGCTGCTCCCCCTGTTTCAAAAAAATAGATCAAATCTTTTAAAAAATAAAAATAAAGCCACAAAAAGTAGAAAAAAATATTTCTAAATGCTTAGTGTCTTACTTGGGTTCAAATGGGTCTGAATTAATTGATTTTCCAATACTATAAGTGAAACTCTGGCCCTTTTAAAAATGATAAAAGTAGAATGGAATTCATAAAAAATATTAAACCATACAGTGGTGTATATGGAAAAAGTTAATAGTTTTCCGCTCATACTCTTCTTAGCCAGCTCTATCTCTGTATTGGATCACACTATGCATGCCTTCTATAGCTTGATTTTTAAAAATTGAACATATTCTTATATATCAATGCATGTAAATCTAGACCATTCTTTCTTATGGTTAACTGGCCTTTCATAATATGCAAACTCTGTCATTTGTTTAATCATCACCCTGTTAATGAGTTTTTAGATTCATAAAGAACCTTTTATTTGACGGTGGAAGTGGGGAGAAGGATGGAGAGAGCAGGCTTGGCAGGAATTATGTACATGAATCAAGTAATTAGAGAGAGATTAAATAAATTAAAGATTAATTAAGGATTAAGAAACAAGGATTAAAGAAACAAGACTGATGGTGAGGTGGGAGGAGTTGTGGAAAGTACCATGTTGGAGTGAGTTTGTTTGGGCATGACATTTGGGACAAGACTACTGCATTTTGAAACAATACCACCTACCTGTTTATGATGATGTTGTGATAAAATCATGTAATGTATATTCAAATACTTAACACCCTGCAAGATGTACTACACAAACCATTAACTACTCTTATTACCTTGCACCTGTGGAGTAACTGGAGGTATTACAGTTAGCAATATGTCTAGAAAGTAAAACATAACAGCAATTAGTCATTCTATCTTTTCCATTAATTTTTAAAAGTTATGTTTAATTATATATTTATATAAATTATTATTATATTATATAAATTTTATATAATCAGTTGCATTTCTATACACTAATAATAACTATCAAAAAGAGTAAGAAAACAATCTCATTTACAACTTCAACAAAAAGAATAAAATACTTAGGAATAAATTTAACCAAAAAGTGAAAGAGCTAGGGTGCCTGGGTGGCTCAGTTGGTTAAGTGACTGCCTTCAGCTCAGGTCATGATCCTGGAGTCCGGAGGTTGAGTCCTGCATTAGGCTCCCTGCTTGGCAGGGAGTCTGCTTGTCCCTCTGACCCTTCCTCTTTTCAAGCTCTCTCTCTCTCATTCTTTCTTTCAAATAAATAAATAAATAAATAAATAAATAAATAAAATCTTTTTAAAAAAAGTGAAAGAGCTACACCCTGAAAACTGTAAGATACTGATGAAAGAAATTAAAGAAGACACAAATAAATGGAAAGATATTCTGTCATGGATTAGAAGAATTAATGTTGTTAAAATGTCCATATTCCACAAAGCAATGTACAGATCCAATGCAATCTTTATCAAAATTCCAATGGCATATTTTATAGAGAAAGGAAGATATTCTAAAATTGTTATGGAAGCACAAAAATCCTGAGTAGCCAGAGCAATCTTGAGGAAAAAGGAGTAAACTAGAGGCATCATATTTCCTAATTTGAAATTGCAATTCAAAATTATAGTAATCAAAACAGTATGGTTTTGGCATAAAAACAGACACATAGATCAATGGAACAGAGTAGAGAGCCCAGAAATAAACTCATGATTATATGGTCCATTAATGTATGACAAAAGTGTCAAGGTTATACACTGGGGAAAGGATAATATCTTTAATAGACTGGTTGGGAAAAAGGGAGAGCTACATGCATATGAATGAAACTGGACCACTATCTTACATGATACACAAAAATCAACTCAAAATGACTGAAAGACATGAATGTCAGTTCTGAAACTTTAAAACTCCGAGAAGAAAACAGAGGGTAAGCTCCTAGACTTTGGTCTTGACAATGATATTTTGAATATGACACCAAAAGTACAGACAAGAAAGCACAAGGAAACAAGTAGGGCTACAGCAAACTAAAAAGCTTCTGACAGAATGAAACCATCAACAAAATGAAAAAACAACTTATGGAATGGGAAGAATATTTGGAAGTCATATATCTGATAAAGGATTAATATTCAAAAATTTTAAGAACTCATATAACTCAATAGAAAAGAACCTATACATGCTGATTAAAAATTGGGCAGAAGATCTGAACAGACGTTTTTCCAAAGAAGATATACAGATAGACTACAGGTACACTTAAAAGTGCTTAACATCAGTAAAGATCAGGGAAATGCAAACTTAAACCATAATAACACATCATCTCATATCTATTAGAATGAGGATCATGAAAAGTCATGAGGTAAAATGTGTTGGTAAGGATGTGGAGAAAAAGAAACTCTTGTGTTTTACTGGTAGGAATGGAAATTGGTATAGCCACTATGGAAAACAGTATGGAGATTCCTCAAAAAATTAAAGATGGTATATAATCCAGCAATTCCACTTCTGGGTATATATTCCAAAATGAGATACCTATCTCAAGGAAATGTATGTACCCTCATGTTCATTGCAGTATTATAAAAAAAAAATAAGACATAGAAACCACCTAAGAGTCCGTTTATAAATGAATGTATGAAAAACCAATATATATTACATATATATTACATATATGTATACACACATGTACAACACAATGCAATATTATGGAGGATTAAATAAGGAGAAAATCCTGCCATCTGTGAGAATATGAATGGAGCTTGAAGGCATTATGCTAAGTGAAATAATTCAGAGAAAGGTGAATACTGTATGATTTTACTTATGGGAAATATAAAAGTAATACAAACCTCAACTCATAGAAACAGAGAACAGATTGGTGGTTGCCAGAGTTGGGGGTTAGAGTAATCGGTAAAATGGGTGAAAGTCACTGAAAGGTACAAACTTCCAGTTACAAGATGAATAAATCCTGGGGCTGTAATGTACAGTATGGTGACTGTAGTTAATAATAGTATTGTATATTTGAAAGTTGCTCAGAGAGTAGATCTTAAAAGTTCTCATCACAAGAAAAAATTGTAACCATGTGTGGTGGTGGACATTAACTAAATTTACTGCGGCAACCATTTCACAATGTATACATAAATCATTTTTGTACATCTAAAGCCAATACAGTGCTGTATGTCAATTATTTCTCAATTAAAAAATAAACTTCCCTCAGTGAGGCTACGCAGATATAACTTTTGTGATTTAAAAACAAATGGCTCTAAAAACCAAAGCTGTATGTATCAGGAGATATCAACAATTATTTGCATTTTCCCTGATGACTTAGGATGTGGAGAATATTTTCATAAGCTTGGTTGCTATCTGTATATTGTCTTTGGTGAGGTGTATGCTAAGGTCTTTGGCTTATTCTTTTTAAAGATTTATTTATTTGAGAGAGAGATGCACATGTGCGTGCATTTAAGTTGGGGGAGAGAGGCAAAAGGGGAGGGAGACAATCTCAAGCAGGCTTCCCACTGAGCACAGAGCCCCATGCAGGGCTCAATTTCACGACATTGAGACTGTGACCCGAGCTGAAATCAAGAGTCAACGCTCAACTGACCAAACCAACCAGGCACCCGTCTTTGGTCTATTTTTTTAATTGAGTTGTTTGTTTTCTTATTGTTGTCTTCAGAGTTCTTTGTATATTTTGGATAATATTCCTTTTCCAGATGCGTCTTTTTGCAAATATTGTTTCTCAGCCTGTGGCTTGTCTTCTAATTTTCCTGATTATTTTCTCTTGTGGAACAGAAGTTTTTAATTTTAGTGAAGTTAAAATTATTAACTGTAATCATTTCTTTCATGGATTATGCCTTTGGTATTCATTATTGCACTTTAAATGACAGATTATATATTGGTACCACACTTCATTATGCTATTTTTTGCATATTTTCAACTATGAATTAAAAAACAAAAAATAAAGATTTTCTAATAACATCTTATTAATCCTTAAGAAAAAGATTATTGATTTTTGACTATTTTGCTTTGAAGAAAGTATTCTTGTGACTACAGAATGGCATGAAAATTTTATTTCATACTTTACTCTAATAAAAACAGAAATTCTGAAGGGGTGCCAAGGTTGTGATCCATTATTCAAGACTATCATATAAATTTATGGTGTAGAACTTAATTATGTTAAAAGCATACAAATAGCTCCTGTAATATCCTAGCTTTGTGATAATCATGGAGCGCATCCTTACAAAATACAAGTAATCATAAAGGGAAGTTATTTGTCATATGTTCACTTATATAACTTGTTTTCTAATATGTTTTCTTGAAATAAGTAAAAAATCTTAACTGAGTTGCTTCACACACTTTTAAAATTTATCTTTCTGACAGGTCTTGTGAAGAAACTACTATGTAGTTTAAGTATTGCTTCCACTTCCCATTCTTAAGGTTGAAATAATGCTTTCTGGAAATAAATTAGGGATCAATAGGAAAACTAAGTTTGGCTGTGCTTTCTAAATCTTTAGCATCAAGAGACGAATTACTACAGAACCCTGACAATTTGGAACTGGTTACTGCCTGTGATCAAAGCTTGTCTTGTAGATTTTAAATTTTGTTTGCAAGCTTTTTCTCCCAAATAAACATGAAAATATGTGGTTTAGTATGTATCATATAAATGTTGTAAAATTCTCTATAGAGTTTGGGATTGCAACCAAAGCAAAGGTTAAGGTAATACCTGGAAGGTAATCTATTTTCCTCCTCAACCCAGTGGAACTGCTCTTGTTAAGATAAATGATCTTCATGCTGGCAGACCCCGTGATTAATCTATAGTTTCATCTCCCTTGAGTTCTTTGTAGTGTTTGTATCCTTCATTCTGAAAACTTTCTTCATGTGGAGCATACTATTCTTCTGGATTTTCTCCTGCCACACACTCTCCAGATCTTTTCAGTACTTCCAATTTTTTAAAACTTGTACTCTACATGTTTCTACTATCTACTATCTATCTATCTATCTATCCATCTATCATCTTACTTACCTGCTTTACTCAAAGTCTACTGATTAAATTGTCAACTTCATCTGGAAAACAACTATACTGTGACATATAGGGCTAGTATTTTATCAGGTATTGGGATACTATAGTCCAGCCAAGTGGACACAATAAATTAACCATCCAATACATCTATCTACCTGTACCTACCCCCAAATCCCTTTCCTTGTCCATGATAAGACTTTCATTCCATAAATATTGGAGTTATTCTTGAACCCCTATTTCTGTCACACTCAACATCCAGACAAAACTTTGACTTTACTTCCACAATATATCCTGCATGGAGTGATGCATATGTTGCCATGAGAAGAGCTTGTACCACCATCATCTCTTGCCTGGAGACTATAATAACACTTACTGGCCTCCTTGTTTGTCCTCTTGTTTCTCTGTAAAGGCTATTTTGCAAACAGTAGGCACTGTGATTCTAAAGGCAATGAAATGCTGACTCTGTTCATCTTCATTTCAATCTTCTGAAATAAAATGAGAATTTTTTGTTCTAGGCATATCCTTACATAGCCTGGTCCCTGCTGGCTCCTCTGATCTCTCATGTTCTCAATCCCTGTGGGCCTCCTTGCCATATCTTGGAAGTGCAAACGTGTACTCCTGTACTTGTCTCAAAATCCTTGCATCTGCTATTGTTGGTGCCTTGACTTCTCTTCCCAGATGCTCACGTGGCTTGTCCTCTCACCACATCAGGCCTGACTACCCTGTCTAACATAGTATTCCATGACGATTGCTTCTGATCTTCCTCGTCTTCTTGTTTCCCTCCTTTCCATCCTTCCTTTCATTTCCCTTAGGGGAATTCCCTTGCTGTCATGGAACTGACAGATGTCTCCAGTCCCTGGAATGCCTTTTAAAATGACTGTTATATAGAAGTGATTAGTGTGAACCCCCAACCACCTATGATTTTACTTTTTTTCCCAGAGCTCTTATTTCTATTTGATGTTATTGAATATAATTATATATTTACTTATTTTTATCTGTCTGCCTCACTAGGATGTAAGCTCCATGAAGTCGGACTTCATGAAGTCGGGCTTCATCTGTCTTGACTTTTGTGTCCTCAGAGCAGAGAAGACTGTTTGCACAATACGTGCTAGAAACTGAATGGGTATTAGAGCTATGTCCTGAACCATCCCCTTTGGCAGTGATTGTACGTTGATCAGAGGCTGATCAGGCCATGGAGTAATAAAATCCTTTAAAAACTCAAAGCTGGAATAATGTACTACATGTTGGTTAATTGAATTTAACCAAAAAAATAAAAAATAAATAAAAAATAAAAGCTAAATTTTCATTAGGAAGAGACACTTCAAGGGAAAAAGTCTACAAATAATCCTCCAGTTGTTCATTCATGCAACACATCTCTTTTTGCCCACTTGTTATCTGAAAAGTCCTGTAATGGATCTCGCACAGAGAAGGAAGAAGGAAGATAAATAAGGAATTGATGGCAAGTAAAAATTCTATGCATATAATTGTGGGTAGCAGCAAAAGTCTAGAATCCCAAATAGTCTTAAAACTTTCATTTTACCCTTACTAAGTCTTTAAACTAGGCCAAAAAACCAAATAAATAAATAAGTAAAAGCATTTTCTTTTCTAGCTAAGCATAATTATTTTCATAAACTCCTGAGTTCATTTGGGCCTGTCTGCCTATAGTTCTGGTAAAAGTTTTATTTCAAACAGTTTTGCTATAATGGGGAGCAGAGGAAAAGTGTCAGTAGCTAGAGGAAGATAGGGTCAAAGCATCTAAAAGAATGGGTTAACTATGGTAGGATGTTTGACGCTGGTGGGAATAATAAGAAATTTAGCTCTTAAGCACCATAAGCTTTCATCTCACTGATTTGGGGATATACACTGGGCCGTAGTGGATCTTTCTCCAACCAAAATGTCTCCCTTTTTTTCTGATGGTTTTGAGCTGAGAAGGATTACTCAGTCCAGTACCCACGGTTTTACAGATAAGAAAGCCAAGATGCAAAGAAAGCATATACCATCTTCTCCTTCATAGACTGCTCCTGTCAGTTCCTAACCAGGTTTTTCACACCCTCTGTGCTTCCAAGTCATTCTGCACACTGAAGCCAGTGATTTTCACAAAATGCAGGTCGGGGATTGGTCTGCTCCTACGGCCAATCTCTTTGCACCTGGGGCCCAAGCTTCAGATTTCAAGTTCCAGTGAGCAATTATTCCATTAAATTTAATTGATATGTGATTTGGTTTTTTGTTATTTATAGAAATAAAGTTATGGATTAAGTTAGTACATGCTACTTTACTTGAAAAGAAAAAAAAATATGGTACTTCTCACTGGTTCTAGAAAATTGTTGTACTTGAGAATCACCCAGAAAACTTTTTAGAAGTCTCAGTGCCTGATCCCAAAGTCACCATCGGATCTGGCCCCTGCCTACTTTCTAAATCTCCTCTTCTCCCTTCACCATAGCTCCCTGTACTTAGTCACTAGGCCTCTTTCTCTTCCCAGAACATACCACGCTCTTTCCTGGCTCAGGGCCTTTGCATTTGCTGCTTACGTCTGTCAGGAATTTTCTTCCCTCCTGATTGTATATGTAATCCCGATTTTCTCTTCAAAGACATCTCTTATTATTTACTTAGTTAGCTTTTCTTGACCCAGCTGATTACATGAGGACCCTTTGTTACATGCTTTCCAGGACTGTTTATTGTCTTTCACTGCAACCCAGTGTGTAATTAATTGTGTGCTCCCTTGCCAGGTGATTAATGTTCCTTTTTCCCACAGGACTGAGATCTACATGAGCATAGTATAGGGTCAGACTCTGGTTTTTGTTTGTTTGTTTGTTTTTCTTTTTTGGTACTTAAACAGTGCTTAGAAGAATTGCTTTTTAAGCACTCCATAAATTTTTGTCAGGTGAATGAATGGATAATGAATTGCCATGGAGAAGTTTGAGTAGTTTCTGCCGGACTGATTAGACATAAAAGAAATCATGCATTTATGTGATAATTATTTCCCCGTGAACCTTCATTTTTCTCCTTTCTTTTTAAGTCTCATACTTTTCCTAGAATATTTGCAAGAGTACTGACTATTTATTACTAGGCACAAATGTCCAATGATGAGCGATACTTAAAAAGAACGTCAACATTTAAAAATTTCCAATTTTTACTTTGCTTTGTTAAAAATCATTTATACTCAAGGCTTAGATCAAATATTTCAGTTTGCATTTGCTTTGAGAATAATGATCTATTTTGTTGTGCAAATTTATTTTTTATTATGGTGTGCAATTAATTCCCATGGTCTCCTATTTTCTACTCATTCGTCTAATATCATGTGTTTTGCTATTACATTAATTAATGTGTCAATATTTCAGGAAAAAAATGACATTCTCACTGCAGATACATGTTACACATTAGTGTATATCACTAGATGTTATCGTGAGCATCTTCCCAGGGTTGCTACCTCTTATTCCCTTTGCTTTCGATTTTATTATTTGTTTGGTGGCTTTTCTTGCTTGAGTCACATTCTACAGTTGGGTTTCATGCATTTGTTAAACCCCTGGGTATAAGGAGATATTAAATTTCATTGGGTGGAAGGATTTATTTTTGCTAGTGCCAACTAACTTCAGTCCTTTACTCCAGTATAAAACATTCTTTAAGCAAATGATTGTTTTGATCCCATTTGTAGCTAGTATTCCTAGAATTTTTTTTATTATTTTTATTAACATATAATGTATTTTTTGTCCAAGTAATAGTAATAGTAGTAGTAATAGTAGTAGTAGTAATATTCCCAATATTGAGGATGGATGAAATGAGACTATATTCCACAGTGTGGGGAGAATATACCCGTTGGTCAGTAAATTTGATCTTTTTCTTTTTGTATGACACCTGATGAAGCCCAGGCCCACAGAAACCCATATAAATACACTGTCAGAGCTGGGGCCCCATGTCTTTGACCTCTACTTTCCTATTCTACTGTATTTCATTAAGTAATTAAAAATTTTTGCTTTAAAGGAAAATGAAATTATAGAATAGGTTGATAAGTGCTGTGTTGGTTGAATAGAAGAAAAAAAAACCTTGAATGATATATTGATTTTCTTTCTTTTTTTTTGTCATGTAATTTTTTTCATTTTATTTCTTTTCAGTGTTCCAGCATTCATTGTTTATGCACCACACCCAGTGCTCCAAGCAATACGTGATTTTCAATGATGCTTAAAACTTGTTATACATTAGAATTGTCTGAGAAGCCTTTAAAAAAATCTTAATGCACAGGCTGTATTCCATTTCGATTAAATCACTATATTTGAGGCATGAATATTTTTTATTACTTTGTATGTGGTTTCAAACACAGGATTTGCTGAAATTCTACTGAGATTCTCCAGACTGCCTCTAAGATCATTTTTAAAGGTATGCTCTTTTGTTAACAGATCAGGTATCATGGAGAGTGTATTTTTTAAGTGTCTTTTTTTGGGTTTATTTTCTGATATATTTTCCCTTCTCTTTATAGAGAAATATAAGCCAGCTCTCACATTAGTGACCTCATCACCATCACTAACTTCAATCTGCTGTATACCAAAGAGGTCAATGGCTTTTTTCTTAGTGTGCATCTCTACATGCTTTTTTCAAATGAACCCTGCAAATATATCACAGAAGGTCTTTTCTTTCAATAAGGACATGTTATACACATTTAATTCAACAGGCTTTAATTATCTTTGGTTTAATCCCTCAATTAACTTTGTCCCTCTGGTATAAATCCAGGCTTTCTGGACCAGGAGTGACAGTCTTCCCAGGAGATGGCATTGTCCTTTGCATGTTTAGCTAGAGATTTGTGTGGTAATATGCCTTGATATTTTAGGAACATGAGGGTGATGATTGGGAGGAGTCCAGTTTGGACTTCTTGGTTACTTAAAATAGTAACAGGGCTTTTGATTTTGCGATTGTTTTTTTTTTCCCCCCACACATCAGGATTTCCTATAAGCAATTGGGAGCTGTCAGCATTGTCAATGTATCACTGTTTTATCTCTGCCTTTTTCTGTATTTTCATATAGGATCAAGCAGGGTCTGCAAGCAATTACTTCATTTATATTACCACATTTTATTATATTTTTATTATATCATATTATCATACATTATTTTTATTATTTACCAGTTGAGGTTCTGAGGAAATGATCTGCACATCTTTTTCTATAGTAGAAGAATGTCATGGGTTTACACTTCAAGTATTTACTACCTACAGTCAGTATCCAGATTGTAGTGGTTATGTAGTTGTTAATCCTTCTACCCCTCCAAGGATTCTTAGTTTAACCTTTAATTTTTTTAATTGATGTCCTCAGTCTGACTTATTCACTATCATAATAGAAATGAATACAATTGTGTTCTCTGTAAAAAAAAACAAAACAAAACAAAAATAACTCTCTTTGATAACCTGTTATTTAAAATATCTTAAAATGGTTAATTATTCATTATTTCTACACCTTTTAAATTAATATGTATTTATATTTATGATATAACCCTGGTTGTTAAAGAGAACTTGTAAAACAGATAACCTTAAAGAAAAAATCAAATCCTACTGGGCAGATGTAAGCTAGTTGAAATTACTTTATTTTAACTGTACATAAACATAATTATATCTACAAAAATAATTTTCTGCATACTGTGTTGTAGGCTGTCTTATTCATATTTAACATATCATGTATTATGAACATTTTTTATCTTCTTTTATAACATGATATTTAGTGACTATATGATATTCCACTGTGTGGGTATACTATTATTTATTTAAGTAATATTCTTACTAGGTATCTAGTTGGCTCCTGATATTTTTGGTATTATCAGTAATCCTCTAATAAATATCCTTGTTTATAACTTTATTTATTTATTTATTTATTTGAGGGAAAGAACAGCGGGAGGGGCAGAGAGAGAGGGAGAGAGAGAATCCTCAAGCAGGCTCCCTGCTGAATGCAGAGCCTGACTCAAGGCTGGATCTCAGGATCTGAGATCATGACCTGAGTCAAACCAAGAGTCAGCCACTTAACCAACCAACCACCCAGGCACCCCTCAAGTTCTTCTGTTTTTAATGAGCTCTCTTGTCTCTTTTCTCTCTCTACATATCTACCCCTGGTCTCTTGTCTTTCTGTTTCACATTTCTTAAAAGTTTATTCTATACTTTTGAAATTTTCATTTACTTTTCAACTCATAGTTCCCTGACTACAACTCCTGCCTCCCAGCTGAAACTGTTTCCTGTAAGGTCATGGTCGACTGCTTTGGGATCACCATATTGGGGTATATAGGTTCAGTTCTACAGAATTTGGAGGTGAGTTACCACACCTAAGAGTTCTGCAGAGCACAATTTCTACAACTGGACCTAGTGAAATGGTCTACCCAATTGCCAAGGGTAATGCAGTCTTTCTAGCCTAGCCCTTACTGGCCTTGTTTTGTTTTTTTTTTTTTTTTTTTTAAGATTTTATTTATTTATTTGACAGAGAGAGATCACAAGTAGGCAGAGAGGCAGGCAGAGAGAGAGGAAAGCAGGCTCCCTGCTGAACAGAGAGCCCAATGCGGGGCTCAATCCCAGGACCCTGAGATCATGACCTGAGCCAAAGGCAGAGGCCTAACCCACTGAGCCACCCAGGCACCCCCTGGCCTTGGTTTTGAAAACTGCTAAGCACATCCACTTATTATTCCTATGGCTTCATTATTCTACTCTCTCATTCTATCCATCTCTCATTTTTGGTGTTCTCTGGGATTTGGTCACCGGCCCACTTCTCTTCTCTTTCCATCCATTCTCCTTGGAATAGCTCTTCTGTATGCTACCTATGCCTTTAGGTACCCTTAGCCTTAGCTACATAGGAATAGGTGGTATATAGCATATAGTTGAGATGTCCCAGGAATATATAGCTGGAGTGAGAAGTGGGCTGTGTTAGTCAGCTCTGACTTCCCTAATAAGATACTAGACAGCTTAACAAACAGAAATTTATTTCCTCACAGTTCTGGAGGCTGGGAAGTCCAAGATCAAAGTGCTGGCCAATTTATCTCCTCGTTAAAGCTCTCTCCCTGGCTTTCAGATGGCCAACTTCTTGGCATCCTTGCACTGGAAAGAGAGAGAGCAAACTTTTTGGTATCTCTTCTTTTAAGGACGCTAATCCAATTATATCAGGGACCTACACTTCTGACCTCATATAACATTAATTAATTCCTTATAGATTCTATCTCCAAATACAGTCACACTGGGGGAAATTTTGGGAGGACACAATTAAGTCCATATCATGGTCCAGTGACTAAATTCTGGAGTGCACCTGGATCTTCATGATGTTCCAATTTGAAACTCAGCTATCTGCCGGTCACCTACAGCTAGAAGTCCCACAGGCATCTCATAGTCTATATAACCTAAACTAAAAACAGCTCTTCATCATTCTTTCAAGATAAATCCTGGCAGAATCTCTGACCCATATTTCTCCCTCAACTCTATATCAAGCTGAGCTGATTTTACTTCCCTCATTATTTTGAATATATCTTCTTTTGAATATGTCTTTGTTGGTGTCCTCATCATTTCTTCCCTGGCCCAATGTGAAAATTACTTTACTGGTTTTCTGCTCCCCATCTCACCCCTGCCAGACTTATACATAAAATGGTGATTTTTTCCATCACTCATAATATAAATCTCAAACTCCATCATGTTGCATAAAAGGCTTCCATTATCTTTTTTTTTTTAAGATTTTATTTATTTATTTGACAGAGAGAGATCACAAGTAGGCAGAGAGGCAGGTAGAGAGAGAGGAGGGAAGCAGACTCCCTGCTGAGCAGAGAGCCCGATATGGGCCTCCATCCCAGGATCCTGGGATCATGACCTGAGCAGAGGCAGACACTTTAACCCACTGAGCTACCCAGGCACCCCGGCTTCCATTATCTTATACCACAATTTTATCTAGTCTAATGGTTCTCAAGATTTTATGTGCACAATAAACTCTTCTTGGAGCTTGATGAAATATAGATGCTCATTACCAATCCCCCAGATCTTTATGTGATAGAGCTAGATTAGGACATAAGAGTCTGTAATTTTATCAAGATCCTCAGGTGACTCTGATACATGTGATTCCTCCACATTAAGCATCATAGATCTCGTCTTTTTTTCCCATATTTTTGGCTCTGGGAACACATTCATCATTACATTTGTCACACTGTAATTATTTTTTATGTGTTAATCTCCATATGTTGGGCCACAACGAGACTTAATGTGGGCCCAAAGACACAATGAGGAATGAAATCAGAGATCTCTGACTGGCATAACAAGAGTGTCCGCCCATGGAAATGGGTACACCCTTGAATGATGACCCCTTCAGTCTGGTTGCATGAAGGCCACTGTGCTTCTCAGAGTCCAGTCAGAAAACATAAAACATCTTAGGTATTGCAAATATGGGGGATACCAGACAGAATGGATTACACAGATGTTGAAAGGCTGAAAGAGGAAAGCAACAACAACAACAACAATAAACACTAAGAAGAACCTACCATTCCTAGGATTGAGTTAACCTAGGACTTACAATGACAAAAAAGCAGTTACAATCCTGTACCTGGGCTGACACAAGAGTTAGCAGAAACTAGAAGATTGGACAGCACTGCTTAGAAGGTATTTAGACTTCCAAGGAGGCCCGCTGGATGCCGAGGATTTGAAAAGAGGCTAGTGTCTGGCTTTTGTTGTTGAAGTGAAGCTAGCAGGAACAGGAACACAGGAAGTGAGTTTCTTCTTCCCAACCCTGCCCTCCAATAAAACCAGCTGTCAGGGGAGTCTGAGAGATGTAGCTGGCAAACCCAAGCCCCACATCACAGAGCAGAATCTAAGGGGAGGGTTGGGTCTGAGGACCAAACACAGTCAAAAAGCAGTGTGGTCAGCTAGCTGGTAAGTGCTTCATCCCCTGACCTGGAGGTTTCTCCCTGAAAACCAAATGTCAGGAGCATCTCCCTGAGAAACATGGGAGGCTCTGGGGAGCCACAGCCTCTCACACTGTGTGAACTGGGTATTATCCCCAATTCACAGATGAGGAACCTGAGGCACAGAGAGGTGAAGCTCACGCATTATGTTATGGAATTGGGACCTCACACCTGGATGTTTCAGCCTCTCAACACCAAAGCATTCCATCTCAGTCAGCTGCTTTGACTGCGCAAGTTCCCCTTCTCCTAATCAGACTGCTTTCTTGCAGGGTAATCTTCAGCGAAACACATGGTAAGTTCTCAACACAGTATAGACTTGAAATGTCATTTGTTATATGTCATAATTCCAAACAAGAGTCTTTTTTTTTTTTTTTTAGAGGTGCCTGGGTGGCTCAGTTGGCTAAGCGTCCAACAATTGATTTCAGCTCAGGATATGATCTCAGAGCCATGAGATGGAGCCCCGAATCTGGCTCTGCACTCAAATGCAGAGTCTGAGATTCTCTTCTTCTCTCTCTGCCCCTCCCGCCAAGCACATATGTGCACGTACATGCGTGCTCTCTCTAAAATAAATAAATAAAATCTTAAAACATCTTTTTTTAGTAATTCTGTTATTATTATTTTAAAAATGTTTATTGAGGTAAAATTGGCCTGCAACATTATACTAGTTTCATGTATATGATGTAATCGATCATTCCATATCTGTATGTATTGCAAAATGCTCACCACAGTAAGTCTAATCAACATTTGTCATCATACATGGTTACGTATCTCTTTTCTTGTGATGAGGACTTTAAAAATGTACTCCCTGAGCAACCTTCAGTATGCAGTACAGTATCATTATCTATTGTCAGCATATAGTACATTATATCCATGGGACATTTACTTTATAACTGGAAATGCGTGGCTTTTGACTCCCTTCACCTTAACAAGAGTATTTAATCTAAATGTGTTTAACACTAAAATAAAAATTTTAGTTCTCAGTCTCAACACTTCTCATCATACTTTCTTGTTAGATAATCATTTGCTATTATAGAATGAGGTCTTTGAAGGAGAACACAAACTTTTTCTGTGGGGATTTGAAAGTGCAATGTTTTAAGAAAGAATAATGATATTCACCATAATAACCATTTAGAGGGATAAAGTTTTCTAGAAAATTCTGTTTTTTGTTTTTGTTTTGTTTTTGTTTTTGTTTTTAAAGAAAATTCTAGATAAATAACAACTATTTTTTAGCTGGCACTAATTATCAGAGTGCAGCAGTTTAGAAGAAGCACTGGACTGGGATTCAGAAATCTGGTGTTAGTTCTAATTCTCCTGCTTTGCAGCTCTGTCTGCAAAGTGTGCGAGTATCTCCATGCTCTCACTCTCAACTATAGCCTGGAAATCATACTCTGAGAGACAAACTGAAGGTTTTGGAGGTGGGGGTGGGGGGTGGGGTGAGCCTGATGGTGGGTATTGTGGAGAGCATGTATTTCATGGAGCACTGGGTATGGTGCACAAACAATGAATTTTGGAATACTGAAAATAAAACAGAATAAAATAAAATAAAATAAACTATATAGGATTGTTTTTAGAATCAAAGATTATGAGATTGATTTAAGTAATCTTTAAGATGCCTTTCCAGCTCTCAGAGTCTATAAGGTGTATCTAAAAGTACTTCATATTTCAATCTGTAAAGAACTACTCAAATGGAAAGACTTGTAGGATAAAATGAGACATTGTGGTATTTAAATCATTGCAGTGTCCTGTCTTTAACTTTTTTTTTATATTGACATAACATTATATTAATTTTCAGACATATGAGGTAATAATTTGAATGTGTATCTATTGCAAACATTCTGTCCAGGACTTCATATGAACAAAAATACTTTATTTTAATTTTAAGACAGAGTTAAAGGGATTAAGTGTACCCGATCCAAGATAATAACAATTATTTAAGAGGAAGTTATAATTTATTTGAAAAGGATTTTTTTTCATTGCATGTTCCCCAGTCCCCTTTATATTAGCTTCGTTTGAAATTACTCCTTGGATTTGGTACACTTGACACATTGAATAAAGATGAAAAAGGCAGAAAGAATGCCTTGTCCCCATCGTGCTAATGTGCTTTCAAGCAGGTAATGACTAACTGGCACACGGCATCCTGCAGGAACCACACATTGTGCTTGTAGCCGTATTCCCAAATTCCACTCAGGAAGTGGGAAAGTGGTTCTTCAGTGCCAGAGGAAGCACAAACAATGCCGTTCCTGTTGCATTAGGTAGTAAAATAAAAGAAGAAAAGGGATTTCAAAGACTGAATTCTAATGTTATTTTTGCATTAAAAATATATATGTACAATTATATAATTTCCTATAGGTTTACTTAGAGACTGAGGCACTGAAGAGTTTGAGTGGCACTGGCAGATGCATGGGAGATGATCTAGGTGGTTGCTTGGATTTGTTGGATGATGCTGTTATCAAGGAGAAAGCTGGAGATGAAAAGCAGGTGGTGGGGATGGGAACCTTCCAGAAAATTTAATGTCACTACCCAGTAAAAAGAATTCTGAAGATTAAACACTTGAAGATTAGAGGCCTAACTTGTAAAAGTTAACTTATTTTCAATACGTTCTGTGTACAAACTCCACAATCCCTACAGTGGGCATGGGAGTCAGCTGACATGGACAGAGCGTCAGGTACTGAGGAGAGAACGAACACAGTGGTGAGAGATTAGGGGACCACTATGTGTGAGAAATGCAGGGCAGGTGAGCTGTTAAGGGAAGAAGTTAGAGAACCTTGGGGCCAGGAGGGTCCCAGTTTGAACCACTGGTTGGGCTTTAACCAGCAAGAGTAGGCCCACCATAGAGAGAGGAGCACAGGCACCAGCATTTGCCTCTTACTCACTGGTGCTCAGGTTCTGGCAAAGTTACTTCCTTTTCAATGCTCCACTTCCCCATTGTAAATGGGAATCATTATGAGGTATGGGGTTTAAATGACAGAACATATGCAAAACCTTCTTTTAGAACATAGACAACTGTTAATAGAAGATAAAATAGTTGCATTGATTGCTTTTATTCACAATAAAAGGCAGAATTAGGTCAACAGATAGAATTTACAAGGTGATTTTGGTTCAGTATAAAAACTATGGCAATGATGAACTTGCTCTAAATCTACCTGACTGCATCTACAACTTCCTAAATGAAACAAAGTAAACAGCATGTGCACATTTGTCTCTCTCTATATTTGTAAATATCCATCAACACATATCTTTTCAGGGCCTATTATGTCAAGGAAGTATAGAGTATGTAATATGTAGCATTAAAAGTTAGGGTTCATGCTCTCAAAAATTTACTAATCCCGGAACATCCTGAAAATTTAGTAAAAACAGCATTTCCACAAGAACATAGCAGCATCTATACAATGATTCAACAAGTTAAAATTTTTTTTTGTAAACCTATCTTCTAGGACACCAGGGCTTGGGTTGAGCCATCAGGATCAATAACATTTTAATTTATATAAGAAAAAACAGAAAAGTTCAGATTTCAATTACACAACTATAAAAAACCCTTTCTATATTTTGTGTAATCCAGGGGTCTCACTGTCTAAGACTCTGAAAATTGATCCTTTATCCATCTGCTCAAAAATTTAAAGAAAAAAAGAAATCCATAGAGATTTTTTCGATGAAAATGATCTTGAGTAGTCAGTATCAGTGTTATATTAATTTTTCTCTTCTTAAATATATTTCCCTTAGGGCAGAATTAAATGTCAATGAACCCTACTCTCAAAAGGGAAATTTATACTTTTTCTAAATTATTTATCTTATACCATTTTTTTCTTTTTTGAGATAATTGCATTTTTCCTAAAAATGAAAAATTTCTCTCACTTTTTTCAAGTCTTTTATTGAATGTATTTCAATGAGGATTACTCTGGCCGTGCTATTTAGTTACACATGCTCTGCTCTCTGCCCTTCTTGTCACCCTCATTTAGCTTTCTTTTTCCTTTTCACTGTTATCTTCAATATGTGGTATAATTCCCTTGTTTATTATATTTATCATTTCTCATTTATCTGTCCCTGGAGAAAACAAGCTTCTTGGCTTTGGTTTGGGCAATGATTTTTTGGATAGGACAACAAATACAAAAATAATAAATTAAAAATAAACAAATGAGGAGCTCCTGGGTGGTTTAGTCCATTAAACATCTGCCTTCAGCTCAGATCATGATCTCAGGGTTCTGGAATCAAGCTCCACATCAGGCTTCCTGCTCAATGGGGAGTAGGCTTCTTTCTCTCCATCTGTCCCTCCTTCCCGCAACCCCCTCCATGCTTTCTCTCTTTCAAAAATTAAAAAAAAAAATATATAAACAAAGGGGATTGCATTAAACTAATAAGTTTCTGCACAACAAAGAAAATAATCAACAATCAACAGAGTGAAGAGGCAACCTTCAGAATAAGAGAAAATATTTGCAAACCACGTATCTGATAAGAGGTTAATATCCAAATTAAATAAAAATAAGGAACTCCTGGCTTAGTAGTGAAGCAAAAACACAACAAAAAACAAATCAAATAAACTGATTGAAAAGGACCCGAATAGACATTTTTCCAAGGAATATGTACAAATGACCAACAAGTACAAAAAAAAAGTGCTCAACATCACTTATCATCAGGGATGTAAATTAAAACCACAATGAGATGTCAATTCATATTATTAGAATGACTTTTATCCAAAAACCAAGAAATTACAAGTATTGGTAAGACTATGGCAGAAAGGAGATGATGGTACATCATTGGTGGGAATGTAAATTGGTTCACCCATTATGGAAAAAAGTACAGAGGTTTTTAAAAAAATTGAAAATAGACCCACCATATGATCCAGCAATACCACTTCTGGGTATATAGCCAAAGGAAATGAAATAAAGACCTTGAAGAGATATCTGCACTCCCATGTTCATTGCAGCATTATCCATAATAGCCAAGACATGGAAACAGCTTGTCTGTCAATGGTTGAATGGATAAAGATTATATAATGGAATATTATTCATCATTAAATACAATGAAATCCTGCCACTAGGACAGCTTGGATGAACCTGGAGGACATTATGCTAAGTGAAATAAACCAGACAAATACTGTGCAATCTCACTTATATGTGGAATCTTAAATAGTCAAACTAATAGATATTAAATATCTATGAGTTAATGAGATCTATGAGATCTTAAATAGTCAAACACATAGAAGCTAAAAGTAGAATGGTAGTTTTCAGGGGCTAGAGGGAGGGAAAAAATAGGGAGAACTTGGTCAAAGGATGCAAAGTTTCAGTTATGTAAGATGAATAAATTCTAAGACTTAATATATAGCAATAGGACTATGGTTATCAATACCATATTGTATATTTGAAATTTACTAAGAGGGCAGATGTTATATGTTTTTACCACACACAAAAAAGGAAGAAAGAAAATGGTAACTATGTGAGGTGCTACATATGTTAATTAATTTAATTGTGATAAATATTTTACAATGTATAAATATATGAAAACATCAGGTATACACTTTAAATACAATTTTTTTCCAAAAAAAGAGAAAAAATAGAATTAAAGGACCTATTGAAAATTTAATTAGTCCAAACAAGTTTCCATTGTGTGGCCTGACATGATGTTAATCACATAGGCTCTGGAGTTTTGAGGGGATACATTTGACCCTTTTACAGATCACGTTTTTCTAAAGGTTTAGGGCAGTTAAAAACCAGTTCCTGGAAAGCAGTTAGAAACACTTTCTTTGTGCTCTCATGGTTTCTGGTTTTATGTCCTATTATACTGAACTAAAATTTCTGCCTTACCTATTTTCTTCACTACTCTGTAAACTCTTTTTTTTTTTTAAATTTTCAGCATAACAGTATTCCTTGTTTTTGCACCACACCCAGTGTTCCATGCAAAACATGCCCTCTCTAATACCCACCACCTGGTTCCCCCAACCTCCCACCCCCCACCCCTTCAAGACCCTCAGGTTGTTTTTCAGAGTCCATAGTCTCTCATGGTTCACCTCCCCTTCCAATTTCCCCTAATTCCCTTCTCCTCTCCAACTCCCCTTGTCCTCCATGTTATTTGTTATGCTCCACAAATAAGTGAAACCATATGATAATTGACTCTCTCTGTTTGACTTATTTCACTCAGCATCATCTCCTCCAGTCCCGTCCATGTTGATACAAAAGTTGGGTATTCCTCCTTTCTGATGGAGGCATAATACTCCATAGTGTATATGGACCACATCTTCCTTATCCATTCATCCGTTGAAGGGCATCTTGGTTCTTTCCACAGTTTGGCGACCATGGCCATTGCTGCTATAAACATTGGGGTACAGATGGCCCTTCTTTTCACTACATCTGTATCTTTGGGGTAAATATTCAGTAGTGCAATTGCAGGGTCATAGGGAATCTCTATTTTTAATTTCTTGAGGAATCTCCACACTGTTCTCCAAAGTGGCTGTACCAACTTGCATTCCCACCAACAGTGTAAGAGGGTTCCCCTTTCTCCACATCCTCTACAACACATGTTGTTTCCTGTCTTGCTAATTTTGGCCATTCTAACTGGTGTAAGGTGGTATCTCAATGTGGTTTTAATTTGAATCTCCTTCATGGCTAGTGATGATGAACATTTTTTCATGTGTCTGATAGCCATTTGTATGTCTTCATTGAAGAAGTGTCTGTTCATATCTTCTGCCCATTTTTTGATATGATTATCTGTTTTGTGTGTGCTGACTTTGAGGAGTTCTTTATAGATCCTGGATATCAACCTTTGTCCTGTCATTTGCAAATATCTTCTCCCATTCCGTGGGTTGCCTCTTTGTTTTGTTGACTGTTTCCTTTGCTGTGCAGAAGATTTTGATCTTGATGAAGTCCCAAAAGTTTATTTTTGCTTTTGTTTCCTTTGCCTTTAGAGACATATCTTGAACAGAGTAGAGAGCCCACATATGGACCCTCAACTCTATGGTCAAATAATCTTTGACAAAACAGGAAAAAATATGCAGTGGAAAAAAGACAGTCTCTTCAATAAATGGTGCTGGGAAAACTGGACAGCTATATGTAGAAGAATGAAACTCGACCATTCTCTTACACCATACACAAAGATAAACTCGAAAAGGATAAAAGACCTCAGAATCCATCAGAATCCTAGAGGAGAACATAGGCAGTGACTCCTTGATATCAGTCACAGCAACTACTTTTTTTTTTTTTAATTTTTATTAATTTTATTTTTTATAAACATATAATATATTTTTATCCCCAGGGGTACAGGTCTGTGAATCACCAGGTTTACACACTTCACAGCACTCACCATAGCACATACCCTCCCCAATGTCCATAATCCCACGCCCCTCCCAACCCCCCTCCCCCCATCAACCCTCAGTTTGTTTTCTGAGATTAAGAGTCACTTATGGTTTGTCTCCCTCCCAATTCCATCTTGTTTCATTTACTCTTCTCCTAACCCCTTAGCCCCCCATGTTGCATCTCCTATCCTCATATCAGGGAGATCATATGATAGTTGTCTTTCTCCAATTGACTTATTTCGCTACGCACGATACCCTCTAGTTCCATCCATGTCGTCGCAAATGGCAAGATTTCATTTCTTTTGATGGCTGCATAGTATTCCATTGTGTATATATACCACATCTTCTTTATCCATTCGTCTGTTGATGGACATCTAGGTTCTTTCCATAGTTTGGCTATTGTAGACATTGCTGCTATAAACATTTGGGTGCACGTGCCCCTTCAGATCACTACGTTTGTATCTTTAGGGTAAATACCCAGCAGTGCAATTGCTGGGTCATAGGGTAGTTCTATTTTCAACATTTTGAGGAAACTCCATGCTGTTTTCCAGAGTGGTTGCACCAACTTGCATTCCCACCAACAGTGTAGGAGGGTTCCCCTTTCTCCGCATCCTCGCCAGCATCTGTCATTTCCTGACTTGTTAATTTTAGCCATTCTGACTGGTGTGAGGTGATATCTCATTGTGGTTTTGATTTGTATTTCCCTGATGCCGAGTGACGTGGAGCACTTTTTCATGTGTCTGCTGGCCATCTGGATGTCTTCTTTGCAGAAATGTCTGTTCATGTCCTCTGCCCATTACTTGATTGGATTATTTGTTCTTTGGGTGTTGAGTTTGCTTTCTTTATAGATTTTGGACACTAGCCCTTTATCTGATATGTCATTTGCAAATATCTTCTCCCATTCTGTCAGTTGTCTTTTGGTTTTGTTAACTGTTTCCTTTGCTGTGCAAAAGCTTTTGATCTTGATAAAATCCCAATAATTCATTTTTGCCCTTGCTTCCCTTGCCTTTGGCGATGTTCCTAGGAAGATGTTGCTGCGGCTGAGGTCGAAGAGGTTGTTGCCTGTGTTCTTCTCAAGGATTTTGATGGATTCCTTTCTCACATTGAGATCCTTCATCCATTTTGAGTCTACTTTCATGTGTGGTGTAAGGAAATGATCCAATTTCATTTTTCTGCATGTGGCTGTCCAATTTTCCCAACACCATTTATTGAAGAGGCTGTCTTTTTTCCATTGGACATTCTTTCCTGCTTTGTCAAAGATGAGATGACCATAGAGTTGAGGGTCTATTTCTGGGCTCTCTATTCTGTTCCATTGATCTATGTGTCTGTTTTTGTGCCAGTACCGTGCTGTCTTGATGATGACAGCTTTGTAATAGAGCTTGAAGTCCGGAATTGTGATGCCACCAACTTTGGCTTTCTTTTTCAATATTCCTTTGGCTATTCGAGGTCTTTTCTGGTTCCATATAAATTTTAGGATTATTTGTTCCATTTCTTTGAAAAAAATGGATGGTACTTTGATAGGAATTGCATTAAATGTGTAGATTGCTTTAGGTAGCATAGACATTTTCACAATATTTATTCTTCCAATCCAGGAGCATGGAACATTTTTCCATTTCTTTGTGTCTTCCTCAGTTTCTTTCATGAGTACTTTATAGTTTTCTGTGTATAGATTCTTAGTCTCTTTGGTTAGGTTTATTCCTAGGTATCTTATAGTTTTGGGTGCAATTGTAAATGGGATGGACTCCTTAATTTCTCTTTCTTCTGTCTTGTTGTTGGTGTAGAGAAATGCAACTGATTTCTGTGCATTGTTTTTATATCCTGACACTTTACTGAATTCCTATACAAGTTCTAGCAGTTTTGGAGTGGAGTCTTTTGGGTTTTCCACATATAGTATCATATCATCTGCAAAGAGTGATAGTTTGACTTCTTCTTTGCCGATTTGGATGCCTTTAATTTCCTTTTGTTGTCTGATTGCTGAGGCTAGGACTTCTAGTACTATGTTGAATAGCAGTGGTGATAACGGACATCCCTGCCGTGTTCCTGACCTTAGCAGAAAAGCTTTCAGTTTTTCTCCATTGAGAATGGTATTTGCGGTGGGTTTTTCATAGATGGCTTTGATAATATTGAAGTATGTGCAGTCTATCCCTACACTTTGAAGAGTTTTGATCAGGAAGGGATGCTGTACTTTGTCAAATGCTTTTTCAGCATCTATGGAGAGTATCATACGGTTCTTGTTCTTTCTTTTATTAATGTGTTGTATCACATTGATTGATTTGCGGATGTTGAACCAGCCTTGCAGCCCTGGAATAAATCCCACTTGGTCGTGCTGAATAATCCTTTTAATGTACTGTTGAATCCTATTGGCTAGTATTTTGGAGGGAATTTTTGCATCTGTGTTCATCAAGGATATTGGTCTGTAGTTCTCTTTTTTGATGGGATCCTTGTCTGGTTTTGGGATCAAGGTGATGCTGGCCTCATAAAATGAGTGTGGAAGTTTTCCTTCCATTTCTATTTTTTGGAAAAGTTTCAGCAGAATAGGAATTAGTTCTTCTTTAAATGTTTGGTAGAATTCCCCCAGGAAGCCATCTGGCCCTGGGCTTTTGTTTGTTTGGAGATTTTTGATGACTGTTTCAATCTCCTTACTGGTTATGGGTCTGTTCAGGCTTTCTATTTCTTCCTGGTTCAGTTGTGGTAGTTCATATGTCTCTAGGAATGCATCCATTTCTTCCAGATTGTCAAATTTGTTGGCGTAGAGTTGCTCATAGTATGTTCTTATAATTGTCTGTATTTCTTTGGTGTTTGTTGTGATCTCTCCTCTTTCATTCATGATTTTATTTATTGGGTCCTTTCTCTTTTCTTTTTGATAAGTCTGGCCAGGGTTTTATCAATCTTATTAATTCTTTCAAAGAACCAGCTCCTAGTTTCGTTGATTTGTTCTATTGTTTTATTGGTTTCTATTTCATTGATTTCTGCTCTGATCTTTATGATTTCTCTTCTCCTGCTGGGTTTAGGGTTTCTTTCTTGTTCTTTCTCCAGCTCCTTTAGGTGTAGGGTTAGGTTGTGTACCTGAGACCTTTCTTATTTCTTGAGAAAGGCTTGTACTGCTGTATATTTTCCTCTCAGGACTGCCTTTGTTGTGTCCCACAGATTTTGAACCGTAGTGTTTTCATTATCATTTGTTTCCATGAATTTTTTCAATTCTTCTTTAATTTCCTGGTTGACCCATTCATTCTTTAGAAGGATGCTGTTTAGTCTCCATGTATTTGGGTTCTTTCCAAATTTCCTCTTGTGATTGAGTTCTAGCTTCAGAGCATTGTGGTCTGAAAATATGCAGGGAATGATTCCAATCTTTTGATGACGGTTGAGACCTGATTTAGGACCAAGAATGTGATCTATTCTGGAGAATGTTCCATGTGCACTAGAGAAGAATGTTTATTCTGTTGCTTTGGGATGAAAAGTTCTGAATATATCTGTGATGTCCATCTGGTCCAGTGTGTCATTTAAGGCCTTTATTTCCTTGTTGATCTTTTGCTTGGATGATCTGTCCATTTCAGTGAGGGGAGTGTTAAAGTCCCCTACTATTATTGTATTATTGTTGATATGTTTCTTTGATTTTGTTATTAATTGGTTTATATAGTTGGCTGCTCCCACGTTAGGGGCATAGATATTTAAAATTGTTAGATCTTCTTGTTGCATAGTTCCTTTAAGTATGATATAGTGTCCTTCCTCATCTCTTATTGTAGTCTTTGGCTTAAAATCTAATTGATCTGATATAAGGATTGCCACTCCTGCTTTCTTCTGATGTCCATTAGCATGGTAAATTCTTTTCCAACCCCTCACTTTAAATCTGGAGGTGTCTTATGTTTAAGATGAGTTTCTTGTAGGCAACATATAGATGGGTTTTGTTTTTTTATCCATTCTGATACCCTGTGTCTTTTGATTGGGGTATTTAGCCCATTAACATTCAGGGTAAGAATTGAGAGATATGAATTTAGTGCCATTGTATTGCCTGTAAGGTGACTGTTATTGTATATTGTCTCTCTTTCTTTCTGATCTACTTCTTTTAGGGTCTCTCTTTGCTTAGAGGACCCCTTTCAATATTTCCTGTAGAGCTGGTTTGGTATTTGCAAATTCTTTCAGTTTTTGTTTGTCCTGGAAGCTTTTAATCTCTCCTTCTATTTTCAATGATAGCCTAGCTGGATATAGTATTCTTGGCTGCATGTTTTTCTCATTTAGTACTCTGAATATATCATGCCAGCTCTTTCTGGCCTGCCAGGTCTCTGTGGATAAGCCTGCTGCCAATCTAATATTTTTACAATTCTACGTTACAGACTTCTTTTCCCGGGCTGCTTTCAGGATCTTCTCTTTGTCACTAAGACTTGTCAATTTTACTATTAGGTGACGGGGTGTGGACCTTATTGATCTTGAGGGGGGTTCTCTGAACCTCCTGGATTTTGAGGCTTGTTCCCTTTGCCATATTGGGGAAATTCTCTCCAATAATTCTCTCCAATATACCTTCTGCTCCCCTCTCTGTTTCCTCTTCTTCTGGAATCCCAATTATTCTAATGTTGTTTCGTCTTATGGTGTCACTTATCTCTCGAATTCTCCCCTCATAGTCCAGTAGCTGTTTGTCCCTCTTTTGCTCAGCTTCTTTATTTTCTGTCATTTGGTCCTCTATATCGCTAATTCTTTCTTCTGCTTCATTTATCCTAGCAGTGAGAGCCTCCATTTTTGTTTGCACCTCATTAATAGCTTTTTTGATTTCAACTTGGTTAGATTTTAGTTCTCTTATTTCTCCAGAAAGGGCTTTTATATCTCCCAAGAGGGTTTCTCTAATATCTTCCATGCCTTTTTCGAGCCCGGCTAGAACCTTGAGAATCGTCATTCTGAACTCTGGATCTGACATATTACCAATGTCTGTATTGATTAGGTCCCTAGCCTTTGGTACTGCCTCTTGTTCTTTTTTTTGTTGTGAATTTTTCCGCGTTGTCATTTTGTCCAGATAAGAGTATATGAAGGAGCAAGTAAAATACTAAAAGGGTGGCAACAACCCCAGGAAAATATGCTTTAGCCAAATCAGAAGAGATCCCAAGTCTTGGGGGGGGGGTGAAGGGGATAAAAAGAGGTTCAGAAAGAAAGAAAAAAAAAATTAAAAAAAGAAAACCAATAAAGAAAAAGTATAAAAAGGAAAAATATATATATATTAGATAAACTAGTTAAAAAATGTTAAAAAAGAAAAGGGTAAAAGTTAAAAAAATTTAGCAGAAGAAGAAAAAAAATTGACAAAGAAAAGAAAAAAAAATTAATTTAACTGCAAGGCTAAAGAATCATGGGGAGAAAGCCATGAGTTCCGTGCTTTGCTTTCTCCTCCTCTGGAATTCCGCCGCTCTCCTTGGTATTGAAACTACACTCCTTGGTAGGTGAACTTGGTCCTGGATGGGTTTCTTGCTGATCTTCTGGGGGAGAGGCCTGTTGTAGTGATTCTCAAGCGTCTTTGCCCCAGGCGGAGTTGCAATGCCCTTACCCGGGGCCGGGCTGAGTAATCCGCTTGGGTTTGCTTTCGGGAGCTTTTGTTCCCTGAGTGCTTTCCCTAGAGTTCCGGAGGGCGGGAATGAAGATGGCGGCCTCCCAGTCTCCGGCCGGAGGAGCCGAGAGCCCGGGGCCCCACTCCTCAGTGCGCCCCCAGAGAACAGCGCCCAATGACTCCCGCCACCCTGGCCTCTGGCCACGCTCCGAGCTGACCGAGCCTGCAACCGGTTCAAGATATCCCCGAGCTGAGAGTCACTCCTCGGCTCTGTCTCTGTAGCTGGCTTGCCCGTTCTAATACCTGTGAGCTCTGCGACACTCAGCCACCCCCGATCCTTCTGTGACCCTGTGGGACCTGAGGCCACGCTGACCCCACCTGGGCTTCACCCTGGTTAAGCCTCTGGAGTGATGTCCCTCAGTGGAACAGATTTTTAAAAGTCCCGATTTTGTGCTCCGTTGCTCCGCCGCTCGCCGGGAGCCAGCCCCTCCCCCCGGGGTCTATCTTCCCATCGCTTTGGATTCACTTCTCCGCCAGTCCTACCTTGCAGAAAGTGGTTGATTTTCTGTTTTTAGAGTTGCTGTTCTTCTTCTCTTCGATCTCCCGTTGGATTTGTAGGTGTTTGTAATCTTTAGATAAGCTATCTAGCTGATCTCCTGCTACCTGAAGTAGTCTCAGCCTGCTACTTCTCCGCCATCTTGTTTCCTCCCCCCAGCCACTGCAACTTCTTTCAAGATATGTCTCCAAAGGCAAAGGAAACAAAAGCAAAAATAAACTTTTGGGACTTCATCAAGATCAAAATCTTCTGCACAGCAAAGGAAACAGTCAACAAAACAAAGAGGCAACCCACGGAATGGGAGAAGATATTTGCAAATGACAGGACAAAGGTTGATATCCAGGATCTATAAAGAACTCCTCAAAGTCAGCACACACAAAACAGATAATCATATCAAAAAATGGGCAGAAGATATGAACAGACACTTCTTCAATGAAGACATACAAATGGCTATCAGACACATGAAAAAATGTTCATCATCACTAGCCATGAGGGAGATTCAAATTAAAACCACATTGAGATACCACCTTACACCAGTTAGAATGGCCAAAATTAGCAAGACAGGAAACAACATGTGTTGTAGAGGATGTGGAGAAAGGGGAACCCTCTTACACTGTTGGTGGGAATGCAAGTTGGTACAGCCACTTTGGAGAACAGTGTGGAGATTCCTCAAGAAATTAAAAATAGAGATTCCCTATGACCCTGCAATTGCACTACTGAATATTTACCCCAAAGATACAGATGTAGTGAAAAGAAGGGCCATCTGTACCCCAATGTTTATAGCAGCAATGGCCATGGTCGCCAAACTGTGGAAAGAACCAAGATGCCCTTCAACGGATGAATGGATAAGGAAGATGTGGTCCATATACACTATGGAGTATTATGCCTCCATCAGAAAGGAGGAATACCCAACTTTTGTATCAACATGGACGGGACTGGAGGAGATGATGCTGAGTGAAATAAGTCAAACAGAGAGAGTCAATTATCATATGGTTTCACTTATTTGTGGAGCATAACAAATAACATGGAGGACAAGGGGAGTTGGAGAGGAGAAGGGAATTAGGGGAAATTGGAAGGGGAGGTGAACCATGAGAGACTATGGACTCTGAAAAACAACCTGAGGGTCTTGAAGGGGTGGGGGGTGGGAGGTTGGGGGAACCAGGTGGTGGGTATTAGAGAGGGCATGTTTTGCATGGAACACTGGGTGTGGTGCAAAATCAATGAATACTGTTACGCTGAAAAGAAATAAAAAAAAAATCTCAAGGGCAGATTTCTCAGTCACGGACATGTCTTTGCAACTGAGTTCCTTTCACATGGGCAGCTCTCTGTCATAAGGTCCCATTTTGTGTGCTACTGGGGACTGATGGGTTGACTTCAGGGGTGAATGCTTCTTTCAAGCTCTGCTGGTAATAGTGGAGAGTCTGAGCCACTTTTGGGGGATACCTGAGAACTGAAGGTTGGATGAAAGACAGTACAAGGTCTTCACTCTGAGTATATTAAGTTATAAAAGCATATAAGAAATGCCTTGCTAATAAAAGACTTCAATGTGAGGAAGGAGTCTATCAAAAACCCAGCGGAGAACACAGGCAGGAACCTCTTGGACATCAGTCACAGCAACTTCTTTCAAGATGTGTTTCCAAAAGCAAAGGAAACAAAAGTGAACATGAACTTTTGGGACTTCATCAAGATAAAATCTTCTGCACAGCAAAGGAAACAGTCAACAAAACGAAGAGGCAACCCACGGAATGGGAGAAGATATTCGCAAATGATACTACAGGCAAAGAGCTGATATCCAAGATCTATAAAGAACTCCTCAAAATCAACACTCAAAAAACTGATAATCACATCAAAAAATGGTCAGAAGACATGAACAGACACTTCTTCAAAGAAAACATACAAATGGCTAACAGACACATGAAAAATGTTCATCATCATTAGTCATAAGGGAGATTTAAATCAAAACCACATAGAGATAGATATCACCTTACATCAGATAGAATGGCCAAGATTAATAAGACAAGAAGCAACAAGTATTGGAGAAGATGTGGAGAAAGGGAAACCTTCTTACACTATTGGTGGGAATGCAAGTTGGTACAGCCACTTTGGAGAACAGTGCAGAGATTCCTTAAGAAATTAAAAATAGAGCTACTCTCTGACCCTGCCATTGCACTACTGGGTATTTACCCCAAAGATACAGATGTAGTGAAAAGAAGGGTCATATGTACCCCCATGTTCATAGCAGCAATGGCCACAATTGCCAAACTGTGGAAAGAGCCCAGATGCCCCTCAACAGATGAATGGATATAGAAGATATGGTCCATATATAGAATGGAATATTATGCCTCCATCAGAAAGGATGAATATCCAACTTTTGTATCAACGTGGATGGGACTGGAGGAGATTATGCTGAATGAAATAAGTCAAGCAGAGAGAGTCAATTATCATATGGTTTTACTTACTTGTAGAGTATAAGGAATAACATGGAGGACAATGGGAGATGGAGAGGAGAAATAAGTTGGGGGAATTGGAGGAGGAGACCATGAAAGACTGTGGACTCTGAGAAACAAACTGAGGGTTTTGGAGGGAAAGGGGGTGGGGGGTGGGTGAGCCTGGTGGTGGGTATTAAGGAGGGCATATATTGCATGGAGCACTGGGTGTGGTGCATAAACAATGAATCTTGGAACACTGAAAAAATAAAAGAAAATTAAAAAAAAAAGGCTGTATTTTGTAGATGGCAGCTTGCCTTGCTCATTCACTTTGGGAAATACACATTTAAAACTGTCAGTTTTCTTTATCAATGCTTGGGAAAGCTCCTGATTTGGATTTTATCAAGAAAACCCAAAGATTAACTGGAAAACATTGAACGTACATGTTGGAATCAGAATTTTGAACAGTTAGTGAAAGTGGTAAATGGATGGTGATGACTGCATCAATCTTCTATGGCTCTGACATTCATTAGTAATTTCATTTTACAAGGGAATTATTGAATCTTTACCAGGCAAAATTGATAGAAATCTCTCCTGGTCTTCCCTCTGTTCTATTCAGCTTTTGGTATTCTGTTTTTCTGATTATTTTTTGTCCTTGCCCTGTGCTGTTCTAGTTCCATGTCTGTTTGCACTGAGAATGCTTGCTGCCTGGTGTTAGAGTTTGTAATATTAATTTCGGAAAATTGGAATTCTTGGTACTTATCTGCAACTATTTAAAGGGTAGGGTAGGGTGCCTCAGTGGCTCAATGGTTAAGCAACTGCCTTGGGTTCAGGTCATGATCCAAGGGTCTTGGTATCAAGGCTCCCATTGGGCCTCCCCATTGGTGGGAGCCTGCTTCTCCCTCTGCCTGCTGCTCCCTCTACTTGTGCTTACTCTCTATCAAATAAAAAAAAAAAAGGTAGAATGTGCAGTCATTGTATCTTCTTGTACCTACTGAACAGTTTCTGAGGGGGTGTTAGGTTTGTTTCATCCATTTGGCTAAAATGTTTAAAACCTTAGAAAATATTTAAGACTTAAAAAGAGAAAAAATCATTTAAAAATATGAAACAAAAATTGCAATGTCAAAATTGATAGGAATTTCAAAAGCAAAATTACAAAAATCTTTTCTCATTTTAAGGAACAAAGTTACATTTCATGTGGGGTATGAGTATATTACAACATGTTCAATATTATAACAAGTTAGACAAAATGCCCTGTTTCTCTGCCTCTAAGCTTTCTCCAAGCTAAGAGAAATGGATTAGATCTTGCAGGGAAGTGGGGCAGGACTTTCAGAGGTAGTTGAAGTCCTCAGGGCAGTCCTTGGCTGATGGGGAGTAGGAGTCAACAGATAAATACCCCAGACTCCTTTCCTCAGATGGACAATGCTGGAAGCATCCATTTGTTTCTCTGAGGACTTGTGGAAACAACCTCACTGCCCAAAGAAGTACCTCGTTAACACACTCTTGTCCTAGCTCATCCTCCTTTCCTGTGTCACTCTCCCCACCCCACCTCAGCCCTATGTACTCTGATTCTTTTTCGAGTAAATACTTGCAGCCATGTCCTTGCCTTAAGCTTGTTTCCAGAGGAGTCCAAATAGAGACACCTAGGAATCCATCTTTCTACTTATAAAAAGAGCTGCAGCCCTTTACTTTTTCTTCTCTTGAAAGTCTCAAGTATCTGTGCAGAGAAAAGTTGAGAACCTGTTCTGACCTCCTTTCTTCTGTAAGAGAGTGGCTTTCATGATGATATCCAGATGGAGACCTAGATGTCCATCTGGGCAGAGGTCCTTGAGTTCCAAGGTCTTTCATGGGTGTCCCTGTTATATGTTCCCTTAGTGACTGCCTCTTCTGAGATTTTACTGAATGACCAATGGCCCCCACTGTAGCAGAATTTCGAATAACTTGGGAATATAAGGTATGAAAAGATAATAATACTCAAGACTTACTAATAGACTTTGATGATACACAAAGTTAGATACTATAAATTCTTCAGGCAAAATTAAACCAATAACAGAGCCATGTGAAGCAAGGTTTACTGCATAAAGATCAGAGGTAAGAAGAGTTGTTAAGAAATTGCTTTCAGAATATGTTATAAAAGAGGAAACCTTGTATCAGGGCGATGATGGCTGGGGAGTGCTGAATCTGGGGGGCATTGCAGATCAAAATTCTTCAGTATGTAATACATAATGAAATCTGTAATGCAAGTCAAAGAGAAAGAAGGCAAAGTAACTAAAGGCAGTAGAAGGAGAAGTTGGTGGCTGGAGTGGCACAGAATACACATGAAAGCTCCAGAGGATGAGTCAATATTTACTGTGTGAACTGGTTTTTGCCATGGTGCAATATGCAAAAGGTTTTTGAAACTTTTATTGTAGTTTCTCTAAAAGATATAATACTGGATTGGCAGAAGTGTAAATCATCACTGTGTCAGACAAGGCTGTGCTAAGTCAATTAGGGCAACACACTTCTCTTTTTTCATGTTATGGATTATTTATTGTGCATTCATTGGCTATATTCATTAGGTAAAGTTACAGGTCCTAGGGGACAATTGGGTGGTAATTGTCACTATTTAACACTGATGGATAATGTGGCTTTAGAGAAAAGCAATGATAAATAGAATGTACATTTTTTTCATTGAGCTTAGATTCTGATTTGGGGAAGTATTAATATTAATGTGGAACTCATTTTGGGGAAGTTTTGCCATCAGGTGCCATTAGTTGCCAAACATATCTGACTTTTGTTTATGAAGCAGATTTATATGAAGAGATGTTTGTAAAAATAGAGATGTAAATTATACTTTATATGCAAGCAGACAGAATTTATTGAAGTAGACAAAGTCAGGATTATACTGAGTGTGATAGCAGAATCGGAAAGAAATGAGTTTATTTTTTTAAAGAAATAAGCTCTTAATAAAACCAGTACAAATTTATTTTTTAATAATTCAGAGGAATATGGGATTTATCATCTAAGCAAGACTGTTTAGGAAGTAATTTTCTTGAGTTGTTTAACATTTTATTCTTAGGCTATTAAAATTTCAGCTTGACCTTTTGAAAGTAGGGAAATTTTTTTTCCTTTTTATATATTTAGGTAATGAACTTAATTTGACTAAAGAATTTTCAGATGTTTCTCTATGTCAGATATTGTGGGGGTCCAGACATGTACAAGACAAAAAAACATATGGAACATTATTGTGACAAGCGTGCGTGTATATGGCAAAATCTAAACATCAAAGGAAGCAGACACTGACTTTAAACTAGGACCTATTCCTGGAAAGAGGATGGAAATAAGGCACAGAGATCAAATTAACGATAACCACATTTGTGATATTTTAAGTATTTTCAAAGGACTTGTAATAAAAATTGAAGGTATATATCTTTATTTTATTTTATTTTTTTTAAAAGGTTTTTTTTTGAGGTCTTTTTTTTTTTTAAGATTTTATTTATTTATTTGACAGACAGAGATCTCAAGCAGGCAGAGAGGCAGGCAGAGAGAGAGAGAGGGAGGCAGGCTCCCTGCTGAGCAGAGAGCCCGATGCAGGGCTCGATCCCAGGACCCTGGGATCATGACCTGAGCCGAAGGCAGAGGCTTAACCCACTGAGCCACCCAGACACCCCTAAAAGGTTTTATTTTTGACAGAGAGAGAGAGATCACAAGTAAGTAGAGAGGCAGGCAGAGAGAGAGGGGGAAACAGGCTCCTTGCTGAGCAGAGAGCTTGATGCCGGGCTCCATCCCAGGACCCTGAGATCATGACCCGAGCCAAAGGCAGAAGTGTAACCCACTGAGCCACCCAGAAGCCCTGATTGAAGGTATATGTCTTTAAATGTTAATATGATTAATGTAATATTTTAAAAAAGTATATGGTGTGAGTGCATAGGAGCACACTATTTTCTGCAAGTTTGGAGTATTTCACAATGAAAGAAAATGGTCTGTTCTTTTAAAAAAATTTCTTGTTATGGAATAACAATTCATAAAAAGTGACTACAATGAGGTAGCTTTTGGCATTCTGACATAGAAGCAAATCTACAATTAAGATCCCTGTGTTCTTGCTTTTGGGATTCACTTTTTGAGCAGGTATAGGTACTTTGAGGAAGTCTATTTAATATTTTTTATCTAAAACAACTTAGGGTTGGTTTTGGGGGGTGAAGCAAATGTAGATAATTGCTTATGGATTTTAGGTTATTCCACGCTCACGACCAAGTCATGGATCTAAGAAAATACTGTTAAATGGATGTTCTCTCATGTCATATTGTTATCAAGGTTACAATGTTGATTTTTTTGTGTTGCAAAAGGACTGAGGGATTAAAGTGGTAAGACTGCCCATCTTACTATTAGGTGCCATCTTGGAATGGTAAGAGGAAACCTGGCATTTTGCTATTGAAAACTGTCTATTGATGTTAATTAAGTCCATTTCTGCTTCCCAGGCTTGAATGGGGGTAGTTTGTCCAGTTCTGCAAATATGTAAGGAAAAAAAAAATCCTGCGTGAGAAAATGGGGTGCCATGAACCATTCAGAAAATCAGAAAAACCTCAAAGATGAATCAGATTTTGAGAAATGTCTACATAACATGCCAGTAGACAAGGTCCAGTGAATTGGTTGGCCCTCATCAGTAAAGCTTTTGTAACTGACCCTTGGTGCATCTTCTACTAACAATGAGGCTCTTGGTAGAACCAACAAAGTAATAGCCTGAAAACAGCAGAAAAATTGATGAGAAAATGGAATTGAAAAGTGTTTCTGTTAAGGCATATACTCAAAAGCATTGAAGTGAGAAGGAAGGACTATTTAAAACTGAAAAAAAAAAAGATACTTTTGTCTTTACAAGCAAATAAAGGTCAAACAATTTAATTAGACTACTTTGAACTTACACTCACAAGTATTTTGCCAGGGTGGGAAGATCCTGGGGAAGAGGCTTTATGATAACAAATTTTGCTAAGGTTAATCTTAAGCTTAGGTTGCTTTGTTTTAACAGCTTGCCAAAAAAAAAAAAAAATGTAAGCACTAAATCTTAAATTTTATGTTTTAATTTATTAGAATACATTGTAGTGTGGAGGTGGCCAGAATACAAACAACTTTGATGCATACATTCAAAATTTTATCAGAGTTTTCCAGGACAGAGATTTTGGTAAGGCAGAATTTATGACAAAATTGGAGACCTGGTAATTTCTTGTGATTAATTGCACTCAAACTTATCTTTCTTCAAAGATACAGAAACAAAGAGAGGAAGTACAATTTAGAGAGAATGGACTATTTTCCAGGAAATGATAGAGCATAAACCTTTGGAAATACAGGAGTTTGAGGGACTACTCCACATTCTTTTTATTAGTATTTTGTTTTAAGAAATAATTTGATTATTATAGAGAATATTTTTGGTTAAAATAATGAACTATTGTTCCTTACAGGAAAGAAGTGACATCTGGGTTGCTGCTGAAATCCATTATTAATTTGGTTTCATTCAAGTAAAACAAAGGTTCTAGAGTTTAACTTTTGGGGTTTGAAGATAGCTTCCTTCTTCCAACATAGCCCTCCTTCTCAGCAGCCACATTTGATCTGGATATGGTGTCAGAAAGCCTTAAGCTATTTAGCTATCCCCGTCTTGTAATGAATTAGTGTAAACTAGAGAATCAGTGGGCTGCCAGCCAACATCTGAAGATTAGAGATTTTCTCGTTGAGCTGGAATACGACTTGGGCCATGGTTCTACAGCCCATTCTCATTTCCTTGGGGAAAGAAGCGCAATCATCAGGGAGAACTTGATCAAGAAGTCCCCCAACTGGGGCGCCTGGGTGGCTCAGTGGGTTAAGCCGCTGCCTTCGGCTCAGGTCGTGATCTCAGGGTCCTGGGATCGAGCCCCGCGTCGGGCTCTCTGCTCAGCGGGAAGCCTGCTTCCCCCTCTCTCTCTCTCTGCCTTCCTCTCCGTCTACTTGTGATCTCTCTCTGTCAAATAAATAAATAAAATCTTAAAAAAAAAAAAAAAAAGAAGTCCCCCAACTTAAGGGAGCTGCTTAAGTGCAGCTCAACCTTACACAACTAAGTTGTCCTAAAGAGGGTTGCATGTCTGAACATGTTACGGCTATCCAAAAGGTCAGCGTTTATTACTGAAAGAATGGAGAGAAGGGAGATTCCCAGTCCTCCATCACTGACTGACAGCTAGACCCCAACTCTGCAGAGCTGAGTGGTGAGCTGTTCTTTCAGCAGAGGGCCGTGCAGCAAATTTTTTGGTGGAGAGGAACTTGGGTCCAGAGGAGCGAGATCTAAAGGAAATTCCTCATCAAGGGAATTTAGAACTACTGATTGAAGGGCACAAAGGGGCTGTAGAAAGTGGTGGAAGTTAGTGTTGCTTCTTTTCTGGCTTGTGTGGAAAGATGAAGTAATTTATCCCCTTTCCCCTTTTTGTGTCTTCTCTTCCTCATAGCTGATAGAAAGGGGACACTTTTAGTATAATTATGTATTGAAGTGATTATGGAAGACTATGACAGTAAGAGGAGCTTTTTTCTTGTTGATTGAGACTTCAGAACATGGTTCCTTGTGGACTGGAATAGGACCATAAAAAATAGCAAAAAATAGTATTTTGCATCTGTCATGTTCATGATTGTATCTGTCCACAATTTCATATGTTGTAGTTCATTAGGGAAATGTTACAGAAGGTTTATCCCTCCCCTCCAGTTCCCTTCCCTCCCCTTCCCTTCCCTTCCCTTCCTTTACCTTCCTGTCATTTCCAATAAAACGTGTCTCTGCTACATTGTATTTTGCATTCTAAGGAATGGGTTATCTGTATACCGGGATGTCTAATGGGAGAATTTTTCTGCATTCAGAAGTAGAAGTAGTAATAAAGAGAATTGTGATGTCCACAAATAATTCATGTGTCTTGTGTCATGAGTATTTCTGGCACAAGGGCTACAGAAATTAGGATATGTTTTAACAATAGTGTTTGAACATTAAAGAAAATTAGTTACAGCACATAAAAGGCGTGTAAAAAAGAAGTTGGCCCTTGAACAGTGCAGGGTGCTGACTCCTGCACAGTTGAAAATTCCATGTATAATATTGACTCCCCCTGGAGCACCTGGGGGCTGTCAGTTGGGCGTCTGCCTTTGGCTCAGGTCCTGATCTCAGGCTCCTGGGATGAAGCCCTGTGTCATCATAGTTGGACTCTCTGATGAGTGAGAGGCCTGCTTCTCCCTCTCCTTCAGCTTGCCACTCCCTGTGCTTGCGTTTTCTCCTTTGCTTTCTCTCAAATAAATAAAATTTTTAACTTTGACTCCCCCAAGACTTAACTACTAATAGCCTACTCTTGATTAGAAGCCTTATTAATAACATAAGCAGTTAGCTAACATATATTTTGTATATGTATTATATACTGTACTCTAACAATAAACTTCAGAAAAGAAAATGTTATTAAGAAAGGTCATCAGATGTGAGGAAGTGCAGATGCAACGTGGGGGGTTTGGGAGGTAGGAAAAGAATATATGAAACAAGATGGGATTGGGAGGGAGACAAACCATAAGAGACTCTTAATCTCACAAAACAAACTGAGGATTGCCAGGGGTAGGGGGGTAGGGATAGGGTGGTGGAGTTATGGACATTGGGGAGGGTATGTGCTATGGTGAGTCCTGTGAAGTGTGTAAACCTGGCAATTCACAGACCTGTACCCCTGGGGCTAATAATACATTATATGTTTATAAAAAATAAAAAAATTATAAAGAAAAGAAAGGTAATCAGAAAGAGAATATACATTTACAGTACTGTACAGTATTTATTTAAAAAATCTGCTTATTAGTGGACCCATGCACTTCAAACCCACTTTGTTCGAGTCAACAATATAGCGCCTTTTGATTTAATAACCGTCACATTTTCAAATTCATATTTTAACGAGTCCTTTGGTCAGTTGAAATTTTTACCTACTCCTAAAATTAGGACTGGTCTGACATATGTTTTCAAATATCACCTCTTATCCTCCTAAACAAATCCACTCCCCCTACTGTTCCTAAGAATTGTTTTGAGTATCTTCCTCATGTGTCTGCTTTTAATGAATCATTATGTTATTTACTGTCCGTTCAGCTGTGAGAGGGCTTCTGAGAGAAGAAGCCCTGGGTGGTCCACATGGACAAACAGTGTCTCCACAGAGGGGACTCTGAAATACCACGTGTGACTGTTGACAGGTACTCATGGCTCTTCAGCTCCACCCACCTGTGGTGATTCCCTGGAAACAGAGCCCCTTGGTGTGTTCTGCTGTACATTAGTCTTAGAAGGGTACCTGCAGTGGTTCCACAATAGTAGTGTTTGTTCTTGTGGTTGTTTAAATAAAGGTCTTTTGACTAATGGGAGCAAAGCTGTGCCCTGCTTTCCAGACCTGAGATTTGGAAGAGGGGCCTAATTAGGGGCCTAATATTCCGTCTCATATGCCCTTCCCATGATTCCTTTGCTCTTTCTTTCATCTTTCTTTCTTTCATCTTTCTTTCTTTCTTTCTTTCTTCCTTTCTTTCTTTCTTTCTTTCTTCTTTCTTTCTTTTTTTTTTTAGATTTTAGTTATTTATTTGAGAGAGTAAGCACACAAGCAGAGGGGGAAAGACAGAGGAAGAGAGAGAAGCAGACTCCTCTGCTGAGCAGGGAACCCGATGTGGGGCTCCATCCCAGGACCCTGGGATCAGGACCTGAGCTGAAGGCTGACACTTAGCTGACTGAGCCACCCAGGTGCCCCCCTTCCCATGATTCTTGAAGGTGCCTTGTTCTCAGCCTTTCTGTCCAGTTGAGTAGGAAAACACCACACAGTCTCTTTTTGTTCCTCTGGATTACACCAAACATTGACCTGACTTTGACCACTCTGCCCCGGGTGGTGGTGGTGCTATTGCTGGCTGGTTAAGAATTCACCAACTGGTTGCTGAGTTCAGACTGCCTGGGCTCCTTCCTTAGTTTTACAACCTAAATAACTACATCACCTCTAATGTACTAAATATTTCTCATCCCACACTAAAATCAGGTTGATGATAGTAGACCTCTTTTTGAGTGTTGTGAGGATTAAACAGAATAAATTTTCTACGTGTCTGATCCACAAAATAGTTTATATTTTTCTTTTTCTTTTCTTTTCTTTCTTTCTTTCTTTTTTTTTTTTTTGATACTTCTTGTGGTTGTACGTTTTCTTTCTTCCCTCCTCCTCCTTCCTCCAATCTGTTTAAGGCAGTTGTAAGATTGTTATAACAAAGTCAGCCTTAAACATAGACGATATGGACAGGATAAAGGAGAATGAAGAAGAGTATATCTGGAGAACTTAAGTTCCATTTAAAGAAGATCTGAAATTTCTCTACAATCCTCCATTATACTGGAGTGGGCCCTTGGAAAGTGCCCCAGGAGGGAACGTTGCCATGAGAATTTCCAAGGTGCCTGAGTTAACGGGCCACAGCAATGGCTCCCAAGTCTGTGTAAGGATCAGAATCACCTGGGAAACCTTTAAAAACTATTCCCTGAGATTGGGTTATTTGATCTGGGGTGAGCATGCAAATCTCTATTTCTAAAATGTTCACTTGATTTTGATAGTAAATCCTATTTAGAAATCCTTACCTGGTAATATTAACGACAGAATTTGGGAATGGATGTTAGTGACAGTGAGTACTACATGAGAATTACACACCAAAAAAAGATACGCCGTTGTTTCCTATCACCGTACTTTGGGAGAGAAAAGTCTGATCATGGCCTTAATTAAATCTGACTTTTGGCATCAGCCTGTATAGCCATATCTGAGGAAATTCCCTGTACAGGAGACCTAAAAGTGGGAGGTGAGGACAAATATTAGATTTATCGCATTCCCTATTTTATTTCTGCAACTTTGATGTTAAATTTACATTATTTGATTGGCATGCTATACCTTGGGGAAGAAATCCCATATCAGAATGAGCACTGAGAGGCATGATCAATTACAGTAGAGGCCATCCATTATCCACCAGCAATATTTACTGCTCTGAGAATACTGAGAATACTGCTTTACTCTTTAAAAAGTACGTTTACAACATCAAAAGAATTAAGATGAAATATAAACCTTTCTACTTACAATTTTTATACAGATTAACCAAATCACAAATACCACAAATAAATGTTAAAATGTAACAATATAATGAATAAACATTCAGATTCTTAATAAAATCTTCCTTTAACATTTGTTTTTAACTTACCATTATACTAAATAATCTATGCAGAGTTTTGGGGTACAATACTAAGAAGGCACCAACAGTACAAAGCAGATACAAAGCAGTTTCAGAACTTTCTCGAGTGCTCTACATGGATGAACAGCACAAAAAAGGCAACAAGCTTTAGGTAAATCTGGTGCAACCCTAGAGAATTCCCTCTGGATTCCGAGTCGTTTCCGATCCATGATGCCGAACTGGCTTACAGTGAGAGAGACCACAGATCTACTGTTACATGCTTCTGGCCCAGGGAAAAGTAGCGGCTTCAAGCAGCCAAACCAGATTAAATATGAATAGGCAGCTTTATTTTCTTTGTAGTCATTGGGCAAGCAAACTGAACACACTTAAATTTGGGGATTATGAAAATTGAAGAGATTTAGGAAAAATTTACCTTCATCCTCCTTTTACTACATCTTGAAAAAGGGTCTAGACTGAGAAGCTATTCGAGGAATTTAGCTAATGGCTCTTTTGTGGAGTGAAAAAGGCTAGTTGTTTTCATTGATAAGGTCCCCAAATAATTGCTTAAGCCTTTTTGTCAGCCTAGATAATAATAAAAGGAGCAGTTATGTAACCCAAATAATTCTTGGCTGCCTTGAAATCTATTTCCACCTGTTGGCTCATCTCCCAAACATTTAATGCTAGTGGATACTGCTCTCTACACTTTCCCTTATAGACTTTCCCCAAATCTCACAGCTCAGTCTCTCCTGGTTCTTTTTACATATTTCCTTCCACAAAGTCCCCTTAGGTAAGTCCTAAAATCTCTTTCCTCTTCCTCTTTGGGGCTTTGATTGCTACACTGTCTTTTCTCTCACCTCTTCTGTCTCTTCCTTCCATAATCTGGATCCCCTGCACAGGACAATTGCTTTGTTACAGCCCCCTGGTAACTGGGCTTTGCTCTCAACTTTACTGTTCCTCTTTATCCCAGCAAATGAATAAAATTAGGTATCCCAACTTTAACACAACTACTATGACTATTTTTACCATTATCACTTATCGTTACTGTTATTACTCTTAACTAGCCTCACCAATGATATAGATGATAGTACAAGGACTCTCATTAGCTTTTGTTGATCATGTACACTAGGTGAGAAGTCCTTTGCATGCAGGGGAGAAAATAAACTCAGCGATTTGCTGATGGTCACCAGTTACTAAATAGAGGCCGAATTTTAAAGAATGTGAGTCTATAGCTTATACTTTTTGTGTTATAATCACATTTAAGTTTATCAATGGAATACATTAGTATAAGTTTATGAGAATGCTGGCTTTCCTCTTGTGTGCTAACTTGAGTGAACTTTTTTTAATTTTCGTCGTGTTTTTCTGGGTAACTTCAACATGAAAGCAAGCGCAGGAGCCTCATTTCTTTGTCTGTGGCAGAAAGACATGAAAATGAAAGCCAACTAAGAAATTAGAAGGAGATCGAAAAGATGAACCTATGTTTAGAGTCAATGGGGTACTGGAAATGGGCTTGTGCCAACTCCAAACTACCAACTGTGTCCATCTCTCTCCAGCTCTAGTCAGTGACTGTAGACTGGTAGCTGAGAGTCAGCTATGGTGAGGTTGCTAACCTATATAAGTCACCAGATGCTGCCCTATTTATTTCCTGTAGCTGCTCTGACAGGAGTCTGTCATCAAGTTGTTTGCAGGGTCACCTTCCCCCTGAAGGCTCTAGGGGACAATCTGTTGCTTGCCTCTTCCAGCTTCTGGTGGTTCCAGGTGTTTCTTGGCCTGGGGCCATAGCATTCTCATCTCTGCCTCTGTGGTTGCATTACCTTCATGTCTTCTGTCTCAAAACTCTCTGCCTGCAGATTGGTGGGATGACAGTTAGGGCCCACCCTGCTGATCCAGGATAAGCTCCTCCTCCTAACATGCTTAATTGCATCATTTGCCATCAATAGTAACATTCATTCTTTTGCAACAGAAGGTAATTCTCACAGGTTCTGGGGTTTAGAGCATGGATTTTGGGGTGCAACCATTTAGCCCACTACAGATCCAAAGCAGTTTCTTCTCCCCATCTCCCATGGACTGCTGGTTCACCTGGATAGCACTGGTACTGTGGTAAACAAAGATGTTTACCTGGTGTGATGCAGGAAACAATGCTTCAGAGCAAATGCCATGAGGAAATTACTGGTGCAGTGAGAGCAGTACATACTAATTTAGTGTCAGCTCTGTCTAAGAAATTTCTTTATCACCTTAAAGGGTGGGTACAATTGATGAAATTATTAATACATTAAAATTGAAGTTTTACACATTGTTCATTATACAGGATGGCACTGATGTTTTAAAAATTATCAAGTGATGTGGAATGGTGATCGTATGAGGAACTTCTAAATTCGTGATTAGATTGTTTTTGAAACCTCCTCAGATTTTCTGTTTCCAAGCTTCCCTTCATATCACACATCTGGTCTCCTTTCTTTGAAAAGTACTGTAATGATAACTTTTCATGGCCATAATTACAGTCTTTTAAAAAAATATTTTCTTTTATTTATTCATCTGAGAGTGAGAGAGAGAAAACGTGAGCAAGGGGGAGGGGCAGAAGGAGAGGGAGAAGCAGACTCCCTGCCGAGCAAGGAGTTCAATGCGGGACTCATCCAAGGAAGCTGGGATCATGACCTGAGCCCAAGGCAGACACTTACCCCACTGAGCCACCCAAGCGCCCTGACCATAATCACATTCTTAGATGAAAAATCCTTTTATAGAGGGTGGATCAGGAAATGTTTATTGGCAGTTTTGGTAGGTACTTAACTAAAGAAATGAAATTCTGGGGATGACACCCCATCTCTCAGATATCTAAAAATGATAGATGATAAAGGATTTGTGACAACTGATCTTGGACTGCCAACCAGTCTGGAATCTAAAGTTGTTTTTATTCATTACTTTTGTGTTTTTTAATGAATTTTTAAAAAGAAAGTGTAACTGTACTTCTCAGATTATTATTATCCGCAATTTCCAGTGGAGCTGGATTGCTACCAAGTTTGATCAGTTTTGTGGCTTTTCTCAATTAGGTAATTATTTGGCTAACACAAGTTGCTGCCTTGAAGACTGATTGACTTTTAATTTTATTTTTTATAAACATATAATGTATTTTTATCCCAGGGGTACAGGTCTGTGAATTGCCAGGTTTACACACTTCACAGCACTCACCATAGCACATACCCTCCCCAATGTCCATAATCCCACCCCACTCTTCCAACCCCCCTCCCCCCAGCAACCCTCAGCTTGTTTTGTGAGGTTAAGAGGCACTTATGGTTTGTCTCCCTCCCAATCCCATCTTGTTTCATTTATTCTTCTCCTACCCCCTCAACCCCCCATGTTGCATCTCCTCTCCCTCATATCAGGGAGATCATATGATTGTTGTCTTTCTCTGATTGACTTATTTCGCTAAGCATGATACCCTCTAGTTCCATCCACATCGTCGCAAATGGCAAGATTTCATTTCTTTTGATGGCTGCATAGTATTCCATTGTGTATATATACCACATCTTCTTTATCCATTCATCTGTTGATGGACATCTAGGTTCTTTCCATAGTTTTGCTATTGTAGACATTGCTGCTATATGTTCATGGAGCCTACGTTGAGTCAAGAAAGTGGTCAAGGGCCTGGGTGGTTCAGTGTGTTAAGCCTCTGCCTTCAGCTCAGGTCATGATCTCAGGGTCCTGGGATTGAGCCCCGCATTGGGCTCTCTGCTCAGTGGGGAGCCTGCTTCCCCCCCTCTCTGCCTGCCTCTCTGCCTACTTGCTCTCTCTCTCTGTCAAATAAATAAATAAAATCTTTAAAAAAAAAGAAAAGAAAGTGATCAAGCTTTAACTTGCTTTTCAGATATAGTTGGCCATAAGACATGCCATTTAACATCTGCTTTATCTTGGACATTGATTCTCAATCTTGGCTGTATATTAGAATCACCCTAGAGCTGATAAAAGTCCTAATGTGCAAGGCCAATTACAGAGGAATCACTAAAACTGTTGCTTAGTCTTCAGTGTTCTTTAAAGATTTATTTATTTATCTTAAAGAGAGAGAGGGAGAGAGCACGTGAGCGGGGCGGGGGCAAGGGGGAGTGGGCAGAGGCAGTGGGAGAGAGAGAATCTGAAGCAGACGCCCCACTGAGTGGGGAGCCCAACTTGGAGCTTGATCTCAAGACCCTGCGATCATGACCTGAGCTAAAATCAAGAGTCAGATGCTTAATCAACTGAGCCATCCAGGCATCCAGACTTCAACATTCTCTAACAGCCGCCGTTCCCCCCCCCCCACCCCAGGTGACTGTAAAGTAGGAGCAAGTTTGGGAACCAAGTCATTGCTTTAGGGAGAAATAATCCTCTCTCTTCTCCCAGGTAAAATTAATCCTCAGAAACAATCTTTCACCAGAAACCCTAAGTGTCCCTAGTATCATCATATTACTATAAGACTGATACTATATGCTTTTAAAAAATTAGACATTTAGGGGCGCCTGGGTGGCTCAGTGGGTTAAGCCGCTGCCTTCGGCTCAGGTCATGATCCCAGGTCCTGGGTTCGAGCCCCACATCGGGCTTTCTGCTCAGCCAGGAGCCTGCTTCCTCCTCTCTCTCTGCCTGCCTCTCTGCTTACTTGTGATTTCTCTCTGTCAAATAAATAAATAAAATCTTTAAAAAAAATAAATAAAAAAAATAAAAAATTAGACATTTAGGTGTTTCTGGTACTTGTTACTAATATCCAGGTTTTTTGTTCAACCTATGTTCAACAAGGAAGAACACAGTACTTTGAGAATCAAAATTTCTGGTACTAGCCCCAAGTAAGAAAGACTATCAGTTATTCCAAAAAATGTGTCAATTTTATAAGTTAATCATGCTCTGTTTTTCACTCCACCCTCAGATCTCTTACTCTACCATTTTATTTCTTATTGGCATATACAGTTAATGATGTGGAAGGACAGGAGATGCATTGAATAAACAGAAGAGGAAAAAAGTTAAATAGATTTCCAGATGTAATTTTTTTAAATGTTAAAATTTTTAAACTATGGATTCTACCTATAAATTTTATAGAAATGGCACATGCTCATTATAAAAAGTTCAAGAAATGTAGAAAATTGAGAACAACATACACAGAAAAACCTCGTATTTAGAAATAACTAGTATTAATATTTCATAAAAATAACTCCAAAAATCTCTCTCTGTATATATGTACAGATAGAATTATGTATACAGGTAGATTTTTTTTTTTAAAGATTTTATTTATTTATTTATTTGACAGGCAGAGATCACAAGGAGGCAGAGAGGCAGGCAGAGAGAGAGAGAGAAGAGAAAGCAGGCTCCCTGCTGAGCAGAGAACCCAATGCGGGACTCGATCCCAGGACCCCGAGATCATGACCCGAGCCGAAGGCAGCGGCTTAACCCACTGAGCCACCCAGGTGCCCCAGGTAGATATTTTCAAGAGACTGAGACTCTACTATACTTATTTTATTTTACTATTTTAATTTTTCTTAAATAGCTCCACAGCCAACATGAGGCTTGAACTCATGACCCTGAGACCAAGAGTAGCATTCTCTGATGACTGAGCCAGTCAGGCACCCCCATTATGTTTTTAATATTAAAATTAATATATTTAATTTTGCTTGAATTAACAGAAGAAAAACATATTTAAATATAATAAAGAAATTGCTGAACTTCAGAGATATATTTTATAACTTAAAAAACTCCTCAAAAATTCAGAAAAGGTAATATTAAAATCATTAAGAATCTGAAGTCAGCCTATTCTAATTTTATAGAGTATGAACTGACTTCTTGATATGGAATATGAATGGTTAATATTTAAAAGATTTCTCTCAATTCCTTGCCACAACCTGCTGAATATTTTTACTTATAGTTTTACATTGTCGGTTTAGAGTATTTACATTTCTAATATACAACATAATATCCACAATAGTTTACTATTAGTTTCCTCCTTTTCATAGTTTCTCTATTAGTTATGATCAAAGTTCCACAGTGCAGTTTTGCTTATTACTCAATTTCAATGTGTAAGGATAGTAAGTTTCTTCAATAAATAGCATTCTTGGGGCATTTATAACAGTTAATATCTTGGTTGCTGGGTTTATAGTTGAGTAGCTGTTTTTTTTTTTTTTAAGAAGGGCTTATGGGTTGTATATTTTTTATTTCTTTCAATTTAAAACTCTCATTTTCTTTATATTTATTATTTTCCCTTACCTTCAAATATAAATATAAACACTATCACATTTTGCACTGGGAAATCTGAGACTCTCTGGTACTTACCCCCTTGCACATAAATTGTTTCTCTGCCTGCAGTATTCTTTATTCTAAGAGTTTAATTACCAGGACTTTTTTGAAAGTTCATTGTTCTGTATCACAGTTTCATTAAACACAGTTTAATCTTTTGATCTGTAGATTCAGATTTTCTTGATTTTTCATGTTAAATATTTTTTTCTTTTGGGGATTCTTTTCCTCAAGAATCTCACATTTACTTATGTGTGATCATTTGATTGATATTAATATGCACATTCCAATTGCAAGTTTATAATTCATTGGGATTATTTTAATTCTTTCTTCTGTGTGTTAATATGACTTTCTGCAGTACGTTTGTGGTAACTGTCTTTTCAATTTTAGAAAACTATTAAAAAAATCCAGATATATGGGAACAATATGAAGGAGAGCAACATGGAAACAACAGAAAATAGAAACAGATTCACAAGTACTCCAGATATTGAAAATATGATAGAACTTTTAAAATTAGAATGCTTACTATGAGGAAGTAAAGAAAATATTAAGAAATTTGGCAAATAATTAGAAAGTATAAAGGAATATGGACAGGTACCTGGGTGGTGCAGTCAGTTAAGTGTCAGCTATTGGCTTTGGCTCAGGTCGTCAACTCAGGATCTCGATCTTAGGGTCATGAGAATAATACTTGCTCAGCACAGAATCTGTTAAATTTTCTCTCTCCCTCTTCCTCTGCCCCCTCCCCACCTTGCACTCTCTCTAAAACAAACAAATCTTTTTTAAAAATAAAAGAATATGATAACAGAATCAATACAAATTCTAGAATTTCAAAACATAATAACTACATCTATAAACTCACTGGATTGGATTAATAGCAGATTAGAGACATAACGAACCAGAAAATAAGTCAGAAGAAAATATCCAGAATGAAACACTGAGACAAATGCTGGAAAATGCATAAAGAGTAAAAGATGTAGAAGATATAGTGAAAATATTTGAAAAGGAGAAGGGAGCAAAAATGAGATGGAAGTTATATATTGAAGAGATAATAGTTGAGAATATTGTAAAATGGATGAGTGACGGGAAATTGCAGGTGCAATTTCCAAACACAAATCAGGTAATTAAAATACTTCTACATTTAGTACCTGAGGGGGGTGAAAGGCATTTCTTTAGACTGGGCACTCAGTGTCACTGGGTGGCAGTTAGGTTCATGAGTACAAAGAGGCTTCCCAGGCCAGGAACATATTATGGATAAATTTCTTTTTCCAGAACAAAGAAAAACAAACAGGGAAAAATATTTTCTCACATCCATTTCTCTGTGAAAGCTCATTAATTATTGATAGGAAATGTTCCAGGCCCAAGAACTGTTCTTTTGCAGTCTAGTGAGGAGCAGAATACTGCATTCCTAACAGTAGGAAACACAGAACTACATTAAAATACCATGACTACTATGTTCTAGAGAAGTACTCAAAAGAATCAGGGCCTAAGGTCACCTCATAGGCTAATTAAGATTTTAAGTTGTTGGAGATTTCCCTAAAGAGGGAAGAAGTGCCATTTCCCTTGGCAATGTTCTTGGATTTATATTAAGAACATCTTATATTTCATCAATAATTTTTAAAATTAATAAAAATATGGAAACAATTCTGGAAGTTTTTAGAACAAAGAAAACATGAAAAAAATTATGGCTGCTTACAAATATAACTACATTATATTTATGTGTTCTCTGACATTTTTTGCAGAATTTTGAAGTCCACAATCATTTTCAAGACAGATTGCAGACCTATTTGTTTATTTTTCCAATTTGTTCAGGTAAAAATAACAAATAAAAACTATATATGCTTAAGGTGTAAAATATGATGATTTGACATATGTATACACTATGAAATGAACACCACAGTCAAATTAATACATCCATCTCATAATTACCTATTCTTTGTATGTGGTGAAAACAGTTAAGATTTACTTTCTTAGGAAATTTCAAGTATATAATTTAGTATCATTAACTATAGTCATCATGCTATATACATCAGATCTCTAGAACTTATTCATCTTATAATTAAAATGTTTCAATACTTTGAACAACATCTCCACATTTCCCTAAGCCCCCACACTCCTGGCAACCACCATTTTACTGTCCTCTATGAGTTCAACTTTTTTAGATTCCATATGTAAGTGAGATCACACAGTATTTGTCTTTCTGTATCTGGCTTATTTCGCTTAGCAAAATGTCCTCCAGATTTACCCAATGTTACAAATGGCAAGATTTCCTTTTTTTCAAATGGTTGAGTAATATGCCATTGTAAATATATGTATATATATATATTTGAGTATATATGTGTGTGTATATACATATACACATATGCATATTTATTTATATATTTATGTATTATTAATAAATCATTATATATTATATTATATATTATTAATATGGTCATTATATTATATATTACTAATATAATCATTACATTATTAATATAATCATTATATTATTAATATAATCATTGATGTAATCATATATGTTATTAATAATTATTATATATGATGTATGATATATGATATATTGATTATATATATGTATATATATACATACGTTACATATATGTGTGTGTATGAACATATGCATATATATGGCTGAATATGTAATGTTGCCATTGTAGGCTTTGGAGCTGGGTAGATGAGATTGTCCATACAGAAGAAAAGAAGCAAGATATATATATATATATATATATATATATATATATATATATGTATCTCACAGCTTCATTGTCCATTCATCTGTCCATGGGGAGCCTGTTACCAGTTGCTCAGGTGTGTACAGATTCTGTCTGATCCCTGGGCTGACAACACTGCCTCTAGGTCCCTTGTCAGTAGGGCTGGAGCTGGGACAAGGCCCTACTTCAGGGTTGGTAGCTGAATTTGTACATGACAGGTCTGTTACCAATTGTGATATATATACTCTGCCAAAAACATAAACATACTTATACTATGAGTATTATTCAATTAATGTGAGAAATGAGTCATGTGGAAAAAAGAGAGAGAGTTTCAGACCTCATTCTGGCTTCAATGGGCCATAGAAAAGGTGGCATGTCAGTGGAATTGGCAGCTGTAGCATTCTGATCATCAGCTTCTTGGTCCTTCCAGGAGCTGCAGCTGCCTCAGTGGTATGGCTTTATACAGTGTGGTTTCCTGGGCATACCCCGGAGTTCTTTCACCAGTCCTAACAATGATCCTATAAACTGTTCATTCCCCTGTAACTATTCTTCCTCATTAAACTAGCTAGATTGTTTTCTATTCTTTGACTGTTGTACTTAGATTTATACACTTCTCTTCTTGCTAACATCCGTCACGTCTTTGAGTGATTTTCTTGAACCCATCATCACTTTACTTTGGAGCATAGAGAAAAGAATCCTCTTTTCTTCTCTGGTAGGGAGTAGGGACAAACCATACTACTTCCCTGAATGTTATTCCTTTTGAAGGACTCTCTCCTCTTCCTCTTCCCTAGCCTTCTTCTTACAAGGATAGGGATAATGTTTGGGTGTATCAAAATCAGGTCAGACATCACTTAATAACCAGAAGGGGTGGATGGCCCTCAATTATTTGTGGCTCTTTCTGTCATAGGAGTACTTTAAATCTTTTCTTTATGATTTTATTATTTATTTATTTATTTATTTATTTATTTATTTATTTATTTAAGGGGGAAAGAGAGAGAGAGTGAAAGAGGAGCAGAGGGAGAGGGATAAGGAGATTCCATGCTAAGTGCAGAGTATGGATGGGGGGTTTGATCCCATAATCCTGAGATCATGACCTGAGCTGAAATCAATAGTCTGGTGCTTAATCTTCTGAGCCACCCAGGTGTTCCAGTTCTTTAAATCTTTAAGTCCTCATCTTTGGGTCCTGGTCTGCAATGATAAGGCACTGATGAAGTGCCATGTAACGTCTGTCCCAGGAGCTATAGAAGAAATAATGATCAGAAAGTTTTGTTAGCTGGGACTCCTACCTTTGCAGTGGAGATGGAGAGAATGTACTGGTTCGAGCTACATTCACAGCTCGGGGTGAGAGTTGGAGGGTGGAAGGTTGAAAGAGAGGGCTTTGGCACAAAACCCTTTTAGGCCCCTGGCTTGAATGTGGCATCATTTCCTGAGATGTCCACCATGGGAAGAATGGTAGAGGGAAAAAGACACAACATGATTTTGGACAAGTGTGAGATGTCTTATGGGATGTGCAAATGGGGTGGGTAACAATAGGACAGCTGGTGCAAGAAGAGGGACTGGGCTGAAGATGTAGTGTTGCCATTGTAGGCCTTGGAGCTGGGCAGATGAGATTGTCCAGAGAGAAGAAAAGAAGCAATTGAAGGGGGAAAGTAGTTGTTTTTATCATTTTTTCTATTTTAAATAGATTAAGTTTATTATGTTAGCATATTGATAGGAAGCAGTAGTGAGGGAGAGGTTGAAGGTACAAAGGTTGGAGGGAGAACTCTGAGAGGGAAGAAGGGACATGAATTAGAATATGTGAAGAAGGATTGGCCTATGTTTGACCAAAGGACACCCTTTCTTTCTTTTTTTTTTCTTCCTTCCTTCCTTCCCTCCTTCCTTCCTCCTTCCTTCCTTCTTTCCTTCCTTCCTTCCACTCATTCTTTCTTTCCTGTAGGCAGAATGGAAAAAGAAAGGTTGGCTATGGATGCAGACAAATTTATAGCCACAATTATAGAAAGTTGAAGAGTTCCCATCTTAGGATTCAGGAGCCAAATGTCTTTTTGCTGTCTAAGACTACCCAGTATCACCATGTTTTCTGTAGCTATCCAATAAGCAGAGTTCATACTTATATGACTTTTTTTTAGCAGAAATTTTATCAATAGTTCTTTTTTTCTAAATTATCCCCAGAAATCTGTATTTTCTGGAGGAGTAGAAGGGGCCTAGTATAAACCTTTACTTACATAAACCTTTAATTACATAAGCCAGGACTCTCAGTGACTCAAAGGGAAAAAAAAAACAAAGGTTGAAAAGCTTCATAGCACATAACACTCTGAAACTAATCTTTGGGGATCAAAAATGTACATTTTCTGAAGGAGACAAAATGATACATCTAATAGTAATTACCAGCAGATTTTATTTTAAATCTGAGCTAATATTCATTGAAGGAAGACTTCACCTTTCATACCCTCTTATTACATTTTTTTTTCAAAAGCTACCCATTCTGAGAATACTCATATTTTCATATCTATCTAAGATAACTAGTGAACTTCTTTTATTGCAGAGCCCTTGCCAAAGACTGAGATATGAAGGATCTGCTACTATGACATTGTTAGAAACTCACGACCAAAGGACTGGGACATTGACCAAAAGGAGATGAGTCATCTGCAGGGAAGCGTTTTTGTCAGTGATGTAAGGCCCCTGGAGGCAGAGGCTGCGCAGACAGAATTGGAGATATACTTACAAAATAACTGCGTGAGAGCCTCAGCCACTGTCATCATTCCCAGTGCGTTCAGGACCACGGAGTGGAGCCCCAATTCAGTACTGATACATTTGCTGCCATTTGAGCCACTTAGCAGTAGCATTAAAAAGATTAGGCATTTACTATCAACGGTAAAGAGAAGGGAAGGGGTGGGCAGGAAGAAGGAGGGTGACTTTACATTTCGGTACATGCTTCCAAAGCACATTTCCCCTGAAAAGATTCTTATTCATTTTTTTATCCAGTTCACAGCCAAGTGCTAAGCCCGCTGGGCTTGGTCAAATGAGCTTGATCAAAACACTCAGGCATCATCAGGCCATGGGGGTCTAACCCTGATGAGTGCTCAATACTTTTGGGAAAAGAAGACTTATATAAATGAAACAACTAAAAAAAATTTCTGGACAATAGTTGAGGAAGTATTAAATTGTGGGGAAGTGACAAATGCTATTGGAAATCAGTAAATAGATGAAGCCGGGTGGCTTTGGACATGAAGGAGAGATAGTGGAAGGAACACGTCTTGAGGAAGGGACAGGGGTAAGACCATTAGAAAGGAGAAGGGAAGTGTATAAGAGTGCTGTACCAGGGTTCCCCAGAGCAGACAATGGGAGGCAATGGTGGTTGGCTCACTGCTGGGGCTGCTGCAGATGTGACCTAGAGAAAGGGAATGAGGGATGAAAAGGATCTGAGGCAAAGCCCTGAGCCTAGCTCCAGCTTTCTAGTTTAATCCTGCCTTTTATGATTGATAAATTCAGTAATTAATGATTCTATAATTCAGTTTCTTATTACTGGTTCATTGTTCATTCATTTTCCTTATTAACAAAAAATAGAGGAATTCTAGAATGTTCTCTGATTCAATGTGCCTGCATGTTAAGGCAGGCTATTGATCAGAGACCAAATAAAGAGAGGAAAACAGGTGAGAAGATAAAAGATGCGCCCTTGTGAGCGATGAAGCCGCCACCCATGGCCAGGACTGGCTGAGTGGGACCCCGGCGGCGTCATGGCGTGCGGCGCCAACCTCTGGGTTTCCTCATTAGTTCTTAGACCAAACAGGAGAATTAGGTCTTGGCACCTTGAGAAGTCATGTTCTTCTGGAGCACTGTAGTTCTGAGTATTTAATCAGTGACAGGTGAAGGGTGAGAAAGCTGGCTTCAGAGAGCTGCTGACAGTTCGCTTGTGTCCACTAATTTCTCAAGCCTACTCTATGGCAGTGAACTCAGCACCGCAAATTGACCAGCTACATCCGCGGGCATGATTTGCTGTCCTAGCAAAGCCAAGCCAACCTATTTCCTTACTCTTTAAAAGAAAGAAAAAAAAAACAAAACAAAACTTTATTTTTCCACTCACTGGAACATTTCTTTCACTGTAATTTCTATATGTTCTTATGTTTTGTAATATGATATGTACTCCCATAAGTCATCTCAAATCTTTTTTTGAAGGAAGCAAAATATAACAGTACTTTTTCTTTGGTTTAAATAAGGAATTAGGAGTGGGGGAAAACCCTAGGAGATACCATCTAGAATATAGGAGCAAGAGATAGGATTAAACCAACCCCTGCGATCTGTTTTTAAAGGCTTTCCAAGAGAGTAGCATGTCTCTCTGTGGTATTTTAATATTTACTAGGGCTCAGTGTCAGGAATTTCTTTACATTTAACCTAAATTCATAGTTTGAGTTTTAGTAAGAGTTTCTCTTTTACTCATCTCAGGGGTGTTCTCTCCCCCTTGCTTCCAGATCTTCGTCGTCCCTGTCCAGCCTCAAAGCCATGCATGAGAGATGCTCCCACCACATCTGGTAAGTCCCTGTAGACCTTGGCCCTGAGTGTGGTAGGCACAAATCTTGAGGGGAGGCTGAATGATTGGTGTGTGTGTGGACTCATACCTGAGGACCATCAGCCCCACTCACCAGATGGCTGGTGGCTGGCCACTAAGGGTTCTGATGTTTGGAGCAGGTCGGTGGTTCTAGGCCTGGGGGACTCTGTTGCAGAGCTAAGGTTAGCTCTGTTAGACATTTGGGCCTTTGTGGATGCCCCTTTCAGGGTCATGTATTCCAGCCCTGGGGTCTCCTATGAGATCAGTCAAGCAGGGTATCAGTTACACTTCCATCACCTACGCTTTCTCTCTAGCCATCTCGTTGTTTTCACACCCTTCCACTTTAGACTTTTATCCTCAATCATGCAAAGCTCATAAAATACAGGGACCATCTCTCTACAGTAAAGCAGAACTACTTCTTAGAAACATCAGACTAATTTCTTAGAAACTTTCCCGGAGGTAAGAAGAGCAGCTTTCATTACATCTTGCTGAGTCACTCCTCAAGGAAGGAGAGAATAATTTTCCCAAAGAAGCAAAAGGACAACAGATACACACCCCAAGTAAGGCTCTTATGTTCTGACGCCCGTGGGAGATGAAAAGAATTGAATACCATTCTGATTGTTGTAACAGCACATCACAAGCTTGGTGATGATTATTAAAATCATAAAAATGGTCTCCTTTTTCTGGCCACAACAGACACAATCCTTTTAACCTTTTAAAAGTGAAATATTTTCCAAATCTAGCCATCTTTATTGTTTGTTCTGTGTCCTTCATCAAGTCCTCACACCTTTCTTTAAAATTAGGCCCACCATTCAGGGTTCAGGGAAGGTTCTTTTTGATGCAGTCATATCAGGGTTTTAAGTGGTAACCACTCAGCCTTTACAAAATTTAGTTTCCTAGTTTTTATAATTGTACTGCTTTGCTAAGTCATGCTCGGCTTTGCTCCATGTTATCTGGAGAGCCAGCCCTTCTCCAAGGCACCAGCATTTCAGATTTTTTTATTCTTTCCCTGTAATAAGTACTTCCCTGGGTTGTAATTGTCTGAGTATATGGTCGGGGATAAGATGATGAAAGGCTACGTCACAGGCCAATCCAAATCACTTATCCTTAATCCATTCCTCTCTTCCAGATCACTGGGGAGTAATTTCTCAGGCGAGCTCTCTTAGCTCTATAGATGCCACATAATTGTTTTCAGCAAATCTGCATTTCCAGTACCAACACAGCTCCCAGGTCTATTATACACGGACCTCTTTGCCTTTTTCTGGGTCACAAGCACTGTTGTTGTTCTTTGACAAGCAGCTTCTGGCAGAATACTGAGATGCTTGTGGTGGAAAAGCCTACACCTTAGGGAAACTACCTCCCAGATGCTAGACCTCTATGCTGCTGCCTTAGGTCAGTTTGATGGCTTTTTAGTTTCTATCCTGGGACTCTACCTATTTTAGCCCAAATACATATTAGGCCTTAAGTTACATGAACTCTGTCTTAAAGATGGCTTGGTCAAATAGATGTTCATTTGCCTCCCACAACAAGAAGTCTGAGGGTGGGTAGTTGGTAGCATAGGTTTGGCTACTCACCAGCATTGCTAGGGCCCTAGTTCTGCCCTTTTTAGTTCTGCTACCTTTCAGTCTCACATCTTTAGTCTCCTGGGGACAAAATGGGATCTACGGCTCCACATGTGGTGTCAGTGATGTATGGGTGGGAGGTAGGAGGAGAGCTAAAAGTCTGCAACACCCTTCTAGAAACCTGAAGCTATCCTTCACTGGCTACCTCTTCGGCCACACCCACCTGCACAGGAGAGTCAGAAAGAGATGAAGTTTTCCAATCCTGATTGTGGAGAGAAGCACAAGAGAAAGGGGTCCAAACATCCAACCACCAGTGCTGCCCATCACACCAGAAGGCCTTCCAAAGTTGTTATTTAGGGTGGTCCCTACACAGCAACTTTGTCAGCTCCTTGCTGTTGAGGAACTCCTCAAATTAGGAGGCTACATCTGTCTTCACTACTGAAGATGAAAATGCCAGAAACCCACTTTCTCAGATGTCCTTAAACGAAGGTGGTAATCTGAGAGGGAGAGGTGGTGGGGCAGGGAAGAAGCCTGTGTCCAGCTGTACTTGAACCCAGCCTTACCCCCCATCCCTCACCAAAACTGTTTGCTTACACGGGTTGGTATACAGGGATCATCACACTTCTTCCCTTAAGACAATATGAGTTGAGTTTTCTGTCACTTGAAACCAAAAGCATACTAGTTAATACATACTAACAGTAACCTTTTCTGATATAAAATAATAAAGGTACTTTCACTCATATTCTTTCTGTTTCTAACAACTTCCTCAGCTTGCTAAGACCACTTAAAACCCCCAATCCTAATTTTTTCTTCTTTTTATAATCCCTTATTCCCACTCCACTGTAAGATCATGTTTGTGCTGCCTTAAGGACTTTTTTCCCACAAGATAAATCACAGTGGGCATAAATTACACTTACAGTAAAGTTATTTCAAACTTCTCTTTCCCCACCCCCATATTCAGCACTTTCACATATTTACATTGTTTCAGAGAATATTTGGAGGATGCAATAGCCAGCTTCTAAGACAGTCCCAGTGATCCCACCTCCTGATAGTCATACCCTTGTGTGCTTCTTTGTTACGTTGACTCAGGTTGGTCTGGTAGAGCATCTATGGAAGATTGGCACATCCTTTCCAAGACATAGGTATGAAAGACCGGAGCTTTGGACTTGGTCTTATCCTCCCCCTCTTCCTCTTCTTTTGGGGAGAGCCAACTGCCATGTAGGCACCCTGGAAAGAGCCTGAGGTCTCTAGTCAACAGCCTTGTGAGTGAACTTGCATGTGGAATCTCCAGCTCCAGCTGAACCTCAGATGATTGCAGCTTCTGTTGACATGTGGACTGTGGTGTCCTGAAAGACCATCCTGAGCCAGAACTGTCAGCTGGTCCCAGGTTCAGGGCCCACAGAAACTGTGAAAAAGTAAAAAAGTAAAAAAGCTGCTGAGTTTTTGGGTGATTTGCTACATAAGCAATAAGCAAATAGCATAGATGGCTTAACTTAATTGACAATGCAAGATTAAAAAATTAAATAACTGCTAAATGAAATGGGACAAAAGAGAATCAGAATAGGGAAGAGACAATGGAGACAGAACTGAAGTGTGAACACAAAATGCGTGCTAAAATGTCCCGATACTTTGCTAGAAGTGGTCCATTGATTTGTCCCAAAGATTTTGGCGGTCAGTGCCAAAAGAGGCAGACACAATTAGTACAATCCAGAAAGAAACTTCTTCAGTAGTCTTTCATAAAAAGAACATTGTGCAAGATCATGAATAAATTGTTTCAAAAACACGTTTTTTTCCAGTAGAAATAAATTTGTTCTTATTTAGAGTTATAATGTCTAATAATGATATAATCTGTAGGAAATAAAATTTTCCCCTTAAAAAATGGGGTAGACTTCATTCTAGATCCAGCAAAAATGGATATAAAGCACTCACCATTATAAAGAAATTGGTGAGTCAGAGCTCTTCAATAGGCACTTTTTAAAACATTAAATAATTAATTGTTTAATATGAGACCACATTTTATGGCCCAGTGAGAGGTAGGACTTATGATCATTACACAGTTGGATTTGGGTTATAAATACCTAGAAAATAAACCTCCCAAATGTTCTAGGATCTGCTTTCATTTATATATAAGAAAAATACAATGAGAAAAAGACATCTATCTAATCACTTCCTGTGTGGAGTTCTTAGATCTCAGTCTTTTTGAGAATAACATACATTTGCACATATAATTCAATATCAGAACGTTGGGGGCATTATAATCATGAGAATGAATCTGCAACAATATGGATGAATTAATTCAGTATTGGGTAGAAGTTGGCTTGAACCAACTCACTTCCCGACTCTGATCAGTGACTTCATGCTGGGAGCCTGCGATCAGCCAGTTATTGAAACTTTGCCAGAATACTGCTGGATGAATTTCCCCAATAAAGTGTTGAGCAAATGAAGCAAAAGAGTACATACAATGTGGATCCATTTGCAAATAAACTACAAAAATAGGCCAAACTAATCTGTTCTTGTTGAGGCTGGGAGGGAGAAAGGCTGGTGAATGGAAGGGGTGTGAGGTGGGCCCTGGAGGTGTTGGTGAGATTTTATTGCATGATTGGGTGCCGGCATCTTGGATTTATCCACTTTTTGAAAATTCCTAAATATGTACTCTTCTGAGTTGTACATGTGTCTGTATGTATGTTCTCCTTCAATAAAAAGTTGAAACTTCTCAAAATAAGCAAGCCCATTAGATTAAAAATGAGTCAACAAGATAAAAAGTTATAGAACAAAGACAAAAGACCAAGAAGTATAATAGAAAGCAATGAAATCTGGGAAAAGCAAAACCCTGCCAGAATTGGCTGTTAGGGTGTTTGGCACGTTGTAGGTATTATTATGTTTACATGGATTCAATGAACCAATGAACGTTGTTGCTCTTAAAATCTTCCTCCAATCAACTCTTCAAATATATTATTTCAAATATTGTTATAGAAGCTCTTTTTAAAATTGTTTTATCAACATAAAACATTTATTTCCTAGTTAAGTATTAAAAGAGTATCAATTCTTTTGTTACATACACTTTTTTGAGATCACACTTGACTTTGGGACATACAGCATGAGACAGGCAACAGGAATGACAAGATAACTGGAAATAATTTGAAACAATGCTTCAAGGTATGAGATAGCAATTTCCTATTTTTTAAGTAAAAGAGACTGAAAGAGCCTCTTGTGTATTTACTTAGCCCAAAGTGACACATATGCAAGTGATTCTTTATGCCACCTGTTGGTGATGGGCCGATTAGACTTTTTATTCCCACGAAGGGTCACTTACTTGGTTCGGTGAAAGTTCAGTAATTCAGGTCCATTACAAGAGTAGCTTTTGCAGCTGCTCTCTAGATTTTATCAGTTAACAATAGTAGGAGCTTTTATTTTATTAGGCAAATGAAACAAAATAAAAACAGTTATTCATATAATAAAGTATAATGTAGTAACATACTATATAATATGATATCCTATACTCATTTTCATCTCTTTATCTAAACATCTAAGATTTTACTGCAATAAAAAAGATGGCTTCAGTAAAGAATGAGTTGGACTCTATTATATATCTTTCAGGAAACCCTCTGTAAATATTCCTTGCAACTAAGCTTCCGATAAATATGGACTGATTGTGAGTTTAGGGTTCTACTTCCAGTAAATAGTTAGACTGCAGCTCATTTTTATTCTTGTTTATTTAGCAGCCATAAGGTATTTGTCTTTGACTTTTTTTTTTTTTTGCAGTTGTAACTATTTATTAAGGACTTTCAAGTGGATAACTAAATGAAGGGGATAGGCAGAAAATATCTTAGAGGGCATCTATACCTATCTAATTATTAATTTTTTATTAACATATAAATAGACAAACAAATCGCATTAGATTCAGGTGTATATCTTAGTGGTTCAATCTTTCTATACATTACAAAATGATCCCCACAATAAATCTGGTTACCATCTATCACCATACAAAATAATTATATTATTGACTCTATTCCCTAAGATGTATAAGACTTATTTACTGTTGACCTTTGAACAACGCAGGTTTGGACTGCACAAGTCCATGAATACATGGATTTTTTTTTAATAAATAAAGTACAGTGCTGTAAATGTATTTTCTGTTCCTTGTGATTTTCTTAATAGCATTTTCTTTTATTTAAGATTTTTTTTTATTTGTTATTTGACAGAGAGAAAGAGGAAGAGAGAGAGAGAGAACACAAGCAGGGGCAACACCAGGAAGAGGGAGAGGGAGGAGCAGGTTCCCTGCTTAGCAGAAAGCCTGATGCGAGGCTTGACCCCAGACCCTGGGATCATGACCTGAGCTAAAGGCAGATGCTTAACTGACTGATCCACCCGGGTGCCCCTAGCATTTTCTTTTCTTTAGCTTCTTTTATTATAAGAATACAATATATAATACATATAACATACAAAGTACGTGTTAATTGACTGTTTATGTTATCAGTAAGCCTTCTGGTCAGCAGTAGGTTGTGAGTAGTTAAGTTTAAGGGGACTCAAAAATTTCAGCAGATTTTTGACTACATGGGGGGATTAGAGCTCCTAACTCCCATATTGTTCAAGAGTCAACCATATTTTATAACCAGAAGTTTATAACTCTGAATCCCCTTCATCTATTTGGCCTGTCCCCAGTCCCTCCACCCTCTGGCAAACACCAGTTTGTTTCCTGTGTCTATGAGTCTGGTTCTGTTTTTTGTTTGTTCATTTGTTTTGCTTTTAGATTCCACATAGAAGTGGAATCATATGCTATTTGTCTTTCTCTGCCTGACTTATTTCACTTAGCATGATGCCCTCTAGGTCCCTCAGTGCTGTTGCAAATGGCAAGATCTCATTCTTTTTTATGGTTGAATAGGAAGCCCTCTGATTTAACAGCCAGAAACACTGGAGGTCAGATAGGCATCTAATTGGGAATGTTAAAGTGCATGACAAAGCTCTTAAAATCTAATCTTCATAGGAAAGTGGCCCCTAAGTGCTGTGATAATAAATCTAAATTCATGTACTCTTCATTTGAGAGTTCCAATATTTTCTCTACTGCTTGACTGATTTAAATTATATGTGAAGAATATACAATACAAAAACAACCTTTTATTAGGCAAGATTTAATTTATTTCTGGGCTTAATATCCGTAAAGTGGAGATAATAAAGCAAAGGAAAATTATGAGCTTAAATTAAAATATATCAGTAATGTATCTTTGTATCTTGCAAGAGAGAGACTATCACCTCAGGGAAATGTCATTGTATTTTCATTGTTTCTGGCTGGAATTTCTTTGGATTTCATTCAGTTAAAAATTTGCATAGAATCCCTACTTTATTAAGCCCTCACATACTAAGGAGGGTATAAGAATAGTTCAGGGTATAATTTTTGTGGTCTGTAAGTTTCCAACAGTTTGTGGGGGAGACAAGTACACACATGTGAAATGAACATGTATATCATACAATGGGCCTCCTGGCACAAGAGTACTATTGGAATTTACTTGGTATAGGGCGCCTGGGTGGCTCAGTTGGTTAAGCGACTGCCTTCGGCTCAGGTCATGATCCTGGAGTTCCGGGATCGAGTCCCGCATCAGGCTCCCAGCTCCACGGGGAGTCTGCTTCTCCCTCTGACCTTCTCCTCGCTCATGCTCTCTCTCACTGTCTCTCTCTTCTCTCAAATAAATAAATAAAATGTTAAAAAAAAAAAGGAATTTACTTGGTATAGACATACCTCAGAGATACTGTAGGTTTGCTTCCAGACCACTGCAATAAAGCGAATATCACAATAAAGCAAGTAAAATGCATTTTTTCGTTTCCCAAGGCATATAAAAGTTTCATACACTATACTCTATTAAGTATGCAATGGCATTCTGTCTAAAAGATAATAATGTACTTACCTTAATTAAAAAATACTTTATTACTAACAAATGCTAACCACCATCTGAGCTTTAAATGTATCCTATCCTTTTCGCTGGTGAAGGGTCTCATCTCAATGTTGATGGCTGTAGATGGATAAGGGTGGTGGCTGCTGAAGGTCAGGGTGGCTGTGGCAATTTCTTAAAATGAGACAGTGATAAAGTTTTCCATATTGATTGACTCTTCCTTTCACGGACAATTTCTCTGTAGCATGTAATGCTATTTGATAGCATTTTACTTCCAGAACTTCTTTCAAAACTGGAGTCAGTCCTCTCAAGTCCTGCTACTGCTTTATCAAAGAAGCTTATGGAATATTCTAAATCCTTTGCTGTTATTTCAACGATATTAACAGTATCTTCATTAGGGATAGATTCCACCTCGAGAAATCACTTTCTTTGCTCATCTCTGAGAAGCAACTCCTCTTCTGTTAAAATTGTACCATGAGACTATAACAATTCAGTCACATCTTCAGGGTCCATTTCTGATTTTAATTTTCTTGCTACTTCTGCCATATCTGCAGTTACTTCCTCCACTGAAGTCTTGAACTCCTCAAAGTTATCCAGGAGGGATAGAATCAATATTTTTCAAACTCCTGTTAATAATAACATTTTGATCTCTACCTGTGAATCATAAGTGTTCTTAATGGCACCTAGAATGGTGAATCTTTTCCTGAGGGTTTTCAATTTTCTTTGCCCAGATCCATCAGAGAAGTCACTATCTTTGGCAGCTATAGTCTTATGGAATGTATTTTTTAAATAATAAGACTTGAATGTTGAAATTACTCCTGGTCCATGGGCTGCAGAATGGATCTTATGTTAGCAGGCATGAGAACAACATTAATTTCATTTTCCATACCCATCAGAGCTCTTGGGTGACCAGGGGCACTGTAAACAGTAATATTTTGAAAAAGGTCTTTTTTTCTTAGCAGTAAGTCTCAACAGCTTAGAATATACAATAAACCATGTTGGAGACAGACATGCTGTTATCTGGACTTTCTTGTCTCATTTATAGAGCACAGGCAGAATAGATTTTAGCATAATTCTAAGAGCCCTAGGATTTTGGGAATGGTCAATAAACAGGCTTCAACTTAAAGTCACTAACTGTTATTTTCCTCTAACAAGAGAGTCAGCCCGTTCTTTGAAGCTTTGAAGCCAGGCACTGACTTCACCTTTCTAGCGATTAAAGTCCTAGATGGTGTCATCTTCTAATAGAAGGTTGTTTCATCTACAGTGGTAATCTGTTGTTCAGTGTAGCCACCTTCATGAATGATCTCAGGTGGATCTTCTGGAGAACTTGCTGCAGCTTCTCCATTAGCACGTGCTGCTTCACTTTGCACTCTTCTGTCATGGAGATGGCTTCTTTCTTTAAACCTCATGAACCATCCTTTCTCAGCTTCAAACTTTTCTTCTGCAGCTTCCTGGACTCTCTCAATCTTCACAGAAATGATGAGTTAGGGCCTTGCTCTGGATTAGGTCTTAGTTTAAGGGAATGTTGTGGGTGCTTTGATCTATCCAGATGACTCTAACTTTCTATCAGCAATAAGGCTGTTTTGTTTTCTTAACATTCATGTGTTTACTGGCATAGCACCTTTAGTTTCTTTCAAGACCTTTTTCTTTGTACTCACAACTTGGCCGACCAGTACAAAAGGTCTAGCTTTCCACCTGTCTTGGCTTTTGACATGTCTTCCTCACTAAGCTTGATCATTTCTAGATTTTGCTTTAAAGTCAGCCCACCACTAGTTTTGGTGACAAATAAATGTGATGATGTGTCTTACCCTCTTTAAAAAAATGCCTGAGTTGTGGGTTTAAGTGGAAAGAGTCTAAGAGGATGCTATGTGGTACCTGTTGAGAAACAGAGAATACAGTTGAATTAGGGCCCTGTTAGGAACAAAGTTAGGAACTTTCAAAATTCAGCTTGAGAAAGAACCAGATCTTGACTGAGATGTCATCTCTGCACTACGTGTTAATGAGGCTCTGACCAAGGATATAAGAAGGTGCTTGGGAATTAGGGGAGAGCATCTTTTGTAAGGAGGGAAGTGTTCTTTTTTTTTTTTTTTTAAGATTTTATTTATTTATTTGACAGACAGAGATCACAAGTAGGCAGAGAGGCAGGAAGAGAGAGAGAGAGAGGAGGAAGTAGGCTCCCCACTGAGCAGAGAGCCTGATGTGGGGCTTGATCTGAGGACCCTGGGATCATGACCTGAGCCGAAAGCAGAGGCTTTAACCCACTGAGCCACCCAGGCACCCCGAGGGAAGTATTCTTAAAGAAAAGCTAACTGTCCCTCTTACACCCCTGGTTAGGGAGATCCTTGGTTGGCAGACAACTTAAGATGACTTGTTAATTTTGTGGGTGTAGAAAGAAGGTGCTATTGATGTCTGTGTGAGTTTCCTATTGCTGCTGTAACAAATTACCACCAACTCTGTGTCTTAAAACAATACAAATGCATAGTTCCAGAGGTCAGAAGTCCAAAACAGATCTTAGAGACTAAAATTAAGAGGTCAGCAGAACTATATTCCTCCTTGAGTATTTAGAGGAGAATCTATCTCCTCCTTTTCTTTTCCATTCCTTACCTCTCCAGAATGTAGAGGCTGCTTTCCTTTCTTGAGTTCCTCTCCTTCTTCCATCCTCAGAGTGTATATAACTCTGGCCCCTGCTTTCATTGCCTCATCTCCTCTCACAGCTTTGACCTTCTTGCCTCCACCTTATAGGAGTCCTTGTGATTACACTGGATCTACTCTGATGGTTCAGGATAAACTTCTCATCTCAAAATCTTTAACATCATCACATCTGCTAAGTCTCCTTTGTCCAGAAGAGTAACATATTCATAAAAGGTAAAGATCTGAACTTCCTTTGGGGGGGCATTAGTCTTTTTCCAAAAATTTTATATTATAAAGTTGGATGTCCCCTTAGCTAGCAGGTTTGTTGACTCATTCACATGGCCCCAGAATTGTAGAAAAAACAGCATGGTCAGGCCGAAATTACCCTTTCAAATTCCTAGTCTCAAATGATGCAGATTACAGAGCCTACCTGCTCCTATAGCCCCAGAATTGGGTTAATAAGGAATGGATGAGACCAAGCTGTACGTTCACAGGGACCAACACAAGGTGAGGCAATGCGGTTCAAATACTAGAGGAATGTGGCATGGGACAGCTTGTTGGTAGGGACAGCCTGAAAATGTAATGAATCTTGCAAGGGTCCACTGATTCTATGGGATTGCACACTAAGTTGGCACGATTATGGGGGGGGCTTCCATTTATCTACAGAAGTCTGGAGATGATGATCCTGGTCAGTGGTAATTATCACCAGAATGAGAACTGCTAACCCTCACTGACATAAGGTTATTCATGACCAATAAAGAAAAACAGTCAACTGACCATGAAAGAAAACGGTTTTTCCTCCTCCCTTCCCCAACACCAGAGTAATACACATGAGAAAGAAAGGAGTTGGAAAGAGCAGATCATTCTTTTTTTTTTTTTAAGATTTTATTTATTTATTTGAGAGAGAGAGAGACACAGAGATCACAAGCAGGGGGAGGGGCAGAGAGAGAAGCAAACCCCTTGCTGAGGAGGGAGCCCAATGTGGGGCTCTGTCTCAGGATCCTGGGATCATGACCTGAGCTGAAGGCAGACGTTTAACTGACTGAGCCCTCCAGGCCCCTGAGCAGATCATTTGTATACTCCTTCCCACTCCACTCCAGATTCAATCCTCCATAGGTGAGGTGAAGGAGGAGGGGATTTGAAGTCAAATTAATTCAGATATGAGATTAAAGTTTTAGAATGATCAATATTAAGTCTCAGTAACTAAACTGCAATAGTCAGTACTAAAAAAAGTGAAAAGTTATAGAAGCAGACTGAGATATCTATTTGAGTTTGGTACTTGGGCAGGAAGTTGAAAGGTAGAAAGAATAAAGTCTTAAACATATACTCCAATGTGGTGAGATCCCTCCATTACACTAGTTACAGAAGAAATTATTCTTACTGCTGTGATCAACTACAGGGGGCCATGTAGCTAGTTGGTGCTGCTGAGAGTGGAGAAGCAATAAACTGATGAGGGGAGTGGGACCTGGGGCACCAAAAGGGAGGGGTTACTGGCCCAGAGAAATGGGCAGGATTTGGTTGGATGGAACATTTATCTGCTTTTACTCTCCGAAATTATGAGAGCAATCCTGAAAGGAGAGAGGAAATATGAAATTTTTTGAACTAAGAAAATGAAATGGATTAGTTTTGGAGGCAGGCTAATTATCCTACAGTCTAGAAATCATAGGGAGGAACAACCTTCCAAAGGTTCTGTGACTGCTGACAGCTGGGCTGCTCACCCTTGTACTAACTGATGCATCGGGGCACCACGTGAGCCATTAGGTTGTTGATCCAGAGCGGGCTGAGCTCACGCACTTATCACTCACGGAGAAACCTGTCACAGTGCAGGGACAAGCAGGTAGTGTGCACAAGAACAGAGTCTTTTTACTTTCCTTCTAAAATGCAGATTCCAGCTGGAAATGCCCAAATTGAGAATAAGGAATAGCGATAGTTCATAAGGAAGAATATGGAAATGAGTCCTAAAGAAGTTGTGCTTTTATTATTTCACCAGTAGTTGTCTATTTTCTCTATCTGTCCTGCATAGTGGAACTCACCTGAACTCACATGCTTTTATTGCAGTGTAAATAACAGGGTGCAGAGACAGGAGGAAGTTCTTTCCGGAGTGCTTCCCCAGGACGTGGAAGTTCGGTCGGAGCACTTTCCTTCTTGGTGAGGCTGGGCAGGAATGTGCCTTCCACAAACAGGAGAAATTTTGAAGTCTTTCGATCAGTGTCGGTGATCTGACCAACCGAAATATTAGTTTGGTGAACTCATGGCATATAAATATTGGTGAGGAACAACCTTCAGGAGTGGCAAGGAGCTGGCAGGTGCACTAGAGCTGCAGGCTGCCTAGAGGGACCCCTGCTGTCAGAAGGATGCTGGCCTCTGTGAACAAGGAAGAGGAAGATAACATTTCATTGGTCACACCTGTTACAGGATGGTTTTCAAATTTTAGACACTGCAGAATGGTAGGACGGTCAGTTTTAGAATTTACGTTTCACATTGTTTTCCTTGGGAAAGTGATGGTAAGATTATAAAAAATAGAGAACACAAATCACTATTTTCATACTGACAAAATAATTCTAACTGCTAAAATTCTCTCGTATATGACATGGTTGCTCTAACTGCATTTAACAATGCACTTAGAATAAATTCCAGGCCTTAAATTTTCAGCCGTCTGTTGTTCATTTCTACCTCCTAGGCCACAGGCACATCAGACTTAACATATCTAGAATTAAACTGCCTTCTCTCTCAAGACTGCTTTTTATGTTCTCTAGTCCAACTACAATTAGGTCTCTCCTCTGTCCCTCTCCCTCTCTTCTCTCTCCCTCCCTCCCTCTCTCTCTGTGATACACACACACGTGCATACACCATGTACACACCTATTCAAACTCACCTACACACACCAAGGTAAGTTGAAAGGTAAGATTTCAACAGCTGACCCCAGAATTCATTGTAGGGATGAAACTGTTTCTGTTTAGGTTAATGTAATGATAGGCTTCTTGTGTCTGGGGGAGATCAGTCTCCAAGGGAATGATTCACAAGGCCCTGAAACAGAAAAGAACTAAACCTTTCTGCATATAATTCCTTCTCTGGAAGGAATTTGGAAATGGTGTCCATCAGAAAAGATAGGAAAGAGAGAGAAGCCAAGGAATACAACACAAGTTTTACCTTTGGAAAAAGTTAGAGAATGGAAAGTTTCTAGTGGCATGGGTGGTGACTATTAAGAACAGGGATGTTAAAAGTAAAACCATGCTTCTCATATAAGTATATCAATTTATATCAAAGATTGTATCTTGCTTATTTTAAAAAATCTTATTTTATTGAAAAAATATTGAAATGACATTTACCTTCTTAACTCATTTTTTTAATTGTATAATAAGTTATTGTTGACTATGGTGTTTTACATAGATTTCCAGGACTTATTTATTTTGTTTGATTGAAAGTTTATGGCTACTGATTAATAACTCCCCACTTCACCCTCCCCCCCCCCCAGTTCCTGGCAGCTACAATTCTACTCTTTGATCTTATGAATTTGACTATTTTAGATATCTCATGTAAATGGAATCATGCATTATTTGCCTTTCTATGATTGGCTTATTTCACTTAACATAATATACTCAAGGTTTATCCATGTTATCATATATCATAGAATTTCTTTCTTTTTAAAGGTGGAATGGTATTCTATTTATGATATTTGTGGTTCATATGAATTTTAGGATTTTTTTTTCTCTTTCTGTAAAAAAATACCATTGGGATTTTGATAGGGTTTGCACTGAATCTGTGGATTGTTTAGGTAGTATGGACATTTTAACAATATTACATCTTCCAATCCATGAACATGGAATGTCTTTCCATTTATTTATGACTTGTTTAATTTCATTGATTAATATTTTGTAGTTTTCAGTATATAAGACTTTTATCTCTTTAAGTTTATTCTTGAATATTTTATTCATTTTTGGTGCTATTGTAGATAAGATTGTGTTCCTATCTTGTGGTTTGTTGTTAGTGTTTAGAAACTCAACTGGATTTTTTTATATTGATTTTGTATCGTGCACCTTTACTGAATTCATTTATTCTAACATTTTTTTTTTAATGAAGCCCTGAAGGTTTTCTATATATAAGATCATTTTATTTTAAATAAAGACAATTTTACTTCCTTTTCAATTTGGATGCCTGCCTTCCTTCCTTCCTTCTTCCCTTCTTCCCTCCCTCCCTCCTTCCTTCCTTCACTCTGCCCTCCTCCCTGATTCCCTCCATCCCAGCTCCTTCCCTTCTCCCTCACTCTCTCTTTTTTCTTCCAGCATTGCCTTTATTCCACATTTACTTGTTTATTTATTTATATCTTTTTTTCCAAGAAGGCAGTGATAAATCAGCCCTGTTCACTTAGTATCTCCATTGCTAAACAGCATCTGGCACAGAGTAGGTATCAAATACATCTTTGTTCTTTTTGTTAATTACTTGACATTCTTCAAACATAACATGAATTTTAACCTTCTAAATCTTTATTTATGCTGTTTCTTAGGTATAAAATACTGTTTCTTCAATTGATTTTTCTCATATATGTCTAAAAATTATTTTTTGCCATGGTTCTCAAACTGTCCCATGGTACCATGGAGCACCACAGATTGTTCATAGGAACATGACAAGATATTGTAAATTTTGGAAGGAAATATAGGAGCATCTATAGATACCACATGAACCAACCACTAGCTTAAGGTAGTTCACAGTTCCATGTTAGATTATGCTATATTCCTTTCCATGACACTATATCTTTGTGGAGCTGTGATTTAGTGGTTTCTGTGATAAAAAGCAAGTGGCACATGCATGAAAATTAATGTGAAAAAAAAATGTGGATGTTAGTGTCCATTGTGATTCCAAGTGTGGAGAAGTTGAATAGTACCCACCAGACTCATTAATCTCAAATGATAGATTAAATTGAAATAAAGATACTACTTTTACCTTTCAAATTATTTGTATTAGATTTTAAATAGCTGTTAAGCTTTAGGACCCAGAAATTTATTAAGTTGTTTGGATCTAACTCTTAGATATTTCTTTTGGCCTAGCTGGGGAGGGTTTCAGAAATTACTGAGATACTAAGGGCATTGTGAACCAAGAAAGCGTGAAAACCTCTGCATTACCTGAAATCGGTGTTCCAATATCAAGCTTTTAGGTCCAATTCACAAAATTAGGTTCATTTGGATCTACTTCTTCAAGTTATCACACATCTGTGGAGTTGGTCATTTTTAAGTTGACTGTAGTTTATTGAAGGCAAGACCTCTAAGGCCTGTTTTCCTCTCATCCCTTTCCCATCACACCCTCACCTCTGACTCTTGTCTCCCTTTCTCTCTTTGGTTTACCTGAGTTACCTTTTATATTGATTAGCATGGCTGAGTAAAACAATTGCTGATTCTGAGTCATTTCTCCATTTACTAGTAAAGGGAATGATCAAGATGCATTTTCTTCAAATAATTACCTTGTTAGGGTCAATGAACAGAAATTTTAGTTCTTGCTTCACAGTAATTATTTCGTTAAACTTAGTCACTGAACTGCAGTCATTCTTTTAGCACCTGTTCCTAACAAGGTAACAATCACCGCATGTTTTCTTTTCCCTATCTCAAAGTGACACTTAATTAAGATAAAGAAAACACTTTCCAGGGCACTCCTTACCATATTTTTGCTGCCTTTTTCCTCAAAGTGTTTTCATTTAGATCCTCTGGTTCTTCCATTCCTTCTAAGTCTACAGTAGAATCCTCAACTGCAGTTTCAGCCTGAACCCATTGGTCATCCTTATACCTAACTGCAAAACCATGCATCTCACTCCATTCTCTCTTCGTCCACTGTGGTTGCCACCACCTCTTCTAGACCTCTTAGAGAAAGGGAATAAAGAAATAGGATACATTGCATTACAACAGTTTTTTGTTTTTGTTTTGAGAAGATGTCATTGTGTCCTGGTAGACCAGTTACAAAAGGAATTAAGAGGTTAACATGAGATCCTGTGGGAAAGAGTTCAGGAAAGATATGGATTGCAATGCTTCAGAGGAAGCTACCAGTTTTACCATCCTTCTATATTGAAATTGGATTAAAGGGGGTTGTATTATGTGTTTCCAAATGGAAATAATCTTTGATTTTGTATAATGACATCTTTGGGGTAGCTTTCAATGTAGTATTATTCTCCAAAATTTCAGATTTTTGTTTCTTTGCTTGTTTTTGGTAACCTGTCATTTGTTTCCCTGACACATCTGGTCAGCGACTAATAATGACTATATTATCTTACTCATATTGAGAAACTTAAAAAAAATGGTAAGATTAAGAAAGTGTTGCCCCTTCAGGAAAGTTGTATAATGGACTTCAAAAGAGTTTTTCCGAGTTAACTATTGCTCTTTGGGTCTGCTGAGTATTCATTTCCCCTGATGGCTAAGGCACAAGATGAATGGGCATCATATATATTTTGTTATACAGTTGACCTTTGAATAACTCAGGTTTGAACTGGGTGGATCTACTTATACCCAGAGCTTTTTTTTTTTTAAATAAATACAGTACAGTACAGTAAATGTCTTTTCTCTTCCTTATGATTCTCTTTTTTTTTTTTTTAAAGATTTTATTTATTTATTTGACAGAGAGAGATCACAAGCAGGCAGAGAGGCAGGCAGAGAGACAGGAGGAAGCAGGCTCCCTGCTGAGCAGAGAGCCCGATGCGGGACTCGATCCCAGGACTCTGAGATCATGACCTGAGCCGGAGGCAGCGGCTTAACCCACTGAGCCACCCAGGCGCCCTGATTCTCTCTTTTTAAAAAGATTTTGTATTGGGGCGCCTGGGTGGCTCAGTGGGTTAAGCCGCTGCCTTTGGCTCAGGTCATGATCTCAGGGTCCTGGGATCGAGCCCCGCATCGGGCTCTCTGCTCAGCAGGGAGCCTGCTTCCTCCTCTCTCTCTGCCTGCCTCTCTGCCTGCTTGTGATCTCTCTGTCAAATAAATAAATAAAATCTTTTAAAAAAAAAAGAAATGGAATGTAAAGGTGAATGTGATACTAAATTATTATTTAGTCTTTGGAATTCAGCTTCACTTTTTACTTATTTTTTTTCTTTTTAGACTTTATTCTCCCAGTAATATCCCCGAATGTCCATTGCTCTTGGCCACATACTTTAGAGCAGGCATCATATTTGGGAGTTAGTTAAGAGAGAAATATTCAAAAGCCAGATCCAACAAAAGACAGTGTGCCATGTGTTAGGACCTATAAGTCAAGGCTGTGGGGGTGTTGTGTTTGATATTGGTTAAGATGTGGTCAGAAAAATCTAAGAGGCCAGAAAAATCTGGAGAGGTAAGGTGAGGATGTGAGGGTTTATTTCTGTAAGTTTGGGCTAGTTTAATATTATGTTACCTTGGATTGGATTAAATCTGGTCAAAGACTCCAAAAAACACCCTCTGTTATGCTCTGCCTGCTTACAACGTTTGATTTTAGCTTTTCCCTTCCTAATCAAGAATCCATTTCCATAGAAACACAAATAGGAAGAGCATCATGAAAGCAATTTGTCTGCTTCTGCTTCCATTTAAATGGAAATGGAATTTACAGGAGTTGAAAAAAAAAAGAGAAAGAGGTTTCATAAGTAATATTTTCAAGTGCGTCCTTCAAATTTAACCCTCTCAACTTATAAAGTAGTTACTGGTGGCTCAAAATCTGAAGCATAACAAGACAATTTTATACCTGAAGCAAATTAAGGTCTGTACTTAAGCTAACATAGGCTTCGAACCTTGAAATGCATGCTGGTCTCAGCAGCTCTTGGTGTTAACTTTTCTACCCCAGGGGCATTTCTTATCTCTTCTTTCTTTGAAAGATCATGATGGTGAGAGAGCTGGGGGGGAGGTGCATAACTTTGGGTGTTGAGTTTTCATTTTTGTCTGTTTCCAAATGTCCCATAGAACTTTTCTACTATTTCTGCCTATATGTTTATTAATAATAATTGTATATGTAATTGTGTATGTATATGTAATTACATACATAATAATTGTATATGTAATTATGTAATAATAAATTATTATTACAAAATTATTTATTAATAATGAATGCTATATATTTTAAATACTAACTGAGCGTGAACCATAGGTAAGACATATGGCAAAAATGTAAGAACTTCACATTTTATGAGGAAATTTTCACATTCCAGCTTGCACAGTGCTGAACAAACAAAATGTTTGCTGTTAATCAATACAGTAAAAAAAATGACTTGCAATATAAGTTAAAATTGGGTCTTGTTAAAAGTCATTTAGTTTGTTTTTCATTTTTAAAAAGATGCCTTGAGGGGCACCTGGGTGGCCCAGTCAGTTGAGTGGCCCACTCTTTATTTTGACTCAGTTCATGATCTCAGAGTCCTGGAACTGAGCTCTGCAAGGGCTCCATGCTCCGCGGGAGTTGGCTTGAGGATTCTCTCCCCTCTCCCTCTCCTGCTCTCTCTTTCTCTCTCTCTCAGATAAATAAGTAAATCTTTAAAAAAGTTTTAAAAAGATACCTTACTAGGCATGAAATTATTTCCAAGCTTTTATATGAAAAGTACCTGTTGTCTATTTTTAAGCTACAGAATTACAAGAATTTAATTTATAGAAAAAATAAGTGAAATCAATATTGAACATGACTTATTGCAGTAGTCCTTTTTACTTTAGTTGGATGAATGGAATAGATTGCTGACTCTATTCATTTGAAGTCTTCACATTTCCAAGGAGCCAGAATCCTATTTTATAGATGATGTGGGAGGAGTAGTGTGGGGAGAGAGAGATGACAAATCCTGGGGGGAAAACAAGTAGAATTATGGCTTTTTAATGTAATGGAGCAAGCTATCTGAGTAATAGTCAAAAAAGACATTCTTTTTTTCATCAAAAGGTAAAGTGAAAATAAAAGGATCTGTTCCCCTCTCCCCAACAACACTCACTGAGGCAAAGAGGAGAAGGCATATGAAAAGAAAGCTGCCACCAGGCACTTGGCAGGTTACCCTGGGAAGAGTGAAGGAGTCGCCTCATCTTGAACTTCACACAGAAGTCACCTGGGCAGTGGCTGGAACAGAGAACTGAGTTCAGTGAAATGTCTGTTGTCATAAAGTTTCCCCCTTATGAAATTGTAGCCTGAGACTGAGGGGTCTTTGAGATTTGGATTTATGTCCTAGCCAAAGGAAGGGACTGATCCCAAACACTGAAGAGTAGGTTGTTAAAAGATGAAGAATACAAGAAGCCCAGACAAGAAAAGGCCAGTGATATTTCTGTTAGTGAAGCCCACATTTTAATAATATCTTAGAAATTTTCACTGTTATTTAATAGAGGACCCTATTATATCTGTAGCCATGTTTTATTTATGGTTGTCTATATTTATATATGTTTACAGTAGCGTTTTTACTTCAGGGTAACATGATACAATTTGGGACATCATTCATTAAATTCCATGTCAAGAAATGTTTTCTATATTTTTCCCCAGCATTCATTTATTCCACACGGAAGGTGTATGAAGAGGGTGAGAGTGCTGCTATTGGCCATGGCTCTGTCCCAGAGTCTATACAGTGCCTGACACATAACAAACACCTCTTCATTGTGGAGTGAATGAATAACGTAGGTACTGTTAAGGAGGGGATCTCAAACTGGGTGGCCCCAACTGATATTTATTAGACAACATGTTGGTTTCCACTGTGGACATACTCGATGAGGATGAATCTCCTTAATGCTGTTTGGACAAGCATATTTAGGTTAGCTCTGTTGTACCTAGAGGATTCAGGGTACCAAAAACATGGGTTTCGGTGCTACACAGACATGTCCATTAATTGTGTGACTTTGGGAAAATTATTTAATTTCTCTGGGTGACATGGGTTTAATTTGAAAATAGGGAACCGAGTTCAGTGGCTTCCTGTAAGGATTCCCTGACATGCTGCAGTGATTGACCCAAGCCAGCAGCTGATAGCAGCGTCGCTGGAGCAAAGAATTGCTAAATCATCCTCATCTTTGAGTTGTGTTGGTTTCCAACGTCACAGTTTTCATGGGAGCTGCTTTATTATCAAGCAATTTAATAACACAGCTCAGTTCTTCCTCCTTCCCTTTAGCTCCCCACACTCCCCTTCAGAAGATTTGATCAGGCTCGTTCCTTCCCCAAGTCCCCAATCCTTGTCTGTGTTTATTTCCATGTCCTGCTCAAGCCAATTCTCTAGCTGAAATGCACTGCTTCTCTTTTCCATCTGGTCACTCACTATGTGTGATGGTCCATTATATGAGCCAACCTCACTGGCCATGAGATGCCCAGATTAGACATTATTTCTGGACAGGTCTGTGACGGTGTTTCTGGGTGAGATTAGCATTTGAATCAGTGACTTCAGCAGAACAGAGAGCTCTCCCTGTTGTGGCTGGGCATCATTCAATCCTTTGAGGTCCTGAATAGAATAAAAGGCAGAAGGAGGAATTTGCCCCCTTTCTCTGGCCTCATTGTTTGAGCTAGGACAGGTCATCTCATTTTGTCCATCTCTCGGGCTGGGATTTACACCATCAGCTCCACTGGTTCTGAAGGTTTTTGAATTCTGACTGACTGATACCACTGGCTTTCCTGGGTCTCTGGCTTGCAGACAGAAGACCATGGGACTTCTCAGGCTCCATAATTGTGTGAGCCAATTCCTCATAGCCTCTTTCTATTTATATATAAATGAATAACTTTGTATTAAATATAAAAATACATGTTTATAAATATATATAATATGCATCTGTAATATATAAATATGTCTGTCTGTCTGTCTATCTATTGTGAACTAGTTCTGCTTCTCTGGAGAACCCTGATTAATACACCATCTTTAAGATTTACCTTGTCCATGAAGATTCTCTAACTACTTGTTTCACATTTCACCTTACTCTCTTCTGACTCAGGCTTCCTTTGCCCTGACACTTAGCCCTCCGCTCTTTTTTTTATTGTTCTCTAATTATTTACTGTGTGTGTAAGTACTTTGGCTCTGGGGGTGCAAACATTTTGGGTTCAAGGGCCTTGACTAGCATTTAGTGCAGTGTCTAACACAGAGTAGGTGCTTAATAGATGAATATTTGAATTGATCAACTTGAATATATTGGGGATTTTTCTCCCTCAATATCCAGAACTGTTCAGGTCCTGTAGCAGGTGATCAGTACACTGAAGAGAATACAAGAACCTCCCCTCGACTGGCTCAGTTACATCAGTTGGGTGGAGCAGGTCATGTATTTGCAACCTCTCAGAGGAATTCTCTATTTTCCTTCAAACTGGACTTGGATTGCAGTGTGGTTTTCCTCTATTACTTCCAGCAGATTTTGGAGTGCCTTATTTCGGTGGCTGACTGAATTGCTTTACTTCCAAAAAAGAGCTGAGGCCCCTGGGAGTAGCCATTTTTCTTCCAAAGCATTTCTCTGCCTTTGGTCCTCATGGGATTAACAGAACATATTGAAGAGATTATCTTTTATTATTAGCACCATATGGTGTCTCTGTTGAGACTATTACACATAGTTTGAGAAATGACAATAGAAACTATGACATGCTGGCCATTTAGGACAGAGTCTTTTTACAGAAATGGCATTGTGCGGATCTGACGACTGTAGGCAGCATTCTGCTTTGGTGACAAGGGCTTGCCCTTAGGAGTGCCCCAATGCATGGAGACAGCCATCCAGACAAGCTGAAGTCATCAGCTTTGAAAAAAAAAAGTTTCTTTTTCTATGGATAGTTTTTATCTGGAGACTGCTTATAACCTTATTATGGTTTGATTCCATCACGTTCCACTGTGTCGCACACTGCCTGTTTTTTCCTTCTGTCCTCCTTTGTAACTTCAATTCATTAGTGTCAAGGTGTAATTCAAACAGAACATTATCCAACCAGAGGATGGTGTATGGGTTTCATATCCTACCTTAATTCTGGTCAATTCATAAGAACTGTCAGGTGTGCTGGGTTAAGAAATTATAGTGGTCTCTCCACCCAACAGAAAAGGATGTGATTAATCAGAAGTATGTGGCTTGGGAAAGGGAAGGGTGTGTTGATCCTCTAGAAAAGCATTTTTCTCTCACGCCAAAGATTTTAGTCACTAACTTTTCTGACTGAAACCCTCAGAAGCTGTTATTTTTTCCTTGCATCTTAGAACATATAGGTGGAATGCACCAAATAAATAAAACTAGAAGTGACATCTTGTTATAAAAAAGTCATATATTTATGTGGCAAAAAAATTCTAATAATACAGAAAGTATAAGATAATCATGAAATTCTCCTTCCCCTGTCCTTTTACATATTGATTTCTAGAGCTTCTTTTTAAAGCAAATGTTAACCACTCTTCCAGAAAATGCTTCCAGAAAAATGCTGAAATAGGATTGAATGAGAAAATTAATTTTTAAGTGTCTTACAAAGTGCCAGGAGCTATGCAAACAAATAATATGATTGCCACCCTCAGGAAACACACAGTTTAGCTGATAAAAATAACATGTTGAGGGGCCCCTGGTTGGCTCGGTGGGATAAGCCTCCGGCTTTTGATTTTGGCTCAGGTCATGATGTCCTGGTCATGGGACTGAGCCCCACATGGGGCTCTGTGCTCAGCGTGGAAAAGTCTGCTTCAGATTCTCTCTCCCTCTCACTTGTCCCATCTCTCTCTTTCTCTCAAATAAATAAATAAATAAATAAATAAAATCTTTAAAAAAATATATGTTGGGGCACCTGGGTGGCTCAGTGGGTTAGGCCTCTGCCTTTGGCTCAGGTCATGATCTCAGGGTCCTGGGATCAAGCCTGGCATTGGGCTCTCTGCTTCGCAGGGAGCCTGCTCCCCTCCCCCCGTGCCTGCCTCTCTGCCTACTTGTGATCTTTCTCTCTGTCAAATAAATAAATAAAATCTTTAAAAAAAATAAAATAAAATAAAAAATAAATTTAAAAAAATATGTTTAGTGAGTGTGGAGGGAAGCCAAAAGGGAGCAGGTGTGCAGCATGTGAACTGGGAGGAGTCTGAAATCACTCTAGTGACCCAGTTGCTATGGTGATTCTGCCTTCACCTATGGATGTACTGACTTCCATGAAGAAAACTAAACTGTTTGCCTGATTTCTACTAGAGGTGAATGATGGGAAGCCAAGGGCAACTGGTATGGGAGGCTAGAAGCCTGGAAACACAGCAGCAGCTGGGAGGATGGGAAGCCATGTTATGGAAGGGGAAGACATACTTGGTTTCTCAGAGGCTTCTGAGCAGTCTGTTTGGGAGGATTTACCTGAGATATGAGGCCCTCAGATTTGAAATACATTTGTAGAGCCCGTGGAATATTCATAGAAAACATCCTTCTAACTTTGGAAGCTGAGCAGGGACTGCAGAAGCCCCTTTTTCCCCTCATGTGGAGTTGGCCTCCTTCTTCCATAGTCCAACTGCCGAGATTTCTGTCAGCTTCTGGTGGTGGCAGTTATGCTCAGATTCTGGATTATTCTGAGAAGAATTAATTAATTAATTTACTTATTTATTTTAAGATTTTATTCATTTATTTGACAGAGATAGAGTGAGAGATGGCACACAAGCAGGGGGAGAGGGAGAGGGAGAAGCAGGCTTCCTGTAGAGCAGGGAGCCCGATGTGGGGGCTCAATCCTAGGACCCCAGGATCATGACCTGAGCCGAAGGCAGACGTTTAACAACTGAGCCACCCAGGTGCCCCTCTGAGGAGAATTTAGGTGTTAGCACACTCGACTTTTTTCCTCTTCTAGGCCAAGGCACTTCCAGTCCTCACTTCCTCAGAGCAGCTGTCTTCTAGTGGAGGAGACGGTTAGTTAGCCAGTTAACACATGGTCACCATTAGGATCTTCACTCGTTCTGTGACGCTCAGGGGTATCATCACACATCATGACCAACAATAATAAGAGTACTGATTTTAGCCTCTTTTCAGGGATTTTCCCTCTTTCTTTTTATTTCCACTTAACACTTGGAAGCTCTAGCTTCCAAGAAAAGTCTCTCTCTCTCTCTTTTTAAAGATTTTATTTACTTGACAGACAGAGATCACAAGTAGGCAGAAAGGTAGGCAGAGAAAGAGGGGGAAGAAGGCTCCCTGCTGAGCAGAGAGCCCGATGTGGGGCTTGATCCCAGGACCCTGGGGTCACGACCTGAGCCGAAGGCAGTGGCTTTAACCCATTGAGCCACCCAGGTGCCCCTAAGAACAGTCTCTTTGAACATAAGGAAGGGAAACATATTCTGGAAGCACTTGTAAAAGCCTGGTGTGGGCATATCCTCCAATTCTGAGAAGGGGTACCCTTAATGCAGGCTCAGCACAGCCCTCCAGAGGAGGCTAACCTTAGCTGGACAGGAAGAAATATTATTTCTAGGTCATTTGCTTCCTTGATTCATTAAGAAGAAATACGATGCAAGGCTTGAAGTTTCTCTCCCTATTTGTTATCAAATAAGCAAAATCCTCAGAAGTTCCTCAATAGTGGTTTATGTGGAATGGCCTGATCAGGGGGAGGCCAGCGGTGTGGATGGTGAAAGAAATCACCCAAGGCAGAACAGAGGAGATAGAAGTTTGTTCATTTACTAATTTTTAAGATTTTATTTATTAATTTGAGAGAGAAAGAGAAAAAAAAAATCATGAGTCAGGTGAAGGGCAGTGGGAGAGGGAGTCAAGCAGACTCCTCACTCAATGGAGAGCCCATCGTGGGGCCTGATCCCAGGATTCTGGGATCATGACCTGAGCTGAAGGTAAATGCTTAACTGACTGAACCACCCAGGCACCCCAGAAGTTTATTGAATACACTGCAAGGGAGCAGTGGGCAGGACAGCAGAGGAGAGACAATCTGTCAGGAGGAGGTTGGGGGGCTGTATTAATGGTGTATATATATGTATATATATATATACATATATACACACATACATATATATGTATAAATATATATATATATTATACAGTATGATGATTTGACTAATGTCTGCTTGCCTTAAAAAATAGGTGGGAAATGCTTTGAGGGCAGGACCATATCTGGTCAACAATATAATATTGTTTATCCCACTCATTAATTGCTACAATTCTTTCAAATCATGGCTTTTCTATAGGGCTGATCCTGTGCTGTGCCTCTTTCTGCTAATCCCCAAATGGGTGTTGCTGCATAGAATGATATATGAAGCTGAATTAAATGGATTTCCATGCAAATAAATGGATCTTCTTATTCTTTCACAAATTTACAAAAGCAAAATAGCAAAGTCATGTTCAAATGGATTGAAAACTCTATTAGTTTTTCTGTCATTTTCCCATTAGGCTTGTGGTCACTTTATCTGGTCCAGACACATGTATGTCTCATCCCATGATGAACTAAAGAGTTCTTTATTACATTCTGCATCTTCTGCATCACTTTGCCAACCTGCAAGCATGGAACATTGCTCAGAAGTACAGCAGAGTGGAAATGCAGCTGAAGATCAATAAAAATTTACAACCATGACTGTGACATGATTTCAACTAAATATATTACTGTCAGAAGATCACTATTTTATTTTGGTCAATAGCATTTCTATGAAATCTGGTCTTTAGCCGCATTATAAATTCCATAAAGGAATAACCTGATTAGTTTCTTTTGTAAACTGGGGGGCAAGAGAAAGTCATCATGAGCTCTCAGCTTACTTGAAATATTTATTATTACTTCTGAGTCTAGCAAAAAAGGCCATCAATTCTTATATACTTCATTTTGATTAATTATATTGCTGGAGATCACTTACTTATCCATGTCATTTAAAAAAAATCACATTTCAGCTACCTGTGTAATGAGGGAAAACAACACATAGCATTTTTCAAGCTTGTCTGATTATTGTTTGTTGAATATACAAATATGTGTTTAGTCTCCTTTCCTGAAGTAGAAGGCTTCTGGTAAGTATAGTCACCTAGTTGATGACATCCACTCTCCAATGTTGATAGTAGCTTGATTATCAAGTTAGGTCATAATGCTTGGATTATTTGTGAAACAGTTTTAGAAGTCATTCTGTGGAACAATTCTACAGATAAATGAGGATCCTGACTGAGGTGTGAGGTGTCAGAGAGAAGCAGATGTGAATCAGCTCTAATGGTTATGCATGTGTAACATTTATTAAATTTGTTTTTATGTGGTTCAAAGCAGTTCAAAAGTTTGACCTCTCATTATTGTTTTGGTTTTTATTTCCAGAGTTTAATCTATGTGCAGGGAAGTCATAATGCTGGGCTATCTGTCTGTGGTTAATCACTTGCTCCAGAAGAATAAAAACACGAGATCGATAGGAGTCTGGATAATATTCTGTCACCACTCCATCCCCTCTGCAGAGTTATGTAAATCTTTTGATGTACTATTCAAGGTACAGGATTTTTTCAAGGTCCCTTGGAGGTGACTTCATAATGTGAAGAAGCTGTAATGCTCTAAGAAGTAAAGGAACAATTGATTTCTATGACTTTAAAAATTTAAGAGTGGGAGGAAATAAGTGAAATAAAAGATAATAAACTTTCCCTTCCCAGATTTGATTTTAGCCACACTCTGGTAACAGAGTCCAGATCTTTATAGGTCAAAAGCTTTATAGGTCGGTAAGAGTCTTGATGGAGCTATGTTCAGAGTATTGAAAATCCTGATGAAAATCATACATTTGTTTCCATTAGGGCTAATAATCTAACTAAAATATCAGGGTTCTGAGCTTTGGGCTAATAAAGCATTTGTGAGCTCTTGCTCATCTCATGTACTTTTTTAAAGGATTTTTTTAAAAAGATTTTTTAAATTTATTTGACAGAGAGAGAGAGCACAAAAGCAGGGGGAGCAGAAGGCAGAGTGAGAGGGAAAAGCAAGCTCCCTGCCAAGCAGAGAGCCAGATGTGGGGCTCAATCCTAGTACCCTGGGATCATGACCTGAGCTGAAGGCAGATGCTTAACTGACTGGGCCACTCAGGCGCCCCTCATTTCATATACTTTTATGTATTTCTATTTTATCCTTTGGTCAACAAAAATTACAAAATGATTTTTTCTTGAAATGTATATTTGATGGGCATATATTTCACACATGCAGGGTCCATATGCAGAAAATTATTTGAAGGAGTCGTTTGTGGGGAATAGTTGTTGAATCCTTAAACCACAACATCTGCTTGCTACGGTGATAAATGATATGAATTGTTCCTGAGATGGGGCCAGTCCAAAGGGCCACAGAGTTCTGGGTAGTTTCATTTTATGGAGAGTTAGCTGCAGAGAGCTGATTGTATTTCAGACTGGACTTCGACTCTCTGTCAGAAGAAGCAAACCGAGGCATGGCACATAGCATCATCACAGCTGTGTACCCTGAAAGGGTTAAGGAGCAAGGTTTGGTGGGAAATGTTGAGGAGCATTTCAGAGTCAGCAGGATAGCTCTAAAGCAGTATGTCTTCTCTCATCTGGAACTCCCACAAGCACTGTAGGCCTCTCTCAGCTGAGTCCTGCCCCACCCTACTCCCTCTCCAACACACTCCAACTCCAATATTGTTGAGAAAACTGCCCAGCATTTAGTGTGGCCACTTCCTAATTCTCAGCCTGCCCACAAAGACCGGTGATCAAGGGTGTCTCTGGTAGACACCAAGCTTACTTTTTATTTTATAGTTGACTGAATTAAAGAATATTGCCTAAAAGTTTATTTTTTATTAATTAGTTTTTGATGGCATATAATGTATTATTTGCCCCAGGGGTACAGGTCTGTGAATCATCAGGCTTATACACTTCACAGAACTCACCATATCATATACCCTCCCTAATGTCCATAACCCAACCACCCTCTCCACAGTCCTCCTCCCCCCAGCAACCCTCAGTTTGTTTTGTGAGATTAAGAGTCTCTTATGTGCCTATTAGTTTAAACAGAATCAATCAAAGCATCAGACACCTGGTTGTAAGGCTGATGTCAGTTGGAAGTTCTGCCCTGGTGAAATGTTATATACCACCCGTGGCTTCTGAAATTTGTAATATTAAAATCAAACGTATAATGATGGTGACATTGCAGATTGTCACTTTTTCACGTAGGTTCCTTTTGTTATAATTTAAATATACAGGGAAGTAACACAGAATCTTAAAGTTAAATTTGCCATATTTACTTTTTTAAGTAAAAATACACCCATTAGAAATAAAGCTAAAATCATGTTTTCCTTCCTCAGACCCCTTAGAATCACTTTCTTCTCAAAGATAATCACTTTTGGGAATTTATAAAATGCTTTTCCAGCCCATTTTAAAGTCTTTTAACCATTTTTATGGAGTACTGTTTTGAAAGTATTTTAAGTTTTACAGGAGCTATATATATTTTTCATTCACTTTTACCACCCCCTTTTTACATTTTGCATTACGTGGTCACTCAAGGAATATGTATTTTGTGTTCTATGTTCTGGGCACTATTCTAGATGTTAGTGCTAGAGATTAACAAAGTGATAAGAAATTAACCTGCCTAAGTGAAGTTTATGTGTTAATTGGGAAAGGACAAATAAATAAAGAAGTAAAATATGTTGGACAATGAGAATATTATGGACAAAAAAATAAGAAGGGAGACTGCAGAAGGATAGGCTGAGGCAGTCTGGGCAGAATGAGAGGAGCCCTGAGGACATCAAGGGAAATAGGGGCAGTGAGGTTTAGAGTTGCTTAGAAGTGAAAGGCTGGGATGGGGGCTCATTTGGAGCACACAGAGTTCTGGGATTTTCTTCTGATTGGATGAGAGGGACATGTTGTTAAGATAGAACTGTTGATGTGTATGAACCTGGTCTTTAGACATGAACTACTGTGAGCATTCCATCATGTAACTTAATCACATTTCATCTATATATTCCTTTATTGATGACCATTTGGCTATGTCTCATTATTTGTTTCTATTGTTGACAATATTGCTATGAAAATTCTCCATTCACTTCTCCTGGTATTCATGTGCAAGTTTCCCTGGGCTCGGAAATGGAATGCCTACCATTTTTGTCATGCACACTTTCAATGTTATGTACATTGATAAATTATTCCTCAAAGTGCCTGTTTATATTTTCCCCAAAACATACAGACTAACACACATAGCATATGAAGCCATTTCCTTACAACTTTGCCCACACTAGGCATTGTCTTTTGAACTTCGGAGCCCTGAATATTGCAAAATGGGGGTTTATTTCTTTAATTTGATTTCTCTCTATACTAGTGAAGTTAAGCATTTTTTTTTTCATTTATTTCTTGACCATTTCACTGCTTTATAAATTAGCTTTCATATACTTTGCCTGTTTTTACCTTCATGTTGTTTGTCTGCTAAATGATTTATATCAATTTCTTATATATTCTGGATATGAAACCTTGATAATACACTTGGCATGTATCTTCTCCGAGTCTGTTCCTTGTTATCTTTGCCTACACTGCCCTGAACTGTGTCCAGGTTTTAAATTTTGATATTGCCTGGTTACTTATCTTTTTTTAATAATTGGAAGTTTCAATGCCTTAAGAATTTTTTTGAATACTCCTATGTCACAAAGATATTCATATCTATCTATCAATCTATCCATCCATCCATCTATCCACCTGTCTATCATTTATCATTCAAGGTTTGGTTTATACATTTAGAGCTATAGTAGATGTTGTGGTACAGAGCCCAGAGTCTATTCCAAGTACTGTCTTCCAACAGCACATAGTATAATCTGTCCCTCAAATTAACAAAAACGTGTTTTCTCAAGATTCTGCTACCTCTTCAGAGATAGCCCTGTATTCAATTACTGAGTTTGTGTAGGACAAAAGTCTGGCTCCTGGCCTCAGTTTGGGATTTCTCTAAAGGGCCAGTCCCACTTCCAAGCTCTTTGTGGGACTGATGAGTCCTCTGTGGCAATGAATCACAATTTAACCTCTCTCCTGCCCAAGTTTGCTTCCTTCCCTCCTTTATGCAAATTAGTCACCCATAAACCATGCTAATCTACATCTCAGAGTCTGTGTTCTAGAAAACCTGACTTGTGATAATGGGCACAAGAAGTGGTCCTACAAAACAGATTTAAAAACGGATTTTGGAGCTGAATCTTCCATCACCTGGCTGGTAATGATGACTTTTTTTTTTTTAACACCATAGATGAAATGATAAACATTGCCAAGCAGTAGCCCAGTGACTTCTAAAACTCTCACTGGGGGGAGGGGGGACTGTGGCTGAAAGAAAATACACTGGTGGGTACAACATCTCAAGTGATTGAGAGGTTTAGGAGAAGTAGTAAGGAATTACAAGGATTTGGGACTTGAATGGTGTTGAGTTAAACTACTCCCATAATACTGTTGCCCTGGCTTCTATTTTGTGTTGGTCAAGCAGCCTGCAGGGGCCTTGAACTTGAACTGACACCAGCTTCTGCTATGAGCTCAAGCCCTAGCTAATAGCCCACAGAGTCACAGGTAAATGTAAATTTGTGATATGACTCCTGTCAACTATTCCTGTGGTAAGCACCCCCGCCCCCACTTCCCCCCCCACCTCCTGGCCACCTAGGGCCTTCCTACTTCTACTCCTAAACTCCTGCTGGTTTTGGTTTGAATTGCTAATCCACTTTTAGTCCAGAAACTCCAAAGCACTCCACTGGCAGACCTTAAAAGAGCCATGTGCCCAGACCTTGACACCATGTTCTTTCTGCCTGCACCCTGCCTTGACCTCCTCTGTGCCCAGTACCTCTTCTAGGACCTGTGAATGATAAACTTCTCTATTTCATTTTTCTTTGTGGTCTTTTGTTGACCTGTCTCATCATCTCACACCCCCCCAGGCTCTACTTAAGAAACATTAAAAAAAAATCACAACAGATGGCTGGTGCTTGGGGCTACTGATAAATTAGAAAAAGACTAAGAAAAGCTGAAGACCTTTAATCACCAGTGAAGGCTTTGTGATAGCCAGAGGATGTCCTGGGCCATATATAAAGAGAGTCTCAGCTTTTGCAGTTGGAAGACAGAAAAAAGCTAAAGATAAAGCCCCTGTTTTTTTTTGTTTATTTGTTTGTTTTGTTTTGTTTTTGTTTTTTAAGATTTTATTTATTTATTTGTCAGAGAGAGAGAGTAGCAGGCTCCCCACTGAGCAGGGAGCCCAATATGGGACCCGATCCTAGAACCCTGGGATCATGACTTGAGTCGAAGACAGATGCTTAACCAACAGAGCCACCCAGGTGCCCAAACCCCTGGTTTAATGATCGTGAAGCTCTAAAGAAAACTGAATTTTCAGCCCTGGGAAGTTCAGAACACTAAGTTCAGGGCAGCAATGAGGGAGTGGGAGTCTAAGATTTGAGTTAAGGCACTCAAAAAATCTTGAATCCCCAGATTCTCCTAAATGTTTTAAGCAAGAATAAGTGGCCCACTCCTTGCTGAAAGTCTAGTGCTCCTTGTTTATATTAAGATGATGCAGAGGCCTCTTCACTGGTGACAACAGTTGTTCTTCTCAAGATCTCCCTGGCTCCCCACACTTTGAACATCAGCAGTTGCTAGGGTTAAGTCCAAGGAGGACCTAGCCAGGGAAGTAACTGCGACTGCTAAGGGGAGAATAGGACTATACCTCAGACAAACTACAGGACCTACCCAGTATATTTTAACAGGAGTTGGGAGAGTGTGTCTTGGACTATAACATCCTGAGAGTTCTAGATAAGGAGATGGAGTACAGAGTTGGATAAGGGAGCCTTTGATATGGGACCGTTATTCCTGATAAAAATAACACTCTGACAAGAGCCTCAGGAGTCAGTGCTAACAGGCTGTTTAGATTACAAGTAGAAAGAAGGGTCCCCAGTAAAATGAGGACATAGCTTTCTCAACATAAGAAAAGTCATTTTGCCTCCCCCACCACCCTGCCATCTTGTGAAGAATGTAATAACAAAGAGCTGCTATCAGGCCAGGAGATACCTAATCATATCCAAAATTGAAGATTGACAAGGTGGATATTCATGAGTTATCTCTGCAGGATCTAAACGCCTTTGAGAATTCTGATACTGTACCAACAGGTGCCAGAGAATCGATGATGCTGACCCTGCCAGCCCTCCTGACTTTGACTGGGACTCAGCCGCCTTAAAATGACCTTTGCCCGATTCTGTGCTATATTCCCCGTTGCACCAGCTCCCTCATGAATATGCATGAACCCCTAGATTAAAACTTTCCCAATTTTGTCCTTCAGGGAGACACTCTTTGGGAAAGACCCTGGTGTTCTCCTTTACTTGTTGCAAGTAAAGTCTGTCCTTTTCCTATTCTTTGGCTTGGTTGTGTCTTTTGGCTCAGTACCCAGCAAGAGGGGAGCACAGTTTCAGATAACGAGAAGACTCTTAAAAACTTGGAAAAAGTAAAGTACTACATCAGGTGAAGCAGAAATGCCAGAAACATTGCAGAGAGAGGGAGACAAGATAAAAAGAAAGAGAAATGAACATGTTAAGGAGAATGTACTATACATGGCTAGAAAAACAATGCATGTGCCTGGGAAACCCATTGGCAACTACATTCTATAGTAGGGTCCAAAGTACATTCTGTTTATTAAAGCAATAAAGAATGCACTTAGAGGAGGGACCAAAGTAATACTGAGAAGCCCACTGGCACCGTCCTCTTTCGACCATGGCTGATGGTAAGACTGGGCTCCTTGATAGCAAAGGAGATTTTATGATCCTAAAATAACTATGGGTCAAGGGGCTCAAGCTTCATAAGAAAGATGGAAACAATTATAATGAATGAGAGTGTTATGATATTTATATCATATGGTTATTACCACCAGACCATATCCCTCATGTAATAGTCACTAAACAACCAAGTAGACAGAGTGATATAGTCAGTTGACATTAACCACTTTTTTGTTAGGGCATACCTTAGAACTAGCACAATGGATAAAAAACTGGAATTGCTATTATGATAGGGATAGATAATACACATAGGACCCAAAATATGGACTCTCTCTCACTCAGGCTGATTTAACTATTGCTGTTATCAAGTGTCCAACCTGTCAACACTGGAAATCAACAAAAGATGAGTTCTCAGTATGATGAGTTTCATCTTTCTAGGAAACCAACTAGCTTTGGTAATGGGTTGATTATATCAGATCTTTTCCACCCTGAAGAGGTAGTAATTCATCTTAAAGGGAATTGACTTGTTTTACCTTTCCTGCTTATAGGACCTCACGCACCATTATCTAAAGACTTATAGACTATTTCAACCATAAGGATTCTGCATACAGTTGCTTCAAATGAAGAGACTAACTTTATAGCAAAGGAAGTAGAGCAGTAGGCCTGTACCCAAAAGATCTCTTGGTTCTGATGAGATTTCGTAGCTGGATCCCTCCATAGGAATTGTCCTCAGCCAAAAGGTGCTGCTCCCCCATATGTTCCTCCTCATCCTGCCCCCAACAGGGGCAGTCTGTTTTGTAGTTCAGGATGTCTCTGAAGAGCCTTCATAGGTCCAGAGCCCCTATGCCATTAGCCAAAGTGAGTTAAAGTTTAGCTTCTCTGTCTGATTCTTTTTCTCTCACTCCCATGAGCCCTCCCCATTCAGCCTTTTGCACACAAATTTAAGAGTTGTTTCCTGGGGAAACTGACCTACATGGCCCTCATTTAGCATTTATTTTTGTGTAGTGTGTTATAAGGATCTATTATTTTATTCCTTACAGAAAGTTGAGTGTTCTAAAGGTATTTAATATAAAAATCATCAAAAGATGGAAAGGCCCACTGATAGGTAACACCAGTACTATTATACATCAAGTGGTATAGACACACATTTCCCATGCCTTTTCTATAGAATAGAAATAGATTGATTTATTTGTTTACCCCTGTATTAATGTCACATAATTATAATTCTTATATAATTATAATAAATATTATCTGTTAGGGCAGATCTCTTGCCTTTGCACATTTACTTTCGATTTATCTTGAATGGGACAACTGGGTGGCTCAGTTGGTTAAGTGTCAGCCTTCAGTTCAGGTCATGGGCCCAGAAACCTCGGATTGAGTCCCTCATTGGGCTCCTTGCTCAGTGGGGAGCCGGCTTCTCCCTCTCCTTCTGTCACTCTCTTGCTCTCTCTCTCTTTCTCAAATAAACAAAGTCTTTAAAAAAAAAGATTTATCTTGGATATCCTTAAGCAATTATTATGCCACATACTATTTTAAAGATTTTATTTATTTATTTGACAGACAGAGATCACATGTAGGCAGAGAGGCAGGCAGAGAGAGAGAGAGGAGGAAGCAGGCTCTCCACTGAGCAGAGAGCCCGATGCGGGGCTGGATCCCAGGACCCTGAGATCATGACCTGAGCCCAAGGCAGAGGCTTTAACCCACTGAGCCACCCAGGTGCCCCGACACATACTATTTTAAATCCTGGTTTCAAGTTCATGAAAACATTGTTTGCATTCAAGTTATGAATGAATGGAATTTATAAATTAATAATGGTAAAAATTGACAGCTTTTAATATTGAAATTTTTCATCTATTAACACATTCTAAGTATATAAATGTATAATTTCCTTTTATGTCCTCCCTTTAGTTCTTCATATCCTTTCTGATATTCCTACTTACTTTAGTGTTACTATTTGCTAATAGTGCCATTTCTTTTTCTTTCTTTCTGGATTTTTGTCCTCTCTTGAGAATTCTGTCCAAGATATTTACCCTGGCTGTTTACCTTCCTAAGGTATGCATAGTGGACTTACCTGACAATTCTTTATTTCTAGATATCTCCTTTTTTGTCCTAGTGAAGAACAGTCAAATTCTGGGGGAGAGTCAGGTTCATGGCAGGCTGGCAGATTGGTGGAATATAAAAAGCAATATGAGTTAGACTCAGAGAGCATGAAATGCCACATCACTCAGCATTTTTAAGCAGCTGTACTGAATGTAAAAGGATTACATTACCTTGCATCCATCTTGGTTCTTGAATATTTTGCTGTATTGATTTGATAGTGGCCCTTCTTTGATTTTGCAAAAAGAAATTACTGAGCAAAGAAAACTTAACATAAAACCAGAAGGTGTCACCTGCAGTGAAATAAAGGATTTCTTCAGAGATCCTAGGTTCCATGTAATTTTAGAGAAGCTGATATTGTTCAGAATTGATGTGTGTGGAGAAAGCCACTCCCTACCACTCTTTTTGATTTGGTATTAAAATCCTTCAAAGGAGTAAAGATTAGCATGTAAAACAGCTGAGCCAGGATTTAACGGTGGATATTGAAAGATGTGAAAGATTTTTTTTTTTCTAAACCATTGTAGAATTAACACATATGGTGTTTAGATTCACACTTAAAGTATCATATACCAAACTAAATCGTGAGTCAGATTTGTGCTGACTCAGAAAATATTTTATTGTTGTCTTCCTTGAGATGAGGATGAAATCTGAGGCTCTGAAATACATACGTGGGTATATAAATCCTGTCTTTAAAGTTATTTGGAATTTTACTTCTGGTTATCATGGAGTATAAGGGTCTGTACTTATCTTACTATCATAAATGACTAAGAAATGGGGCACCATAAGTAAAACTCTTTTCAAACATGAAACAAATGCCAGTTCAAGACTTTGATCTCAGGAAAGGGGGAGGGGGAGATTAACCTTATCACTTTATTCTCTCGGATTTTTTCTTGGAAGAAATTATCGGCCAGTAACACAAAGAGTAAATCAATAGTCTTGCTGAGTTGAAGGGACAAAATAGGAATTCAAAGACTTTGAGGCAGCTACATTTTTAAGGGATGTGTGCTATAGAGGATACACTATGCAGAAAAAAAGCTCAAGAAATATACACAGACATCCTATTATATCTTTGGACTGATAACATTTTGCACATGCATAGGGCATAAAACCAAGTGAAAAAATCCTAAGTAAGGAATAATTAGTGAGGAAATGTGAGTTATTCTATTTTCAGAGTTTAATGCATGATTGAAAATTAAGTTTCTACTATGCTGAATAGAGAAACTTGACTGGATATATAGGGAATTCAGTAAAGACTCCAGATGGTCATGCCTTAGTCATGGGCTAACCCAGTTCTAGAGAAAAGATTACTCTGGTGCCATTCTAAAATGTGATTAATAACAAGCCTCAAAAGAGCAAAAGTATATTTAAATAACTTAATTGCCTGCTAGAACAAAGCCCAACACTTTTTAAGGAAATATAATTTTATCGAGCATTCAAAAATGTAAAAAAATAGTGTCTACCATACAAACAAAAATTTCTGGATATGCAAAGACCTAAGGAAATATGATCAATAAAAATTTTTTTTTCAATAGAAATGGTATTTAAGTGACAGATGATGAAATTAGCAAAGACTTCCAAGCAGCCATTATAAATACACTCTATGCACTTGAGAATTTAAAGGAAAAACAACATGATGAGAGGAGATATGAAAGATATATAGAAGATTCAACTATAACTCTAGTGATAAAAAATGCTCTATCTAAAATGAAAATATTTAGATGGCTTAATCACACATTTAGAGGCTGTAGCAGCAAAGACAACATACTTGAAGATATAACAATATGATGTATCAAAAATGAATGCAGACAATAAAGATGTAAAAATTTAAAAATACAGCTTCAATGAGCCATAGTCAAGAAGTCTAAAGGGCTGGAAAAACATATTTGAAAACATAATCGTTCAAACCTTTCCAAATTTGATGGAAACTATAACACAATTCAAAGAATCTCAATGAACCTTAAATAGGATAAGCAAAGAATAATCACAAAAATGTGCACTGCAATCACATTGTTGAAAATGAATAAAGAGAACATCTTAAAACCAGCCAGAGAAAAAAAGAGAAATGTTTAAAAGCTACAGAATACAAATAACTGCAGACTTCTCACAAGAAATTTTATGTCAGAAGACAATGAAATTAACCCTTTAAAATAGTAAAAGAAATAAAAAGACCTATCTAGACATTTTATTAAACAAAAGCATATTCAAAAAATCAAGATGACAGAACCACAGAATTAATTTTTTTTAAAACATTTTATTTACTTATTTGACAGAAAGCATAAGTAGGGGGAACGTCAAAGGGAGATGGAGAAGCAGATTCCCCACTGAACAAGGAACCTGACTTGGGGCTGGATCCCAGGACCCCAGGATCATGATCTGTGCCAAAGGTGACTGAGCCACCCAGGCACCAGAACAGCAGGATTAATTAAGAGCATTTGCTGCTATGCTTTTCAATTTTATTACTCTTAAAATGCAATGTAGAGCAACAGAAATGGGCAACGGTGACTTATGTTTGAATTCTGAGCCCTTCAGCAAAATGTATCTTCTTTGGGCTGAATTTGTACGATAATGACAGTAAAAATATCTGTCTTCCCTATTTTAGTGGGCTATTTGAGAAAATTAGATTATGTGTGGTAAAGCACCTCAGAATGATAATATGACATAATAATAGTAATAATATTAAAAAATATAGCAAACATATAACACTTATTATTTGCCAGGCACTGTTCTTATTCTTTCACTTAGTTCTTATGGTAATCTTATAGGTAGAATCTATTTTCTCATTTTATAGATGGAAAAACAGAGCTACAGAGAGTCAAAGTAACTTATTCAAGGCTAACGAGTAAGAATTGGTGCTAGAATTTGAAACCACAAAGTCTGACTCCAGAATTTCACGCTTTTAATCACTAGAATTAAAAAAAGAGAGAGAGAGAGAAGCAAAGACTTTTAACTAAATGAGAAGCTCAATATTTGAATCCTGGCTTCATTGGTTGTGTTACTGTGGTCAGATCTCTTAAGCAGTCTGAACTTCAGTTTGCTCATCATAAAATAATACCAACTTTTAGATGTTTGGTGAGGACTAAATAAAAAAATGCAAAGTTTGGTGTTTAACCAAAAGGAAGGGTGCCATGTATTGCTATTATTATTATTTTTGGGGGGTGGGGTGGTATATTTGTCTTCTCAGTCTGCCCTAAGAAAATAACCACTCACTGGGTGACTTAAACAACAGAAATTAATTTTCTTAGAGTTCTGAAAGCTGGAAGTCCAAGATCAAGGTACCAGTACTGTTGAAGACCCCTCTTCCTGGTTTGTGGGTGGTCTTCTTCCCACTTGTGTCTTCACATGGCCTTTTCTCCTCACACTTGGAGAGAGGGGAAAGAGATTGATGATGTCTCTTCATGGTCTTAAAAGGATTAGGGCCCCACCCTTATGATCTCATTTAATCTTAATCCTTAAATGTCCTATCTCCAAGCACAGTCATGTTGGAGGTTAGAGCTTCTTTAACATATGAATTTGAGGGAGATACAATTCAGTCCATAACAAGTGGGTAGCTGGAGGGAGAGAATTTGTAGGATAGAAGAAGTGTTTGGAGTATTTTGATATTTAAGGCAGATTCCTTAGATATCAATCGTGAAGGGGGAAGAGGCTGTCAGCTATGTCTAGTAAATTAGTAGATATACAACATACTTAAAACCATATGCCATTTGTCTTCTATTTGGAGCAAAATTCAAAGTGAATTAAAGACATTTTCAGACTAGCACATATTAAATGGATTTGTTCTCAGCCAATTTGCACTATGTTAAAGAATATTCTTTTTTTTTTTTAAAGATTTTATTTATTCATTTGACAGAGAGAGATCACAAGCAGACAGAGAGGCAAGCAGAGAGAGAGAGGGAAGCAGGCCTCCCACCGAGCAGAGAGCCTGATGCGGGACTCGATCCCAGGACCCTGAGATCATGACCTGAGCCGAAGGCAGCGGCTTAACCCACTGAGCCACCCAGGCGCCCCTGTTAAAGAATATTCTTTAGGATGAGTTAAAACCTTGCTTCTACAAAAAGAAATGAGACTGATGTGCTACTACTGTATTAACGAGGCACCTCTACCAAAGAAATGTATTTCAATGGAAATCATGGGGAAATATAATGATACATTTTTAAATAATAAAAAATTTTAAATAAAAAAATTTTATATAAAAATTTTTTAAAAATTAGAAGTTTAAAATATTTTAAAAGAAATAACTACTCAGTGCAAAAATAATAATAACAGTTCATAATATACATACATATATACAAATAAAATGTATGGCTATAATAGTAGAATGAGGGAATGAAAGCATAACACTGTAAAGGCATTGTACATTATCAGTTTAAAACTAATGGAAAAGACTATAAGGTAAGTCTTTATACTGTAACACAGATCAATTATTAAAAGGGAAAAAAATAAAGAGGTAGAATGAATAAGTAGTAACTGTAATAAAGTGGTATTGTAAGGGCCTATTTAGCCAGAGTGGCCCCACCTCGGTTGAACAGCCATTTTGTTGTTTATGCAGTAAAACTTAAATTGACCCTGCCCCACCCCCAGGGGAACTTACTTAAAAGCAAGTCTGGGAAACCAGTCCCAGGTAACAAAGCCCAAATACAAGGGTGGGTCAGGTCAGGTGGAGATAACAGCCCGAATGCAGGGATGAGTCCGGTCAGGTGGAGACGTCCAATCAGTAAAGCTTGCATACTGTCTCCCTAGCTACTAAGGAGTGTGGGCCCCAACTTTTGGGTGCCAATTCTCACCAAGGTGATAGGCTAGTTCAAATAGCTACTATGGGGTGAATTGTAATTCAATTGGCCACCCGTGTGGGACCTAGCATGACTGTGCAGCTTTCTCTGTGTGTTACAATCTCACTGGCCACCTGTGTGTGGCCAGGTCCAACCACATGGCCTTTGCTCTGTAAAAGTTAGTCTGTAAAGCAGGGAGGGGTCGCCTCTTTGCAAGAGACGGCCCTGGCTGGTCAGTTTGATTCTCAATGCTAGGCGTGAAATAAAGCTTTGCTTGACCTTCGCTTTGTATCAGTCTCCCTCCGTTGACCATGGACCCAACAGTATAATAAAAAATATGCAACTAATTTTAAAAATTAAAAAAAAAAAAAGAGTAGGGCGCCTGGGTGGCTCAGTGGGTTAAGCCGCTGCCTTTGGCTCAGGTCATGATCTCAGGGTCCTGGGATCGAGTCCCGCATCAGGCTCTCTGCTCAGCAGGGAGCCTGCTTCCCTTCCTCTCTCTCTGCCTGCCTCTCTGCCTACTTGTGATCTCTGTCTGTCAAATACATAAATAAAAAATCTTTAAAAAAAAAAAAAGAGTAAAGAAGACACAAAGAAGACATGAAACAACTAGAGGAGAAAGATGCTTCATTTTAAGGAACTGACTCACATGATTATGGGGGCTGATAAGTCCAAAGGGTGCAGAGCAGGCTGGCAGTCTAAAGACTCAGAGTTGCTAATGTAGCTTGAGTCCAAAGGCAGTTTGGGGGCAGAATTCCCTCTTCTTCAGGAGACTTCAGGTTTTTTCTCCTACCCCTTCAATTGATTGGGTGAGGCCTATTCACATTATAGAGAGATTTCTGCTTTACTCAAAATGTACTGATTTAAATGCTAATCTCATTTAAAAAATACCTTCACAGAGACATCTAGATTCATGTACAGTGCATATGCTAGACTGATGTCTAGACCAGATATCTGGCCATCATGGCCTAACCAGGTTGACATATTAAATTAGTTATCCCAGATAGATTTATACTCAAAAAAATGATAATCACATTAAAATGTAAATTGGCTAAATACCTCAAGTAAAAGGAAGACTGTCAGATTGGATAAAAAACACAACCCAGCTAAATGGTATCTATAAGACATACTTTAAATATAAAGACATTGACTAAAAAAAAGGTGAGAAAAGGTATGCCCTACGAATACTATTTATAAGAAAGTGGAAGTGACAATATTAATATCAGATATAGTCAACTTTAGAACAGTAAATATAAATATTACCAGGGATAAAAGACATTTTATAATGACACTTTACCAAGAAGACATAATAATCTTAAGTTCACTTGTACCTAAAACAAAGCATCTATATACACGAGGAAAAAATTGAAGGGAGAAGTAGAAAAATGAACAACTGTGATTAGAAATGTCAATACTTTTCTATCAGTAATTGACAGAACAAGTGGAAAGAAACTCAGATGTAGAAGACTCAAATAATCAGCCTACACTGAAGGATAGAGGAAGGCTTTAGGTAACATACATAATCTTGCCCTATTCAACCATGGTGCTATGGTGCTTATGCCTTAATCCTATATTTTGTGATTATCAGATGTATGGTGTTAGCAGTACGTGATTACAGAGCAGAGTTGTTAAATAAGAGCTTAGAATTTAAACCAGCAGAATGGAGAGAAATGGTTAAGAAGACAAAAAGAAAAAAATGCAAAGAAGTGCATTGTAGTTAATGGCTTCCACCATTCAGCAGGGGGCATCTTATTTCAGTGGTCTTGGGCAGAAGTAGTTTCCCTCTGGTAGTAATCCCTTGTTCTGAAAATTTAGAGCTAGCAGTTTACTAGGTCTTAAAATCTGTGAACTCTTCACTCTTGGAGATTCTCTGAAAATTTCACCTTATGGCTTCGAATAGTGTCATCTTCATCATTTTTAGAGTCAGAGAAAAGATCATGTTTTTGCCCAGAGGAATTTATGCAAGGATCAATCCCTTGCTACGTCATCTCCAGCAAGTGTGTTCTCCCATGCTATTTTCAAAATACCCAATCTTTTGGTCAAAAATCATGTAGAAAATAATTAGATGGTTTCTTGGGAGGGCAGTTGGTATGTATGGATGATAGGACCAAATAGGACTGGCTAATTTATCATAACAAAAATAGCTATGAGAACAGAGGAGAGTGAGAATCTTTGCTGAGTTACAGCATGCAATTCGTTTGTTCTCAATGACGTTTTGGAGAATAAGAGGATATTATAAAAACTGAGAACATTAACAAAACTTTTAGACCTTTAGTTTTTTTTTTTTTTTTTTTTAGGATTATGGTTGGTTTTGACTGAGAAGAGTAATTTACTGGAAAACAAATCTTTTTATAGACAAATACTTCATCAGTCTTGAATATGAGTATGAGTTTTTTATGTCTGAATAGGACGCAATCATTGAAACATGTTTACCATAGTTTACTTAGAGTTAAACTAGGAAGGCTGAATTCTTAATTTTTCAGATTATTTTTGATCCTAAATTTCATAAATAAAAAAGGCTCACAATAGTGTTGAGATAAGTAAAATTTGGAGAGATGGAGAAAACCTAATTATTCTTTTGTATTGTTTTTACAAAATGAAAATAATGAATGGTTTGTGCTACTAATAACCATTTAGGAAAAACAAAGACATTTTGTGCTAAAAATAAAAAATCTTTGCTTTTTGTTTTAATTTGAATTTGGGGTCTGAATTAGATAGTAGCAAAATCCATAAGGATTTTTAGAGGAGTCAAGGTTTGACCATAAGTAACAAGGATTTGAAAGCAAGAAATAACTCCAGGAAATACATTTAAAAAAATAAATTACAGTGATTAGTAGGAAATTTTATAAAAATGATTCAAGGATATGTTGAAAACACAGAGGATAACAGAATATTTTAGTAATAAAAGAACTGCTGCTATCTGGGCACAAAAACCTGCAGTTTTGACAGAAAGAAAGCACAAATTCTGGTTTGGGTCTCTTTGTATTTCATCTATGTAACAATTGCAGTAAAAGATCCTTTTGCCTCATGAATAAGCCCATCATATTTATTTACCTTTGTCAAACATTTCAATACATTTTGTTCATTTAAAAATTATTATTTGTAGGTGTTACATTGCCAGGAAAATCATGTTCATTTCCCTTCAGACCTTAAGCCATCGAAATCATCCAAAAAATGTTTTCCAACCACAATGGAATAAAATTAGAAATAGTAACAGAAGGAAATTTGGAAAATTTGCAAGTGTATGGAATATGAACAGCACATTCCTAAATAATCAATGGGTCAAAGAAGAAGTCATAATGGCAATTAAAAACTACTTCGTGATGAATGAAAACATGTACCAAAATTTATTAGATTCAGTTAAAACATTACTTAGAGCACATCTGTAGCTGCAGATGCCTATATTAAAAAATAATAAAGTTCTTAAGTCAATAACTTAACTCTCCACCTCAAGAATCTAGAAAAAGAAGAGACCTCTAACCCCAAATGTTTATCTACTGAGTAATGGATAAATGAAAGGAGGTATAGAGTCATATAATGGAATATTATTTAGCAATAAAAAGGAATAAAGTATTAATACATGAGATAAGATGGTTAAATCTTTAAAGCCTTATATTAAGTGAAAGAGGCTAGTTACAAAGAGCCATGTATTATACATACCCACTCGCATGAAATGTTGAGAACTAGATACCTCTATAGAGGCAAAAAGGAGATCAGTGGTTGCTGGGCTGAAAGGAGGAGAAAATGTGGAGGGACTACCAATGGATAAGGGATTTCTTCTGGGGGTGATGAAAGACTACTGTGATGATGGCACAATTCTGTGAATCAACACCACTGAATTGTATACTTTGAAACGGTGAATAGAGCAGTAGTGAATTAGATCTCAACACACTTGTTAAAAACAAAACAAAACAAAAAACCCAAACCAGAATCTGCCCCTAGAAGTTCTGATTCAGGTTTGTGGTGGACTCAGATGAATCATGCTTTGTGGGAAGTGTGTGAGCTAGTAGCTTGTCTATTGTGCCTTCAGAGGACTGCTGTCAAAATGCAAACATGGTCTCTGGGAAAGGTAAGTTAATGAACACCTACTATTCCATAGATATGAGTTAAATTATGAAGTTACCATCTGTCCTGTGGGCTCTGAGCCATTGAAATCCAACTGTGAAAATCTGAGTGGCAAGAAAGTAAAATACGGTTAAGATAAGTAGCTTAATGATGGTGAGGTGCGTAAGGGTGTCCTAGGAGAGACAGTCTGTAAGGGAGAGGGATTCTGGGATGACAGAGGTACTCGAACCCACTCCTCTTGGACTAACCTGGTGCCATGTGCCTCTCAACTTAAGAATTAGGGAAAATGATAGCTAACATGTATTAATTACTTACTTTGTAGGGGTCAATGTTCTAAATGCTTTTTTGTGGGATTACTTTGTTTAACTCCTTCCAAAGACCCGTGAGATTGATATGATTTTTATTTCCATACTACAAAAGAAGAAACTGAGGCATAAGGTAGAGTGATTATTAGGTCTCAAATTGCATAACCAACACTTGAAAAAGCCAGGATTCAGACTTGAAAGTTTGGCTCTAGAGCCTTATAACCACCCCCCATCCCCAGGTTAGTGTGTTGATGCCACCTGGCTGTCACCAGCCAAGGCAGAGGGCAGAAGGAGAGGGTGCCAGTTACCTTACCCATGGCTTCTTGAGGCCATGACTAGGCTGCAGGTACTTTAGAAAGGAGGGGTGACACAATGTGGTGGTTCAAACAAGCACTAAATTGGATTTGGACCATCTTGAGTTTGAGCTCTAACTCTGCTACTAGTGTCTGGAAGATTAGGGGCATTTGACCTCTGTAGGCCAGAACATCTTAATATATAAAAGAAAAAAAAATTGTATTGTCTCTGCCTTCTCTGCAGCCTTGTGGTGAGATTCCAACTCAGACAATGGATCTCAAAAATCTCGGTGAACGTCAATGATTCATATTAATGTAAGGTGGTGGAATGCCAACAATAACAGATTAAACCACAGGAGAGTCCCAGCTTCTAGGTTATTCCTGGAGGCTCATGGATTGATAAGCAATCAGGGAAGGAAACATCTGTCTTTTCAGACCAATTCCTAATGTTGAGAGTTTGCTACTGCAGTTTGAGGATTGCCGTCTCTCCTACTGATGTCTGAGGAGTAACTACTCCCCATTTCAAATAATTGACGTTTAAGAAAATTCTATCTAAAAAATGAGTATTTGATATCTGTGAGAAAAGTTGGTTTGGAGAATACTCAGCCGGGGACCATGTCATCTCCAGCCCAGGCCGATGGCTCAGCAAACCCTTGAGAAGCCGGGTTGTGGCAACAGCTGTTGCTTAGATGAACAGACTGAAACATCTATATCTCTTGACAGCTCACTTCAAATTGTAATACCACTCTTTATTCAGGTGGGGGTCCATCTTTTATGTTTGTCCTCTACAGTTCAAGAGGGGAAGGGAGAAACAGTTTGATTTTGATTTCAACTTGTACTGAATGGAGGGTGGTGGAGGACTTTTTCTGAATGCACTATTAGGATGGCTGGCAGATGTCTCCTTAACAGGGCTACTGGAATTTAGAGCTTTTTGGAAAGCGTTTTTAATGACTTTCCAGTAGCTGTGGGATTTCATAGCTCCTGAATGTGCTCATTTAACATTTGTTTGGTTAAGGGACCCTTCTTTTGAAATGGTAGCAAAGAAAGCTCTGAGGATCATGTTGAAGGAGAGCTGTTTTGAAATGTAGTGACAAGCTCATAAACTAAAGGTCATATCTGTGACCGGTTGATCATTAATTTGTTTTTCTGTCTCTGGGCAGACCAGAGCCTGCATATTTGCAGCAGACCTTAACACCGATGATTTGAACAATGAAAAATGCCTGTGCTTTTACTCCTGCATTCAGAGGTCCTGACGTATCAAGGGAAAAATGCTGAGCTCGAGGCCTGGAACTTGGGGTCTTACCATCTTTCTACTCTAATGGCCCTTCAACCGGCTCTATCTCTGTCTTTTTCACTGTTAGAGTAGAAACCTTGAGATAGATTTCTGGGGCGAGTTGAGGACATTCTTTTTTCCAGGGATTTTTTTTTTTTAATTTAGGTTTTATATTTTCTGCCTTGGCTGGATTCATTAATCATCAGGTTGATGTAATTTAAAATAATTTAAAGTAGTATTTAAAGGAGCACCTTATCATTAACTCAGATAATGTAATTAAGAGTTTGGTTCTAATCACAGTATATTCTTATGTTTGTGAATAATGAAGGTGTTGATGGCGTTACCGCTTCCTGGTAATCTAGTGTATTCGGGATTACCTCTTTAAATTAAGATGATGCTTGGTCCTGTCCTCGGAATCTTGTATCCCACATGTGATCTGCTACTCTAGCAGCTCTCGGGAAGAGAACGTTCTCATCCTCTCAGCTCTGCTGCCTCTCTCCTGCCCACGCCTTACCGGTTTCTCCCAACGGAGGGCTAATCAACAATTAAACCAGGCAGAGCTGGGAACACAGATTGGATCCAATGTAATTGGCTGGGGTGGGTGGGTTACTGTGGTTCCGTGGTTAGTACTTGCGTGTGACCTTCTCTTCCTCTGCTCTTCAAGGGAGACACATCCAGGCTGCTCTCTCCCTTTCTCTTTCTTCCGAATACAGAATCCAAGAGGATTCCTGTTCCTTGGTTCCTGGCTCTTCATGCCATATTAGCCTGGGCCTTGTTGGCATACTTAAAAAGGCTGACTTTTAGAAGAATGTAAGAGCCCTACTTAGGCTCATGTCTGAGTCACGTACTCCAACTCAGCTTTCACCAAAAAGCCCTATTGTGACAGTATGTAATATTGGCTCACTTGCAAATAAATATTTGCTTCCCCAGATGAATAGTCTTCCAATCCCCAGAGTTCCCTAGGACAGAGGCATGAGTAATAACAGCTCAGGGTTCAGAGAGTCCTGACTCTCTGATCTAATATTTTTGGAATAAAATCAAACATTTTTGTAACTGATAACACTGAGTGTTCCACACCTCGCTTGTCTGACTTTTGCTTTTGCCTACACTACAATGGAAAGCATACTGACCTGGCTGTCCTTCATTCTATTCTCTTCCCAGCTCTACCCTTTATTCCTTCTGTGCGCTGGGCCCTTGATTTCTTCAAGTGTAGAATGAAGGGGTTGAGCTGAATCCTTTTAAGTTCACCTCTAATCTGCTTTGTGCTACAGCAAATGTCCCTTTTGTGGGTTCAGAGCCCACTTAGGACATTTATTTTTATTTTTAATCTTTGTTCTGAGTTATCTTTTGAGTCTCTGTCTCCCTTGTTCAGTCTCTTTTTTTCTGACACACACACACACTCGAATATCAGTGAATTAAATACATTTTCTGTGAATGGAGAACACATTTTACATGACATAAAATGCTTTTGGGAAAATGGAAGAAAACACCCTCAGCAATGCAGGGCTTTTTAAAAAAGCAGCTTCAGGCCAGATTTCCTGGTGCCAGAGGAAACAGATCAAGCAGCCTCTAATTGGCCTCATTTATAGCCTTTTCACATAACCCAGGGTATCCTATTTTTTTTTTTAAAGAATGAGCCCTCTGCACTCTGAAAAGAACTTAATGTTTCTGTGAATAACATAATTAAAATGGAGATTCACATCAATGACTTAATCTGGGCCATTGCTCTATGAAGAAGTTCGGCGAGGATTTATTCAGAAGGCCCGTGGAGAGGAAAAATAAAAATATGGCTTGGTGCTGGAGCTGGAGGTTGCACAGTCATGGAAGATGGCTGCTGCTGCCAAGCTGGATGAAATGCTTCTGCTTGGAAACACCGAGGCCACGTGGACGGAAGAGAACCTGGACAAAGAAAGGAAGAGCAAGAGATGAGACAGGAAACAGTCTATTGGGTTCCACTCCCATACCCGTGTGGCCCCAGAGGACAGCCTGCAGGTGCTTGACACCTGTGACATAGCAGAATGACAGAGCCAAGCAAATGGAAATTCAGACTCTCTTCTCCATAGGTCTCTGCTATAAAGTCGCTTGTCTCCTTTAGTCTTTGTGTCTTTGAGCTAAGTAGTATGAATGCCATCTTTCAGACAAGGAAGCCGAGACCTGAGGACCTCATATGGCACTCCAATGTCACAAAGTGTTTAAGGAACAGAAATGAGGTGTAACATGTTGGGTCAGACCTCCAAGGCTCCCCTTTTGACATCATTTTGTTCATTAGAGGGGTGGCCTTGCTGGAGGATGATACTGCACTTCCCACGAGGCCATGAGCATCTGAGAGCTTGATTCTAGATCAGCTTTGGTAACACAACACATTTACAAAGGCTAAAAATAGAGCATCTGACAATAGGGGTGTGTGTGTGTGTGTGTGTGTGTGTGTGTGTGTATGTGTGTGTGTGAGTTTAACCCCAGAGGTTATGGGGATTACATTGATGAATAATCAATATATATGAAGATTTTATATATATATATGAAGTTATATATAATATATGTGAAGATATATTATCTTCATATCCTGGGGGAAAAATGCTTTGTTCTGGCAAACCCTGATTTGCTCTCACACCACAATCTTTGTTCATACCTGAAGCTTGGCGTGGTTTGCTCCACCACCTCTTGTGGAGGAGAGGGGAAAGGATGGTGAGAAGTGGTAATAGAGCAAACCAAACTGTCACCAACTTTTATCATCATCCCAGAGGAGGTTCTATTTCATGCATGAATTGCTTAGTGTGTATATTATTTATGGAGTCACCCAATCAAACTCTCAAAACCAAAAATAATCCCTTCTATTCACCCATGGAGTTTATCTTCCAGTTCTAATTATTATCTGGAGAATTGAAAGGAGTTTCAGCCCACATCTATAGAATGTTACTTTTCCACTCATTTTTTTCTGTACGTTTGGGAGACCATTCTCCACGGGTCTCTCATGTTTCCGTGTCTTATGACAGAGGTACTACCTGCCCTCTTATTGAGAACTACCTTTTAGTGTTTGTCTAGAAAACAGCCTTTTCTTTGGAAAAAAACAATATTTTTTCCAAAGCAAAGAAAGAGTATGCTTACTACAGAAGAAAAAGAGAAAAATCTCTGTATAGCAAAGGACAAGTATACATATTGTTGATTACAGAAAGTTAAGTCTCCTTTTCTTTAATGCAAACCACTCTGTGTGAAGCCATGTATTTGGGCCCATTCCTGCCCCTTCTGCGAGACTTAGTACAAGGGGGAAATCTAATTATGCTGATGCTCCTGCCTCCTGCTATGCCGTAAGTAGTGGAGTCCTTTGTCTGTGACCCACAGATCTTGTTTCTTATGTGAGCATCGATGACCTGTTGATACATTATGGCAGCCTAACCTGTTCGCTTTTTTAAAAATGATAAAAAATATAACTGCTTGAAGCAGAAGTTTTAAAGGTTTAGATTGCCTTTTGTTGTGATTATTGCACTTAAAATGGGCTCTGTGCTGATGTGAAAGGTCGGTTTATTAAAAGTGGAAGCAGGTAGAACTACACAAATATAAAAATCATTGAAGTCCCAGGGAGATTCTGAGTGGCAATGTAAATAAATTAAAGAAATTCTTCAGGGCTAACCCCTTATCTAAAACTCAGTTTTATCTAATATATGGTAAGCATATTATTGATGTCTGTTAAACTGAATTAAATAAAAGCCACTTTTCTTAACTCAGTGCACGCATGATACCCATGGCCAGCATCTAGTTAAACATTTACAAAATTTGTCAACTTGATTGATGGAAAAAACTAGTTTCTAGATATGGAGAGACAGTAGAGGAAAAAATAAACAGTATTGTAGAAAGACTGTGAAAGGCTGGGAAAATACAATTCTGAGGAAGCTCTTCCAACACAAATATGATTTAACCATAGAATAATCAATTTTCCCAAAGAACATGAAACTTCTCTGAACCATTCTTATCACTTAACCATAGGAGGAAGGGGGTGATGCTGTAAATAAACTGTCCATGGACGTGTGGTTATACCTGCATGTCCTTCATATTTGCAGAACTACACTCAGCCATGTTATCTTGGTCTGTGGTTGTGACTGATAAGCTAGTGGTCAGACTGCTGGGCTTGCCAGACCTTTAGTTTATGGCTGCAGGTCTTCTTTGTAGAGTCTCGTTTTTATTTGTAAATGTGCACCTTTGCTAGGAGTCTGAGTGCCTGTACTCCAAAAAGGCTCCTTCCAGCTCCATTCCCAGCACCAGGTTGGTGTACCCCAAACTGGTCTCACTCTTCATGCTCCTATTAAGGCCATCTATATAGCTTAGAACTTACAGCAAGGGTTTGACCTGATTTCAGCTGCCATTTACTATTATTATTTTGAGAGGGAGGGTGGGAAAGGGCAGAGGGAGAAGGAGAGAGAATCTTAAGCAGGCTCCATGCCCAGCATGGAGCCCAGCACCGGGGTTGATTCTGTGATCATGACCTGAGCTGGAATCAAAAGTCGGACTCTTAACAAACTAAGCCACACACGTGTCCCTATTATTATTTTTTATTGTCCTTTATGCTAATGGATTTATTATTTTCTTCATTAGCTTTTATGCTTATTTACTTTCCATATTCCAGTTCTCTGCTATATTTTTAAAACTTCATCTTTTATAAAAATATAATTTTTTTCATCCACATGTGTATGGACACATATATAATATGTTGTGTGCAATAAAAATGCCTGTGTACTCATTAAACAGATTGAGAAATAAGATTCTGGAAGCCTCCTTTATACTTCCTTCCAATAAGTATCCCTCCCTCCTTTCAAAGGCAGTCAATATGTTGATTTCTAGCATCAGAAGAGTTAGTATTTTTTGAACATGATGTAAATGGAATCAGACAGTTTGTATTCTTTTATGTCTGGTCTCTGAATTAGAAGTATATTTTTGAGATATATCTATATTATTGCATATAACCATTGTGCTAGTACACACACATGCACATCCCACACCACACTTTATGCAGTCTACTGTTGATAGACTGTTGGGTTGTTTCCAACATTTGGCTCTTATGAATTATACTGCAAGGTAACTTTTATACATCTTTTGGAGCACATGTGTATACCACTCTGTTAGACATATAACCAGAAGTGGAACTGGTAGGTATGGTCCATATATGTGATATTAATTTTATGTGTCAATCTGACTGACCATGGGCTGCCTAGATTACATGTTATTTCTGGGTGTGTCTGTAAGTGTGTGGTTGAGATTAGCATTTGAATCGGTGGACTCAATAAAGAAGATTGCTGTCCCCAGTGTGTACATGGGCTTCATCTAATCCACTGAGGGCCTGAATCGAACAAAAAGGGATGGTGGGAGGAAATTGCCTGGCTTTTCTACCTACCAGTTTGAGTGGGGTCATCTCATTTCATCTTCTCTGGCCTTCAGATTTTGGGGATTTTTTTTTTTAAGGATTTATTATTTTTAAAGAAGGGGAGTGGGAAGGGAGAGTAAGGGGAGGGGCAGAGAGAGAGAATCTTTCAAACAGATTCACTGCTAAGCATGGAGCCTAAGTCAGGACTCTATCTCACAACCATGAGATCATGACCTGAACTGAAACCAAGAGTCAGATGCTCAACTGACTGAGTCACCCAGTTGCCCCCAAATTGGGATTTAAACCATAAGCCTCCCTGGTACTCAGGTCTATGTATAAACTTGGACAGAATTATACCCCTGGCTTTCCTGGGTCTCCAATTTGCTGGAAGGTGGATTTTGGGATGTCTCAACTTCTGTAATCACATGAGCCGATTCCTCATAATAAATCTCTTTCTCTTTCACTTGCGCATGGGGGCACGCGCACATACATGTCTCTTTGGTTAAATTGTTAACCTCTGTTGTTTCTGTAATATTTAATTAAATAATGGAAAATTATAGAGATAATTTAGGGTCTAGAAGATTTTAACTTTCTCCAGCAAGAATTTATTTCTCCTTCTGGAAGGCAAGTGTATATTACTTTAATGGATTTAACATTTGAGCTGATTTGAAGCTCCTTGTGAGGTCTACCTTGTTTTTACTTCATTACTACTCCAAGAGCATAGATTTTCTGGAGTCCCAGCTAAAAACCTTGGTTGTTTAGCATAGTCCTTCTTTCTGGGACTGCCAGAGTTCATAACAATGAACAAAACAATAAATAAATAAGATAAAAAGACTTTCCAATTAATTTTTAATTTTTAATATTATGAGACATATTTATATTTAAAAAAATTGTTTTTATCTGAAATTCAAAGCTAGCTGATACGTTGTATTTTATCGAGCAAATTTACTTCCCCTTTAGTGGATCTGCTCTTCAATTTCCCATTAACCAACCCATGAGGGTTTTGAAGGTTCTGTTCAGTTTTTCTTTCACCAATTTCTATTTAGCTCCTTAACTATGTGTTGGAAATAACAAGTACCTCGAGGAGAAATGTGCTGAATATCAGGCACACCCTTGATTGTCACTTTTTTCTTGATCTTGATCTCTTAAGTCCTCACACAATTGTAACTGTCTGATGTTTTCTAGAAAATGTATAAATATTTTATTTTAGATACCAGTAATTAGAACAAAATTTCCAGTTCTTTGTCCAATTCAATTGTCCAATTCAAATTTTAAATCTACTTATTAAAATTACTATTTCTGGGATGCCTGGGTGGCTCAGTCAGTTAAGCAACTGACTTTGGTTCAGGTCATGATCTTGGAGTCCTGGGATTGAGCGCCATGATGGGCTCCACACTCAGTCCGGAGTCTGCTTCTCCCTTTGCCTATGCCCCTCTTCCTTCCTTCCTCTTCTCCCTGCTCTTCCTCTTTCTCTCATATAAATAAATAAAATCGTTTTTAAAATGTTACTATTTCTGATTTATGAGTATCATTAATAATAATAATAATAATAGAAGATATTTTAAACACAAAATGTGTGTCTGTCAATATTTTAAGTATTTTACATGAATTGACTAATTCTCACAAACCTGTTTGAGATAGATATTATCGTTATGTCCATTTTTTAGATACATTTTTTTAAAAGCCTGCATCTGATGTCTATTAGGGATCGAGGAACACCACCACAGAGAACTGAGAAAACAATTAGTGCTTACTGTTGGAGCTTGGCACAGTGCCTCATATTAACTACTTACCCCATAAATAAGAATTAATGGTCACTGGACAGTTTGCCATTCAGGTGGCACAAATCACATTAGCTAATTGCATTTACTTGGCATTGGGAACACCCACCTCATTTAGGATGCTGGTCTTTCAACATTATTATGCTTTTGTGGTGTGTTTCCTTAGACAATTTTGGAACCGTGTTTTTCAAGCCCTGTTTTAGCAACAGCCAATCCAATATTCCAAGCACATCAATGCTGAAGAAAGTTAGAGTGACACACACTACTTGGTTATCTTTCTTTCTTTCCATTGTGAACTTAAAACTATTTAGAAATCTCCAGAGCTCTAGGGCAGCACAAAGTTTTGAAAAATGCCCATCTGACACCTACCTGATCCAGAAATTTTTTTTAATTTATTTTTTTAAAAGATTTTATTTATTTATTTGACAGAGAGAGAGAGATCACAAGTAGGCAGAGAGGCAGGCGGGCATTGGGGGTCAGGGGGAGAAGCAGGCTCCCCGTTGAGCAGAGAGCCCGATGCGGGGCTTGATCCCAGGATCCTGAGATCATGACCTGAGTAAGGCAGAGGCTTTAACCCACTGAGCCACAGAGGCACCCCATGTTCCAGAAATTTTGTAACAGTAAAATATGGTTGCAGTCCATGGGCATGGTTGATTGATCCAGAAGTAGAAACCTAGCACAGATTGAGCCAAGTTGAGCTCTTCTCTAGTATTTTGGGAAAAGTAGTTGAGTAAGAAGCTGAGCTTTAATATAGAAAGAAGCCAATTCTTAGTCCCATCTCAGAATAACTTGGACTTTACTCCTCAAATTGGGATTTTCCTGCTTGGAAACATTGCATCTTTACTTATCTATACCAAGGGAATTTTAGCAGACCTCCGTTATGAAGTCTTTCCATGGATTTTAAGCCTCTTGAGGGCCCCGGCCATGTGCTTTTTGCCACTTGTAACCTCTGCAATGGTGATCATAATTGCACTCATGAATCTCCATAGTGTACTTATAGGAGCAATGGGTTTAAATACAGAAATTCTTCCGTCTCAGTGCACTAGGTCACGGGTTCTTCGGTTAACTTCAGAGGGTGTCATGTAATCTCTTTAGACTAAAAAAAAAGAGAGAGAGAGGAGAGAACTTTTTTTTTTTTTTGTATTTATTAAAAATGTAGAAGAGAGAGGGACATCTAGGTGGTTCAGTTGGTTAAGTGTCTGTCTTCACCTCAGGTCATGATCCCAGCAGCCTGGGATTGAGTCCTGCATCAGTGGGAGGTCTGCTTCTCCCTCTGCCTATTGTTCCCCCTGTTTGTGTTCTATCTTTCTTACAAATAAATAAGTAAATCTTTAAAAATAAAATGTAGAAGAGAGATGACACTAGAAAACAATACAAGTTCACAACTGCAAGAAGTCAACAAATCTCACCAAAACAAAGAGAGAGAGAAACATGGGTGAGTGAGAGTTTTCATAAGGACATTAAAATGAGTGTGCATAGAAACCTAAATTTTCCAAGAGAAATAGTCTCAATCTGATAACGTTTTTCTTCTCCAAGAAAGTCCGGTGGCTGAAAGGGAAATAAAGACAGTAGGACAAGAGGAAGAACAGCAGAGAGGAAAAGGACAAAGGGAGGGAAGATATTGAGAATCTCTGAATCTCAACAAAAATATCATGTAGATAACTTAAGAAATCCTCAAGAAGAGGTGATCTGAATTAACAGATGATTCAAGCAGGGCGATTTCAACAGGGAATGGTGATATCATTAAAGTGGGGGAGACAAGTTAAACTCGGTAAAAACACAGCAACTCTGTTCTTCATCAGCAAGTCATCTTGGGTATATAGATCCAAAAATCCTGAGGGCAAAGCTGGGAACATTGCTTATGGATCAATAGGACTATATCATTTAACCAATGACATTTATATGTGACACTTTGATGGCCACAAACACAAATTTCGAGCTAGAGAGACGTGATTTTAAAACCCAACTTTTTGAGGAGGAGTCAAGATGGCGGAGAAGTAGCAGGCTGAGACTACTTCGGGTAGCGGGAGATCAGCTAAATAGCTTATCTAAAGATTGCAAACACCTACAAATCCAATGGGAGATTGAAGAGAAGAAGAACAGCAATTCTAGAAACAGAAAATCAACCACTTTCTGCAAGGTAGGACTGGCGGAGAAGTGAATCCAAAGCGACGGGAAGATAGACCGCGGGGGGAGGGGCCGGCTTCCAGCGAGCAGCGGAGCAACGGAGCAAAATCAGGACTTTTAAAAGTCTGTTCCGCTGAGGGACATCGCTCCAGAGGCTTAACTGGGGTGAAGCCCAGGCAGGGTCAGCGCGGCCTCAGGTCCCGCAGGGTCGCAGAAGGATCGGGGGTGTCTAAGTGTCGCAGAGCTTACCGGTATTAGAACGGGGAAGCTGGCTGCAGAGACAGAGCCGAGGAGTGACTCGCAGCTCGGGGTTGCCTTGGACCGGTCGCAGGCTCAGTCAGCTTGGAGCGCGGCCGGAGGCCAGGGTGGCGGGAGTCATTGGGCGCTGTTCTCTGAGGGCGCACTGAGGAGTGGGGCCCCGGACTATCGGCTCCTCAGGCCGGAGACCGGGAGGCCGCCATCTTCATTCCCGTCTTCCGGAACTCTACGGAAAGCGCTCAGGGAACAAAAGCTCCCGAAAGCAAACCCGAGCGGATTACTCAGCTACTCAGCGTGGCCCCGGGTAAGGGCGGTGCAACTCCGCCTGGGGCAAAGACGCTTGAGAATCACTACAACAGGCCCCTCCCCCAGAAGATCAACGGGAAACCCAGCCAGGACCAAGTTCACCTACCGAAGAGTGCTGTTTCAATACCAAGGAGAGCGGCAGAATTCCAGAGGATAAGAAAGCAAAGCACGGAACTCATGGCTTTCTCCCCATGAATTTTTAGCCTTGCAGTTAATTTAATTTTTTTTTCTTTTTCAATTTTTTTTTCTTTTTCTCTTCTTCTGTTAAATTTTTTTAACTTTTACCGTTTTCTTTTTTAACGTTTTTTTAAATAGTTTATCTAATATATATATATATATATATTTTTTTTTTCCTCTTTTTATATTTTTTCTTTATCGGCTTTCTTTTTTTAAATAGTTTCTTTTTTTTTTTTTCTTTTTGAACCCATTTTTATCCCCTTTCTCCCCCCTCACGATTTGGGATCTCTTCTGATTTGGCTAAAGCATATTTTCCTGGGGTTGTTGCCACCCTTTTAGTATTTTACTTGCTCCTTCATAAACTCTTATCTGGACAAAATGACAAGGTGGAAAAATTCACAACAAAAAAAAGAACAAGAGGCAGTACCAAAGGCTAGGGACCTAATCAATACAGACATTGGTAATATGTCAGATATAGAGTTCAGAATGACGATTCTCAAAGTTCTAGCCGGGCTTGAAAAAGACATGGAAGATATTAAAGCAACCCTCTCGGGAGATATAAAAGCCCTTTCTGGAGAAATAAGAGAACTAAAATCTAACCAAGTTGAAATCAAAAAAGCTATTAATGAGGTGCAATAAAAAATGGAGGCTCTCACTGCTAGGATAAATGAGACAGAAGAAAGAATTAGCGATATAGAAGACCAAATGACAGAGAATAAAGAAGCTGAGCAAAAGAGGGACACACAGCTACTGGACCACGAGGGGAGAATTCGAGAGATAAGTGACACCATAAGACGAAACAACATTAGAATAATTGGGATTCCAGAAGAAGAGGAAACAGAGAGGGGAGCAAAAGGTATATTGGAGAGAATTATTGGAGAGAATTTCCCCAATATGGCAAAGGGAACAAGCATCAAAATTCAAGAGGTTCAGAGAACCCCGCTCAAAATCAATAAGAATAGGTCCACACCCCGTCACCTAATAGTAAAATTGACAAGTCTTAGTGACAAAGAAAAGATCCTGAAAGCAGCCCGGGAAAAGAAGTCTGTAACATACAATGGTAAAAATATTAGATTGGCAGCAGACTTATCCACAGAGACCTGGCAGGCCAGAAAGAGCTGGCATGATATATTCAGAGTACTAAATGAGAAAAAACATGCAGCCAAGAATACTATATCCAGCTAGGCTATCATTGAAAATAGAAGGAGAGATTAAAAGCTTCCAGGACAAACAAAAACTGAAAGAATTTGCAAATACCAAACCAGCTCTACAGGAAATATTGAAAGGGGTCCTCTAAGCAAAGAGAGACCCTAAAAGTAGTAGATCAGAAAGAAACAGAGACAATATACAATAACAGTCACCTTACAGGCAATACAATGGCACTAAATTCATATCTCTCAATACTTACCCTGAATGTTAATGGGCTAAATGCCCCAATCAAAAGACACAGGGTATCAGAATGGATCAAAAAACAAAACCCATCTATATGTTGCCTACAAGAAACTCATCTTAAACCCGAAGACACCTCCAGATTTAAAGTGAGGGGTTGGAAAAGAATTTACCATGCTAATGGACATCAAAAGAAAGCAGGAATGGCAATCCTTATATCAGATCAATTAGATTTTAAGCCAAAGATTATAATAAGAGATGAGGAAGGACACTATATCATACTCAAAGGAACTGTCCAACAAGAAGATCTAACAATTTTAAATATATATGCCCCTAACGTGGGAGAAGCCAACTATATAAACAAATTAATAACAAAATCAAAGAAACACATCGACAAGAATACAATAATAGTAGGGGATTTTAACACTCCCCTCACTGAAATGGATAGATCATCCAAGCAAAAGATCAACAAGGAAATCAAGGCCTTAAATGACACACTGGACCCGATGGACATCACAGATATATTCAGAACATTTCATCCCAAAGCAACAGAATACACATTCTTCTCTAGTGCACATGGAACATTCTCCAGAATAGATCACATTCTTGGTCCTAAATCAAGTCTCAACCGGTATCAAAAGATTGGGATCATTCCCTGCATATTTTCAGACCACAATGCTCTAAAGCTAGAACTCAATAACAAGAGGAAATTTGGAAAGAACCCAAATACATGGAGACTAAACAGCATCCTTCTAAAGAATGAATGGGTCAACCAGGAAATTAAAGAAGAATTGAAAAAATTTATGGAAACAAATGATAATGAAAACACAACGGTTCAGAATCTGTGGGACACAACAAAGGCAGTCCTGAGAGGAAAATATACAGCAGTACAAGCCTTTCTCAAGAAACAAGAAAGGTCTCAGGTACACAACCTAACCCTACACCTAAAGGAGCTGGAGAAAGAACAAGAAAGAAAGCCTAAACCCAGCAGGAGAAGAGAAATCATAAAGATCAGAGCAGAAATCAATGAAATAGAAACCAAAAAACAATAGAACAAATCAATGAAACTAGGAGCTGGTTCTTTGAAAGAATTAATAAGATTGATAAACCCCTGGCCAGACTTATCAAAAAGAAAAGAGAAAGGACTCAAATAAATAAAATCATGAATGAAAGAGGAGAGATCACAACAAACACCAAAGAAATACAGACAATTATAAGAACATACTATGAGCAACTCTACGCCAACAAATTTGACAATCTGGAAGAAATGGATGCATTCCTAGAGACATATAAACTACCACAACTGAACCAGGAAGAAATAGAAAGCCTGAACAGACCCATAACCAGTAAGGAGATTGAAACAGTCATCAAAAATCTCCAAACAAACAAAAGCCCAGGGCCAGACGGCTTCCCGGGGGAATTCTACCAAACATTTAAAGAAGAACTAATTCCTATTCTCCTGAAACTGTTCCAAAAAATAGAAATAGAAGGAAAACTTCCAAACTCATTTTATGAGGCCAGCATCACCTTGATCCCAAAACCAGACAAGGATCCCAACAAAAAAGAGAACTACAGACCAATATCCTTGATGAACACAGATGCGAAAATTCTCACCAAAATACTAGCCAATAGGATTCAACAGTACATTAAAAGGATTATTCACCACGACCAAGTGGGATTTATTCCAGGGCTGCAGGGCTGGTTCAACATCCGCAAATCAATCAATGTGATACAACACATTAATAAAAGAAAGAACAAGAACCGTATGATACTCTCCATAGATGCTGAAAAAGCATTTGACAAAGTACAGCATCCCTTCCTGATCAAAACTCTTCAAAGTGTAGGGATAGACGGTACATACCTCAATATTATCAAAGCCATCTATGAAAAACCCACCACAAATATCATTCTCAATGGAGAAAAACTGAAAGCTTTTCCGCTAAGTTCAGGAACACGGCAGGGATGTCCGTTATCACCACTGCTATTCAACATAGTACTAGAAGTCCTAGCCTCAGCAATCAGACAACAAAAGGAAACTCAAGGCATCCAAATCGGCAAAGAAGAAGTCAAACTATCACTCTTTGCAGATGATATGATACTATATGTGGAAAACCCAAAAGACTCCACTCCAAAACTGCTAGAACTTGTACAGGAATTCAGTAAAGTGTCAGGATATAAAATCAATGCACAGAAATCAGTTGCATTTCTCTACACCAACAACAAGACAGAAGAAAGAGAAATTAAGGAGTCCATCCCATTTACAATTGCACCCAAAACTATAAGATACCTAGGAATAAACCTAACCAAAGAGACAGAATCTATACTCAGAAAACTATAAAGTACTCATGAAAGAAATTGAGGAAGACACGAAGAAATGGAAAAATGTTCCATGCTCCTGGATTGGAAGAATAAATATTGTGAAAATGTCTATGCTACCTAAAGCAATCTACACATTTAATGCAATTCCTATCAAAGTACCATCCATTTTTTTCAAAGAAATGGAACAAATAATCCTAAAATTTATATGGAACCAGAAAAGACCTCGAATAGCCAAAGCAATATTGAAAAAGAAAGCCAAAGTTGGTGGCATCACAATTCCGGACTTCAAGCTCTATTACAAAGCTGTCGTCATCAAGACAGCATGGTACTGGCACAAAAACAGACACATAGATCAATGGAACAGAATAGAGAGCCCAGAAATGGACCCTCAACTCTATGGTCAACTCATCTTTGACAAAGCAGGAAAGAATGTCCAATGGAACAAAGACAGCCTCTTCAATAAATGGTGTTGGGAAAATTGGACAGCCACATGCAGAAAAATGAAATTGGATCATTTCCTTACACCACACACGAAAATAGACTCAAAATGGATGAAGGATCTCAATGTGAGAAAGGAATCCATCAAAATCCTCGAGGAGAACACAGGCAGCAACCTCTTCGACCTCAGCCGCAGCAACATCTTCCTAGGAACATCACCAAAGGCAAGGGAAGCAAGGGCAAAAATGAACTTTTGGGATTTTATCAAGATCAAAAGCTTTTGCACAGCAAAGGAAACAGTTAACAAAACCAAAAGACAACTGACAGAATGGGAGAAGATATTTGCAAATGACATATCAGATAAAGGGCTAGTGTCCAAAATCTATAAAGAACTTAGCAAACTCAACACCCAAAGAACAAATAATCCAATCAAGAAATGGGCAGAGGACATGAACAGACATTTCTGCAAAGAAGACATCCAGATGGCCAACAGACACATGAAAAAGTGCTCCATATCACTCGGCATCAGGGAAATACAAATCAAAACCACCATGAGATATCACCTCACACCAGTCAGAATGGCTAAAATTAACAAGTCAGGAAATGACAGATGCTGGCGAGGATGCAGAGAAAGGGGAACCCTCCTACACTGTTGGTGGGAATGCAAGCTGGTGCAACCACTCTGGAAAACAGCATGGAGGTTCCTCAAAATGTTGAAAATAGAACTACCCTATGACCCAGCAATTGCACTGCTGGGTATTTACCCTAAAGATACAAACGTAGTGATCCGAAGGGGCACGTGCACCCGAATGTTTATAGCAGCAATGTCTACAATAGCCAAACTATGGAAAGAATCTAGATGTCCATCAACAGACGAATGGATAAAGAAGATGTGGTATATATACACAATGGAATACTATGCAGCCATCAAAAGAAATGAAATCTTGCCATTTGCGACGACGTGGATGGAACTAGAGGGTATCATGCTTAGCGAAATAAGTCAATCGGAGAAAGACAACTATCATATGATCTCCCTGATATGAGGGAGAGGAGATGCAACATGGGGGGTTGAGGGGGTAGGAGAAGAGTAAATGAAACAAGATGGGATTGGGAGGGAGACAAACCTAAGTGACTCTTAATTCACAAAACAAACTGAGGGTTGATGGGGGGAGGGGGTTGGGAGAGGGGGGTGGGGTTATGGATATTGGGGAGGGTATGTGCTATGGTGAGTGCTGTGAAGTGTGTAAACCTGGCGATTCGCAGACCTGTACCCCTGGGGATAAAAATATATGTTTATAAAGCTGTAAAAAAAAAAAAAAAAGAAAAAGAAAAAAGAAAGGATGAATACCCAAGTTTTGTAGCAACATGGACGGGACTGGAAGAGATGATGCTGAGTGAAATAAGTCAAGCAGAGAGAGTCAATTATCATATGGTTTCACTTATTTGTGGAGCATAACAAATAGCATGGAGGACAAAGGGAGATGGAGAGGAGAAGGGAGTTGAGGGAAATTGGAAGGGGAGGTGAACCATGAGAGACTATGGACTCTGAAAAACGATCTGAGAATTTTGAAGGGGTGGGGGGGTGGGAGGTTGGGGGCACCAGGTGGTGGGTATGGTAGAGGGCACGGATTGCATGGAGCACTGGTTGTGGTGCAAAAATAATGAATACTGTTATGCTGAAAAAATAAAAAATTAATTAAAAAAAAAACATAAAACCCAACTTTTTGTAAGTTTTCTCATCTTTAAAATGTAAAGAGCAAAATTTACCTATTTTTCCTTCTCTGTCTCTGTCTTTGTCTTGTGGTCATGAACGAGAGTAACCAAAGCCATAAGCCTGTCCTTGCAAACAACATCCTGGGAAGCAAGGGCTAGATCTTTGAGGTTATAACTCGTGGGGTCCCATTCTCTCTGCTATTCATGGGGATATCAAACCCAATGTCCCCTGGTTTTCTAATAGTAATATTATGAGATTCTTACCATACAAAACTTTTCACATGTGAAGTGCATATATTCTGAGGCATTCAAAAATTAGGTATAAAGATGACAGATTCTAACAAAATGAAACCGTGCAGACAAATCTGTGCCTAATGCTCCTTGTTTTTTCCATGCCTTTCAGCTTCTAAGTCCACACAGTATTTTGAAGTGAACTGCATCCAAACAGTACAATTTCAGGTCACAGAGGCCAAGACAACTCTCTAAATAGAAGAGTGCCGCCTCAAAAAAACATAAAAAAACAAAAAAAAAACAAAAAAAAAAACAAAAAAAGCGCCTGTGAGAGAGAAGCTATTTGGCAGGAAGGAAAAACTCTCTCTGAAAAACAGCCTGAAACAAAAAATCAGAAGCAAGGCCAAAAGAATATAAATGTATTTCTTCAGGCTGACTTTGTAGGCACATTATTTATTTCACTTTCTCTCAGGAAATAAGAAAATTGGCCAAAGAAGAGATCTGCCTTTTATGCTCAGCATTGAAAATGGACAAACTGCCATCTTCCTGGAGGAATTCTAGTATGATTGTTATTTACAAATGTTTTGCTTAGAGAATAAGGCACAGAGTGGAGTTCTGTCCATTGAATAACCTTGTTTGTTTTTGGTTGGTTAGCTGATTTTCCACAATTACTTCTTCCACACCCACCTACAAATTACAGTAGAAATGTTGATGTTGCATTTCTGCCTGCGGAGTCTTCCTGTCATCAGATAGAAGCACTGGAAATCCAGAATATTAACTCAAAAGGTTACACTTCTGTAGCCCCTTCATTTCTCAAATTCATTTTTGGCACGAGACAGCAACGCTTTCTCCTTGCTTCAGTGTGAGACTGAGGAAATTGCTGTTTGGCTCAGCTCTGTTGTCCAAGGTCATTTCCCAGATTACGGTATCCAGTTTAGACTATTCCATAAGCGGCGCCTGAGTGGCTCAGTGGGTTAAACCTCTGCCTTCGGCTCAGATCTCAGGGTCCTGGGATCCCCTGCTCAGCAGGGAACCTGCTTCCCTCCCTCTCTCTGCCTGCCTCTCTGCCTGATTGTGATCTCTGTCTGTCAAATAAATAAATAAAATCTTTAAAAAAAAGGCTATTCCATAAGCAGCATAAATGGTAACTAAATAATAACCTATACAATGGCATGTATTAAGACAGACAGATGGAAGAGAAGAAACTCTCTCCAAAGAAATAGCTACAAAGCTGGTTATTGTGGTTCCTTCTAACCATCCTGAAAATACTGAAATGTGGTTTGAAGCTAATGTCCCAATAAATAGAGGGGTCTTTTGATTGGCATGATTAGTTGTCTTGTATTACAGTATGGGACAGCACAAGAATAAATATAGCTGGGTGAAATCCTACACAGTCTATAGCAGAAATAATGTTAAAGTTATCAATTTACTGGCAAGACCAGGACGACATGTGCCTGCACCTTTTCTTCATGTGCTTTTATGTCCTTTATTTCTTTTTTCCTATCATCTGTGCATGGTGACATGCTCCCCAATCAGAGGCCTACGATCAAATCAATTTGGAAAACTGCATAAGCCAGGCTCCTCTTGGATATTTGGAATGTAGAGCCGAAAGTCAAAGGATTTGAGAAGTTCTGTGTAAAGAAGGTATTTAACTCAGCTTGTTTTCTCAGCTATTTGACCACAAAACACTTTTGATTGCTTTTTGTCACATGGCATTTACATGAAGAGTAGAGTGGGGAATTTTATTTTTTTTAACTTAAAGTAGCGATCAGAAACTATGGATTTTAAACTGTTTTTTTCTTCTACTTTGTTGGTTACGGTTTTCTTTTTTTCTTTTTTTTTTTTTTTTTTCCTGTTGGTGAAAGGAGAGCTCCAATAGCAGTATGAAACATTGAGTAAGCCGGTGTTTCTTCTCTGCCAAGTTCTTGCAGGCCTCAAGGCTTGTTTGTGTTGATAGCTCTCCTCTCCTCTGGATGCACCCTGGGGACACCCACCAAGGCACAGGTGAGACCCTCTATTGTTTCCTGTCTCCTCAGTGCTCGAACCCAGGGGTCAAAATTCGGCTTTGGAGGCCTAAATGTAAATATTACATGTTTTTCATTTATCGAATCATCTATATTTATCACAGAAAAATTTTCCAAAATTTTTTCTGGTAATTATCTTTGATCTATCGCTGTCTACTGCCTCCTCCTTTTTTCCAAGTCATAATTTTTCTCAAAGATTTTATTTTTTAAAAAATTTTGAAAAGATTTTATTTATTTATTTTGAGAGAGAGAGGGCACAAGCAGGGAGAGGGGCAGACAGAGGGAGAAGGAGAAGTAGGCTTCCCGCTGAGCAGGGAACCCGACATGGGGCTGATCCCAGGACCTTGGGATCATGACCTGAGCTGAAGGCAACTGCTTAACCGACAGAGACACCCAGGCATCTCCCAAGTCATATTTTTTAAAAACTTCTGTTTATAAGTATTTGTAAATTAAGGTAGTGACCACTGCAATTACAGGCAAACCACCAAATCTCATCCATTGATCCAATAAAAGTTTACTTCTCTGCTCATGATGTTCAAAGTAGGCCCTTCCACATTGTAGCTCCATGATCTTCTTTTTTTTTTTTTTAAAGATTTTATTTATTTATTGGACAGAGAGATCACAAGTAGGCAGAGAGGTAGGCAGAGAGAGAGGAGGAAGCAGGCTCCCCACTGAGCAGAGAGCCCGATGCGGGGCTCGATCCCAGCACCCTGGGATCATGACCTGAGCCGAAGGCAGAGGCTTAACCCACTGAGCCACCCAGGTGCCCCTCCATGATCTTCTTTATTTGGCTTCCAAAATCTTTGCAGAGGGGAAAGAGAAAGGAATGCCACATTTGGAGGTTTTACAGGCCAGGTCTGAAAGAGGCACAAATCACTTCAGCTCTCATTCCCTGGGCTACAATCCAGTCACACAGCACAACAACCATAAGAAATAGGGAAGATGGTCAAGCGATCTGCTTGTGCAAAGGGGGAAAAGGGCTTGCTTCACAGCAACGTCAACACTAGCACTGAGCATCTCTAACCCCAGGAAGGCGGGGAAGATTGCATTTCTATTATTTTGGGAGGAATTTTAAATCGTTAGCTGAATTAACAGGAAAGGTGAACTACTGTCTTTCACCAGTGCTCTTACATGTTTCCACGACCATAGCTCTTTCTAACCCAAATAATTTACCAAGAAAACTAAGGTGACAAACAACACAAAGGTTATTTTGTGAGCTTGATCCCAGTTAGATAGGAAGATGATTAACGGAGAAAAGCCAAATATCCGTGAAGCATACACAATTCTCTGAAGGAGTCATCTTTATGTGAGCAATGAGTACACTGCACTTGGTTACTTTTTCCTTCCTTCTTTTTTTTTTTTTAAGATTTTATTTATTTTTTTGGCAGAGAGAGAGAGATAGCAGAGAGGGAACACAAGCAGGGGGAGTGAGAGAGAAGCAGGACTCCCACTGAGCAGAGAGCCCGATTTGATGTGATGTTTGCGTTGATCCCAGGACACTGGGATCATGACCTGAGCCAAAGGCAGCCGCTTAACGACTGAGCCACCCAGATGCCCCCATACTTGTGTTTCATTAAAATTTTAATGGACAGTTTAGACTTTTAAAGCTTGGTCTTATCATTTTTATTACAAAATCTATATATCTAACTTCTAAACCAGGTTCCTGACAGCAATAGATTCCAAACCTTGCCAAATGCTACATTCCATTTGCTATATGTGCCATATTGCATTCTTAGGAGGCAATTTCGTAATGAACGCCAAAGATTTAAAATACTTATTAAAAGGAAAAGTTTTCAAAGTCACCTTTCCGAGTATCCAAGACTTTTTCTAGATTCAGAGAAATAAAAGAAAAGCAATGTTATAAATGTCTTCACATAATAAAACATATGCAGGATAATATGTTTTCTTTCTTGCTGTAATTGATAGTATCAAGAATAGTAATTAATGAGGAAAGTTGGGGTTTGGTTTTTAAGAACCTTTACTCAAGGTTCAGATTGACCTTTTTTTAATTTTTATTTTTTTCTTTCCAAGTTTTTATTTAAATTCCAGTTAGTTAACATACAGTGTAATATTAGTTTCAGTTGCAGAATTTAGTGATTCATCACTTACATACAACACTGGTGCTCGTCACAAGCGCCTTCCTTAATCCCCATCACATATTTCACACATCCCTCCCTCCCCATCCAGGCCCACCTCCCCTCTGGTAACCATCAGTTTGTTTCGTATAGCTAAGAGTCTGTTTCTTGGTTTGTCTCTTTCTTTCCCACCCCGACCCATGTTTGTTTATTTTGTTTCTTAAGTTATACATATGAGTGAAATCATGGTATTTGTCTTTCTCTGACTTATTTTACTTAGCATAATACTCTCTAGTTCCATCCATGTTGTTGCAAATGGCAAGATTTTATTCTTTTTGATGGCTGGGTCATATTCCATTGTGTATACATACCACATCTTCTTTATCCATTCATCAGTTGATGAACATTTGGGCTCTTTCCTTAATTTGGCTATTGTAGATAATGTTGCTATAAACATTGGGGTAGCATGTGTTCTTTGAATCAGTATTTTTGTATCCTTTGGGTAAATACCTCATAGTGAAATTGCTGGATCCTAGGACAGTTCTATTTTTAACTTCCTGAAGAACCTCCATACTGTTTTCCAGAGTGGCTGCACCAGTTTGCATTCTCACCAACATTGTAAGAGGGTTCCCCTTTCTGCGCATTCTTGCCAGCACCTGTTGTTTCAGGTTGATTTTAATAACTGCTGATATAGTTGCTTTCAACAGGAGTTTATGGTTCAATTATGCAAGTTGTTTTTAAAAAAATAATGATTTTTACAGAATTTTTGATTGACATTTTCCCTGGTTATTCCTTCTAACTTCTTTTCTTCCTTCCAAATTTCTACCAGTTCCTTCCAAAGTCCGTCCAAATTTCCTTTTCCCAACCTCTTGATTAAAAGACAATGATTTTTCCTCTAGTAAATATCTTCATACTCTAGGTTTAAACATAACGTTTAAACACACCCCCCCCCAAAACAATTAGAAGAAACACAGAGTATATGTGATTCCTTACAGTATATTGAGTAAATTGGATTTTACTCATTCCATTTTTATTCTTACTTTGTTCGTACTTTGGCCATGCAAAGGCCAAAGCCATTTATTCCCAGACCCCTTGACTTTTGGACCCATTATGAATATGTCTTGTCCATTTGGAGGGATGGTGTTAGAAATGTTACAGCCATTCCAAGGCCACGTTTTGAGGTTGGCCCTTATCCTGCTTTCAGAGCCACTCTGGGGCTTATGCTGAAGGGAGACTTGTATTAAAAATACACTATTAATTGACCAGTGCTATTACTAAGAAACTCACCCAGAGACATGACATTTTACTCTTTATTATTGTTATTATTATTTTAACCGGAACTAATTTCTCTGTGTGGTCCGTGCAGAAACAAAAATTAAATTCCCTTGGGAAGTCTAACTCATCAAAGAAGTGGAGAAAGAAGCAGCTAAGACTTATGGTATTCTTCACTTAAACCTCAAAGAAAAAGTGTGTTTGTCCTATGTGTCTTATGTTATGTCATGTGTTTCTTTTTTGCGAGGTAGAGTGTTCAAGACAAGACAAAAAATTTGGTATTTTTTTGAAACAAGATGGGATCGGGAGGGAGACAAACCATAAGAGACTCTTTTTTTTTTTTTAAGAATTTATTTATTTATTCAACAGACAGAGATCACAAGTAGGCAGAGAGGCAGGCAGAAGCAGGCTCCCTGCTGAGCAGAGAGCCCTATGCAGGGCTCAATCCCAGGACCCTGGGATCACGACCTGAGCTGAAGGCAGAGGCTTTAACCCACTGAGCCACCCAGAGGCCCCTGCATAAGAGACTCTTAATCTCACAAAACAAACTGATGGTTGCTAGAGGGAAGAAGGGTATCTAGAGGGTGGTTAGGTTATGGACATTGGGGAGGGTATGTGCTATGGTGAGTGCTGTGAAGTGTATAAGCCTGATGATTCACAGACCTGTACCCTTGGGGCAAATAATACATTATATGTTAATTAAAAAAATTTAAAAATAAAATAAAATAAATTTGGTATTTTTTAATAATGGATTCTGAATGCAGGTGTAATGCTCATGATCCTTCACATAATGGTAATTCTCTAAACAGACACATTTTAATTAAGAATTCAGTTTTCAGATCATATTTGACCTACCAGAATATAGATATTGGTATTTTTAATTACCTTGTCTTTTAAAATCAAGAAGGAAATGGAATTTACCAGTGCAGGAACATCTTTTCACAGATAATTGGCTGAAAATTGAGAAATGACTTGTGGTTACAAGTGGGAGATTTTGGGCATTGTGAAACTTAAAAACAAAAAAAGGTTATAAAGATATAGTGTCAAAACATAGCAGGAAAATGGAAGCATTTTGTGACTGTAAGTTATTTTACAAAATGTGGAATTCTCTTTATGAGCAAAATATTAAATATTCATAATACAATGCTCATTTTTCAACTGTAATCAGCAGTCTATGTGTTATGAAATGATCAGAACATGTTAATTACCTAATTAAATACAAATTTGAGTAAAATGAAGTATAGCATGTTTAATTTAGACCAATTTACATGTAATTATTTTAAGTTTAAGAGCTTTCACCAAATACAGCACTCATTAATCCACTCATCCATTTATTACACAAAGGCATTTTTTTTTTTTTTTGCATGAAATCAATGTTTTAAGTTTTCTTTGATCAGTCTATGAGCACCCATCATGTCCTGGGCACTGTGCCAGCAGCGACTGTCACAAGCAGTTCAACAAAGGAAGGAAGGAACTAGCCTGTTCTTGACCTTTAGATTTCTGTCTAAATGTTCCCTCACAGGCTTCCCCTGACTGCCCACATAAATTAGAATTCCCAGTAATTGCTATTTCAGTGCTTGAATAATTTATTTGTAGGACTTATCACCACTTGTTAATTTGTCTACTTATATTTTAGATCTCTGTTCTCTACAATGTAAGCTTTATGAGGGTAGCCTGTTTACACGTGTTGTTCATAGTAGTATCTTCAGTGCCTAAAACATGCGAGATGCCCAACAAACAAGCTGAAGGAAAGAGCTGTGTATTGGTTAAGGTAGCATGATTTGGTGGCTTATGGTCAATAAGAGCTTTTTTCTTAGTGGCGTAAAGTACAGTCAAGTAAATAATCAGTCAGTATAAGAATAAATGATGTAGACTCATCCAGCTCTAAGAGTACATATTCATAAATGTTATGGAGATATATTTTATATAATTTTTTAAAAGATTTTATTTATTTTTTATTAATGTTATGGAGATATATTTTATATAATTTTTTAAAAAGATTTTATTTATTATTTATCTATTATTATTTATTATATTTTATTATTTTATTTATTTATTTATTTAGAAGGAGTGCAAGCAGAGGGAGGAGCAGAGGGGGAAGGAGAAGGACAAGCAGACTCTGCGCCCAGCAGGGAGCTGGACATGGGGCTGAATCCCAGGACCCTGAGATCATGACCTGAGCTGAAGGCACCCGGAGATCTTTTTTAATGCATGCTATTTTTGTCCCTCCTCCTATTATATGTAATCCTTTAGGAGATGCTTGGTTTATGAGGGTGGAACCCTCATTAATAGGATCAATGCCTTTCTAAAAGAAACCTCAGAGGGATCCCCCACCCTCTTTTGCCATAGGAAGACATAGTAGAAGGATAACCACTGATGACCCAGGAGGAGAGCCCTCACCAGATACCCAATCTGCCAGCACCAGCATCATGGACTTCCCAGCAAACAGACTATGAGAAAAAAAATTTACGGTGTTTATAAACCACCTAGTCCATGATATCTTTGTTATGGTAGCTGCAATGGACTAAAACATAGAGGTACACATTAACACATGCTCTGGAGGTACAGAATAACATATATCATAGACATACATAGTCACAATGTCAGTGGTTCGTGTTAACGCATTTTATAGAGGGACATGTTCTCACATGTTACGGAGGTACATGCTAAGAGCTAAGGAAGCACCATCATGGATCCACTAACTTAACTCAGGAGAAAACAGATGACATTTTATTTGTATCTTAAATGACAAATTAGGATTTTTCAGGTGAAAAGCATTCAATATAGAGCACAAAACTGAAAATAATCGGAAGGGCTAAACGTGTGATCTCTTTATAAGGCAATCCTCTTCTTTCTGTGTCTACGTGGCAAAGATCTACAAATCTGGATATGGTGAGAAGATTCATGGGAGAGTGGCAGAGGTAGTCCTGGTCAGGTTTTGGTCCCCAAGGTTGGCATGGGAAGCACACTGAATGCCTGGGGGAGCAGTAAGTCAGAGAATGAACGTGGTGGTCACGGCACGGAGAAGGTAGTAGTAGTAATAACTATGAAGGCTAGACCAAAGAGTACTTTCCTGGAAGCCCTATGTTTAAGGGCAAATAATGAAACTACACAAAGTGAGCAGACAGCAGCTCTGCAGAGGGTATAATCATGTCTCTGGGAGGACAACCCACCTGTGCCCATTTGTGCTACGTTGCCTATGAGTGAGTAAAATGAAGGGAAAAATGAGTGCTAGTACTTTGAGCAATAGCTGGGATTTTCTAGAATGTATATCTTCCTCATAGAATCTGTAGATTAAGTATATGCAGTTTTTCATAGTGAGTACACCTTTCCCAGTATCCTGAGAATGCCTTTAAGTGAGGGATGTTTGACTTTCTGTGGTGGTTTGTCTTACCTTGATTGAGTTGAGAGACACTTGTCTCAGACCTGGTATTAGGAAAGTCCTTGTATTAGGAAAGTCCTTGTATTAGGAAAGATTTATTGTGACACTTACATATCTGTTAAACACAATCCCAGTGACTGAGGGACTGTTAGAAAAACCATCAGCCAAACTGTAAGTATTTTTCAACACATGTTTTTCATTCATTTGTTTATTCATTTAATTAGTTTCTCAAATTTGAGACAGATCTCAATAGTTTTTCTGTTTAGCACTTTAACAGTTTTTGTTCGTTTGTTTGTTTGTTTTAAAGCATAGGATATGGTCCTTCAGTATAATGCCTCTGAGACTCTTATGGACACATAGAGTTGGTAATGACAGTTTTTTTTTTTGTTTGTTTGTTTGTTTTTTTTTAGCTAGAATATATTTGTGAGCATGTGCAGAACCTGTGTGGAAGGTATTTCTGTGTCTCTCAGAGCAATAACGCACAGAGTTCCTCTAGGACAAGAAGCTTCCAGGAAGGAGGGTATACCATGACTTGCTTGGAAGTTGATGACTTGGTCTGGTAGGTTTTGGATTTTTGTTAGAGACCATTTTTTTTTTTTTTACAAGAAAAGAGAAGTTCTGTTAAATATATATAGTAATGCTACATACTGGTGTAATGTAAAAAGAAGCTCAGAGCAAACTGTTTTATAATTACAAAGTGTTCCTTAAATTTATTATTAATATGTTGAATGAGTTTATTGAGGCAGATACTTGTGTTACTTCCACAATAACTTAAAGAGAAGTGCACTGGGCTCTATAGATATACCAAATACTGAAAGACTTGCTTTCTACTCTGAATTAGGTTCATTCTAGGATCCCAAGTTTTTTTTTTTTTTTATTAATATACAATGTATTATTTGTTTTGGGGTACAGGTCTGTGATTCATCAGTCTTACACAATTCACAGCACTCACCATAGCACATAGTCTCCCCAATGTCCATCACCCAGCCACCCCATTCTTCCCACCCCTCTCCCCTCCAGCAACCCTCAGTTTGTTTCCTGAGATTAAGGGTCTCTTAAGGTTTGTCTCCATCTCTGGCTTTGTTTTATTTCATTTTTCCCTCCCTTCTCCTATGATCCTCTGTCTTGTTTCTCAAATTTCTCATATCAGTGAGATCATATGATGATTGTCTTTCTCTGACTAACTTATTCCGCTTAGCGTAATACCCTCTAGTTCCATCCATGTCGTGCAAATGGCAAGATTTCATTTTTTGACATCTGTATAATATTCCAGTATGGGTGTGTGTGTGTGTGTGTGTGTGTGTGTGTGTGTGTATCACATCTTCTTTATCCACCAATCTGTTGATGGACATACATCTGGGCTCTTTCCATAGTTTAGCTATTGTGGACATTGCTGCTATAAACATTGGGGTGCACATGTCCCTTTGTAGAATCCCAAGATTTTAATTGACCTTGGTATTTGATACACCTTTGACCAAATCAGAACACAGTTGCACAGAGTATAGTGACTTTTCTTTCATAGAGTCAGCAAACATAAATAAAAATGAGAGAAAAAGAACTCTTCTGTGACTCACACTAAATATTAAAGCAACTCACTCTTCATTCTTATCTGATTGAGCAGCAGTAGGAAGCTCCCCTTCTGCCTTGCATGACACATCCAGCAACATGTGGACATGTTGGTCGGTAGTCATTCTTGCACATAATTTCAGTTGAGCATTGCTTTAGGCATTAAAGCATTAAGCAAGCTTTAGGCATTCTTGCTTTCAATGAATCTCTCTCCATTTAGTTTTGCCTTTGTTATTGGTCTGAAAACTGAACAGCTTACTTGACCATGTTCTTTGGTTTCTTTTTATGTTTGTGATTTTATTTTATTCTTTTAAGATTTTATTTATTTATTTGATAGAGAGAGAGAAGGCATATGCACAAGCAGAGAGAGCTGCAGGCAGAGGGAGAAGGAGAAGCAGGCTCACACCTGAGCAAGAAGCCCCATGTGGGACTTGATCCCAGGACTCTGGGATCATGACCTGAGCTGAAGGCAGATACTCAATCAACTGAGCCACCTCAGCACCCAGCTTTGTGATTTTGGATTTGCCTACAAGTATGCTCCTTTTGGCCACCTCAGGTAAACATCCCACCTGAACTTTACTACACCTGAGAGAACTTCTTTTCACCTCTTTCTCACATTTGTCACCTGGTGAGCAGACCCTGGGCAAATGCTTCCTCTTTGTAATGTGTAGACATTGCCAGTGTGTAGAATACTAGGGGTTTTCAATTGCTCTAGGAATTTCAGGTTTTCTAATCATGGAAATAATAAAAGATGAGTTTATTAAGTGGCATTAAAATGTAATTATTTTTAAAAAGGAAAAGTACAAATGTACTCATAACATTAAACTCTGTTAAAAAATTTTGATGTTAATGGAGGATCGCCAATGATTTTTCAGGATACACTGAAGTTTATGTCTTTTGAAGTTCTTCAACTCAGTATAAATCAACATACCGTTTTCACATTCTTTCCCAACTGAATCATAGTTGTGAGTAAATGGTCTTTCACTATGAAATGAAATTGTGTAACTGTGCCCTCTGCTTGCTCATTCTGGGAGATTTCATGTTGCACTAAGAAAGTTATTCAAGATCTATGTCCAAGTTGCTGGACTGAGATGAACTAGGCATGAAATCTGATCTGAGGACCATGAGGGATTTACCAATGTCTTTGTGTGACCCCAGTCTCTTGGAGAAGCCTTTGTAAGTTCCTGCAGGTCAAGAGCTGGAGGCAGGAGAAATCATAGCTGCATGGTCACAGAGAACCACAAACCCTTCCTTCCTCTGCATGTCAGCAGTCTCCTTGGCAACACATATTCTCCCATGCCTTTGAAAATTATTTTCAAGTAGGAACAGTTTGGGTTGTTTCAGCAATGAAGATGACTAAAGCTAAGGACAAGAAATAAATGTTTTTCTCCTTAGTAGAGAAAGAGCTTTCCCATGAATGTAAGTTAGTCATTAGTTATGCATTTCACTCATGCTTAATGCATTCTATAGCTTCCTAGGGGCTTTCATGCTAAAGTCTCATAAGCTAAACTTGAAAATACTGTGGAAACCCAAGTGACTTCTGCCAGGAGAAGGACAATTCAAGGTTCATTTTAAGAACCAGTTCTAGGGAAAATAAATCAAAAAGGAAGAAATCAGGATGCCACTCTGGATGGCTGCTGCTGGGAGCTCCCATTTTCTGCTTTGTTTCTGTTTAGTGGAAGAAACCACAATCTTGTAGTTACCACTTAGAAAACGGAACAGCATGGCATTACTATTATTTCCTTTAAAAAAAGAGAAAGATTTGTTTGTTTGTTTTAGAGGGAGAGAGAGCATGAGTGGGATAGGGACGGGGAGGGGGAGATAATCTCAAGCAGACTTCTCACTGAATGTAGAACCTGATGTGGCTAAAATTGTGCTTATGAAATAAAAATGCTACTCTGTATGGTGTTGCTGGGAGTAAAACAATCCCGTTTTCCCTTATTTTTCTCCTTCATGGACTCCTTCCTTCCCCTATTCAGTTTCCCAATTCAGGTTGTATGGAAGGAGACTATTCAGAATATTTTTATCCTGAAAACTAGATAGTTTTTAAGTTTTTCATGCAAAACCTTAAGTATTTGTATCAAACAAAAAGGTCTCCAATGTAAATTAAAAAAAGAAAAAGAATTCCTACTGAGCATCTCTGGGAATACATATGAACATATATGTACCATGAATGTGTTGTAATTTTAAATACAAAAGTCCTCTTTTCATTACAGTGTTCTGGATCTTTGGGAATTTTGGGTTCCCAGCATGAATTAAACTCCATTTATATCCCGACCCATATTAATCCTTTCTAAAAACTTAAAAAACAATGACAGTTTGCATGAACTAAAAGAGCTCAATGACCAGATGAAAAGTCCAATGTTAATGCTTAAAAGGCTTTCATTTGTGTAGAATGGGGTGATTGCCCCATAATGCAGGGCGTGGAAACAGCCCTCCATAGGAGATAGAGCAGTTAGGACTCATTCGTGAGATACAGTAGTCCTTCTTTACCCGAGGTTTTGTTTTCTACGGTTTTGGTTACCAGGGTCAACTGCAGTCTGGAAGCAGATGATCCTACATCCCAATGCCCACAGTCATGCACCTCACCTCATCTCATCACAAAGCATTTTATCATTGCATATTGTCACAAGAAGAATAAGTATAGTACAGTAAGATATTTTCATAGAGAGAGCGCATTCACTTAACTTTTATTACAGTATATTGTTATAATTGTTCTATTTTATTATTAGTTATTATTGTTAATCTCTTACTATGCCTAATTTAAAAATTTATCATATGTGACTCTGGATAGGAAAAAAATAGTATATATAGGGTTCAGTACTCTGTAGTTTCAGACATCCGCTGGGGGTCTTGTAACATATCCTGCATTCAATAAGGGGAAATACTCTATTTGCCTGTCGTGGCCATGGAATGAGACTTCATGATCCTTTCTGAGTGAGTCCTCGCTACATTGCCCAGCCCCCTTAGCCAGAGAGGGCTGATTTAAGCTGGACAAGCCAGAACCTATCTTTCAGTAACTTAGATATGAGACAAATTGGATCTAGCAAGCGTCCACACCTGATTAAGTTGGCCATAATTGTGTATATACAAGGACAGTAGAGAATGTTGGTCGGTAGAGAGAAAGAAGGTTGGAAGGCATTCAGTGGAACAGAGATCATTGACAATGTGTCTCTAGAAAGAGAGAATCCCTGGGCATCTTGATATTTGATTGCCTTTGATTTAATTTTAAGATTTTATTTATTTACTTGACAGAGATCACAAGTAGGCAGGGAGGTAGGCAGGGAGAGAGGAGGAAGCAGGCTCCCCATGGAGCAGAGAGCCCAATGTGGGGCCAATCCCAGGACCCTGGGATCATGACCTGAGCCAAAAGCAGAGGTTTTAACCCACTGAGCCACCCAGGCACCCCTGGTTTAATTTTAAAAGAACAATACTCATTAGCTTATACCTGGTTTCATTTTGGGAAGTATTACTGGGCATGAGCCAATATCAACCCTAAGAAGAACCTAAGTCTGCACTAATAGAAGATTTAGGTCTGCCCTGTAAGGCTTCTAATGCCCAGAAAATAATCAGAACCTAGGCTCAACTATTATCTCTACTTAACAGCTATAACATATAGCAATATATGGTGGAAAATGGCCAAGAATACTCATTGGTTTACGGATTTCATAATATGGTAGTTATATCATAACTTTTCCCAGGTGGGACATAAGAAGGTACTTTCTGTGGTGGCCCATGGCAAAGTGGTTCTTCCCCAATATCTTCTTTCTAATCACCATAGTACTATTCTCTCCCTCTCTTTTTTTAAAGATTTTATTTATTTATTTGACACAGAGAGAGAGAGAGAGATCACAAGTAGGCAGAGAGGCAGGCAGAGAGAGAGGGGGAAGCAGGCTCCCTGCTGAGCAGAGAGCCTGATGTGGGGCTCGATCTCAGGACCCTGAGATCATGAGCCGAAGGCAAAGGCTTAACCCACTGAGCCACCCAGGTTCCCCAGTACTATTCTCTTTTAATCCAAACATTAAATGTATCTGCTACAAGAATGAGGTTATGCCATAGAATCCAGCTCTAGCTATAGAACACTTGCACTGAATTTCTGTTCTTATCACTCCACTGATACTGCTCACACCAAAGGGGCAGATAAACTTTCCTGCTGCCAGATCCAAGGGCCCCATTCCAGTTCTCATTATACTAATCCATTCACCAGCATTCATCAGGACGGATCACTGACTACTTCAAAAGCTTCCTTTTTGTGTTTCTCCACCTTCCTTGTTTTCCACCAACCTGACTATTCTTTTTCAATTTCCTATGTTAATCATCCTTTGTTCAATTTCTAATTTTGCCATGTCTCAGATCTGCCAATATCCTTGTTCCTTTCTTGCACATCTAAACACTCATGGAGGCCAGTCACCTCAAATATTTCTTGTATGCCAATGGCTCCAAATTTTATCTATCTCTGATATTTCCCATAAATTTCTTAGGCATGTATACAACTGCCTACTCAAAATATCTGTACATATTTGTTTCCAAGATACTTCAAACATAAAATGTCCAAATAGAATTCTTTATTCTTCATATTTCCAAATAAATCCCAGTCTTAGTAAATAGCACACAAACTACCTAGTTGTTCATGCCCCAACCTTAGGAATCATTTTTTTTCCTTTTTCCACATCAATATATATACCAGTCTTCTCACTCTGCCTTAAAATAATCCCAAATCCCTTCCTTCTTCCCTATCTCTCCAATATTAGTATCTTAAAGACTCAGTCATTCCTTATCTGAACAACTACATTAATCTCCCTTGCTTTCACCATTCCTGCATCCTCATCTAACAATCACTGGAGCAACCAAAGTGATCTTTCAACATATATGTAAGGCCAGAATACTCCAGTTTATAATTCTCCAGTGATATCCCATCAAATTTAGAAGAGAATCAGTGGGATCAATCTGGTATTTAAGGCCCTACCTGATGAAGAACTTCATCTTGTACTCTTCTTTCTCCCATAATTCTCCCCTTCTTTTACTATGCTTCTGTTTCGTTGACCTTATTTCTGTTTCTGAAACATTGGAAATAATTCTCATTTAAGAACTTGTGTACCAACGAGTTCTTTCTTCCTGTGTCTTCTTATGACTTCAGATCTTAGCTTAAACATCACCATTTTAGAGTTTTCCCTTGACTGAGCATATAAAGCCATACATAAAACTCTACATACTCAGTCTTATTTTCTTATGGTGTTAGTGAATTAATAATATTACTGATACTTTTTTAAATTTATTTTTTATCGCCTCTTTATTCTCTATTTAGAATGTGAACTCAAAGTGTCAGGTTAGAAGTTGCAATTCACAATGTGCACATTGTTAATGTTTTCAGGTTAAAAGATTTTATTATTGCCTTTTAACTCCAAAAATTATAATGGCAACAAAATGTTTTTTTTCCTAAATCAGTATGTTATGATAATTTTTAGGCAGAAGGAAATAGTGTCTTATTCTAATATTATATATGTATACATTCTAATATCATTTATATATACATATTTGATAGACATTGTTGATCTAATATCTCAAATAATCTGTGCTTCCAAGCAAAGAAATTGCATTTTAAGTTAGTAATCACCATATCTTAAAAATTTTTGGAAGCTTCCATTATTCTTAGCACAGTGACCAAATTTGATATTTAATATTGTAGTTCCTATATACTCTTTTATTTGGTGCTGTGTTACATTGCTGAGTTTTAAAATTCAATATATAACTACTTGCATGATACACTCCACTACTTAATAACTAAGGTATATTTTTAAAGTGTTTTCTGTAGATATATTAGAGCTCACTCTTGAAACAGTTTGGTGAGTATAGTATAGCATTATTTGTTGCTATGATTATTTCACTATGTAAAATATAGCTGCTTTCTAATTTAAATAACCTTTAGATGCATATTATTTTAAAGTGCTATAAAATTTAAGATAAAATACTACATTGTTAAATCTTATTTCACTACAGATGTCAAGATTAAAGAAAAGTAGAGCTGTTAGAATAGTACTATAAGAATATTATTCTGGGGGCGCCTGGGTGGCTCAGTGGGTTAAGCCGCTGCCTTCAGCTCAGGTCATGATCCCAGGTCCTGGGTTCAAGCCCCACATCGGGCTCTCTGCTCAGCAGGGAGCCTGCTTCCTCCTCTCTCTCTGCCTGCCTCTCTGCCTACTTGTGATTTCTCTCTGTCAAATAAATAAAATCTTAAAAAAAAAAAGAATATTATTCTGTATCATTAAACAAAATTTTGGAGAAATGTGATGGAATGCCAAAAAAAAAAGAGGAAAAATAATTCAGAGCTATTACTTTCAGCAAACTATAGCACAGATATGCCACTGATAGAGTAAAACACAAATTTACCCTGTACCTCCATATCAACCGTATCTAATGAATTTCAAGAAACACTGATAGGAAAAGAAATGGATGACCTATTTATACCAAATGTACTTTCTCCTGTCCCAGATATATAACAATGTAACTAGAATATTCAACTAGAAGATATTATTGTTTAAAGTTATCCATTACAAGTTGGAAATAATAACATCTCAAAAGGTATTGCATGCAGAAAGTTTTCAGTAACTTACTTTACATAAATTATTCTAAATGTTGAAAAAAAGTCAACATTTTTAATTCTCAAGGGTTTTGTATTTGCTCTTTAATGAAGACCCTGTGGGGATAGGAAAAAACGACCTGAAGAATGAGAATGGGTGAAAAGATTGGCAACAATTAACACATATTTTCAGTAGACATAAATAGAATGTAAAGTGTAATAATGATATCAAGTATTCAAAATGAAGTTCTGATTTAACTACTATAACTCTGGATCCCACAGAGTAGACTCTATGAAAATGAGACACAATATTGACATGCTGCTATAGAATGCCTGATGTTTGATTCAGTTTTGTGAAAGTGTCTAACATTCAGTGAGTCATCTATAAAATTTTGATTATATCAATAAGGATATTCTTAGAATGGCGATGGTAGACTAGATTATTGTCCAAAAATATTTTCTCTTTCTACCCCTACCTCCCTTTGTGGAGTATATTTCCCAGTCCCTTGAATTTAAATGAGACCATGAACTTCATCCTATAAATGAAATTTCATGGGCTCCACATGACTGAAGATTTGAAAAGCACTCTGTGATTAGGCATGTTCTCTTGCACATTTGTCTTCACCAGGAAAAGAATTCCCAGATTTGCCTGCTGGCCTCAAGAATAGGATAAGAGGATATGGTACAGAGCAACTTCATTCAATCAAGCCAAACCAACCCCATCCTACATTATTCAGCTATAGCCAAGCTGAAGATATATGAGTGAGCCACATGGATAGCAGAGCTAGCCAGCTGAGCATTGCTAGATCAAATACCCCTGTGAATCCAGAGGCACTAGAGCAAAATAAATGCCTATCTTTGTATAACACTGAGATTATGCAATTATTACAAAGGAATGCCCACCAATACTGGACAAAAACAGTACCAAAATTTGATGATGGTATAGGAAAACATTTGTACAGAGCACAGACATCAACAACAAACAATATAATGTATTTGTAGGCAATAAATTACAAAAATTAATAATCTTTTTAATTTTTAAAAAGAGTTTATTTATTTATTTAGAAAATGCAAGTGGGCAGAGATGCAGAGGGAAAGGGAGAGAGAGAATCTCAAGCAGATTTGTGCTGAGTGCCAAGCTGGGCTTGGGGCTGGATCCCATTACTCTACTATCATGACCTGAGCTGAAATTAAGAGACAGACACTAAACCAACTGAGCCACCCAGGGGATCCCCTAAAAATGAATAATTTAAATAACCACAGGTATGATATATTAAATTTATTCTGACAATGTAAAAGATTCTAAATCCTACTCAATTTTGTAGATATGGCTCCTGAGCAAAGTAATGTGAAAGATAATAGAATTAGACATAACTTCCAAAATACAAGTGGTTCGATCTGAGATAATGTGGAGAATTTTGCCTAACAGATAACACAACTGAAGCAGGATTGCATGCATTTATGTAAAGTCCTATAAAACCTCACCTAGATAAAAATACAGGAAAAAGTTCAGGAACCAGGAATATGATGATGCTGTTAACATACTGTAAAAAACTAATAGAATGAAAATTTATTATAAAAACTGTTATGACATTTTACATTTCTTGGTAGGTGCATTCTTTAAGTGTTTTTTTTTTTTTTTTGTAAACACAACAGACACAAAATATCTTCTTTGTTTCCAGATTTACTGAGATATAATTAACAAATAAGACTGTATATTATGCAACTTGATGCTTTGATATACTTATTTGTCAATGCAGGTTCATCAATTATAACAAATGTTCTACTCTGGTAGGGAATGTTGATAATGGGGGAAGCTGTGCATGTGGGGAACAGAGAGTATGTAGGAAATCTCTGTATCTTCCTCTCAATTTTGCTGTGAACCTAAAACTTCTCCAATTATATGTAAATACATTTATATATAGTATATATACTACAGAGTATATATATAAAGTCTTAAGTAAGATCATACAGTATTTACCTTTCTGTGCCTGGCATATTTCACTTAGCATAATGTTCTCCAACTCCATATCTTTCTAAAAGGTAGAATTTCATTTTTTTAAAGTCTGAATATTCCATTGTATATATACAGAACACATTTTCTTTATTCACTTCATCTGTTAATGGATATGTAAATAGTTTCCATATTTTAGCTATTGTGAATACTGCTGCAATGAACATGGGAGTGCAGATATCTCTTCAAGATACTGATTTCATTTTCTTTGTATCTATACCCAGAAGCAAGATTGCCAGATCATCAAGTAGTTCTATTTTTAATTTTTTTCAAAACTCCATAATGTCTTCCATGATGACTGAACCTATTTACATTCCCACCAACAGTATACAATAGTTCCCTTTTCTCCATATCTTTCTCAATACGTGTTATATTTTGTCTTTTTGATACTAGCCATTCTAACAGTAGTGAAGTTATATCTCACCATGGTTTTGACTTAATTTTCCCAATGATCAGTGATGTTGAGCACATTTCACGTACCTATTGGATATTTATATCTCTTCTTTAAAGAAATGTCTATTTAGATCCTTAACCCATTTTTTAATGGGGTTATTTGTGTGTTTTTTGCTATTGATTTATAGGAATACCTTATATACTTTGGATATTAAGCTCTTGTTAGTTATGTGGTTTGCAAGTATTTTCTCCCATCTTGTGGGTTATCTTTTCACTCTGTTGGGATTTCTTTTGCAGCTCAGAAGCTTTTGGTTGGTTGGTTTGGTTGGTTTTACATAGTCCCACTTGTCTATTTTTGTTTCTGTTGCTTTTGTTGACTGCTTTTTGTATCATATCAAAAAAAAAAAATCACCCAGACCAATGCCAAGAAGTTTTATAAGTTTTCTTTTAGTAGTTTTCAATTCTAGACCTTATGTTTAAGTTTTTAATTCATTTTGAGTTGACTTTTGTATATGGTATAGGACAAAGGTCCAACGTAATTCTTACATGTATGGACAACCAGTTTTCCCAAACTCATTTATTAAAAAGACTACCCTTTCTCCATTGTGTTTTCTTGTCACCTTGTTAAAGATCAGTTGACTGTGGGTGTGTGGATTTATTTCTGGGTTCTCTATTCTGTTCCCGCTGGTATACATGCCTATTTTTATGCCAGCATCTTACTGTTTTGATTACTGTAGATTTGTAATGTATTTTCAAATCAGGAAGTATGATTCCTTCAGCTTTGTTCTTCTTACTGCAGATTGTTTTGGCTACTCAGGGTCTTTTGTAGTTCCAAATGAATTTCAAGATTGTTTTTTTCTCTTTCTATAAAGAATGGTTTTGGGGTTTTGATAGGGATTGCATTGAATCTTCAGATCACTTTGAGTAGTACAGACATTTTAACAATACTAATTCTTCCAACCCATGATACAGGATGTCTTTCTATTTGAGCTGTGCTTTTTTAAAAATCTCCTTTATTAGTATTTTACAATTTCTAGTATGATATATATTATTTAGTTTCCACTTATTTGTGAATTTTTCTGTTTCTTTTTATTGATGTCAAGTTTCATTCCATTCTGGTTGGATTAGTTTTGATTATCTTAAATTTCTTAATATATGTTCTGTGATCTAAAATGTGATCTACCTTGGAGAATGTTCCATGTGCATTTGAGAAGAATGTGAAAAGTTCTTGAAAAGTTGTGAAAAGTTGACAAGCAGGTGAAAAGTTCTATTTGTGTCTGTTAGGTCCATTTGGTCTATAATGTTAAGTCAGTTGTTTCTTTACTGATTTTCTGTCTGTATGTTCTACACATTTTTAAAAGTAGCGTATTGACATATCCTACTATTATTGTATTGCTGTTAGTCTCTCCCTTCAGATATGTCAATATTTGCCTTATGTATTCAGGTGGTTTGAGGCTGAGTGCATATATATTTATAATTATTGTATCTTTCTATTGAGTTGACCTTTTGTCATTATATAGTTACCTTCTTTGTCTCTAGAGACAGCTTTTGACTGAAAGTCTTTTGTGTTGAATCTAAGTATAGTCACCCCTACTGGGGCCCTCAGTGGTGAAGATTGCTGGAATCCTCCTCTTCTCCTAATCCACCATGGGATGTAGGAGATCCTACAGTTGAGGAGATCACATTTAACATTGAGCTATGCCAGCTTGTGATATAAGATGACTCACGTAAAATGCTTTCTACGCTTTTCCACATGGCCATCCTGTTTTTGTATTCTTTTTAATTATATTCCAGAGCTCTCCCACAGCTATTTTCACCCATGAGTAGTTATAAAATTACTATTTGTGTAAGAGCACAAGGGCTGTGACCTCCTAGTCTACCATCTTGCTGAGTCATTCTCTAAACTTTTAGCAAAAAATATCCTTGACTTAACTAATATTCCTTATTGTTACCTTTTGGAACATTGGCATTTGTTGAAAGGCATTCACCTGATGATGTGAAACCACCAGAGAATATATGATGCAAATAATCAAAATGATATCACCAAGGTCTTATAAGTTATTTAGTAGGATACTTAGTTCTATTTTTAAAGAAGTTGTTGATAGTAAGATATCAATTCTAAAATGTAAACAAAATACCCTTTAGAAAATGTCCACTTGTAAATTTCTTGGCTTAATACAAATTTGACATGATATTTTCAGTAAAATTAATATCATAAGCAAATTTATGCTAAAAAATCAAACATATAAACTGTCCTTGGAAATATTGAGAAGAATAAGAAATTATTTCAAGGAACACCTGGATGGTTCAGTGGATTAAGCCTCTGCCTTCAGCTCAGGTCATGATCCCAGGGGCCTGGGATCAAGTCCCGCATTGGGCTCTTGCTCAGTAGGGAGCCTGCCTCTCTCTCTGCTTCTGCCTGCCTCTCAGCCTGCTTGTGTGCTTTCTCTCTCTCTTTTTCTGACAAATAAATAAATAAATAAAATCTTGAAAAAAAAAAAAGAAATTATTTCAAGTAATATTATTTATTAAAATATATTATTGATTCTAAAACAAATTAACACCAAGTATTTAGCTAGCTTTCAAAGAGAAAATGCAGAAAAAAAGAATAAGAGGAAGAAAATTCACTTCAACTCTATATCCCAAGATTAGTTTAACATTAATCCAAAACTGAATTTTAAAATCAATTTATTTTTCTATACTGGATAAAATTTTTTAAGTTGCATTTATGATCTAAAGTTGCATTTATTGTGGTCTTTTCATTGTTTAGATGATATAAATAAATAATAGAATTATGATGAATATAAGGTAGTGCAATAATATAAAAATTAGCAAAAATTCCCGAACACAGTAAAGAATATATTATTTATGTACATCAATTTATGTACATCAAGTAACTAAAAAAAAATTAAGACCATCTTAAATTTTATTAAGGGGACTCCTGGGTGGCTCATTCAGTTAAGCTGCTGCCTTTGGCTCAGGTCATGATCCTAGGGTCCTGGGATTGAGTCCCACATAGGGCTTCTTGTCCAGCAGGGAGCCTGCTTCTCTCTCTGCTTCTTCCTGCCACTCTGCCTGCTTGTGTTCTCTCTCTGAGAATAATTTAAATAAAATCTTAAATTTTAGTAAGGATATCACTGAAGTATTTTACATATTTACTGCAATAGTTTGTTAGAACTACTGAATATTTCTGAAGCTGTCATTTACACCTAAATTTGCAAAATTGTTCCTCATACCTTCTCAAAATTATTATTGAAAAGGTACAGAAGAACTTCAATGTCATTAGAAAGACTATTATATTTAACATTCATTTGTATAGAAAATTCAATAATGGAGCAATCAAGCATTGAAACTATCATGAAGATTTTTCTATCTACAAAAGCAGATGTATAATTCTTTTAAGGTGATGATTATTATATCTAGATGCTTTGACTTTCTAATCACTGTGATTAAATTTTTTATGTTCAAAAATGTATTTTTATTTCCAGAATTATTTTCCATTTGTAACTCTTATATAACAATTACACAATTGCTATAATGTATGTATGTAATTATTATATAAATAGTTATATAATAATTACATAAGTAATTATTATATAAATAATATTCTGACCTCAAATATATTTTATTTGAGGAACAATGGCTTTTTAAAAAAAATCACTTAAAGATGTCACAGATAAAGGGCTGATATCTGAGATCTATAAAGAACTCCTCAAACTCAACAATCACAAAACAGATAATCACATCAAAAAATGGGCAAAAGACATGAACAGACACTTCTCCAGAGAAGACATATAAATGGCTAACAGACACATGAAAAAATGTTCATCATCATTAGCCATCAGGGAGATTCAAATCAAAACCACATTGAGATACCACCTTACACCAGCTAGATTGGCCAAAATTAACAAGACGGTAAACAACAAGTGTTGGAGAGGATGTGGAGAAAGGGGAACCCTCTTACACTATTGGTGGGAATGCAAGTTGGTGCAGCCACTTTGGAAAACAGTGTGGAGATTCCTTAAGAAATTAAAAATAGAGCTTCCCTATGACCCTGCAATTGCACTACTGGGTAATTACTTCAAAGATACAGATGTAGTGAAAGGATGGGCTATCTGTACCTCAATGCTCATAGCAGCAATGGCCACAATTGCCAAACTGTGGAAAGAGCTGAGATGCCCTTCAATGGATGAATGGATAAAGAAGATATGGTCCATATATACAATGGAGTATTATGCCTCCATCAGAAAGGATCAATACCAACTTTTGTATCAACATGGATGGGATTGGAGGAGATTATGCTGAGTGAAATAAGTCAAGCAGAGAGTCAATTATCATATGGTTTCACTTACTTGTGGAGCATAAGGAATAATATGGAGGACATTAAGAGAAGGAAAGGAAGGGTGAATTGGGAGCAATCAGAGGGGATGAACCATGAGAGACTTTGGACTCTGAGAAATGAACTGAGGGTTGTGGAGGGGAAGAGGGGTTTGGTGAGCCTGGTGGTGGTTATTAAGGACGAAACGTATTCCATGGAACACTGGGTGTGATGCATAAACTGAATCTTGGAACAATGAAAAAACAAAATTAAATTAAAAAATAAATTAAAATATGTATGCACACAACACAATATGCATTTAAAAAATACAAAGAATAATTTATTTATTTATTTATTTATTTATTAAAGATTTTATTTATTTATTAGAGAGAGAGAGAGAGAGAGCACAGGCAGACAGAGAGGCAGGCAGAGGCAGAGGCAGAGGGAGAAGCAGGCTCCCTGCTGAGCAAGGAGCCTGATGTGTGATTTGATTCCAGAACACTGGGATCATGACCTGAGCTGAAGGCAGCCACCCAACCAACTGAGCCACCCAGGCGTCCCAAAGAATAATATATTTAATAAACACATTTGAGTGGTTGTCCAAGTTGGTAGGGTAGGTACTTAAGCAAAAAGATGAAGTGATTATATAAAGAAGTAAAACAGAGTGGTCTGGTGTGACCATGAAATGACATGGTACCTGGAACCAAGGGAATATCATTAACTCAGTCCCAAACAATTACATTTCAAACAAAAGCAGACACACAACTGTAACTGCACATGTACTGTGGACAAATTATATCCTAATTCATTTTTAAAATCTAGATTAAATAAATACATTTCCAGAAAAATATATGTTAGTATTAAGACTCAGGAATAAATATAAAATTAGAATAGTCAATAAAACTGAAAGAAATTAAGGGACAGGAGTCAAGATGGTGGAGGAGTAGCAGGCTGAGATGACATCAGGTAGCAGGAGATCAGCTAGATAGCTTATCAAACCATTCTGAACACGTACAAATCCAACAGGAGATTGAGAAGAAGAAGAGCGGCAATTCTAGAAACAGAAAATTAACCACTTTCTGAAAGGTAAGACTTGCAGAGAAGTAAATCCAAAGCAATAGAAAGATAGACTATGGGGGAAGGGGCAGGGTCTGGCAAGTGGTGAAGCAACTGAGCACAAAATTGGAACTTTTAGAAGTCTGCTCCACTGAGGGACATTTCTCCAGAGGCTAGGCGAGGGTGGAGCCCTCGTGGGGACAGTGTGGTCTTAGGTTCTGCAGGGTCACAGAAGGATTGGGGGTGACTGAATGTCACAGAGCTCACAGGTATTAGAAGAGGGAAGCTGGCTGTAGAGATGTAGCAGAGGAGTGAGCTATCAACCCAGGGTTACCTTAAACTGTGATGTGTGGCACAGTCAGACAACTGCTCTTTGAGCAGGGACCCCACAAGTGGCAGATCCAGAGAGATCTCCCTGGTAGAGCAGCATGGATCTGCTGGGTTTGGAGACTCAAGGCAGGGCTGTGTGCCAGAGACAGAGATGCTCAGTCACAGGCCAGGTGAGGTCGGAGCGTGACTGGAAGCCAGGCAGATGGAAGTGATTGAGCACCTTTCTCTGAGGGCACATGGAGGAGTGGGGGCCCTAGCTCTCAGCTCCTCTGGGCTGGAGATGGGGAGGCCGCCATCTTCATTCCCATCCTCCAGAGCTCTATGGAAAGCATTCAGGGAACAAAAGTTCCAGAGAGCCGAACCAAGCAGATTACTTAGCCTGGCCCCTGGCGAGGGTGGATCAATTCCGCCTTGGGCAACAATACTTAAGAATCACTACAACAGGGTGCCTGGGTGGCTTAGTGGGTTAAAGCCTCTGCCTTCGGCTCAGGTCATGGTCCCAGGGTCCTGGGATTGAGCCCCGCATCAGGCTCTCTGCTCAGCGGGGAGCCTGCTTCCTCCTCTCTCTCTTTGCCTGTCTCTCTCCCTACTTGTGATCTCTGTCTGTCGGGTAAATAAATAAAATCTTAAAAAAAAAAAAAAGAATCACTACAACAGGCCCCTCCTCCCAGAAGATCAGCAAGAAGATCCAGCCAAGACCAAGCTCACTGATCAAGGAGAACAGCAGAATTCCAGAGGAGAAGAAAGCAAAGTGTGGAATTCATGGCTTTCTCCCCATGATTCTTTAGTCTTGCAAGTTAATTAATTTTCTTAAATTTTATTTTTTCTTATTCTGATTTTTTAAAACTTTTACTCATTCTTCTTTTAACATTTTTTAAACTAGTTTACCTTTTGAACCTTCACTATTTTTTTTAAAAGAATTTATTTATTTATTTGACAGAAAGAAATCACAAGTAGGCAGAGAGGCAGGCAGAGAGAGAGGGGGAAGCAGGCTCCCCGCTGAGCAGAGAGCCCAATGCAGGGCTTGATCCCAGGACCCTGAGATCATGACCTGAGCTGAAGGCAGAGGCTTAATGCACTGAGCCACCCAGATGCCCCTAAACCTTCATTATTATAGTCATATTTTATCCTTTATTGTATCTAACTTTATTTTTTGTATACATAATAGGGTTTATTCTTCTAAAAAATTTTGGTATACAACTTCTTCTAATAGATTAAAATATACCCTAAATCTAATCTAGCACAGGGTTTGTTCCAGTCTCCAGTCTGAGCAAATTCTCTCCACTTTCTTTTTCTTTCTTTTCCCAACCAACTTATCTTATCAACTCCTTTTTCAGATTTTTAAAAAATTTTCATATTTACAGTCATATTCTGTCCCTTCATCGTGTTTACCTTTATTTTGTGTGTGTGTGTGTGTGTGTGTGTGTGTGTGTATATATATATATATATATATATATATATATATATATATTCTTTCTTTATAATTTTGGGAGGTAGTTTCTTCTAAGAGACCAAAATACTCCCAAAATTAAGTGGGTGCCTCTGTTCTATTCACCAGTCGAATATATATATTTTCTTCTTCTTTTTTTTAATATTTTGAACTTCTTTTTTCCCCTTTCTTCTCCCCACAATTTGGGGTCTCTTCTGATTTGGTTAGCACACAGTTTTCTGGGTTCTTTGTCACCCTTTTAGTATTTTATTCTCTCATTTATATATTCTTATCTGGATAAAATTACAAGGCAGAAAACTCACCACAAAAAAAGAACAAGAGGCAGTATCAAAGGCCAGGGACATAATCAATAAGGATGTTGGTAATATGTCAGATCTAGAGTTCAGAATGACAATTCTCAAGGTGCTAGCTGAGCTCAAAAAAGGCATGGAAAAATTAGAGAAACCTGTCTGGAGAAATAAAAGCCCTCTCTGGAGAAACAAAAGAACTAAAATCTAACCAAGCTGAAATCAAAAAAGGTATTAATGAGGTGCAATAAAAAATGGAGGCTCTTACTGCCAGGATAAATGAGGCAGAAGAGAGAATTAGTGATATAGAAGACCAAATGATGAAGAATAAAGAAATTGAGCAAAAGAGAGACAAAGAACTACTGGATCATGAGGGGAGAATTTGAGAGATAAGTGATACCATAAGATGAAACAACGTTAGAATAATTGGCATTCCAGAAGAAGAAGAGAGGGGGACAGAAGGTATATTGGAGCGAATTATTGTAGAGAATTTCCCTAATATGGCAAAGGGAACAAGCATCAAAATCCAGGAGGTGCAGAGAATCCCCCTCAAAATCAATAACAATAGGCCCACAACCTGTCACCTAATAGTAAAACTTACAAGTCTTAGTAATAAAGAGAAAATCCTGAAAGCAGCTGGGGAAAGAAACCTGTAACATACAATGGTAAAAATATTAGATTGGCAGCAGACTTATCCACAGAGATCTGGCAGGCCAGAAAGAACTGGCATGATATATTCAGAACACTAAATGAGAAAAACATGCAGCCAACAATACTGTATCCAGCTATGCTATCATTGAAAATAGAAGGAGAGATAAAAAAGTTTCCAGGACAAACAAACAAAAGTTTCCAGGTGTTTGCAAACACCAAACCAGTCCTACAGGAAATATTGAAAGGGGTCCTCTAAGCAAAGAGAGACCCTAAAAGTAGACCAGAAAGGAACAGAGACAACATACAGTAACAGTCACCTTACAGGCAATACAATAGCATTAAATTCATATATTTCAACAGTTACCCTGAATATAAATGGGCTAAATGCTCCAATCAAAAGACACAGGATATCAGAATGGATAAAAAAACAAACCCATCAATATGTTGTCTAGCAAAAACTCATTTTAGACCCAAAGACACCTCCAGATTTAAAATGGGGGTGGTGGTGGAAAACAATGTACCATGCTAATGGACATCAAAAGAACACTGGGGTGGCAATCCTGATACAAGATAAATTAGATTTTAAGCCAAAGACTATAATAAGAGATGAGGAAGGACACTATAGCATACTCAAAGGGTCTGTCCAACAAGAAGATCTAACAATTTTAAATATCTGTGCCCCTAACATGGGAGCAGCCAACTATATAAACCAATGAATAACAAAATCAAAGAAACACATCGACAATAATACAATAATAGTAGGGGACTTTAACATGCCCCCTCACTGAAATGGACAGATCATCCAAGAAAAGATCAATAAGAAAATAACGGCCTTAAATGACACATTGGACCAGATGGACATCACAGATATATTCACAACATTCCATTCTAAAGCAACAGAATACACATTCTTCTCTAGTGTACATGGAACATTCTCCAGAATAGATCACATCCTGAGTCACAAATTAGGTCTCAACTGGTACCAAAAGATTGGGATCATTCCCTGCATATTTTCAGACCACAATGCTCTGAAGCTAGAACTCAATCACAAGATGAAATTTGGAAAAAACCCAAAAACATGGAGGCTAAAGAGCATCCTACTAAAGAATGAATGGGTCAACCAGGAAATTAAAGAAGAATTGAAAAAATTCATGGAAACAAATAATAATGAAAATACAATCATTCAAAATCTGTAGGACACAGCAAAGACAGTCCTGAGAGGAAAATATATAGTAATACAAGCCTTTCCCAAGAAACAAGAAAGGTCTCAAATACACAACCTAACCCTACACATAAAAGAGTTGGAGAAAGAAAAACAAAGAAAGCCTAAAGCCAGCAGGAGAAGAGAAATCATAAAGATCAGAGCAGAAATCAATGAAATAGACACCAAAAGAACAGTAGAACAAATCAACTATACTAGGAGCTGGTTCTTTGAAAGAATTAATAAGATTGATAAAACCTGGTCAGATTTATCTAAAAGAAAAGAGAAAGGAACCAAATTAATAAAATCATAAATGAAAGAGGAGAGATCACAAACAACACCAAAGAAATACAAACAATTATAAGAACATATTATGAGCAACTATACACCAGCAAATTTGGAAGAATTGCAATTTGGAATAAATAGATGCTTTCCTAGGGACATAAAGTACCACAACTGAACCAGGTAGAAACAGAAAACCTGAGCAGACCCATAACCAGTAAAGAGATTGAAGCAGTCATCAAAAGTCTCCCAACAAATTAGAGACCAGGGCCAGATGGCTTCCCAGGGGAATTTTACCAAGCATTTAAAGAAGAATTAATTCCTATTCCTGAAACTGTTCCAAAAAATAGAAATGGTTGGATAATTTCCAAACTCATTTTATGAGGCCAGCATTACCTTGATTCCAAAACCAGACAAAGATCCCATCAAAAAAAGAATAATTATAGACCAATATCCTTGATGAACACAGATGCAAAAATTCTCACCAAAATACTAGCCAATAGGATCCAACAGTACATTAAAAGGATTATTCACCACAACCAGGTAGGATTTATTCCAGGGCTGCAAGGTTGGCTCAACATCTGCAAATCAATCAATGTAATACAATATATTAATAAAAGAACAAATAAGAACCATATGATACTATCAATAGATGCTGAAAAAGCATTTGAAAAAGTACAGTATCCTTTCTTGATCAAGACTCTCCAAAGTGTAGGGATAGAGGGTACATACCTCAATATCATCAAAGTCATCTATGAAAAACCCACAGCGAATATCATTCTCAACGGACAAAAACTGAGAGCTTTTCTGCTAAGGTCAGAAACATGGCAGGGATGTCCATTATCACCACTACTATTCAACATAGTACTAGAAGTCCTAGTCTCAGCAGTCAGACAACAAAAAGAAATTAAAGGCATCCAAATCAGCAAAGAAGAAGTCAAACTCTCACTCTTTGCAGATGATATGATACTTTATGTGGAAAACCCAACAGACTCCATTCCAAAACTGCTAGAACTTGTACAGGAATTCAGTAAAGTATCAGAATATAAAATCAATGCACAGAAATCAGTTGGATTTCTATACACCAGCAGCAAGACAGAAGAAAGAGAAATTAAGGAGTCCATCCCATTTACAATTGCACCCAAAAACATAAGATACCTAGGAATAGACCTAACCAGGGAGGCAAAGAATCTGTGCTCAGAAAACTATAAAGTACTCATGAAAGAAACTGAAAAGGACTCAAAGAAATGGAAAAATGTTCCATGCTCATGGATTGGAAAAACAAATATTTTGAAAATGTTTATGCTACCTAAAAGAATGTTCACATTTAATACAATCCTTATCAAAATTCCATCCATTTTTTTCAAAGAAATGAAACAAATAATCCTAAAATTTATATGGAACCAGAAAAGACCTCAAATAGCCAGAGGAACATTGGAAAAGTAAGTCAAAGTTGGTGGCATCACAATTCCAGACTTCAAGCTCTATTACAAAACTGTCATCCTCAAGACAGTATGGTACTGGCACAAACAGACACATAGATCAATGGAACAAAATAGAAAGCCCAGAAATAGACCCTCAACTCTATGGTCAACTAGTCTTCGACAAAGCAGGAAAGAATGTCTAATGGAAAAAAGACAGTCTCTTCAACAAATGGTTTTGGGAAAATTGGACAGCCACATGCAGAAAAATGAAACTGGACCATTTCCTTACACCACACATGAAAATAGACTCAAAATGGATGAAGGATCTCAATGTGAGAAAGGAATCCATCAAAATCCTTGAGGAGAACACAGGCAGCAACCTCTTTGACCTCAGCTGCAGCAACTTCTTCCTAGAAATATCACCAAAGGTAAGGGAAGCAAGGGCAAAAATGAACTATTGGAACTTCATCAAGATCAAAACCTTTTGCACAGCAAAGGAAATAGTCAACAAAACCAAAAGACAACTGACAGAATGGGATAAGATATTTGGAAATGACATATCAGATAAAAGACTAGTATCCAAAATCTATAAGGAACTTATCAAACTCAACACCCAAAGAACAAATAATCCAATCAAGAAATGGGCAGAGTACATGAATAGGCATTTCCGCAAAGAAGACATCCAAATGGCCAACAGACACATGAAAAAGTGCTCCACATCACTCGGCATCAAGGAAATACAAATAAAAAGCATAATGAGATACCACCACACACTAGTCAGAAATGGCTAAAATTAACAAGTCAGGAAATGACAGATGTTGGCGAGTATGCAGAGAAGGGGGAACCCTCCTACACAGTTGGTGGGAATGCAAGTTGGTACAACCACTCTGGAAAACAGCATGAAGATTTCTCAAAAAGTTGAAAATAGAGCTACCTTATGACTCAGCAATCACACTACTGGGTGTTTACCCTAAAGGTACAAATGTAGTGATCCGAAGGGGCACGTGCACCTGAATGTTTAAATCACCAATGTCCACAATAACCAAACTATGGAAAGAACCTAGATGTCCATGAACAGATGAATGGATAAAGAAGATGTGATATATATGCACATACATACATACATACAATGGAATACTATGCAGCCATCAAAAGAAATGAAATCTTGCCACTTTTGATGACATGGATGGAACTAGAGGATATTATGTTGAGTGAAATAAGTCAACCAGAGAAAGACAATTATCATATGAGCTCCCTAATATGAGGACGTTGAGAGGCAACATGGGAAGTTTGGGGGGTAGGGAAGGAAAAAAATGGAACAAGGTAGGATCAGGAGGGAGACAAACAATAAGAGACTCTTAATCTCACAAAACAAATTGAGGGTTGCCGGGGGGAGGGGTTAAGGGGGTAGGGGAAGGGTGGTTGGGTTATGGACATTTGGGAAGGTATGTGCTATGGTGAGTGTTGTGAAGCGTGTAAACCTGGCAATTCACAGACCTGTAACCCTGGGGCTAATAATACATTATATGTTAATAAAAAGTAAAATTAAAAAAAAAACTGAAAGAAATTAAAAATATTCACCAAACACCATCTTCTCCCTATTCTCTAGGCACTTTTTTGAAAAGAGTTCACCAGCTGTCAAGAAGTAGTTTTTATTTCAAATACAAGTATTTCCAGAAAAAGGAGAAAAGAAAAACTTTTCTGCTCATTTTATAAGGCTTATATAACCTGAATTCCTAAAACAGGTAAAAGCAAAATTGAAAATAAGGAGAATGTTAAATTTTAAATGTATAATTTTATTTGTTTCTAATTTTACTGCATGATGCTTTGTCTTGCTCCAGCACAATCCACAACATTTTATTTTGGGGATAATTAAAACTTTCTCACTAGACTAATGCTTCACTCACTTCATAAAATATTTTTCATGTGTTTAAAAAGAAGGAGCATTTTTTGTTAGTTGTAGACATCTAACAAGGCCCAATGATGCCAAGTAGTTCAAGTTTACTGATTATAGTTCTGTTTGTTTTTTGGTCTGTGTGGTCCTCAGTTTTAGAGTGGGATGGACTGTAATCTCCAGGTACCATTGTTTTGTTTATTTTTTCCTCACTTCTGTGGTTGTTGTTTTATGCATGTTGGAAGTATATCATTAGGTGCATGTATGTTTATGATTGTTATATCTTCCTCCTCTGTTACTCCTTTACAAAATATAAAATTCTTATATTAAAGTAACATAAGCTGCAGTTACAGATAATCCACAAAACAGCACTAAAGTGACACAATAAAAAATACTTTCTTCCTTACACAAAGAACAATCAACTCCAGGGGATGTGGTGTGTTCCACATGGTCATTCATGGACCAGGGCTGATAGAGGCAATGCTACCTCCAATACATAGCTCCCAAACTGGCTTGATCACCAATATTTCCAAAATATGGGGAACAATAGGATCACATATTTTATGAGGAAGTGTCATACTTCAGGTCATTTTCCCTTGGCCCAGATAAAACCACAGAGCCACACCCTGCCTCAAAGAATGTTGGGGAAGTTGGCCTTTCTGTGTGTTTGTTCATAGTTAAATGTTAATCTGGCTGATCTAAAAGTTTTAGGTTCAAAGTTGATCTCTTTAAATACTTAAAATATATTACTCCATTACCTAATTAAAGTTAATGTTAAGAAGTCTCACATAGGGGCGCCTGGGTGGCTCAGTGGGTTAAGCCGCTGCCTTCGGCTCAGGTCATGATCTCGGAGTCCTGGGATCGAGCCCCGCATCGGGCTCTCTGCTCTCTCGGGGAGACTGCTTCCTCCTCTCTCTCTGCCTGCCTCTCTGCCTGCTTGTGATCTCTCTGTCAAATTAAAAAAAAAAAAAAAAGAAGTCTCACATAGATCTGGTTCTTATTTCTTTGTAGGAAGCTTTTAGAACTATCTGATGTCCTTATATATCATTAAAATTCCTGTTTATTTTATCTTTTCATAATATTTCTATTTTCCATGTGCCAGTTGTTCTGCTTCTCTCCTCCACATCTCTTAGCTTTTCCTTTATATTTTATTTCCCTTTTGCCTTTCATGCTATCCTCAAGGATATTTCTTCAATATAATCTATAGGTGCCCTAATTACTTTCTCAACTATTTATATCCTACTACTTATTTATCTTAACCTATTGTAAATGTTTTCTTTCTAATATTTCTGCTTCCTGTTTGTGACTCCATCCTACTAAATATTACTAATACTCATTTTAACATTTTTGAGGGCATTTATCATTATTGTCTAAAATTATTTTTCTATTTTAATAACTGTTTCATGTGATACTCATTGTTGGTTTTGCTTTCTTTGTTGAAAGGATTGTTCTTCTAAGATCCTAGTCATGTTGGCTTGTATGTTTGTGTTCTCTTAGAATGTCTTCCTGCTCTGACTTGTAATATGTAGCAGGGAAAAAACAAAGGTCTGGAAGAGTCTGTCTTCTCTTGACTTTTAGGAAAGGGCAAGAGGGGAGGCCAGCACACACAGTTCAAGGTAATACAGAGCCATTAGGTAGACCATTGAATCTCAAAGATTCTTCTTTAAAATCCCCTTAGATGGAGGCAACTTTAGAAGGGGTCATTTCTTTGGAATGATGTGAGCCCTGGTCTTTGGAGTGAGGGAAGGCAAATAATGTGCCTAGGGTTATCCAGTCTGCTCATACCAGTTTATGCCAGCTCCTGGTCCCAGTGGGATTTTGGACTATACTTGAATCCTCTTCTGTATTCATCCTTCTCCACAAAACCAGGAGGCCTAGGCTTTCTGTGGCTATGGGGCAGGCAATAATTGTCCAAAGCAATGTAAAAAGAAGAAAAATATATCTCCTCCTGTGTATTCTTTCAAAGTTGTGACAGGATGTTCTGAGCCAGATGCCAATGCTGCCTCTAAGACTATCCCTGTCCTTTCTGTCCAAGATGCTATCAGTCTGTCTGAAGCTGGCAGCTGGCACAGGTTTTGTATAATTTTTTCAGATCCTTGGTTCTTGTTCTCTGTGGTTTCTCCAGGGCTGGTTCAAGGGAGGGAGTAAGAAGAAATCTAATTCTTATTGTTATTTGATTTAAATTATAATTATGATACTTTTGGTGAATCACATTTTTTAATGTTAATGTAGTCAAATATTTTTTTCTTTTCATTTTAAATTCTTTCATGTTTCTTTCTTCATTTCGACACATTCCAGACATATGCCAATAGCACCTTAGTACCCTTTCAGGTATTGGTTCTCAGTATGTGAATAGGGCAGAAGACCAGCCTAGGGGCACACATCACTGTGTGTGTGTGTGTGTGTGTGTGTGTGTGTGTGTGTGTGTGTAAGTAAAAGGTCATGTATAATTTTAAAATAGACTTCTGATTCAGGATGCTATATCCTCTCTATTTTATAAAGGAATCTGATAATTACTAGTGTTGAAAGTACTTCCCCAACCCAAGGCTTGAGTTAAATTTAATATAACTAAGTGAGTTATGCAGAATATGTACACAATTCGGGAAAAAGTCACAGAGGTAATGAAAAACAAAAAAGTTCTTTGAGAACTAAAAATAAAAGAATTAGGAATTTAATAAGAAGATTGAAGGATGATAATGGTCACGTGATTTTGTGAAGTTGCTCTTCAAGCCCAGCCTGTTTTAGTCACTGTGAGTGTGTATGGGGTGGGGAGGGAGGAAAGATGAAAAAAGAGGTTCTTTTTCTCAAAAGACATGCCATCTAGTTTGGAGGAGATTTGCATATATAAAATAATGAGGAAAAACGAACAGTATAATTATCAGCTAAAAAATATGGTATCAACCTCAAGGGCAAGAGAAATCAGAGATGGGAGAAAATAAAATTATTCTGAGTAGTTAGGGAAGCAATAAAGGAAGACCCCAGAATGGATTTAGATATGAATTTGACAGATGGGGAGTGAGGGGGGCATGTGTTTCAGTTAGGGGTGTGTGTGCAGGTGTGTGTATTTATTTGTGTTTCATGTTGGAGATGTAAAGAGTAAAGGACTTAAATAATGAATGTTATTATAGACATTAAGCAGAACTATTTGGCATTTATTTCCTGGACAGCAGAGGGCTGTTGAAATTTTGTGTGTAAGGGACCAATGTGAGAATAGCAGTATTTTCGTCAGGTTGCAGAATGCAGGATATATTGGAAGATGGTAGAGAATAGAAAGGCCATTTTTGACCATCCAGATGTGAGGGAATATGAGTGCGGACAAGAGCAATCGCAGTGCCATAGAAAAGAAAGAACATTATGAAATTCAAATACACTGACATTAACAATAAGATGATTTGTGATTACATGTGAAAAAAAAATAAGGGGTAGCAATCATTTTGCCAAAAGGATACAAATATTAGGGTGAGAAAATAGTTTTTGATGAGAAATGATGAACACATTATGGAAAAGAAGAATGGCTTTTAAAATGTGCTTTATGAATTATTATAGTTCCTTAGAAGAGTTTCAGGGTTTCCAAAAGTCAGAGAACATAATTTAAAAATGAACTATTAACAAATTTTAATTTAAAAGAACACACTCCCTCATATGCGTAATAGATAAATGTTAACTCACTGGCAGACACTGAGGACGTGAATAGGAGCATCTGTGTTACCTCTTTCATAAAGCAGCATGTTTTGTCTCTGTGCTCAAATTAAGAATTCTCACAAAAGTACTGAAGAAAGGTTGTTGTTTTTCAATTTCTTTTTCTGAATTTAGACCAACCTACAGAAATACACCTCAATCATCATCCATAACTTTTTATCTACATACATATGTATGTAGCAAAATGACTCAATTGCTACATTTAAGGATTTCACAGTAAGTATTTGCTATTGTATTAACTTCAATCTGATAAAATACTGGGTTTCCACTTAAGACATAGTCTAGAAAGGGATCTGTTTTAGAAAAATTTGAAAGCTACCAGTTCAGAAGATGCTAAGTCTGAAATTTTAGTGGAACACAGTTCAAAGTAACCTTTTAGAAAACTGGAAATGTGGGATTAAAAATCCTATTGGTGATTCTGAGACTGGTGTGTAGATTTGAAACTAACTCACATAGTTGAAACTGAGAGTGACTGAGTTCTCCTAGGGCAGCAGGTGTTTTATTTTTTATTTTTAAAAAGATTTAATTTTATTTATTTGTCAGAGAGAGAGAGCACGCGCACAAACAGGAGGAGCAGCAGGCAGAGAGAGAGGGAGAAGCAGGCTCTCCAATGAGCAGGGAGCCCGATGTGGGGCTCAATCCCAGGACCCTGGGATCATGACCTAAGCCAAAGGCAGATGCTTAACCAACTGAACCATCCAGGTGCCCCATAACAGGTGTTTTAGGCATCTTCCAAGAATATGGAGTGGGAGAAGGAGCTGGATCCCAGATTGGAAATGCAGGGAAATTGGGGGGTTGGAGATGTATCAGTTCTCAAGCATATTAGATTATTGGATATTATTCTGAGAAGCCAATGAAAAGAGTCTCAATCTCAAGTGAAGGTTCTAACAAAAATATCTAGACAATAAAAATCAAATTTCACAAGGAGCTGGTGAAGAAATCTCAAATGCATTGCATTGAAAAGTGGAGGCTTGCCCAAAGGAAAACAAATGCATTCCATTGCTTCTGTGAAGAAAACTGACCCAAAAGAAAGTGTGGCTAGCTAATATAACATCTCTTCTAACTGAGAGAGGCAAGGAGGAAGAGACAGAGAGAGGGGAGCAAGGATAAATGGGAAAAATAAGAAAGTGGTATTCTACTATACAACACAAGTCAAAAACAACAGAAAACTGGGAAAGAAAACTGGTAAATGTGACTGGATACCAGTAAAAAGGAAAAAAAAAATGAAAGAAAAGTCAAAGGGTAATGGAGCACAAAAGAAATTTATCATAACTGGAGTTTTTTCTGTAGAGCATGACGGAAATGAAAAGTTGAAGTTGGGGATGTTCAGGTCTCCCAACAAGGCATGTAGAAAAGGAAGAGGAATTTCAATGAAATGAGCCTGTTTCCATTTTTTGTTCTGTAGAGATGACTTTTATTTCTCCCCAGATCTTAGGAACACTTATGCTCCATTAAGGATCCCAGGCAGCTCTTGTCAGAGTTTATATTTTCTTCACTCACAATTTTTCTTTCTGATTGGAGGAAGAATTTTGTCTTCTACTTTAATAAACTGTTTAGAAAACTTGCTATTGAATTCTGGCCTCTTTCCTGTAAAAGGCTAAGAAGTGATTGCATTGAGCTTTGGACGAAGTAAACACTTCTCTTTCTGTTTATTTAATTTTAGAGCCTTGTTGCTTCTTTCCTGTTACATACTTGCATGATGTACTTTCATATATAGATTCTATTCAAACCAATATACATTTTATGTACAGAAAAGGGAGAAGACTGAAATTGTATAAAGCGTGTCCTTGTGTGTTTGTATGGTTACAAGTATAAAATCTGGGGTCTCTGCTGACGATAAGAATAGGTTCTTTCATTCAGTTAAAGTTTAATGCGACACTTCCTAAGGATAACATATTTCACAATTGCATGTATGCATGTATATTGCTTCCATTTTAGCCTTGTCTACACCAAGCTTTGACTTTGAGACTTTCCAATCTAAAAAATAGATGTAAAATATTCCGTTGCCATAATCACATAAATTCCCTCAACTTTCCCCTGGGAAATGTACACAAAGATAATTTCATCTTGGAGCCAGAAACACTGAGTCAGAATGATGACTAGTTTTTTCAAGGATCTAACAGAAATTTAAAAGTACACACCAAAATACCACATTAGGTTCCTGCTTTCTTGAACCCACTTGCCGCTTTAGTGTACCACCAGCTACTAGCACCATTTTGATTTTAGGCCAAAGGGATTCATTTAATGCTATGATCTGGGATAAACACACTTGAAGCTAATCTGGTGTTCATTTTGCGTGCTAATTGTGGTAACATTTCTGGATGGAACCTCCCCAAATCTTCAGACACCTGCTTTGCACCATTTTGTTTCTCCCAAAGACTGAGTGGAGTTCTTGCCTTGAGTCCCAGTTCAGTGTCTGGTTATCCAACTTCCCACTGTCAGAGGTCTTGCCAGCAGGCTCCCGGTAGCCCCTGTGGTTCTGTTGGTCTCACCTAGGGAGGGATGTTACTGTGTCCGTGCATGCTGTGGGCCCCAGAGATTGCCTGCTTGGTTCAAAGCCTTCTGTTATGACCCCAACCCACTATAGTGGTGGTTTTAAAGCTTTCAACCCAGTATCTAGCCCTGACTTCCACTCAGTTGTGCTATGGGTTTCTGCATTATCCTGTGCATATCCCCATCTTGCACCACATTTCAATTCACCCAGTATATCCTGATGTTGACGGAAATTATAACCAAAAGAAAAGAGTATCAATTTTTTGATTTTGCATTCAATTCTACAGGTTTGGAATTCAGGATAATTAGAATAAAGGCTGGTTATTAGAAGCTATTAAAGTTTAACCTTAATATCATACTAATGAAGGAGAGAAATCTGCTAAAAAATATTAAGAGATGAGGTAGAATATTAAATTTCATGGGAGAATGAACTTTCCAAACACATTTAAGATCTTTTCACCTTTCTATAGAAAATACTAATATATTATTTGGGAATCTCTTGTACTCAACAAAGCATTCCCTTTAGGGAATTTTTACAAAGTAAGTTTCATTTCATTTATTGATTAATAATATGGCATTTCTTTTAAAATTGTGAACGATATATTTTTATTGATTTTTTTCAAGCACCCTGCTGTTCCTCTTCACTTAGATAAAATTAGCAAGACTTGTTGAATTAGCTCAAAAACCTCGATCATGCTAACATTTATACATTTGTGAGTTTATAGAAGAACATGCAATAGAAAACCCATAGGAATTAAAGCCTCAATTTGGTATAACTGTCAAAAAATATTTTTTTCTACACTCCATTGAAAACCTATGGTACCTGAGCAGTGTTAAAAACACGTTTGACCCAACTGCGTGAGGTTTAGAATATGGCTACCTTAAAATTCATCTCTTTTCTGTTCATATTCTTTCTGGGCCTTATTTCCCTATTTTTGAAACTATGCATTAAGAAGGGACATAGGGACATAAAGGAGCCCAGGAAACTGGAAAGTGTATGAATGAAGCGACATGTGAGTCTCGTGGAGATCTCAGAGTGACCCCTGCATTTCATAGATGAGGACCTACTAGTGAAGAACCCAGAACTAGACAGAGGAGGAAACAGGACAGGGAAAGAACTAGCCTACCTTGAACTCAGACCACATGCCAGGTGCCTTACAGATAGGACTGTTTACTGGGTTGGCTAGACTCAATGTTGGACAATGAGGAAGTAGCTTTATTATTGTTGTTCTACTGCCCTGAAAACTGGCTCTGTTGGGTTTTCTTATCTCTGAAAGTTAATCTTGCAAATACACCAGAGATTTGGGGTTACTCAGATCTCATTTCCAAGTGTTAAAAATCTGATGCCTATTGAAGTTTCAATCTGTCCTCAGATTAAAATCTTCTCCACTCCCTGTGCTGAGGTAGAAGGGGGAAGGTCTGGTTTTAAACTATTCTCCCAGGTCTTCACTCCCAGTGCTCACCATCTGGGGTCATGACAAATTCACCAAGTGCAGACTGCTCTCTTGGAAAATATATTTTGGGGATGCCTGGGTGGCTCAGTCAATTAAGTGTCTGCCTTCGGCTCAGGTCATGATTCCAGGTTCCTGGGACCGAGTCCTGCATTGAGCTCCTTGCTCAGCTGGGAGCCTGCTTCTCTCTCTTCTTCTGCCTGCTGCTCTGCCTGCTTGTGTTCTCTCTCTCTCTCTCTCTGTCAAATAAATAAATAAAATCTTAAGAAAAAAAAAACAACAACAGAAAAAACAGCTAATCTCTTAAAAAAAAACAAAACAAAGATATTTTGTGCCTGAATCTGTCTGTAAAACGTTTTGGATTACATGTCCTCCTTATCAGTTGTACCAATGGGAATAAAATGCCTCACCTTCAATTGTTTAGGATCATATTCCATTTTTCTTTTTAAATAAGGTGCAGAACATCTCATTAACTAGCCCAAGGCCATAGCAAATGATCTTCCTGGGATTTGAAACCATGTATTTGGAATCCAGTGTCCAAGCTCTTCTCATTGTTTTATCAAGCTTCCCTGTGAGTCTAAACATAGATAAATAAGTTTCATACCTTTAATTCAGCTTTTTCTCTCAAGCAAGGTTAAATTAATAGATTATACCTTTAAGACAACTAACACCATTAAAGAACCAACAACCAAAAAATGACTTACAAATCAATAAATAAAATGTTTACTTTGTTTATTAAAAAGAGTCCAAAATATTAAACATTATAAATGAAATAGATTTATATGGTTTTCTATTTTTAAAATACAGATAATATTTTAAAAATGAAAACTGATTGGCTAGGAATCAGAATATAGATGGAAGGCTTTTAAAGATTTGAATGTTTGGACATGTGGAGGGCAATCCAACAGTTCTCAAACAAAAATAAAAACCTACAATGATTCCAGGAGGAAATACTGGTTCGTGAGGTGTTCTTACCACTCACTGTTCAGGGCCATTAGCACAAACCTGAAGACACGCAGCACTGTAACTGTGAAGTGTAGTTGGAGGTGGAGAGGAGTGGGAGCAGAGGTGGTTGAGACGCCTGACTTGCTGATTTGCCTCCTTTCCATAAAACCCCCAGGGATTATATTTCCACTCTCTGCCTGATGTAAATGGAGACACTGCACCACCAGTGAAGGAGTCTTGACAAGTACAAGTAAATCAGCATTCCTCAAAACCATTTCCTTTGGATTGTTTAAATTAGGGAAAAGATTTTTGGAAACTTGGGATAACAAATAAAAATATTGAGGAAAAACTGCCTGTTCTGAAGAGAGCTATCCTTCTGGGTGTAAGGTTAAGCCAGATGTTTCCTATTCTTCCATTACCTCTCCACTGAAATCCCCTGTCTCACCCCTTTTGGTCCAGTATTGAAAGCTGTTCTAGAAGCAAATAAGAAGAGGGTGAGGATGAAGGGGGTAGTGACTTGCTGAATTATCATGACCTGTTTTAGAATTTGAGATGTGAGTAATGGTTCCAAACTATGGGTTCACTTACCTGGAGTATTTACATAAGGGGACTCAGAAGTGTTTGCTATAGCACTTAGCCAGCTAGGAAGAAATCAACAACCATGTGATTATTTGTGACAACCCTGGGTAATAAATGGAACCAAGTTGTGGGGTTTCCAGAGCAGTATCCATCCTCATAAAAGGTACCTGTAAAAAGACAGATACATTAGGAATATACATGGTGTTTATATCATCAGTAATGAGCAAATCATTGTTCATTTAAAGTAAGCAGATTTTTTTTTGTGAAGGGTCCCTGAGGAGAACAGACTAAAGATTGTAGTTACAGAAGTGCCAACATTAGTTCTAGGTTTTGTTGTTAGGGTTGGATTACCTGGGAAGCATTTTGTGGATATAAAGTCAAGGTTCACATTTTACAAGGCTGAGTTTGGCATGCATAATGGGGCAGAAATTTAAGGACCAGAGGAGCCTATTTGATGAAATCTACCTTCTGAAATACTGAAAAGAGCAACTATTACATTTTTTGTAGACAGAATCAGGTGGAGGGAGACAGATCCGGCAATGAATTAACTTCAGAATGGTAGCTGTATTAGTTGGGGTTCACGAAAAAAATAGAACCAATAAAATATAAAAGGAGATTTACTATGGAGAATTGGGTATTCAGTTCTAGAGGCTGAGAAATCCCACAGTCTGCAAACTAGAGAACTAGAAAAACCAATGGTATAATTCAGTCTAAGTCTGAAGGTCTGAGACCCAGTGGAGTTAATGATGTAAATCCCAATCTGAGGGCAAGAAAAGATGAAATGAGATGTTCCAGCTCAGGCAATGAGGCAGAAAAAAGCAGCAAAAGCCTCCTTCCTCCACATTTTTGTTCTATTCAGGCCCTTAGCAGGTTGGATGATGCCCATCCACACTGGGGAAGGCAATCAACTTTCATGATCCCACCAATTCAAATGGTAATCTCACCCGGAAACACCATCACAGACACCCAGAAATAATATTTTACCAGATACCTGGACATTCCCCAACCCAACCAAGTTGACACATAAAAATAACTATCACAGTAGCAAGAGAAAAATAAACAAGAGAGTTTATTTTTCCTTAAGTGGCAGAAGAGAGAAGACCTTAGGGGGTAAATAATAACAGAATGAAAATAATGGAGAGTATCTTGAAAACCTTTATTCACTTAATAAAACAGACTATTTTTCAATCTGTTCTATTTGATGTTTTGTTATCTGTCCTGAATCTTGATATATGACACATGAAGACCTAGATAGGGCCCATATTACATGACTGGCATGCTCAAAATGATTAATAATTAGTTATGAGAAATTATAATAATAATAAGAGGTTAAATTAATTTAAGCCTATAGAATTGATGAAAATTAGAAAGCTTGATAATGTTAAGTGTTGGTGGGATGTTGGGATAAACAACTACTGTGTATGTATAGTAGGAACTATGTGGAAATGATTAGTTAAATTATTAAACGTGATTATCTGTTTTTTGAGTGTTGAGTTTGAGGAGTTCTTTATACATCTTGGATATCAGCCCTTTGTCTGTAGTGTCATTTGTGAATATCTTCTCCCATTCCTTGGGTTGCTTTTTTGCTTTGTTGACTGTTTCCTTTGCTGTGCAGAAGCTTTTGATTTTGATGAAGTCCCAAAAGTTCATTTTCACTTTTGTTTCCTTTGCTTTTGGAGACATGTCTTGAAAGAAGCTGCTGTGACCAATGTCAAAGAGGTTACTGCCCATGTTTTCCTCTAGGAGTTTGATAGATTCCTGCCTTACACTAAGGTCTTCTATCCATTTTGAGTTTATCTTTGTGTACAGTGTAAGAGAAGGTTTCATGCTTCTAAACATAGCTGTCCAATTTTCCCAGCACCATTTATTGAAGAGACTGTCTTTTTTCCATTATATATTTTTTCCTGCTTTGTTGAAGATTATTTGACCACAGAGTTGAGGGTCCATATCTGGGCTCTCTACTCTATTCCACTGGTCTATGTGACTGTTTTTGTGCCACTACCATGCTGTCTTGGTGATCAGAGCTTTGTAGTAAAGCTTGAAATCAGGCAACGTGATGCCCCCAGTTTTGTTTTTCTTTTTCAACATTTCCTTAGTAATTTGGGGTATTTTCCAGTTCCATACAAATTTTAGGATTGTTTATTCCAGCACTTTGAAAAATGCCAGTGGAATTTTGATTGCGATGGCATTTTTGATTTTGGATGAAAGGGACAGTGGAGTTTCAGAATAAAAGGTAAAAATTTACAGAGTTATCTAATAGCAATACCAGCAAAATATGTGTCCTTGGCACTGGAGAGATCAGGAAAATAAAATCAAATAGCAAGTATTATCACCATTACTACTACTACTACTACTACTACCACCACCATTAGGACCATAGCTCTCTGGCAAGGAAAGCCCTTAATTCACTCTAAGGTTAAGTAAACAATAACTAAATATAGTCATAACTCAATGCTTTGACCATTTGTATAGAATACATTTGGGGGTGTTCAAGGGGGCTTTTAGGGTCTACTTCTTTTTGTATCCTCCTTTTATAGTTTTGCAAGGATCATATCATTGCCAGGCAGGACATATATTTAAAGATATCCTCAGTGGTACCCTTAAAATCAGGCCACCTAGGTTATTTTCAAATTGTTTGCAGTTTCCCTCTGCCCCTGTGGGGTGATATAATGAAACATTTTTGCTTAGCTCAACTTGAAATCCTTTGGTTCAAGAAGTACCTTTTGAGTGCTGAAGTTTCCCCATGTACTCAGCATCTTAATCTTCGAGTATTATTTTTCTCTGTATCATTGGTTTGTCTCTGACAGTCAAAAATAACCTCCATGAGACTCTGCAATGTGTGTCTTTCCTAAGTGCTTATAGGCACAATTGCTCAGGTAAATGGTGCTTGCTAATACGGTAGAGAGCTGCTGTGTTTAGTTTTATTTGTCCAGAGTCAGAAGGCTCCCAATAGATGACAACTGGTTTTTGGGCAAGCAGCAGAGACATGAGATTACTCAAATACCACAGAAATTCTCGTATCATCTGCTGAATTTGAAACTGTGCCTTCTTCAAGATGAGCACCTGCTTCCTTTGGGGTTTCTCAGTCTAGAAGAAAATCTATTAGCCTTGAGGTCACATGGCCAGGAAGAAAAAATAAATTTCAACTTACATACACATTTTGTTGTTAGTGTGGTCAACAAAACACTTAGAATCATAATAATGTGTTATCTTGAGATAAAATTGTATAGAGTTTAAAGGAATGGAAACACAAGGTCAAGGATTAAAAGGAATGATAGAGAATTTCTGACTGTTAAAACAACCTTAATGGATTATTTAAAAGTATAAATATCACTCTGCCGTGTTCTTTAGATTCCCCTGGATACATTGAGAAGAGTAAAACAATAAAGTTATTTTAAAATATTGGTATTTCTTGTGTGCCAGAGATTACATCTTTTGTAAATATTTACATTCACAATAAAAATTTTGAGGTCAACATTCAAATGGGTCAGGTAACACTTGCAAAACTCTTTTAGAGTGCTGAAGATGAAAAACTTTGAAAGCTTTAAAATCTAGAGCCCTGATTCTCAATGCTGGCAATGCATTAGAATATTACAATCACTTGGGGATTGGGGACATTTATAAAACACTGATGATTGGATGTACTAATGGTTTCAGGGAAGGGACAGGGCAGACAGCAAGTACTGAGGACCACAGATCTAGAAACAACCCTAGAGTCATTGAGGACTCTGCCAGGCTGGTACAGAAGTGTATTGCTGCCTTCATCCAAGAAATTTAGGAAATACTATTAATCAAAAGTGCTATAAGACAGAATGTTGACTAGCTAAATGTGTGTCTTGGAAATGAGTTTTCAATTGTTTTTATTTTTTTATTTTATTTGACTGAGAGAGAGAGTGTGTGTGTGCATGAGTGGAGAGGGGTGGAAGAAGGACAGAGAGAATCCCAGACCCCCATCTGTGGGCTCAGTTCCACAACCCTCAGATCATGACCTGACTGGATACCAAGCATTGGAATCCCAAATGACTGAACCACCCAGGCGTCTCTGGAAATGAATTTTGAAAGGAAATATACTGAAATATTAGTAGTGATAAAGTTGTCTCTTGGTTCTGGGATTGTAGATAGTTTTTTCTGTTTCTTAATACTTTTCTATTTTCTATAATAAAGTACATGATTTTTTTCCTAACTAAAAAAAGAACATGCTCCAAATTCTGAGCATTCCCCTTAAAAATAAATTTGCTGCATTTAGATCCAGCCCAAGAGCCCAGACACAGTAATAAGCCATGTTATCAAAACTGCTTCTTGTGATGCTGTGTCTCTCATTCCATATGATCCTAAATTAAGCAAGCATACTAAATGAATAAAATTAAGAGTTTTTAGACAGCTTCTTCGGGTTTCATTGTGATCATGACTTGATTTACTAGTTAAGGAAAAATAATAATATAAGATGAGAAAAAAGAGCATAATACGCAACACTTGTGAATAGAAGCCCATGCATTTATCAAGTTGTTGCTCTTTACTATAATTATTTCAAAAGAAAATTTTCTACCTGGTTTTTTAATCCCCATCAATAAAATTATTTCTGGCAATAAAAGTATTTTCCTTTCACCTAATCCCAAAAGGATTCACCTAATCTCTTTCTTTAAAGGATAAGTTTGCTAGGGTCACAGCTCATGAAGGCATTATCTCCATGGAGACCCACATGCAGAACCTACAAGGCTAAAGTGGTTTTCCTTGGATGCGATCTATTATCCATGTGGCACTCTAAAGATACATTGGATTTTGTTTCTCAAGTAGAATAGAAATCAGTTTCTTGGAAAATCAAGCTCTCTGAAATAAGTCAAAATGACTATTTGGTGTTCTGACCTTAAATTACTCTGGTGAAATTTCTGATTTTTGATGAAAATAAATAAAATGTATGATATACATGCATAACATGCTCACACATACATGCCACACATGCACAATGTGATGTTGTGGCTAGAGGCTAATGGCCCTGTCACAGGGATTTTGTGGATAGTCACTTCTTTTGGTCTCAGTTTAAGGGTTCCACAGCTTCCTTTGTAAGAGTTAGTACTCTGAAATTATAGTCTATGTTCTTTATGCACTTTATTTTCTACTTCCCCAGATCCCAGCTCTTTCACGACCCTATGTTTTTCTTAGTATACTTTATTCTCTCAAGCTAGAGGAAGAGGGTGAATGGGGTGAACATGGGCTTTGGAGTCATAGAGATGTCAGTTAAAACTATTTATGTAAAACATATTAATTAACTGGCCCCAGGAAAGTTATTTATGATGCTTGAGCCTCCATTTCTTTATCCTTAACATGCAAATAGCCAACAGTGATGATCTCAGAGAATTCTGAGACCATTCTTACAAAGGACTTAGTAAGTAGCCAAAAAGCATTCAGACCGTTTTCTCACACCGTCTTAGTCTTTTTGGGCTGTTACAGCAAAAATTCAATAGACAACTGGCTTATGAAAAACAGAAATATATTGCTTATAATGTTTACAGTTCTAGAGACTGGGAAATTGAAGATCAAGGTGCTCGGAGATTTGGTGTCTGGATGTCTAGTGAGAATCTGCTTCCTACTTCATGGACACTGGTCTTCTGGGTGAGTCCTCACCCAGAAGAAGGGAGGAGGGAAAGCTCTGGGGTTTCTTTTATAAGGGCATTAATTCCATTCATGAGGGCTTTATCCTCATGATCTAATCACCTCCCATAGGTCCCCACCTCCAGTTACTGACAGATTGTGTTAGGATTTAACCTATGAACTTGGGGGCACAGAAATGTGTAGCCTATAGACCCCTCTTCTGTTTCTTTAAACAAACAGGATTTAGATAACAAAAGATAAGAGCATTGTCTCAGGCACTCAGAGATGTGATGTGAAAGAGCAGGAGCCGTTCTTATTCTTATCGTTCTTATCCAGTGATGATGGAAAGGTCAGGAGACATCCCAGTCCTTTGGCACAGGTGCTCCCAAGTTTCCCTGCCTGCTTTGTAACTCCAAATATGGGAAACTTCAGAAATTGGATGGGATTTTTGCCTGAGAACAGCGTTAAAAATAGAGACACCGCTAGATTTGCCAATTCTTCCACCATATTTCATTAAGCATTTTCTCTCATTTTGAAAATCCTCTTCCTTTAAGCTTGCTCAGTCTCACCTATTAAAATTCTTTTGTCTTCTTGAATGCATGTTTGCTCTCAGAGTCCCAGAACTCAAGAGCATAATTATCAAAAACCCAGAGGCATTTTAGACAAACAAGAAGCAGGATCCATTTAATGTCCCTTGCATTCTGCTACACACTGACTTTAATAAAATTAAGAATATTTCAACCATAGCATGACAAGGTTCACGCAGAGGAGGTGAGGTGAACATTATGTGCTCACATGAGCCTTATTACTTACCTACAGCTTAAACTTTCCTTAATTTCACTCCAAATAATTTACCCAGGGATGATGCAAATGTCAGTAGGAAAACATGAATCATTTAAATACCTACTAAAGAACCTGGCTAGAGATACTGTGAAAACCCTTGAGGTTCTTCAGAGAAAAGGAGCAATATTAATCATAAAGTATGCCATCATTAAGATGACTAACCAGCAGGAAAATTTACCAATATTAATATTGCTATGACAGATCTACAAGCTTTTTCCTGTACTGCAACATATAATATGTTCCCATGGATACCTTTGGCTTGCCTGAAAAAAAGCAGTGCTGATAAAGACTATGCTTTTCATATTGCCCTGATTATCTAAATGCCAAATGCTAAATTTTAGATATTAATTAATAATTAATATTAATTTAGATATTAATTAATTAAGGCTGTGCCTTAATGACACTGAAGTGCAATTGTCTTACACTAGGTTTGTGGTCTGAGTGATCATAGGTAGCACAGCCTCCATACTGAAATTAGTTTGACCTGACAAGGACTTTGGATGAACCATACTGTTTCTGCTGTGATGTTTAGGTATAACAGATGAATGATACATCAGATAATCTGTCTGCTCTGCCTTACTTTCCTCAATGTGATACTATATACACTATAAAGCCTTACACAGGGCTCCCTGATGAACCCAACAAATTGATAGATGGCAGCTCCATTTAGAATGTCAGAGTGACTATGTTTGCATGTGGGAAATTTGTACAATTCTGCTATTAAACTGAACTCAGGTAAGTCGAGGTCACCAGTCCTCCAGGACTTGAGAATGGTTGCATAGAAATAGAACAATCATAGCCATTCGATGTTCAGGGTATAGCAAACAATGATTCAGTTTTTACCTTGAGCTTCTGTTAGCTTTAGTTTGGAGGCATTTGTTTTCAGAGATGGATCTGAAAGTTTACTGATCCTCCACTACTAACTTTAGGGTACTGTCTATATAGTCAGGTGCTTGTAAACATTCGATATTCCTCTAAGTAAATAAATGTATGTGAACTTTGAAAGAGAGCAAAGCATAATGGAAAAAACAAATTAGGCTTTGGAATTGGAAACACCAATGTATCTCAACTTTGGCACTTACTCATGGGTTGAATTTGAAAATGTACTTAATCTTATTTTTCTCATTTGTAAGATGAGAATAATAGTCATCCAGTTCTCTGGGTTGTGATGTGGAGCAATCAATGATGGAATGTTTGAAGGCACTCGGTATCGTTGTGAGCACATACTTTATAAAATAATTGATCATTGTTATCATGGACTCTTGGCTTGTTCCATTTTAGTATACCAGTAGGTCTAATTTGGGAGTTTTCTCCTCTTCTTTTTTGCTTTGGTACAGCCAATGTTTTCAATTTTTCTCAAATTATAATGACCTTATGTAGTAGATTAAATAAACATTAAAATCTTCTCTTAGTCTATGTCATAGCATAAAAACATTGGTATCCTTATTCAAAACTGTTTATTCAGTCCCAGTGAAGCCAGTTTGTCACATCTGGTCTCTGCAAGGCGGGAAGTGATGGAAAAGCTGTCCATGTCACCAGAGATAAGTAGCATTTTGTTTTTGTCTATCTGCTCTGTGTCCAGACAGATAACATTTCGGTAGTCCTTACATTTCCATCTTTAAATAAGGAATCTGGTCCAAAAAGCAAAACAAAGAAACTTTAAATAACTTGAAGACAATGACAAAAGTCAACAAAAGCAGGGTTTCTGGGTGGCTCAGTGGGTTAAGCATCGGCCTTTGGCTCAGGTCATGATCTCAGGGTCCTGGAATCGAGCCCCACATTGGGTTCCCTGCTCAGTGGGGAGTGTGTTTCTTTCTCCCTCTGTCTGCCACTCCCTCTCCTTGTGCATGCTCTCTCTCTCTCTCAAATAAATAAATTAAGAAAAATTTCTTTAAAAATGTTGACAAAAGCAAGATACTATTTTACAAAAGAAACTTAAGTATCAAAAGGAAACAATGAAGCTCCGAGTTTGAGAGATTCCTGGGAAGAGTGGTTTGAGTTGAAAATGAAACAGGTGATAAACATGAAATTTTGGATATTAGTCATTTGTTTACATGTCTACATAATTCATAGTTATGAATAAGAAATATCTTAATTGTAGTCTTAAGATGAGGATAAGGTTACTCTTAAAATGGAAGAACATAACATTTATTGAGCACCTTTAAGTTGAGAGCATAATGTTAGCTCTGTTCCTTTACTCATTCATTTCATTCATTTTTTTTTATCTCATGTACTCGTCACTGTTGGAATACGGCTTGCTTTATCTTTCTTTCAGAAACTGAAACTCTGAGAAATAATTAACTTACTCAAAGTCACACACTGTGTGGCAGATCTGGAATCGAAACTCATCTGTATGACCATAAACCCAGCTCTGCACATCATAGCATGTGAGCTCATTACAAACAAATGAAAATGATAGACCTCAGAGAAAAGGTATAAAGAAAATTTTCTTCTCCTTAGTAAATCGTTCTGTCCTCCAGTAGTAGGCAGATCTCCCTCTGTTTTTACTTACTGGATATGTTAGAGCTAGATCTGTGAGATGAGTATCAGTGGGTTAGTTATCACAAGCTTGGTGAGAAAAATAAATTTGCTGTGATAACATGGTTTAAAAAATGGAACTAGGGATCAGGAGGGAGACAAACCATAAGAGACTCTTGATCTCACAAAACAAACTGAAGGTTTCTAGAGGGAGGGGGGTACGGAGAGGGTCGTTGGGTTGTTGACATTGGGGAGGGTACGTGATATGGTGAATGCTATGACGTGTATAAGGCTGATGATTTACAAACCAGTAACCCCTGGGGTACGAAAAACTGCACCTATCATCCTTCTATGCATCTATCTATATATCTATCTATCCATCCATCCTCTATCTCCTCTCCTTCTCCTCATTCCACATCCCACCCCTCTTTTCCTGCTCTTTAATAGCCCCAAAATGCCCTTCTCTCTCCCTTTATCCTTTGGATTTCCCTCACTTCTTCAACTCTCCTTTTAATTTTTCCTTTATTGTTCATATTTTTTTGTTTTTTATTTACCTGTCTTCTTCCTTGATATAGGTTGATTTGAGAGTTTTCCGCTCTTATTTGTAATACTATGAGGTAATAATGCAAATATTATGCAACCTGATGTTAACTAGATCCTCCCATGGATTTTTGTTCCATAAAAATCTTTTGACATTTTTAGTAAAGAAACACAATTCTTATGTCAAGATTTCCAAAGATAAGAAACTCCTTTCAGCCCAAGGCATTTTCATGAAGAATAAGGAATTTCATGATTTGGTAAGCAGCAGGAGAGAGAGGGAATTTGGAAAGAACTATCTAATTCTTTAATGGTTTTATACAGCTTACATCTGACACCTGCTTGGTTTACAAATTGGTTCATGGGTTCAGTGTATAACCTCAGGAATCCTTCCAGAACAAGGAGAATTGGGTGCTAGACCTCTGTACCATCCAGGATCAGTGGGTGAGATCCAAATACCCCATAGATTGATTTCAATTAAAGGTTAAATACATTTTATTCTTAATTTAACTGTTACATGAGATGCTGATATATGAAATTATTGTTGTTAATAGTATTAATATTTGAGAAATTTCCTAGTATCTCCAAGCTTCAATCACTTTCATTTCTAAAATTCTACATTATAGGGTTGTTGGATGACTAAATTAGATATTGTAAGTGGATGGCTCAATTAGTTGCCTAATGCAGTTTTATTTATACACACAGGTGCACATCAGTTTCAACTAACAGTCAGTGAGAAAAACTTATTAAGATATAACATGATAAAAATGTGATTTGTACTGGTGCTTAGGGAAGATAAAAGTTTAGATTAACCATTATACTTGCCTAGAGAGTCAAGAAGATTGGAGAGTGTTTACATGCCAATTACTATGCATTTAATCTAAAGTTATACTTATTTGCTATTGTATCATCATAAAGCTGAATTTCTAAGTCTGTTTACTAAAGAAATATAAAGTAAATATCGTTAATCCTGATGTTGATGATTATAATAAAAACAAATTCAAAGCTCTGGTGCCCATGCTAGGTCTTCATATAATAAACATTCCATGCCCTTCGTTTCAGATATTCAGCTTCTCAAATATCTCCATAGATATCTAAGGTTCAAATTGTTTTCAAACAACTTGTATACTTCTATCCCTCCTTTCAGACATTTTCACCCATGTTATCTAGTCACCCATCATATCCTCTATCTCAAACCTTGCTCCTGACTAAATTCTTATCTTGGTTCTTGGCATCCCACAATGCCGTGAATCTGCTTATCCACTCAGAAACATGGTGTCCTCCTGGGTTTCTCCCTGGCCTTTCCTCCCACTCTGCATCCCTCCCATATCATTGAGTCAGTAAGATCTACCTAATCTACCCACAAATATAAAGAACTACTTCTTGCCTACTTTTTCCATAATAGGCACTATTATAGTTATTTTAGCTCTATATCATACTAAATTCTTTTCAATAGCTCTTCTATTTACAGATGGGGAAGTAGTGGTTCATGAAGCCTCCAAAGACTGCTCATGCCACAAAGCCGCATTGCCCTTTGTAAAAATTTCCTGCTATCTCTTGCCATTCTCCTTTTTTGTCCTTTCCTATTTCTCTTGGTCTAATCAGAACTTTGATTTTCCCATGTAACCTTCTACAATAGTAGATGTGAGACCATATTATTCATCTTTTTATTCTCACATACAAAACAGATATTTGTTGAATTAATGACTTTGTTGTCATTTTTTTTGGGCATATTTATTGTGCCAAGTACAGACAACATCTATAAAACTTATATTTGTGCATCAAATAAATTTTTATTTTTCTCTCATTTGATACCTTTAAATTTAAAAACAATTTAACTTATGTGAGATTCTAGAAATGATCATTTTGAACAATTTTTAAAAAAGATTGAATTTGCTTATTTGACAGAGAAAGAGAGAGTAAGAGGGAGCACAAGCAGGGAGATCAGCACAGGGAGAGGGAGAAGCAGACTCCCAGCTAAGCAAGGGGTCCAACATATGGGGACTCTATCCCAGGACCCTGGGGTCATGATCTGAGCTGAAGGCACATGCTTCACCAACTGTGCCACCCAGGAGTCCCTAACAATTTTTGTTTTTAAAGCAATAGAGAGAGAGCTGAGGCCAAGGTGGCAGAGGAATAGCAGACTGAAATGATATCAGGTCCCAGGAGTTCAGCAAGATAGTCATCAAACCATTCCAAACACCTACAAACTCAATAGGAGATAGAAGAGAAGAAAAGCAGAAATTCTAGGAAGAGAAAATAGACCACTTTCTAGAAGGTAGGATGTATGGAGAAATGAATCCGAAACCACAGGAAGATAGACTGCAGGGGGAGGGGCCGGCTCCTGGCAAGTGGTGAAGCAACGGAGCACAAAATAGGAACTTTTCAAAGTCTGCTCCACTGAGGGACATCACACCAGAGGCTAAGCAGGGGTGGAGCCCTCGTTGGGACAGTGTGGTCTCAGGCCCCAAAGGGTCACAGAAAGATCGTGGGTGTCTGACTGTGGCAGAGCTCCCAGGTATTGGAGCAGGGAAGCCGACTATAGAGACAGAGCCAAGGAGTGGGTTTTCAGATCAGGGTTACCTTAAATTGTGATCCAAGGCATGGTCACACCACTGTTCTTTGAGCAGGGATCCCACAAGTGACAGATCTGGAGACTGACCTCCTCCTTCCTCCTCCAGGAGTGGCACAGGAGTGTGTGGCAGGAATCTGCTGGGTTTGGAGACTCCAAATAGGGCCATGCACAAGAGACAGAAATGCTAGTTCACAGGCCAGGAGAGCACAGACCACACCCTGAGACCAGGGAGACCAGAGTCATTGACTGCTTTTCTCTGAGGGTGCACTGAGGAGTGGGGCCCTGAGCTCTCTGATCTTCCAGGCAGGAGACTGGGAGGCTGCCATCTTCATTCCAGTCCTCCAAAGCTGTATGGAAAGTGTTCAGGGAACAAAAGTTACTGAGAACAAACCCAAGCAGATTACTTAGCCTGGCCTCTGGCAAGGGTGGTGCAATTCAGCCTCCAGCAAAGACATTTGAGAATCACTTAAACAGGCCCCTCTCCCAGAAGATCAGCAAGAATATCCAGCTAAGACCAAGCTCACCGATCAAGGATAATAGCAGAACTACAGAGTTAGGGGAAAGCAACTCATAGATTTCATGGCTTTTTCCCCATGATCCTTTAGTCTTGCAAAGTTAAATTTTTTTTAATTTTATTTTTTTTCTTATTCTATTTTTTTTAACTTATCCTCTTTCCTCTTTTAAAGTTTTCTGACTAGTTTATCTTAACAATACCTTTCTTAAAAAAAATCCTTTGGGGTGCCTGGGTGGCTCAGTGGGTTAAAGCCTCTGCCTTCGGCTCAGGTCATAATCTCAGGGTCCTGGGATCGAGCCCTGCATTGGGCTCTCTGCTCATCAGGGAGCCTGCTTCCTCCTTTCTCTCTCTGCCTGCCTCTCTGCCTACTTGTGATCTCTGTCTGTCAAATAAATAAATAAAATCTTAAAAAAAATCCTTTTAAACCTTCATTGTTATAGCCATATTTAATCCCTTTGTTGTATTTAACTTTATTTTTTCATACATATAGGTTTTTTATTCCTTAATTTTGGAATAAAATTTCTTTTGATAGATCAAAATATACCCCAAATCTAGCACATGGCTTTGTTCTAGTCTCCAGCCTGAGCACATTCTCTCCTCCATTTTTTTCCTTTTTCCAACCTAATTATCTTCTCAATTCCTTTTTTAGATATTTTTAAATTTTCATCTTTACAGTCATATTCCATCCCTTTATTGTGCTTAACCTTATTTTTGTATATTTATAAGTTTTCCTTTCTTTCTTTAAAATTTTGGTAAGTAATTTCTTCTAAGAGACCAGAATACATCCAAAATCAAGTGGGTTGCTCTGTTCTATACACCAGTTTAATACACACACACACACACACACACACACATATATATGTATTTGGGGGTAAAAGAAATTTAAACATTTTAAAATTTCTTTTAAAATTTCTTTAAAATTTTAAAAGAAATTTTAAAGAAATCTCATATGAGATTTCTTTAAAATTTCTTTTTACCCCCACTCTTTTCCTTCCAGTTTGGGGTCTCTTCTGATTTAGTTAGTGTACATTTTTCTGGGGTGTTTGCCAGCCTTTTAGTATTTTATTCTCTCATTCATATATTCTTATCTGGATAAAATGAAAAGATGGAAAAACACCACAAAAAAAAAAAAAAGAACAAAAGGCAGTAACAACAACTAGGGACCTAATCAATATGGACATTGGTAATATGTCAGAACTAGAGTTCAGAATGATGATTCTCAAAGTGCTTCCTGGGCTAAAAAAAGGCATGGAAGAGATTAGAGAAACTCTTTCTGGAGTAATAAAATCCCTTTCTGGAGAAATAAAAGGACTAAAATCTAAACAAGTTGAAATTAAAAAAGCTTTAAATGAGGTGCAATCAAATATGGAGGCTCTTACTGCTAGGATAAATGAGGCAGAAGAGAGAATTAGTGATATAGAAGAGCAAATAATGGAGAATAAATAAGCTGAGCAAAACAGACAAACAATTACTGGACCATGAGCAGAGAATTCAAGAGATGACCTATACCATAAGATAAAACAATATTAGAATAATTAGGATTCCAGAAAAAGAAGAAAGAGAGAGGGGGGGCAGAAGGTATAGTGGAACAAATTATAGTAGAGAATTTCCCTAATATAGCAAAAGGAACAAGCATCAAAATCAAAGAGATGCAGAGAACCCCCCTCAAAATCAGTAAAAATAGGTCCATACCCCATCATCTAATAGTAAAAGTTACAAGTCTTAGTGACAAAGAGAAAATCCTGAAACCAGGTGGGGACAAGAAGTCTGTAACATACAATGGTAGCAATATTAGATTGGTAGCAGATTTATCCACAGAGACCTGGCAGGCCAGAAAGAACTGGTATGATATATTCAGAACACTAAATGAGAAAAACATGCAGCCAAGAATACTGTATCCAGCTAGGCTATCATTGAAAATAGAAGGAGAGATAAAAAGTTTCCAGGACAAGCAAAAATTAAAAGAATTTGCAAACACCAAACCTGTCCTACAGGAAATATTGAAAGGGGTCTTCTAAGCAAAGAGAGAGCCTAAACGTAGTAGACCAGAAAGGAACAGAGACAATATGCAGTAACAGTCACCTTACAGGCAATACAATAACAATAATTCATATATTTCAATAGTTATCCTGAATGTAAATGGGCTAAACACCCCAATCAAAAGACAAAGGGTATCAGAATGGATAAAAAAACAAAACCCATCAATATGCTGTCTAAAAGAAACTCATTTTAGACCCAAAGACCCCTCCAGATTTAAAGTGAGGGGATGGAAAACAATGTACCATGCTAATGGACGTCAAAAGAAAGCTGGGCAGGGGGGGAGAAAGAAAGCTGGAGTGGCAATCCTTATACAACATAAATTAGATTTTAAGCCAAACACTATAATAAGAGATTAGGAAGGACACTATAGCATACTCAAAGGGTCTGTCCAACAAGAAGATATAACAATTTTGAATATCTATGCCCCTAACATGGGAGCAGCCAACTATATAAACTAATGAATAACAAAATTAAAAAAAACACATTGACAATAATACAATAATAGTAGGGGACCTTAACATGCCCCTCACTGAAATGGACAGATTATCTAAGCAAAAGATCAACAAGAAAATAAAGGCCTTAAATGACACACTGGACCAGATGGACATCACAGATATATTTGGAACATACCATCCCAAAGCAATAGAATGCACATTCTTCTCTAGTGCTCATGGATCATTCTCCAGAATAGATCACATCCTGGGTCATAAATCAGGTCTCAATCAGTACCAAAATATTGGGATCATTCCCTGAATATTTTCAAACCACAATGCTCTGAAGCTAGAACTCAATCACAAGAGGAAAGTTGGAAAGAACCCAAGCACATAGAGGCTAAAGAGCATCCTTCTAAAGAATGAATGGGTTAACCAGGAAATTAAAGAAGAATTGAAAAAATTCATGAAAACAAATGATAATGAAAACACAACGGTTCAAAATCTGTGAGACACAGCAAAGACAGTCCTGAGAGGAAAATATATAGCAGTACAAGCCTTTCTCAAGAAACAAGAAAGGTCTCAAATACACAACCTAACCCTACACCTAAAGGAGCTAGAGAAAGAACAACAAAGAAAGCCTAAACCCACTAGGAGAAAAGAAATAATAAAGATCAGAGCAGAAAACAATGAACTAGAAACCAAAAGAATAGAACAAATCAATGAAACTAGGAGCTGGTTCTTTGAAAGAATTAATAAGGTTGATAAACCCCTGGCCAGACTTATCAAAAAGAAAAGAGAAAGGACCCAAATTAATAAAATCATGAATGAAAGAGGAAAGATCACAACCAACACCAAAGAAATACAAACAGTTATAAGAACATATTATGAGCAACTATATGCCAGCAAATTTGACAATCCGAAAGAAATAGATGCATTCCTAGAGGCATATAAACTACCACAACTGAACCAGGTAGAAATAGAAAACCTGAGCAGACCCATAACCAGTAAGGGGATTGAAGTGGTCATCAAAAATCTTCCAACAAACAAGAGCCCAGGGCTAGACGGCTTCCCAGGGGAATTTTACCAAGCATTTAAAGAATAATTATTTCCTATATGCCTGTAATAACTTCCAAACTCATTTTATGAGGCCAGCATCACCTTGATTCCAAAACCAAAGACCCCATCAAAAAGAATAATTACAGACCAATATCCTTGATGATCACAGATGCAAAATTTCTCACCAAAACACTAGCCAATAGGATCCAATAGTACATTAAAAGGATTATTCACCACAACCAAGTGGGATTTATTTCTGGGCTGCAAGGTTGGTTTAACATCTGCAAATCAATCATTGTGATACAACACATTAATAAAAGAAAGAACAAGAACCACATGATACTCTCAATAGATGCTGAAAAAGCATTTGAAAAAGCACAGCATCCTTTTTTGATCAAAACTCTTCAAAGTGTAGGGGCGCCTGGGTGGCTCAGTGGGTTAAGCCGCTGCCTTCGGCTCAGGTCATGATCTCAGGGTCCTGGGATCTAGTCCCGCATTGGGCTCTCTGCTCGGCAGGGAGCCTGCTTCCCTCCCTCTCTCTGCCTGCCTCTCTGTCTACTTGTGATCTCTCTCTGTCAAATAAATAAATAAAATCTTAAAAAAAAAAAAAACTCTTCAAAGTGTAGGATAGAGAGTACATACCTCAATATCATCAAAGCCATCTATAAGAAACCCACAGAGAATATCATTCTCAATGGGGAAAAACTGAGAGCTTATCCCCTAAGGTCAGGAACACGGCAGTGATGTCCACTATCACCACTGCTATTCAACATAGTATTAGAAATCCTAGCCTCAACAATTAGACAACAAAAAGAAATAAAAGGCATTCGAATTGGGGATGAAAAAGTCAAACTCTCACTCTTTGCAGATGATATGATACTTTATGTGGAAAACCCAACAGACTCCACTCCAAAACTGCTAGAACTCATAGAAGACTTCAGAAAAGTGTCAGGATATAAAATCAAAGCACAGAAATCAGTTGGATTTCTATACACCAGCAGCAAGACAGAAGAAAGAGAAATTAAGGAGTCCATCCCAGCTACAATTGCACCCAAAACCATAAGATACCTAGGGATAGACCTAATCAAAGAGGCAAAGAATATGTGCTCAGAAAACTATAAAGTACACATGAAAGAAATTGAAGAAGACACAAAGAAATGGAGAAATGTTCCATGCTCATGGATGAGAAGAACAAATATTGTGAAAATCTCTATGCTACCTAAAGAAATCTTCATGTTTAGTGCAATCCCTATCAAAATCCCATTAATTTTTTCAAAGAAATGGAACAAATAATCCTAAAATTTATATGGAACCAGAAAAGACCCCAAATAATCAGAGGAATGTTGAAAAAGAAAGCCAAAATTGGTGGCATCACAATTTCAGACTTCAAGCTCTATTACAAAACTGTCATCCTCAAGACAGTATGGTACTGGCACACACACACACACACACACACACACACACACACAAAACACATGATCAATGGAACAGAATAGAGAGCCCAGAAATAGTCCCTGAACTCTACAGTCAACCAATCTTTGCCAAAGCAGGAAGGAATGTCCAATGGAAAAAAGTCTCTTCAACCAATGGTGTTGGGAAAATTGAACAGCCACGTGTAGAAGAATTAAACTGGACCATTTCCTTACACCACACACAAAAATAGACTCAAAATGGATGAAAGACCTCAATGTGAGACAGGAATCCATTAAAATCCTTGAGGAGAACACAGGCAGCAACCTCTTTGACCTCAGCTGCAGCAACTTCTTCCTAGAAACATCACCAAAGGTAAGGGAAGCAAGGGCAAAAATGAACTATTGGACTTCATCAAGATCAAAAGATTTTGCACAGCAAAGGAAAGAGTTAACAAAACCAAAAGACAACTGACAGAATGAGAGAAGATATTTGCAAACGACATATCAGATAAAGGGCTAGTGTGCAAATCTATAAAGAACTTAGCAAACTCAACACCCAAAGAACAAATAATCCTATCAAGATATGAGCAGAAGACATGAACAGACATTTCTGCAAAGAAGACATCCAGATGGCCAACAGACACATGAAAAAGTGCTCCACGTCACTCAGCATCAGGGAAATACAAATCAAAACCACAATGAGATACCACCACACACTAGCCAGAAATGGCTGACATTAACCAGTCAGGAAATGACAGATGTTGGTGAGGATGCAGAGAAAGGGGAACCCTCCTACACCTTTGGTGGGAATGGAAGCTTGTGCAACCACTCTGGAAAACAGCATGGAGTTTCCTCAATATGTTGAAAATAGAACTACCTTACAACCCAGCAATTGTTCTACTGGGTGTATACCCTAAAGATACAAATGTAGTGATCTGAAGGGTCATGTGCACCCAAATGTTTAAAGCAGCAATGTCCACAAAGCCAAACTATGGAACGAACCCAGATGTCCACCAATGGGTGAATGGATAAAGAAGAAGTGGTGTATATATACAATGGAATACTATGCAGCCACCAAAAGAAATGAAATCTTACCATTTGCAACAATGTGGATAGAACTAGAACGTATTATGCTGAGCGAAATGAGTCAATCAGAGAAAGACGATTATCATATGATCTCCTTGATATGAGGAATTTGAGAGGCAGTGTGGGGGTTTTGGTGGTAGGGAAGGAAAAAATGAAACCAGATGGAATTGGGAGTGAGACAAACCCTCCCAATAATTTTGTGAGTCTCTTAATCTCACAAAACAAACTGAGGGTTGCTGCGGGGAGGGGGCTATGGAGACGGTGGTTGGATTATGGACTTTGGGGAGGGTATGTGATATGGTGAGTACTGTGAAATGTGTAAGCCTGATGATTCACAGACCTGTACCCCTGGGAAAAATAACACATTACATATGTTAATAAAAATAATAAAAAATAAATTAAGCAATAGAAAAATAAATCTTAAAGAAACTAAAATAAGTAATCAGATGTGTGTTCTGAGTGAAAAAGTTGATTAAAAATTATAGATATTTCTGCAAAGAAACACACCAGCACTTATCCTTGTCCTCTCACCTCTAAGCACAGGGGATAGGTGAAATCAGTGAAGGGGATTAAAGAGCACACTCATCTTGCCTAGATTTTATTACTGTCATATTGGTCCTTTCTGAAGCCTCTCCATTCAAGGTATTTATTATAAAAGATACCTCAGAAACACTTACTATTCATTTATTTATTTGTATGCTTTAGTTCAACATTGATGATTATATCTTAAGAATTATACTTCATATTGGAGATTCTGAATCAAAGAGCTCATAGTGTACTTACAATGCTTTCAATTCTAAACTAAAAAAACAAAAAACAAACAAACAAAAAAACAACCAAAACAACCCAGCTCATCATTATCTATGTTGATTGCAGCACCATTCTTAGACTTTTTCAGCTAAGATTTACATTTTAATCCATTTGACAGCACATTAAGTACTGTGCCATCTTCAATGAGGATTGGGAACTCTGTATGTTTTAATACGCAAAGTGGAAATTCCAAAGAGCAAGATTTTTATTTATTTTCTATGTTTGCTAATTTTTTGGAAATAATTTTAGTGCAAATGCATTTTTTCCCTTTTTTTCCTTAGCTCTGCTATACCTCAGATAAGAAAAGTTCAGATGCATTTCCAGTAGAGATTTGTTAAGTTAGAACAAACAAAATCCTAGCAATTAGAAGAAAATACCATATATTGTGTTATCAAAAAAGTCTTTAAAAAAGTCTTGTGATTACAAATAATAATGATTTATTAATAATTAAACTTTGCAAGGAGACAGCAAGACAAAGCCACACAAATTATCATCCAAAGAAGTTTACTAATTACGTTAACTTTTGTTTCCTTGTACACTGTTGGTGGGAATGAAAATTGGTGCAGCCACTGTGGAAAACAGTATGGAATTTCCTCAAAAAGTTAAAAATAGAGCTACCCTATAATCCAGTAATCACAGTGCTTAGTATTTTATTTACCCCTAAAATACAAAAATACTAATTCAGGGATATACATGCACTCCTATTTTTACTGCAGCTTTATTTACAATAGCCAAATTATGGAAGCAACCCAAGTTTCCATTAATAAATAAATGGATAAAAAATGTGTGTGTGTGTGTGTGGTACACACACACACACACACACACACACACACTGGAATATTATTTAGCCATAAAAAAAGAATGAAATTTCTCCTTTTGCAATAACATGGATGGAGCTAGAGTATATAATGATAAGCAACATAAGGCAACCAGAGAAAGGCAAATATCATATGATTTCACTCTTATGTGGAATTTAAAAAACAAAACAAATGAGCAAGGGGTAAAAAAGAGAGAGACAAATAAAGAGACAGACTCTTAACTACAGAGAAAAAACTGATGGCTACTGGAGGAAAGGGGCTGTGGGGATAGGTGAATTAAGTGAAGGTGATTAAAGAGCACACTCATCTTGATGAGGACCAGGTGATGTATAGAATTGTTGAATTGTATATTATACACCTGAAATTAATATCATACTGTATATTAACAATACTGGAATTAAAATTAAAAACAATTAAAAAGGAAAAGTAATAAAAGTAATTAAAAAAATACTTAGGCTAACTGATCCTTGAAATTTATATTGACCTTAGCCATACTGCCCAGCATCTCCTCTTTCACCTCAGTTTTTAAATTTTATTTTGCTAATATCATTTATTTTTGCATGTAATTTTTTCACTGCTGACCATAGATAAATAATACATTCACAATTTTAAGAATCATCTGAAATTTCATCTCATCTATGAAACTTCCCCTAACTCCCCAATATAGGTAGAGTAGATCATTTCTTCCTCAATTCTCTTGCACCACTCAGTTCATTCTTTATTCTAGAAACCATTACTTGTGATATGAGTATTGGCTTAGATACATGTCTCCCCCTCTTGGAACATAAACTATGTGAAGACAGATTATTTGTCTTTGTAAGTCCAGAATCTGAAACAGTGTCAGAGGCATGGTAGATGATGCAAACCAAAAATAATTATTACATTCAGATATTCATAGACCTGTAATCCTGAAACAAATAATACATCATATGTTAATAAAAAAGACAAATAATATTAACACAAGTATAATCTTTTAATACATAAAAAAATAAATATTCTGCAACACTTTCTGCTCTCCCCACCAAATACACATAAGGAAGATACTAAATGCTATTTTTACCTTATTTTTTCTAAGACCTGAACTCTTAGTTTACCCAGGAGAAGCCATCTAATTTCTAACAGAGACATAAGGTGGCATTGACATTGAAATCACTATGTATACTAAGCCATCACACTAGATATATTAGGTTGATGTCTACAGTGCCAGGGTTTGATATGCTCAGGCTATATTGTTAAATTGACTTCATAAACACTTCCCAAGGAAAGCTGTACCAATCTGGATTACAGCTTCTCCTGGCTCACACTGTCCACAAAACTGCAATAGTTGGAGTAGACTTTATTTCTCTGGGTGGAGCAGAGGGTAGCCATGGCATAGTCCTGGTTTCCTGATTTATTTTTTGCCATGTAAACTGGGAGACAAATAGGGTGGAGGACTTCAGAATCCAGTGTAGTGGACAACAACATGTGCCATGGGAGCTAAATGATCCCTAAATCCTAAATTGAATATTTAATTAAGAAGTCATTACTGTGGGGACACCTGGGTGGCTCATTCAGTTGAGGGTCCAACTCTTGGTTTTGGCTTAGGTCATCATCTTCGAGGTTTTGGGATGGAGCCCTGGCTTAGCGGGAAGTCTGCTTGAAAGATTCTTTGCCTCTTCCTCTCCCTTCACTAATGTTCATTCTCTCTCTCTCAAAATAAATAAATAAATCTTAAAAAAAGGAAGTCATTACTATCCCTTACTATATGCCAAGATCTATAAAAAAATGCTGAATGATAGTGAATATATCTTCTTTTTCTTTATTTTCTTTATTGTTTTACTCTTTTTTAGTAGTTTCTTCCACATTCCTTCTGGCTCTTGCCTCTGGGTCTTTTCTCTTGAGCTGGATATAATAAAATAATTGTCATTTTGATTTATTTTCATTATTTATTCAATGAAAATTAAGACCCAATCAAATTGATATTTTGGAGAGTTGCTGCTTCCCTTATGATTTTGAAAATAAGTACACCACTTGAGCATATTAGGCTCTTGTGTTTAAATGTTTAACAATTATTTCATTCACAAGTCAATTTCTCTTCTCAGCCAGACTACTTTCCAGTGTTCTCCAAACCCATTCCTTCCAAACCTTATCACCAAACTTGTTATTGAGCCCAATTCTCTACCTCTCATACAGTGGGTAATATGTGAATACATACTTGTGTAAACATCTTCAAAACTGGTTCTTGTTGGCTGAATACAGGTAAAGGTAGTAGTAGATCCTAGGTTGGTGTTTATAATTGTTCTGACTGAAATTTTCATGGAGGAATGGAGGGATTCTCCTTAAACCAGACCAAAGCACTTTTGACATCAAGGCTAAATCTTGAAAGGTAACCAAAGACTTGATAGTATAAGGGTGTCAGTCTCTTCAGAAGAATCCCACAGAAGAGAAGGGAGAAATCCTGCATTTAGAGACTTCATGAGTGGAAGAAACCCAGGAAATCAGAGGTGTTTAGGACTTTAAGAATGGCTGACCAATAAAATACCTCTGAGAAAGGTGACCCATGGGAATGAACTCTGCTATATCTAGGGTGAATTAATGATAGGACTTGGGATGTGTCAGACTGAAGTTAGACTGTATAGGGACTTGCTATCTGACTAGGTGTGTCTCCATCTCACATTGTCCATAAGAGTTATGGTTCATGGCCAGTTAGATTGAGTGTTTTTAAAACCATGCTGACTCCAGACTACTGTGCTAGCTCTCTGTTTTGCTAAATTTAAATTTTAGAATTTGTGCTCTGAAACCCTATGTGGCTTGGATTTGGTCTTACTCTAATAGCTAGTCAATTTCTCCTTTCTCTTCATTTACAGTCTTCTTATGGTTTATGGTAGATTTTTATAAAAATAGCTACCATAATTTATTATCCTATGTCGATACCCTTTGCCAGTGTCTTTCCACACTGACTCTGAGCTTGTCTATGTAACCTGTTGAGTAAAGGAGTAAGCTAATTTGAAAGAGATTACGTTGGAAGTACTCGCACACTGGAGCTCACCCTCTTCCTGCTCTTAGAACTCTGTTATGTGTGGAAAACTATGCTCCAGTTAAATGCCAGTGTGAAAGGCCATCTTTGGTAATACACCCCCCAGCCACCATGCCAGATGAATGCAATGCTTAGAGAACTCAGTAGAGATCAGCTTATTTTCAGGGTGTCACAGATTGCCAGCCCAGATCAAAGAACCACTAGAATGACCTACAAACTACAAAATAGTGAACTAAAGAAATGGTTGCTGTTTCAAGTGACGATGTTTGGAGCGATTTTTTTTTTCCAAGCAAACGTTAACTGATAAAGAAAATGATATTTAGACTTGGGATGTTTCCATAACAACAACAACAACAATAAACATGAGACAGTGGCTTTGGAGACCATTCTGTGCCAGAAGCCATAAGACATTTTGTGAAGTCTGGAAGATTGGCAAGCAAACTGCTAGTGGAGAATGGAAAGATTGTGACATGTATGAGATGATCTTATGAAACAACTTACAAAACTATTGCCCGGCATAATCTGGAAGATAAAAAATGTGGACATTGGCAAGATAATAATAAGGACTTTAACATTTCTATTGGCTTCTTTTAGCTGTCTGTGATAATTCATAGGAAAAGAAAGATGAGTTAAAGAAAGAACTGATCAGCTTGCAGGAAGAATTTATCTAAAACATGGGGGACCCAGGATGCACTAGATTAACTATTTCTCATTTGCAGTCTCTCCACCCAGTAAGAGTCCCAGTGTAAATTAAAACCTAAGGGTGTTTTGAAAATTCAGAACACTTGCAGTAAAACGTGGCTTCTGTATCAAGGAGGATATGACTGTAAAATCATTGTTAGGACTCTAAAAAACACTTATGGTAATATCTAGTGGACTTTCTCAGTTAGACAAAAGCACTTCAAAGTTTCTAAATAACATTGCCTTATAAACAGCCCAAAGTAAAGAAAGGCCTGTATTTGAAAATAACTGTGGAAATGACTTTTGTTAAAAGATGTATAAAAAGCACACACATTTTTGAGGGAAGTTGTATCCATTTAAGACTTCTCAGACAGAAACTAAGTCACTTCAAGTAAAAAAGAGTCCTCGGGACTCTCAAATTTCTATTGGAAGCAGTCTTAGAAAACTACTCAACTGCCAACCTGGAACATTTACTTTTTACAGAAAAGGAGAATATCTCAGAGGAACCAAGAGCCAAGAGCTAATAGTCATGGAAAAGAGATTGCTTACAAAATGGCAGGTTAAATTTCTATTGTACTCCCAGTGCCTCTTGATAGTGTCCTCTCACACTGCCTTGGGGCTTGTCATGTGACTTCCATTAGTGGATGTAACATTAGCAAACTTGATCTAAACAAGTACTCTTAAGAGGAATGGGGCCCTTCCTTGTCCTAATCTTGGATCTCTGCTTCCTCTGTGTAAGGAAGTGTAGCCAGCCTATTTAATGAGTGAAACTTGGCATACTCAGCCTTGTCACTCTACATGTCCCCACCAATCGCTACACCTTGGAGTGAGGTTCTATTGAAATACTGTGTCATGGTCAGCTATCTTCCTAACACATGGGACACTTCTGAGGAGATAAGTTGGAACCACCTAGGCAATCTATAGAATCATGAGGTAATAAAAGACCATTTGAAACACTAGATTTTGGGGTAGTTTTTACACAGAATAAGCTAAGTGATGCACACCTTGTCTAAGGCATTTATCATATTATATTTCTCTTTTTAATCAAGGTATAGTTGACATAAAACATTACATTAGTTTCAGATATGCAATGTTGTGATTCAACAAGTTTTATGTTATGCTATGATTATTACAAGTGTAGCTACTCTCTGTCACCGCACAACACTATTACAATAACACTAACTATATTTGCTCTACCTTGTATTCCTGTGACTTATTTATTCCATATCATATTATATTTTAATTAACTGCTTAGAGGTCTAAAACCCCTATTGTACTATCATCACCATGCTTTAATAGAGCACATCACATCTCAGTCACCTTTCTATCCCTAGCAACTGGTATAGTGTCTGGGAGATAATTAGGATGGGAAATGTGATTGCCCTTGAAAAATATAAAACTGATTATGTCACTTCCCTAATTAAAATTCTAAGCTCTTTGTGCATGCATACAAGATATTCAATAAATACTTTTAAAAACACAAGTTAAGCTTTTGAAATGCCTTTTTGTTGACAAAATTAATGATTCATCTCTAACTTCTCCAGCTCTAAGATGACTGTTGAATTCATGAAAAATTTATTAACAGCTGATATATATCTGGCATACAATGTGCTAACATTCTAACAAGGGCAACAGGATTTTAAACAAATGCAAATACAAATAAAAAAATAAGTATTACTAAAGTAATAATGAGCATATATATTGAATACACAGACCAACCCAAAGGAGCACATCTCACCCGAAAGGAAGCACAAGGAAATGCTTCAGCTGTGTTCAATTTTGCATTATGAGGCTGTACTGGTTGGGAAGAAATAGTGAGAGGAGAAGCAGTCTTGTGCGAAGAAGCAACATGGGTAGATCCCAAGTGGCAGGAAACTGCAAGGAACACAGGGGTATAAAACATTTTCTTTGGTTGCATTGTAGGGGTGAGAAGGTCAAGTGCAATTCTTGCTTAGAGAGGTGAGGCAAGGACAGATTATGAGAAACTGATTCTGACACCAAGGGGCTTGGAAACATGCCAGTGGGCTTACTTGGAGAGGAAGAAGCAGAGGCGTGCCATGATAAAATGTCTGTGTTAGACTAAACAGTTTCAAAGTAGTAAAATATGGTGGAGGTCATATTGTTTTCCATCCATCCAGATGTAAATGCTAGAATAAATGGAAGGAGTATTATGGGTTTTGTTGCCTTTTCCAAATAAAAAAATAAAGACTAAAGATTTTTAAGCATGCACATCAATTCAGCATTGTTCATAGTGGAATGAATCTAAGTTCCCCCGGGAGAAGGGAAGTTTTGTTGATGAATTATCCTTGTCAAATGCTTAATGCCATGGTGTGCACCCCATGACTTAATTCAATTTTGTTGATGCTCACAAAGTAAACATTCAGTAAATTTATATTTGAAATGCAATGTGTTTTTCTGCTTACTCTCCAGGCATGGAGCGTGTTTAAATTGTGCAGAATTTTAGTTCAGTTGTGAAAGAAAATTCTTCCTCAATTTCAAACTGCATTTAAAGTGAACATCATCTGTGACTCTCTAAAAGGTTATTCCCAGAGTTCATACCAGAATTTATTGTGCTTTGTTTGTACTATCATCATTTTGTTTAAACATGGTCTTCACTTTCTGCCACTTTGTATTTCTTTTTCAACTTAAAAATTCAACCTTAAATAGGTTGAGTGAAATCTGTAGTTTAATGAAACTGAGAGGTTGGGTCAGATAGAAGGTCTACTGCCACAGCTAGATAAAGAGAGCACTTGCCTTCTCAAGTGTGACTAATGACCACACTCAACACAGAGAGAAATGATTTCAAAAAGAGCACTGCAAATCTTATCTTTATGAATAGGAATGCCTAGCCATTGATAATGCTTTGCAATAGACAGCCCTGCTAAACAAGTCTTCAGATGCCACTATTTCTTTACAGGAGAGTTGCTTTTTTTTTTTTCCTCCTTCCATCTAATAAAGCTAAGTTCACATGTGCTGAATAGTGTTGTCTGAAGTGTTGTTACACAGGGCTGGATAACACAGTATAAAGCTGACATCCCTCAGGTAGGATATCATCATCATGGGTACAGCCTTATGATTATTAATTGCCTAGGAATCTACCTCCAATATTTAGGAATCAAAGAAAGGAACAAGTAGAGAAATTTTCAGTGGACAAGGAAGAGAATATGTATATGACCAGAGATGGGACTTGTTGATAGATGGGTAAAGGCCGGGGAGATAAAAATGAGGATCTCTAAGGGCAGAAGTCCTGGGGTTGAATCCTAGAGGTAGGCCAAAGGAAATGTAATTCTTCTGGTTTAACTGGGCATTGAGGCAAAATAAACAGGAGACGTTTTTATGTCCTATGCTAACTATCATAACTACTATACTGAGAAGGATGCCAGAATACAACAGTGAAGAAATACGTTGAAGACTTGTACAACTTCTGGAAAGTTCAGCTCTCAGACTCCCAAACTCCTTTCACTGGATCAGTTACATCTCTTTTGAGTTACTGGACCATCAATTAATTTAGATACAGTCCCTGTCTCAAGTCAGAACTTTTTTGGATCAGATTTTATTAATCTGAGGTCCATGAGTAATGGACAGTTTTCAAATATCTAGGAAGCAGACTGGGGATTTTTCCTTTCAGGTCACTTCCCACTTTGATGAAAGCTGCCTTTCTGGGAACAAAGTAATATGCACATCTTTAATAGAACAAGGCAAAATAAAAAGCAGGAAAGAAGCAAATTTGAAAATATAATAGTTTAACATAAATTATGTCATTCAGGTATGGTTTTTATTTAAAAGAATTATAGAGCATCATGGGGCGGACTGGTCCAATAATGTAGGGCACAATTATCATCACCTTTGGAATACTTCATCAACAGCAGTTCTGAGTTGGGAAAAAAAAATACAACTTTGCTTTCCATTATAATTATGATTATCTGTTTTTGTTTACATTAGCCTGGATTTTATATAGGAAAATATTAATAAAGAGGAAGTATTTTGGAGCTATTTATCATCTAGTTTTTAATTCAATTTATACATATGATAGAAGACAAAAGTTACTCATTCATTTTGTATGGCAAGGTATTTGCCAGTTAGCACATGAAGTACAGGTGAGGGTATCTTTAATTAGTCTATCCTGAAAACACATCAGATGGCGTAAAGTATTTCTGTCAGAAGAGGCTCAATTTTCAAGTCCTTGAGCATAACAAAACTTTGAATTTACCTCTAAAAATCCCTGTTGGTGGCACATGTCACAAGATTATTTATTCTCTTCCTAAAGAAGGAAGCCTACCCTCAAAATGAAGTCCTGGTTACAACCAAAGTGCTTGTGGATTGGGGCAGAAGAAGAAAATGAAAGTTTCTGCCAGATCACAACATATAGTTAAAAAATGCTGTTGTTTTTTATATGCAAATGAGTCAGGTCAAGGAAGAAATGGTGCTTATGACATTTCAGACCTGTAACTGAACGAACTTGAACTCCAGGTATTCCTCTGTATAGCAAGCTGCTGCTGCTGCTTCTTCTTTTAAGATTTTATTTATTTATTTGACAGAGAGAGAGCAGCAGAGGGAGAGAAAGAGAAGCAAAGGGAGAGGGAGAAGCAGGCTCACTGCTGAGCAGGGAGCCTGATGCGGGGCTCATCCTGGGATCATGACCTGAGCCAAATGCAGACACTTAACTGACTGAGCCACCCAGGTGCTCTATGGCAAGCTTCTTGTTTCAATTCCCATTTTTAGTAAATACTTGGTGAATAAATAAATAAACTGCAGAGGCCACAGATATTAGTAATAATTTTTATGTTCTATAAATTCTGGATTTAATTTCCTAATATTCTGTTATGGATTTTTGCACCTATTTTCATGAGAATTACTATTTTAATAATTACTTTCTTTATCAAGTTTTGGTGGTAAGGTTATGCAGGATTCATAAAATGAGATGAGAGTTCTTACCTCCTTCATTTTCTGAAGGAGTATGAAGGGTGAGATTTCCTTCATAAACATTTTTTTAAAAGATTTTATTTATTTATTTGACAGAGAGAGATCACAAGCAGGCAGAGAGGCAGGCAGAGAGAGAGAGGGAAGCAGGCTCCCTGCTGAGCAGAAAGCCCGATGTGGGGCTCGAACCCAGGACCCTGGGATCATAACCTGAGCCAAAGGCAGAGGCTTTATTTAACCCACTGAGCGAGCCACCCAGGTGCCCCTCCTTCATAAACATTTGATGGAAATCACCAATAGAACTAAATGGGCCTGATGCTTTCTTTGTGGGAAGATTTGTGATAAGAATAAATTAATTATCTTTAATGGTTGTAAAGTTATTCAGATTTTCTTATTTATTTTGTGTCAATTTTGGTTAATTATGTTTTTCTAGGAATTTGTACATTTTATCTAAGTTATCAAAATTGGTAGCTTAAAGTTGTTCATGATATTTTCCTAAATGCCTTTTAATATATAGAGAGGATTTGAGTGATGACTCTACTTTCTTTTCTGATATTGGTAATTCGTGTTTCTTCTTTCTTTTTTTCTTAATCCATCCAGTTAAAAGTTGACTAAATTGATTGATCTTTTAAGAGAATCAATTCTGTTAATTTGTTTATTGTTTATTTTCTATTTGACTAATTTCTACATTTTATTATTTTCTTCCATTTACATTGGTCATTAATATACCTTAGTCCTTTTTCCTAATAATTTAAAGGTGCAGATTTCTCTCTGAGCACTACTTTATTAAGAGGAAAATTTTTTGATATGTTGTATTTTCATTTTCATTTGCTTAAAAAATTTTAAACATCTCTTATGATTTTTTCCCATGAATTATGTAGAAGCTTAATTTACAAATATTTGAGGTTTTCTAGAGATCTTATTTTTATTGATTCTAATTTTATTCCACTATGACCAATGAACATATTGTGCAGGATTTTCATCCTCTTTTAGTCTATGGAGACTTTTCTTTAGCCTAACATGTGGTTTATCTTTTTTTTTAAACTTTTTAATTTTTTTATAAACATATAATATATTATTAGCCCCAGGGGTACAGGTCTGTGAATTGCCAGGTTTACACACTTCACAGCATTCACCATAGCACATACCCTCCCCAATATCCATAACCCCACCCCCCCCTCCCTAACCCCCTCCCCCCAGGCACCCTCAGTTTGTTTTCTGACACTAAGAGTCTCTTACGGTTTGTCTCCCTCCCAATCCCATCTTGTTTCATTTATTCTTTTCCTACCCCCCAAACCCCCCACATTTCGTCTCCACTTCCTCATATCAGGGAGATCATATGATAGTTGTCTTTCTCAGATTGACTTATTTCGCTAAGCATAATACCCTCTAGTTCCATCCAACATGTGGTCTGTCTTAATGAAAATACCATAAGCACTTGTAAAGAATGAGCATTCTGTTGTTACTTGGTATAGAGTTCAATAAATATCAATTTATCAACAACATCGACACTGTTCAGATCTTCTATGCCTTTACTGATTTCTTTTTGGCATAGTTCCTTCACCAATTTTTGAGAGGGCTACTAAAATCTATAATCATTAATATAGTTTTATTTATTTTTCTCTTTAATTTCCATCAATTTTAACTTCATGAACTTTTCATTTCTTTTGTTGAGTATAAACCCATTTGAAATTATGTTTTTCTTATTAATGAACTCTTACTATTATGAATTATTTCTCTTTATCTATGATAATTATCTTTGTCTTGATATTTTTCACTTTATCTGACTTTAATATACATACTCTGACCTCCTTAATCTTATTGTTTGTATGGTATAATTTTTCCCATCCATTTTTCAATATATCTATTTTATTTCATAGGGTAACTATGTGCTGAAGAAAAAAAATGTTTTCTTTTAACAGAAACTTTTTTTCTTCTTCATTTTTAAAGGCTATTGTCATGAAGGTATAGAGCTCTGTGTTGATAACTTCACTTTCATCACTTTAAAGATGTTCATCTGTTCTCTTTGTTCTTATTGTTTTCATGAGAATTCTTCAGCCATCTGAATAATAATTATTCCTCTATATTTAACATGTGATTTTTCTCTCATAGATTTCAAGATGTTCTCTTTATCATTGCTTTTCAAAAGTTTGTCATGTAACTAGGAATGTTATTCTTTGTATTGACATTTACTGAAATTTTCAAATATGAAAATTCTTATCATTCACCAAATTTAGGGAATTTTGAGCTATTATTTCTTCAATGGTATCTTTTGCTTTGTTCTTTCACCACTTCCCTATGGAGACTCCAATTGTACCTATGTTAGACATGTTGATATTGTCCTACCAATTATTGAGCATCTCCTTATTTTTAAAATATTTTTCTCTATCAGATTGCATAATTTCTATTGATAGATTTTCAGGTTTACATAGTCTTTCCTCTGTCATCTCCATTCTGCTATTAGATTCATTATTTGAATAATTTTATTTTTGGCATTATATTTTTCAGTTCTATCAATTTTATTAGTTTCTTTAGGTTTCCTATTTTTCTGTTTGGATTTCTAATCTTTAGTTCTTTGGAGACATAATTTATTTTACATCCTTGGGCACAGTTTTAATATCTGCCTTTAACCCCCTGTTTCCTCATAATAACATTTGGATGGCCTGGGATCAGTGTCTGTTAATTTTTTTTTTCCCTTGAGGATGAATTGTGTTTTCCTACACTTGATAGATTGATTAACTTGAACCTGTAAATGCTATATGTGACGATATTGGATTCTGTTATATCTCTCCAAATCAGTGTAGTTTTTTTGTTGTTTGTTTAAGCAATTCATTTGGTCTGTTTCAAATAACAAACTCACTCCTGGGCAGCAGCATACATCTTTGTGCACTTCTTCTAGCCTTGACCATAGTGATTGGTCACTGACACATACATGGTGTAGGTATCAGCTAGAGACTTAGGCAGAGTTTCAATATAGACTTTGAGGCTCCCTCTCTCAGGCCCCTTCTTTCAGGGGATTTGCCTTCATTTTCCAGTGATTCTGGCTGCCCCAAGTCTTGTCTTCTGGTTCTTCAACCAAGAAATATAGTAGATTTCTTCTTCTTCTTTTTTTTTTTTAAGAGAGAAAGGGAGAGCACATGAGTGGTGGGGGAGAGGCAAAGGGAGAGGGAGAGAAAATATTAAGCGGACTCCACACACAGCATGGAACCAGACAGGGGCTAGATCTCATGACCCTGAGATCATGACCTGAGCTGAAATCTAGAGTAGAATGCTGAATTGACTTAGCCACCCAGCCGCCCCACTCTGCCTGTCTTCTTTTGGGGATTTGCCTCTCATTATCTAGTGATTGTGGTTGCCCAAATCTTGTCTTCTGGTTCTTCAGCCAAGAAATATAGTGGATTTTCTTCCTTTTTTTTTTTTTAAGATTATTTATTTATTTGAGAGACAGAAAGAGCTAGAGAGAGAGAGTACAAGAGGGGTAGGAAGCAGAGCGAGAGGCAGGCTCCTCACTCAGAGGGAGCCCAATGAAGAGCTCAATCCCAGGACTCCGAGATCATGACCTGAGCCGAAGGTGGACACTTAACCAACTTGAATTATCCAGGTGCCCCTGGATTTTCCATTACATTTTTAACCATGTTTCCTGGCACAGATTGTGAGGGCCCTTCAGAGTAGAAGCCCTAAAACAAAAATAGAAAATACACCCAATGCTGCTTCCTTCTCCTAGTTGTAATTCCCCTCTAAAATTTGCTGCAGGCTTCTCCTTCCTTCCCCTCTCCTTCTTGCTCCTGTTCTTTGCTTTCCAAAGAACTTCCATAGTTGTTTTTATAAGTATTCCAGCATGTTTAGTTGTTGTCTGAGGAGGATCAGTCTAGCAAGAGCTAACTTGGCCATTATTAGAGGTGGAATGCATAGAATTGATCTCCCAGAAAAAAATTACATTTTCTTTAGAAAGAAGAGAGGTCTGTCCCCAGAACAAATGTTTTGGGAAGCACTTAACAATTACCTAATTGTCTTGTTTTTTAAGATTTTATTTTTAAGTAATCTCAACACCCAGTGTAGGACTTAATTTCACAACCCTGATATCAAGAGTTGAGGTTCTACTGACTGAGTCAACCAGGTGCTCCCTAACTTCTTGACAAATATTTTTTTGTCAGATACTGTGGTAAACCTATCAATTCCAGGTTCCTATAGTCACCATCATGGATATGACTGAAAGCTGATGGTATCTTAGCCAAGCTGTCACTTCCAATAAACAGATTTGGGGTGGAGAACCATAAATATTTTGCTATACTATATAAAATGATTCTGTAGGTGCAATGAATGTAAAACAAAAACTACTCCAGACAGAAAGCTGAAGACACTTGAATATACCAGGGAAAATAACCATGTCAAAGATCAGATAGATGACTAGTACTTACCAAATACCTACAAATTTCCTACATTTCTCAGTCCCCCTTTCGATTATGTTAGGTTTATTTAACTAATTCTGGAAAATGAAGGGAAGTGCAATGATGCAAATCTCTTCTGAGCCAAGGCATTTATGAGTTGGTGAGCTGCCTCTACCTCTATCTCCCACACCGTGGGAACCGGGAGACTGCATACTCTATGTGACATTGGATTTATATTGAAGAGGGTTGCCTGGCCTGTCATGGACTTTGCAGGAGCAAGAATTAAGACTTTAGTTTATTTTGCCATGAGATTTTGTTGCTTTTCTACAGTGTCAGCTATTTTTAATTTTTGAATATACCATTCTGCAGTTTAAATTCCTATTCAAATTATAATTAGCAACCTTTTCATTAAAGTTGCACTTGGAAAATTTACTGAAAGTTCACTTTTTATTTTAACTGCATGGTTTTTTAATTTATATGAGGTATTCTTTTTTTTCTCTTAAGAGTAGTCAATTTTTGCATTGAAAAAGGAGGACAAGAGAAAATATTTTTACATTTTGGGCTCTTAGAATAAAATGCATTTCCAATAGAATACAAATTGCATTCTCCTATTATATCATTGATCTGTTTAACTTGTTCATAGCAAGGAAGTTTCTAAAAGTCTTTATGCATTAATTGAAGGTATTATATTATTAAAGTGCTGATGGCTTCTAAAGCTATGTTATAAAAGTCTTTGTATATCTATTTCAATGTTTTCGAACACAAAGTCATTCAGAGTAAAAGCAGAACAGAAACAGTCTTATTTTCAAAATGTTCCTATGCTAACGCAAAATTTGTGGTAACACAGGCATAACTTTATGGAAAATTTGGATCAAAATGTACATTTGACCAAGGTGTTACATTGTGATCTACACATATAATTTAGGCCAACTCTTTCTCTTGTTGCATTTCTTATTCAGCTCCATCTGTCTCTTTTCTCTCAAACTACCAGGTCTTATCAGCGGAGGAGTCCCACCACTGCTGCTGTTGCCATGAGTCTATAGATATTTGACCTCAGAGTCTTCTTTTCCCATGGGCTCTTGATGTTCTATGGTGTACAGCCAGGCTCGAGTACTGAAAAATTATGTGATGGATCTAGAAGCTCTTAACATCTTAACTTTAAAGGAATTACTAGTAATTAGTAAATCATACACATCAGAGAAATGTCTAAAGAGCACTTCAAAGGTGACAAACCCGATATCAAAACTCTAAACCTATCCTTTCGCTATGTCTTCTAGGTACCATCCATCCAATTTTACACCCAGGCAGCCTTGACATTCTCTCCTACCCCACACAGTTAGTCACTAAACAAGTCCTATCAATTTTATCTCAAAATATCTCTCAGGTGTGTGCCGTTCTTTCCATCTGTACTTGCAGCCCTCCTTTTCAAACTACTGGTATAACTCTCCTGAGAACTGTGACATGTGACAATCTGGTCCCAACAGTCTCCTTTGCCTCACTCAAATTCCCACTTCAGAATTCTCTACCCAAGGTTTTAAAGTGCAATCATGTCATCTCCCTGCTCACAATCCTCTTAAAATTTTCCTTTGCTGTTATGAAGAACAAAAGCCATGATATAGCATACAAGGCTATTAGTCTGCCCTCCATGACCACTCTGGTGTTATTCCACACTTATCTCCCCTCCTGCTCTCTGTGCTCAGCCTTGATGATCTTCTGGGTCTCAGTGCCATTCCTTTGGCCTTGGACATTCTTCATCAGTTTTAAAATTCAGTTGTCTTTCAGGTTCTGGCTCAGATGAAACTTCCTAATAGGCCACAATGTTACATCTTTTCTTATCCTTTCATAATTTTTCTTCATAGTTTAAATGAAGATTACATTTATGCATTTACTTCTGTGACTTCTAGCACGTCTCTCTTCTAGTAGATGGTAACCTCCATAACTGAAGGGTCTGTGGCTAGTCAAGCTCTTCGTTTCATCCCTAAAACTTAGTACTTTCCTTGTACTTATTTGGAGCCCCAGGGATATATATTTCATGAGTGTATGAATATACAATTGAATGAACAAATAGAATTTGTAATTCCAAATTTTTTTTTTTTTTTTTTTAGTGGACGAAAGACAACTTTATTACTTTTATGTACAGAAAATCAAGCAGAGTCCGCTCAGCCCCGTTTCGTGGCCAGTTCTTTAGCCTTTGCCTTTTCCAGCTTGGCGATGCGAGCCACCGACTTCGGACCCAGGACGTTGCCTCCCCAGTGGCGGCGGATCTCGTCTTATCTGTCATTGTAGTTGGTCCTGATGGCTTCCACCAGCTTCACCAGAGCCCCTTTGTCTTCCGAGTTGACCTGCGTGAAGGCGACCGTTGTTCAGGTCTTCCTGTGGACCAGACGCCCCAGCCTGGCCTTCCCCTTGATGATGCAGTAGGAACCCCCATCTTGGGACACAGGGAGGGCAGGAACACCACCAGCTCAATGGGGTCCACGTCGTGCGTGATCACGACCAGCTGGGCCTTCTTGTTCTCCACCAGCGTGGTGACTGTGTTCACCCCGGCTGGCAGCACCAGGTGCCTCCTGGTGGGGACATCCCCTTTGCCGGCAGCTTTCTTCTGGTTAGATTATGTGGTTAGATCTACTTAATAGAAAATGAAATGCAAGAATAACAGAGTGCTGTAGTATTGTCTAAACCTAGGAATCAATGGTAAGAAATAGTAATTAGAGAAACTTTAATTCCAGATCTCCCCAGTGTAAGTGGGAATTCCAGAATGAAACATTTTCTTACTGAAGTCCCATTTAAACATTCAAACTCATTTTTTTCGTATTATAACTGCCTCTGTTTTCCAAATATTGTTTGCTTTTGTTTTGTTTCTAGTTTACTTGAATGTAGAATTTGTAGTATTAAAGAAATGTTAGTATCATTGATTATGATGTCTGATAGTTACATTTTCAAGAAATAGCTTAGGACTCGAAAAGTATGCACTTTACAGTACATTTCATTTATACAAAATAATCTACCATATTTCCTATATTCATTCTATTCCCAAATACCACCTTTTTGGTAATGTTATGAGAACCATTATTTTCCAAGTCAAAACTAATATACCTCATGCTTCACGTGTTTGACAAACTCATTCGAACGTTTTTCCTTTTGAATTTTTACTTAAAAATATGCTTTGTATTTTAAAAAGAAACCAAAGGCTCATCAAACTTTCACCAAACAGAATTTCTACAATTGTTGCTGCAGAGGAATAATTAGCGTGTTTTACTTATTGCTGTTCTTAAAGCCTTCATTCTCCTTCTGGTTACATTCGCCAGATTTAGGATCCTGCTGTTTGGGTCTATATGCGAGATGCTGCTCTTACACAAAAGATTTTTGGGTGCTGGGTTACTGAATTGCCTGAAAGTCAACAGGCCTGGGAACTTAAATCTCAGAAGACTTATGATGTCCCTTTGGCTACCAACTTGGAAGTGCCAAAGAGTACCACCACTTTCTTGAGCTGAAAGCACTTTTCCATTAGGAATAGGAAGTACTGAATTGATAGTAGAGGTGAATGGTTTCCAATCCCATCCTGTGACCTGCAGGGCACAAGCGCCACATTTTAGTGACTTAATGAAGATGAAATGAGTGTCTTTTTAATACATGATTTTAATACTTTTCTCATACTGAGTGATTTGGTAATACCTATGAGAATTTAACAAGCAAATACTTTATTTTCATTTTTAAGAATGTATCTACGATCAAAGATATTCATTACAACCTTGTCAACAGAAGGAAATAAAATAGACTAACCTAAGCGAGAAGGAAAAAAGAAAAGGCAACTGGTTTAGTTCTTTTACCTCTACTCAGAATGGGAGGGGGACTCTGGGGGCTGTGTCTCCTCTTAGAGCTCAACGTTCTCTCAGGTCAAGTGTTCCAAGGTTTCTACTGGGGAAGAGGTTATTAGCAAGCCCTTTTGGTTCTCACATTAAGCTAAGTCCTCTTGTTCTTCATTAGTTTAAAACTGGTTCTTGTGTTCTCCATCTGGTAATTTTTGTCCCAACTCAATTGTTTCAGAAGTCTGGTGATTAAGTGTCATGCTCTTTATTAGATCGTGTCAAAACTCAAAAGCATTGATAATCGGTGATCCTCAAGATATAAAATTAAGTGAAAAAATAAGGTGTAGAGCAGTAGGTATCATTTGTACTGAACAGGAAGATTTGCATATATTCTTTTATATTCATTTGATATCTCTGAAAGTTTATACTGTTGATCCTCCTGAGGGGAAATTTCAGGCAAAGGAAAAGGAATAGAGAATGCCTTATTTTTCACTGTATACCCTATAATTATTTGTCATTGTAAAACTCTGTGCATGTAGAACTTTTTCAGAAAAATAAGTTAAAATATAAAATTTATAAAAACATAAGTATACGCATTTCAATCTGCTCTTTGGAAGTAATGTGATTAATAAGACTCCTAGATAGTACTTACTGAGAAACCTGCTATGCCAGGCTCTCTGCTAAGCATCATGATGGCTCTCTCATTTCAACTCTGTCAACCCTATTAGGTAGATATAGGTTTTACAGTTGTAGATGAGGAACTTGGGCCCAAAAAGATGATTTACACAAGATGACACAGTATTTATCAGAGCAAACATGTAAACTTAGCTTTTGTAATTCCAAGGTGCATGCTCACTTCATTATATCAAACTGGAGTTCAGTCTTAAAACTCATTTCATTTATTCACCAGGAAAAACTGAATTGAATTAATAAATGGTGGCAAGCCTAAGCACTACTGCCCTGCCATTGGGTGCCTGAGATTTGTATAATGCATGTTGAATTTGTTATGTTAAGGCTTAGAAAATCCTTGGGTAACTTGTAATAGATTTAGTAATGACCATTTTATCTGGTCCATTTTATCTAAAGTCCCCCTGTCCCCCCTTTTTTTTTCTGAATCAGGCAACTAGCTCCCAGAAGAAACACTAGCAAGATGGAGCACAAGATAGGTAAATAGTTTATCATTCTTAAATCAGCTTGTTTGTGGTATCACAAGGACATATATGGCTTTGTTTGGGGGGCTTACCACAGACTTGGCAATGTGAGGCCACCACTAAATCATATGTTGTATTTATTTCACGTTTTAATTTAGAATACACTGTGTTTCTCTTGGTATATTACTGAATTCTAGGCCACGCTATGTTATAAAATTTCATTTGAGATTAGACAATTCAATTCTTTTTTTTTTTTAAAGATTTTATTTATTCATTTGAGAGAAAGAGGGATCACAAGTAGGCAGAGAAGCAGGCAGAGAGAGAGGGGGAAGCAGGCTTTCCGCTGAGCAGAGAGCTGGATGTGGGGCTTGATTCCAGGACTCTGGGATCATGACCTGAGCTGAAGGCAGAGGCTTTAACCCACTGAGCCACCCAGGGACCCCTGGATCTATTTTTCTAATTCTGTCCTATACACTGTTTACCCTTCTGAAGGCGGGGGGCAGCTAAGTTTTATTAAGTTCATCAATTTCCCTCTAAAATGGTCTGGTGGAAGGGCGCCCAGGTGGCTCAGTGGGTTAAAACCTCTGCCTTTGGCTCGGGTCATGATTCCAGGGTCCTGGGTTCCAGCCTTGCATCGGGCTTTCTGCTCTCCGGGGAGCCTGCTTCCTCCCTCTCTCTCTGCCTGCCTCTCTGCCTGCCTCTCTGCCTAATTGTGATTTCTCTCTCTCTCTGTCAAATAAATAAAATCTTTAAAAAAAAAATTAAAAAAATAAAATGGTCTGGTAGAAATATTTAAATATTAGGTGTTTGAAGTCTTTAATTTTTCACTAACTAAATATTATTATATTCATAAATCTCACATGTTTATTTATTATATTATATATTATATTCATACATTACTTATTTTGAGATCATATCTTAGCTACAATTTTCACTGAATTTAATGTATTAGTAATTTAATTTTTAATCAATGTCTGCTATTTTTGTCTTCTTTTTTATTCAGACTTATTCTTTACTATAATCTAAGAGATATAATTTTTGTTAATTATTGGCATATAATTGCATACAGTAAAGTGCCAAATTTTAACTATGATGGTGAATGAATTTTCAGTAAATGATAAACATGGGTATGTGAAATGTATACACCTGTGTGATCATTTCCCAGTTAAAATACAGAAAACAGCAAGTTTTCAGAATGCGTGTTTTCCTCTTACCTCTTCTCAGACAATCTCTCCTTGGAAAGTTAAATATTATTCTGACTACTGTACCCATAGATTAGATTTTTCTGTTTGAAAACTTCAGGTTAAATAAATCATACGGTATATACTGTCATGTGCATGGCTTCTTTTGTTCAACTTTATGTCTGTTAGATTCATTTAAGCTGTTGTGTGATACCTATTTATTCTTTTTCATTGCTGGGTAGTAGTCTGAGTGTGTGTGTGTGTGTTTATTTACATTCTCCAGAATGTTTATTTATATTTCTCCAACTTACTGTGGATGGGTTTTTCCAGTTTTTAGTTATAAACAAAATTGTTATGAATAGATTTCTATATTTTTTGACACAACTACTTATTATTGTTGAACATATATGTAGGAGTATAATTGTTGAGTTGTAGTGTATGTTTGTGTTCAGCTTGGTACATGCTATATGTGGGATGTGTGTGTCCTCCCAAACTTAATACACTGAAATCCTACCCCTCAACATGATAGTATTAAGAGGTGGGGCCTTTGAAAGGCAATCAAGATTAGATGGGTGGTGAGCCATGAATGGTGGGCGAATATAATAATTTATATTCCCATCAGCAGTTTATCAATTTTGTAGATTTTTAAAAAACATTAGCTTTTGATTTTATTTTTTACTTTTCCCTAGCTTTTACATTTTCTGTTTCATTCATTTCTGGTCTGATATTTATTTATTTCCTTTCTGCTACTTTGGGTTAGATTTATTCTTTTCTTGGGTTCTTAGAATGGAACCAGGATTATGGATTTTAGATCTTTCTTCCTTTCTCATGTAAACATTCAAAGCTATCGTTTTCCATCTAATCACTGCTATAGCTTCATCCAATACATTTTTTTTTAAGATTTTATTTATTTATTTGACAGACAGAGACCACAAGTAGGCAGGGAGGCAGGCAGAGAGAGAGAGGAGGAAGCAGGCTCCCAGCTGAGCAGAGAGCCCTATGCGGGGCTCGATCCCCGGACTCTGGGATCATGACCTGAGCCGAAGGCAGAGGCTTTAATCCACTGAGCCACCCAGGTGCCCCTCATCCAATACATTTTTATCTTTTATTTTCAGTTGTTATATTTTACTTTCTCTTTCTTTTTGATTTCTTCTTTAGCCTAGAAGCTATTTAGTATATGTGTTGCCAAAGCGAGCACAGCCTAGAAACTATTTAGAAGGGTTGCTTAATTTCTACATATTTTATGTATTTCCAATTTTCTTTCTGTTGCCAACTTCTAATTTGATTCAGTTGTGGTCAGAGAACCTACGTTGTATGATTTCAGACTTTCAAATGTATTTAAGCTTATTTTATGTCTTCACATATTGTCTATAATAGAGAATGTTCTATGTGCACAAAACAAATGTGTTCTGTTTTCTGTAGGGTAGAATGTTCCATATATATTCTATATATAAGAATTTGGTCAAGTGGGTTGATAATGCTGTTCAAGGGTTCTATATCCTTACTGATTTTCTGTCTAGTTGTTATGCCATTTCTTGACAACAGAATATTAAATTTCTAGTTGTAAAGTTGAATTATACATTTCCCCTTTTAATTTGTCATTTCTCACATCATATATTTTAGGGATCTGTTTTCATATAATCACGCACTTATAATGGCTATTCCTTCCTGACATATTGCCCTTTCTATTATTATGAAATAGATTTCTTTCATCCTATCATATTTCTTGTTTTGAAGTCTTGTTTTATATTAATGTAGTCACTCCATTACTCTTATGGCTAATATTTCACAGTAAAATATTTATCTACCTTTTCTTTTCAACTTATTAGTCTTTGATTCTAAAATGTGCTCTCCTAGTCAACATTCTGTTCTCAGAAAGTAGCATAACAGCCATTGATTGTGAGTTATTCTTCACTCTTGAGATTTCAACAAATGAGTGATCATTTCTTTGGAATTTTTTAGATAAGGTGCTACTGAAAGGGATGGAAGAAGATGAGATAGAAAACATAAATAAGTTCCCAAAACTTTGGGGAGTTGTATTTCATAAAGTTTGGAGAAAACTAAGTATATTAAAAGCAAAAAGTCAAAATACTTAGTATAAAGTTAGTTAAATATTAGCAATTCAAATGAGTAATTAAAGGAGAACAGACCTATAAATTATACTCATTCATGATGCAGAATTTTTTCTATGTTTTATTTAAAGCTATATCCCCTTTACCCAGAACTGTGTTTGGTCCAGGGAAGACTCTCAATAAATGCATTTTGGATGAATGAAGGCAGTCCATAAAGAAACCTTTTATAAGAAGAAACTATAGGAATATAACCAAGAATAAATATTAGCGAACTGTTAGAGGGATACTCAAACATTACTAGTAAGGTGATTCTTATAAAAGTGTGAAAGCTACACAAAGATTTCCAATCTCCAAAGGAAATAAAATCCACAGTTTTGGGGACCAGCAGGTATTGACTACAAAGATTAAACAGATATACTAGAATTATAGTTAAGATACATGTGTTCTAATCCTTGTTCTTTTTTTGTTCTCCTTTCTTTTCACTTGGACAGATCAACTCAATTGTTGAAATATGGGACGTGAACAACCATGTTTATAGTTTCCTCTGTTTTTAATATTGAAATATTTCTTAAATGGCATATTACTTTTACCTTTTCTGCTGAAAGGAATTTTTTTCAATGGAAAAAAGATAGAATGAATGTTTCCATGGAACTGTATCATTTACAAAAATCACTTAGGATGCAGCCTACAAATGCAAATATCTGGAATCTATTGTCTGCTCTGTATGCCAATTCGGTAGGTTTCACATGGTACCCAGAAATCTACATTTTACCAATCATTCTAGATTATTCTGATGCAGGTGCCCTGAGGATTACTCTTTTAAAAAGTATAGTCTTGGTTAAGAGAGAAGTTCAGCCAAGTGTTGGTGAAGAGGCTCTCTGAGAGCATCTAGGTGCTCTAAACTAAGACTGCCTTCCAACTGATGGATATAGAAAAATAAATTAGTAGAACATTTCCTATTATGGAAAATTTTATTAAAAATTAAAAAATTACATATTTAAATTACTATGAATATATACTTTATATTATTATTATTATTATTGGAAATCCTAGAAAATATAAAAGGATTATTAAAAGTTGGTAAGCTTACATTAGGCCAAAATCATGTTCACATAATAAGAGCTATTATATGAAAGAATACATTTTGGTAGCCCCCTGGGCAGAGTTAGCACTATTTAATTAAATATACAAAGAGAGAGATTTTATCTTTGAAAAATATCTTCTTGAACATCAAAATTGTTTAAATAGCTAAAAATTCAGGAATTGTTTTGGCTTAAAGGAAGGTTTCTGGTTTCTGGTTAAACTCCAGAGATGTCTGTTCTCAATTCTGTTCTCTGTAGCATTATTTATTAGTCATAAATTATAGGCATTATTATAATATTTGGAAATACTATCTAGAGTATTTTCATCTGATATTTCCATTTTCTATTGATGCTACACCCCGCCCCCACCCAGTCAGCTAGGTAATCCCATATTCATTGCTATAGGGAAGGAATGTAGAACAGAGAAAAAGTACTCTTTATTGGTTCCTGAGTTTAAAGTTTAGGACTTGCAGAAAAAGAGAAGTATTCTAATAAGATAATACATTTGTATAAATACACAGAAGAAAAGAACATGAATTCTTGCATCTAAGGTAAATGTTCTTCTGGTTGGAGAAGGAGAATTGGATGAGGGATAGTGATATGAGTTTTGGTGATGTTAGCTTCTTCATAAATGGTGCCGGGCCCCTGAGTTCATGCCCCCCAGGATGAGTGGAGGGGGATGTGGCAGGGGGGAAACTGTGTGCCCTCTCCTGGAAAAAGTAGTTGTCAGTAGAGGAGCTCTGGCTGCCTGTTGTGTCTAGGCAGATAGAGATTCCATGGAATCCCAGCTCAGAGTCCAGGAGCTCCATATTGGCAACAGAACAGCAGTCTGAACTGTGTGCTCAAAGAGTCCATTGTGTCACAGAAAGACAAGAAGTTCTGAAGAGGACTTTTGGAAGGGAACAAAGTATAATACAACAGGACTTACATGTAATATGAGCTAAGTTGCCATGAGCCCGAAGATGACTCGACAGATGTCCACATGGTCAGATGGCAACCAGAGCAGATGCATTCCTCCTGCCAACCTCCCACCACCTGCCTCCTATCTCATTGGCATCCTTCAAACCTTCTTGAAACGTAAAGGTGATTTTAAGTAATGTTACTTAAGCTGGGGGTCTTAAATCTACAAAGATTAAATTTCTCTACATGGAGGAAAGGGCCAACTTAAGTTGGGCGATTAAAAACAATGAAGAGGCTCACGTTTGCTCTGTAGACATATATGAAATTGAAGGAAATAATGAAACCATGTGAGATAGGAAATGTGTGGGTGTTTGGCCCATGATCCAAAAAGTAATAAATAGTTGGAACTATGGGCCAAAGCTATCAAGATAATATGTTATGGGGATAATGTGAACATAATATAAATATTCAAGCAGAGCCTGAGAGCTTAGCCACAGAGAGTGTAAATAGCTAAGAGCTTCAATGAACCTTACAATGCATTAATAAAGTCATAATGGCTAAAGAAAAGGATGGTTCTAATCAACTGCATTGGAAAGATAATCTTGGAGGGTGTGTGTTTGGGGGGTGTGGGGGGTGTGATGGCAGTTATTTGTTTTTGTTTTATTTTGATGGTGGTTATTTCCATGTAATTTGCTCTAAACTGGGCTGAGTTCAGAGAAATGTAAAAAAAGGCAAAAAAAATTAATGAGGACCTATATTCTATGAATAATATGACCATATACCATATATCCAATTAGCTCAGGACAGTTCCATTAACACCTGTTGTTTTAGTGATTTGCAGGTTTTACATAAAGCAACAGTAAAGAATGGAGATTTGTTTTTATCTGTAGATAAGAACTGGTGCTCTCCCTAATGGCTGATGACTCACCAGGAGGCTGTCCTCCATTACTAAGGGCTATCACTTGGAAGAGAAGTTGAGCTTTTCTGTGGTGCCAGTGGATAGAATTAAGGCCACTTCTTTTTTTTTTTTCCCAAAAGATTTAATTCACTTATTTGACAGACAGAGATCACAAGTAGGCCGAGAGGCAGGCAGAGAGAGAGGGGGAAGCAGACTCCCTGCCTGAGCAGGAAGCCTGATGCGGGGCTCGATCCCATGACCCTGGGATCATGACCTGAGCTGAAGGCAGAGACCTTAACCCACTGAGTCACCAGGTGTCCCAGAATTAAGGCCACTAAAAGATCCAAGAAGAGGTGTTTTAACTATGAAAAGAACTTTTCAAACATTAAAGCTCTCTGAGGATAAAGAAGGCGTCCCTTAACTGGAGTGAGTTTACAGTCACTAGCAGGAAAATAAAAGACCAAATGGTTTTCAGTCAGGATACTGCAGAGAGAATTCAAATATCCGAGGGATGATGGGGTCAAATGAATTTTTGATCTTTCCTCAAACTGATATTTTTATAGTATTTAGGTTTTGAATCGTGCAGGGAATCAGAAAAAGATTTGAAGACTAGAAAGAGAATGATTGTCAGAAATCATTATAGGTTACAAAGGCAGTTCCTAGAGCAGGAATAGTTGAAAAAACTGAAGTATATTCATATTCTCACTTATTATAAACCAAAATGTGTTATTGTATTTCCTGTTCTGCTCCTTCTGCCAAACAATGTAAAAATCTTGCCGAATACATTTTGCATAAAATAATCTAAAATGCAGAAATGCTCTTTTGGTTTATGGAAGCCAATTGGTTTCCTCTGGCAGAAACCACAGCCAGTCTCTGGAACTACAGAGCTCCACGGAAATAGGGTTCCTGGGTTCTGCCTTCCTTGGATGGAAGAATGAGTACATGGGACATCTAGCATTTTCTGGTGCCTTCATATTTGGATCTGTTGGCATGCTTTCAGGAACAAGTCACAGAAAATCTAGCGAAACTGTAAAGATACTTACTCTGTTGCACAGCAAGAAGCCCAGAATAGGCAGTTAAAGGGTTTGGTGGATTTGGTGGCCCATGCTGGCTGGTATCCAGGTTGAATTCTGTGATTCTTTTTGGCTTTTCCCTTCATAGCTCCAACCTGGCTGAACCACGCAAACAATCATGTAAGCTGGAGGAAGCAGCTGCACAGATATTAGATATTGTTCTCACGTTATAATGTCCAAAGGCAAAGAAGAGTGTCAATCCTGTCTTATGTTGCTTATTAAGAGGGAGTAAACTTCCCCAGAAGCCCCACAGTAGATTTATGCAACAGCAGACAACTCATTGGACAGTACTGCCAAATGTACTCAGTGCAAGAAAAACAAAACAAAACAAAACAAAACATTCTGGGTAGAGGAAATGGAATCCCTGGGAGAGGCCAGGTACATGGTGGGTAAATGGATATTCAGTGTTTGAGCTCATTCAGTGTTCTCTCAGTGGGGGAGAAAAGTGATGGGGCATAGATGGATTTCAGCTAGGTAGCTTACAAGGTCTGCTACAATCCTCTCGTGCTGGGCTTCAATGTCTGCTCTAATGTGGAAATAGCTGCTGTAATAATTTGCTAGGGCTGGCTTAACAAAGTACCAAAGGAAGGCTTGCTAGAAAGGCTTAAAGCAGCAGAACTTTATTGTGTCACCATTCCGGAAGCTGACGTCTGAAATCATGGTGTTGACAAGACCATGCTGTCTCTGAAACTTTCAGGGCAATCCTTCATGGCGTTTTTCTTAACTTCTGGTGTTGGCTGGTAATCCTTGGTTTCCCCAGTTTGTAGACGCATCACTCCAGTCTCTGCCTGCATTGTCACATGGATGTTTTTCCCTCTTATAAATACCGTCTTAAAAGAATACTGGTGGAGGGGTGCCTGGGGCAGGGGGGATTCAGTTCCCTAAGCATCTACTTTCAGCTCAGGTGATCCGAGACCCCCATCAGGCTCCCACTTAGCGGGGAGTCTGCCTCTCCCTGTCCCTTTGTGCCTCTGCCCTTCTCATGCTCTCTCTCTCTCGGGCTCTCCCTCTCAGATAAATAAATAAAATCTTATTAAAAAAAAAAAAACAAAAACAAAAAGAACACTGGTCCTACTAGATTAGGGCTCACCCTAATGATTTCATCTTAATTACATTTACAAAGGTTCTATTTCCAAATAAGGTCATAATCATAGGTGCCTGGAGTTAGGACTTCAACTAAGCTTTTTGGGAAGACAAAATTCAAACCTAACATCTATGTAGTGATGCTCTTTTAGGGATCCCAATGCTAGAAGTTTGCTTCTTCTAAGTCTTCCTATATGAAACCAAGTTTCCACCCAATGAGACAGTATAGTATATTGGAATGGGCACTTCAACAAGGTTTGAAGACTCTAATACTATTTGGGTTGTCTTAAAAAAGTCACTTATTTTCTCTGAACTTATCAGTGTCCTTACTATATAAGAACTTCCCAATACTCTGACCCAAAGACATTACTTACGTGTTCTCCGAGGAAACCTCTTTGGAGGTGAATTGATCTGGTCATCATTGCCTGAAAATATTAAATATTAGAATTATTTAGTTTATCCCTTTCCAGTGTTATATTCATGTTACATTCTGATTATAAAGTTTTTCCATATGATATGCTTATAGAATATTTAAATTCTTCTCCAGTGTTATATTCATGTTACACTCTGATTATAAAGTTTTTCCATATGATATGCTTATAGAATATGTAAATTCTTCTCCAGTGTTGTTATGTTTCTCAGTATAATTTCAACCATTGGCCCCTGAATTGTTATGAAAAAATGTGGATTTTTTTTTGTATTTCCAAATTCTCAGTTGTAAGACTTCATGATCTTTCCTCTATTAAGGCAGGTTCTACAAGGCAATGTGACATTCTCATTTTTAATACATAATGTCTTGGTTAGAAATTTGCATTTTGAGGGGCGCCTGGGTGGCTCAGTGGGTTAGGCCGCTGCCTTCGGCTCAGGTCATGATCTCAGGGTCCTGGGATCGAGTCCCATGTCAGGCTCTCTGCTCAGCAGGGAGCCTGCTTCTCTCTCTCTCTCTCTGCCTGCCTCTCTACTTGTGATCTCTCTCTGTCAAATCAATAAATAAAATCTTAAAAAAAAAAAGAAATTTGCATTTTGAGATGTTTGTGATTTAATAAGAGAAACATAATTATTGGTTGAGATATTGAATTATGAGAGGAATAGGAATGTGTAGAGGTGAATGAAGTCAAGTTATTACAGGTGGAGTTCGTAAAGAAAAACACCCAGACTTCCAATTACAGGAGTGTGATGGTTTAGAAGAAAAGGAGATTTCTTGAATTCCACTTGCCTCTTTAATAAAAAAGGTTGAAGAATCTAATTGTTTGAGGAGATAAGCCCAGCAAAGAACCAGCTGAGCTGATATATTTTTAGGGGAAGAGGCATTATCCATGAATGAGATCACTTATTCTCATATATTCTTAGAGAGTCACAAGGATTTAAAGAGGTTCGGGATAAAATAGTGAGAGCTGGCTCTCATGTGGGGTCAGGACACACAGCCCTGCTTTAGCGACTATGGTAATGAATATTTATGTCTGCCTGATACCTTTTCTCACCTTCTTCTAATTGAGCATGCCTCACTATCCTCAGGAGTACATCTACAACATAGGCTGGAACTATCATATTCCCTTACACTGGTGCACTGTATTGTTTCTTTTTAATGCAACATCATCTCCTTGGGCAGGAAAGAGGCTAATAAAGATGGTCAGTCTCTGAGGAGGGCACAGACCACATGTGTCTACTTTAGATTTGGCTAAGGAGGATTATGGACAAAGAACAAACTTCTAGAGGGTTGGGCTAGCCACTAAAACAATGGATAGGGGCACCTGGGGGGCTCAGTTGGTTAAATGTCTGCCTTTTGGCTCATGATCTCAGGGTCCTGGAATTGAGCCCGCATGGGGCTGCCTGCTCAGTGAGGAGCCTGCTTCTCCCTCTCACTCTGCCTGCTGCCCGCCCCCTTGTTACTCCCTCTCTCTGTCAAATAAATAAATACAATCTCAAAAACAACAACAACAAAACCACACACACACAAAAAAAGGATAAACACATCCAAAGGGTCGGATAATGCCTATTCAGGAACCAGTTATTGCTGGGGCACCTGGGTGGCTCAGTGGGTTAAAGCCTCTGCTTTTGGCTCAGGTCATGATCCCAGGGTCCTGGAATCGAGTCCCACATTGGGCTCCTTGCTCAGCAGGGAGCCTGCTTCTCCTGCTCCCTCTGCTCCTTCCCCTGCTTGTGCTCTCTCTCTCTCTTTGTGTCAAATAAATAAATAAAATCTTAAAAAAAAAAGAACCAGTTATTGCTGCTAGAATAGACTTATTCCCAAAGTTCACTGCACTATGCAAAATCATGCTATAGAAACTACAGAGCTATCAGGAATATGAGGCTAGGGCCACAACACTCCAAAACTGTCAGTGACATATAAGAATAAAAAGATAGGTGAAGGGAGTGGAGGGTTAGAGAAAATGGGTGCTGGACATTAAGGAGAGCATGTGATATAATGAACACTGGGTATTATACAAGACCAATGAATCACTGAACTCTACTTCGAAAATGACAATACATAATGTGTTAATTAATTGATTTTAAATTTAAAAAAGAATAAAAAGACCAGGCTGTAATCAAAATGGCAGCACAGTTTTATATATATTAAAAGGTTAAGGAATCCATAGATGATAAGGTAAATTTATCACTTGACCCTGAAAAAGACCCAAAGTGTGCTTGTGTAAGTGGGTGTTGGAAGGCTGTAGCTTATGAGTTATTGTGGAGTGGTGGAACAGGGTTATGTCAAACTGGACAGGAAATTCTGTCACTAGATGTGGATAGATGTGGCTCCTAACATGCAGTGAGTGGGGCCAGCTGGTTGACTCTCAGAGGTTTGTGTATATGGGTGGGTGTTTTTCTACCCCTCTTTCTTCAGCTAGCACAGTTTTCTGTGTTCATCTAGTTTTTCTTATGGACCAGATTGTGCATAAGCAAACACGAAATGAGTGTGGTGTTCCAGTTGTTCCTAACACATCAGTCACATCAGAACACTCACATTTTTGGGCACCTGGGTGGCTCAGTGGGTTAAGCCTCTACCTTTGGCTCAGGTCATGATTCCAGGGTCCTGAAATCGAGCCCTACATCGGGTTCTCTGCTCAGCAAGGAGCCTGCTTCCCCCTCTCTCTCTGCCTGCCTCTCTGCCTACTTGTGATCTCTCTCTGTGCCAAATAAATAAATAAAATCTTTAAAAAAGAAACAACTCACATTTTTAAAACAAGCATCATAGCAGAAATGATTATATTCCTAGAATAAAGCACATTTTCTCTCTATCTAACTAAAGGTGTTTCATGGCGATATATTTGAATAAGACCTTTCCCACTTGGTGATCTAACAGTTTCTTAAAAACTGATTTTCACCTCAAGCTTGTGTGAAAAACCACAAAACTCATAAATTAGACACATATTCTGAGATCCAATGGTATATTGTTTGACATTGTTATAATATGCTGCTGGCTTCAGTAAAAGTAGGATTTGGAGCACTGGCTGAGTACTGTGCAGACCCAGCTTAAATCAAGATTTATAATGCTGCTGCTGTGTATTTAGAATACATCTTTGTGCTAAATTACTTTGTTCTGAGGAAAAATAAATTAATCACAGGATAGAAAAAGGAGAAAAAAATCAAGTTAGTTGGCATAGCCAAAGATCAGTTCGGCATTTCCTTTACAATGTCAATTTCCACAAATTTCTTTTTTTTTTTTAAGATTTTATTTATTTATTTGACAGACAGAGATCACAAGTAGGCAGAGAGAGAGAGAGAGGGAAGCAGGCTCTCTGCTGAGCAGAAAGCCCGATGCGGGGTTCGATCCCAGGACCCTGAGATCATGACCTGAGCCAAAGGCAGAGGCTTTAACCCACTAAGCCACCCAGGCGCCCCAATTTCCACACATTTCTAAATCAACTAGAAAAATGCTCTTCAGGGTGAATATTGCTTTTATTTTCTTCATTCTGTCTCAGAAAAGTGGCAAACTGGAATAAAGTGTATATTCGTCTGCTAGGGCTGTCACAACAAAATATCACACACCGGGTGACTTAAATAACAGAAATATTTTCCTCACAGTTCTGGAGGCTGGAAGTTTGTGATCACAGTGTTGGGAGCATTGGTTTCTTCTGAGACCTCTCTCCTTGGCTTCAAGATGGCCATTTTCTCCCCGTGTCCACATGGTCTTTTCCTCTGTGCATATCTCTGTCCAAATCTCTTCTTATAAACACGCTATCATATTGGATTACGGACCACTCATGACCTCATTTTACCTCAGCAACTTCTTTTTTTTTTTTTTAAAGAACTTATTTATTTATTTGACAGAGCGAGATCACAAGTAGGCAGAGAGGCAGGCAGAGAGAGAGAGAGAGAGGAGGAAGCAGGCTCCCCACTGAGCAGAGAGCCCGATGCGGGACTCGATCCCAGGACCCTGAGATCATGACCTGAGCCGAAGGCAGAGGCTTAACCCACTGAGCCACACTGGTGCCCCCCTCAGTGACTTTTCTGAAGGACCTATTTACAGACACAGTTACATTCTGAGGTACTGAGGGTTTGAAATTTAACATATGTATTTGGGGAGGACACAATTCAGCTATGACAACACATCGAAGTGAAAAACATCTTATAGGTTAAGTGTAAGGCTGGACTTGGATTTAGAAGGGCTTAGGTCCCAGTTCTTTGTTCACCAACTCTGTGATTTTGGGTAATAATCTAATATTTCTCAATCATAGTGACTGTGATGAGACAAGATATCTCTCCCAATACCCAGAAAACAGCTGTCCATGAGTGAGGTTCTCTTGTTCTCATCCCTCTTCTTCCCAACATTGTTCCCCTCAGTCTGAAAAGAAACACACAGTCTATATAGAGTCTTACTGGGAATCTTAGAGTAAATTGAAAAGAGAATTACAACTTGAGAAAAAAAGATTAAAGTCTATTTTGCACTTTCCCTAGAATCTCAAGAAGGAAAGCACTTAGGACTTATGTCTTTTCAAAAGAGGGTATGCCCCGTGACAATTTTCTTTACTCCTATCTTTACATCCAGCCTTAAATTCATGTTCTTTGTCCACCAATTTATCCTTCTCTTGTCTCTCTGCTCTTATCTCAGGCTCCTTTGCACTACAAAATTCCACTTTATCCACCAGAGTGGACCCCTGTCCCTCACTCTGCCACCAAGCCCCGGGACTCAAATAGATTCAGGAGTAACACAGGACTTTAGCCATCAGTCGCTAAGCTTTGCAGAAAACAGAGGTGGAATGAGATAGTTGAGTGGGGGATGGTTGCAGTCTTCCCTGCAAAAATGTGAACCAGCATGATACTCTCAATATGTCTATTTTTCCCATGAGAGACATCATTCATTTTTCCCCAGGGAAGCAGGGACAAAACAGCAACAAGCCACAATAAACAAAAAATACACACAAAACCAAAAACAATCAAACAAACAAAAACAAACCCATAATGAGGAGATAAGCAATGCATCTCCCACTATTATGTAGAAAAAATGTTTTCTTTCTGTGGATATTTTTCTGAGGACAGGAGGGAGGTGGCTGGAGGAAGATGACAAGGAGAGGAAGAATATGTGACTTCTAGCTACTTACATGAAAGTTTCCTGTAGTTTTTAATGAAGACTAGAACTATGCAATACTTCAAAGTCTGTAAACCCTGTTTCAGGATGCACTGAAGACTGTCAGGTGATTGAGAGCTATCTTTTTCATGCCATTCTGATCCTATTTTTTTTCCTAACAATTTAGTGGGGGTTACTGTTTTTAAAGAAACAGTGTATTTAAATATCAGATAAAGAGGTGTATGGTTAAAAGTCTACTCAATATAAATGTCTAGTAAAAATTAATAATAACCTAAATTTTCCCTAATTACAGTCTCTGGATATTAACTTCCAATGAGAACATGTAAAATCTAATGACAAGATGGGGCACCTGGGTGACTCAGTAGTTAAGCCTCTGCCTTCAGCTCAGGTCCTGAGATTGAGCCCTGGGGCTTCCCGCTCAATGGGGAGTTGCTTCTCCCCCTGCTTGTGCTTTCTCTGTGTCAAATAAATAAATAAGACCTTAAAAAGAAAAAGATCTAATGACCGGAAGCCTTGTTAAAGATACAGAGATATTTCAAAATATCAACTTATCAGTTATCTGTAACGATTCTAATTTGTACATACCTAATACCTTAGCCAAGGTTCACCTTCAGTTCCTTGAGATATGGACCTTCCCCATGTGGCTGTTTGCTTCTGCAAAGCCATCAAAGGAGAGTCTCCTCTCAAGACAGGTGTTACAATCTGATATAATGTAATCATGTACATGTAATCACAGATTCTTATATGTGATTGTATGCCTTGGTGGAGATTGTGGGGGTGGGGGCTACCTTAGTGTCTTTCCTCCACTTGTACATACATATTTCCATAGGGTGTCTCATTTATTCCTCCCAATAGCGCTATGATGTAAGTACCATAAATGCCTCTACTTTACACATAAGGACATTCTGGCCCTAGAAAGATAAAATAACTTGTCCATGTATGTGCTTTGGAGTTTTGATTCAACTTGAAGCATCTAGAAATTGAGGTTATTTATTTGGAGGTCTTTATTGGGTTAAGGCTTATTATTTCATAATTAATAGAAAAATTCATAATAAAATAATTGCAAAAGGTGAACATCTTTTTAACTATTTTAGAAAGAATATAGTTTAATAAATTATTAATTTACTTACTCTGTATTATTGTTATTCAAACAAGTAGTAAATCCCCTCCCAAGGTTAAAACGAATTTGAGCCTGAAATGATCTTTTCTTGAAGATTGTACTACAATCTTTGTACTACATTCTTAAAAAATACAGATTTCTGATATTTTATTCACATATTTGTATTGGTTACAAGATTGTGTATGTTACTGATATAATTCCACATATCAAAGACATATATAAGCCCAGAGACTGGGCTTAATTAAAATTTTCATTAAACTTCTTTCAGCATACTTTGAATTATTTTTATCACATTTCTAAAAGGAAAGTGGGAGAGGGAAAGAGAGAAATTACCAATCCTAAGCATGTAGTTTGTAATTAGCTGTAGGCTGGCTTTATAGTGATACCACCATACATGTAGATCACTGCAATCATGAAGAGTGAATTCTTATCATATTATCGTTTGAGTACTATGGAATATTAAATAAATGGCTGAAAGTTAGGCCTTTGTAGAGTAAATAATATTTGTTGCAAAACGCTCAGCTTATGAAGGTATCATGCTCATTAGTGGACAGTTTGTAGTATTTTGCCCAAACAGCTAAAGACAGAAAGTGATGACCACCATCTCTAATGTTGACTTTCACTGACTGAGAGCATCCACTCATACTCAGAGCTTGGGGAACACAGATATTGTTAGGTCCCTGTGAAGGACAGTCTATTTAAATATCTTCAGGGAAATAGTTCATAAATAAATAGCATTGGAAAAAATCAGCATCAGGCCAAGCAGGGAGGAATAACTTAGGTATCATTGGAATTCAATCTTGGATTGGCAAAGCAATTTGCTCAGGTGTGCATAGCAAGTACAAAACAGAGCCAGGATTGACCCCCTGGCCAATGGACCCTGTAAAACCTCATCCAGGGCTTCTCAACCAGGTGCTCATAAAGTCACCTGCACAGCTTTCAAAAATTATGGACACTTCGCCACAAATGAGACTAATTAAATCATAAACCCAAAGCTTGGGACTCAGGCATTTACGTAGTTTTAAGAAGTACTTCTGAGGATTTCTAATGAGTAACAAGGGTTGAAAGGCATGGTTTTATGCTATTTTATGGCCTTACTCATATAACAAAATTTTAGTACTCCATCAAGTTCCTCAGCTGTGTCTCCTTTGCTCCTGTTTTTATTGTTTGCTTTTTTTTTTTAATTTCATAGTTAAGAGGACATAAGTATTACGAATTTTGGGAACCATATTCATTTAGAGTAAGCCACAGACACAATTTCTAATGGAAACCTATCAAAGATAAACAGGTAACAAATTGTGTTTTTTTTTCCTTTTTAAATAGCAATGTCATCTCAGTTTTGATTAATTTGATTTTACCTTCTTTATGCTACTTAAAGGAAAGATTTCATTTTTTGTGGGGTCTGTATTCATGCCAGTAAATGGATATTTTTCTAACCCCAGTGTTCGTGTTCTTTAATAAATGTTTTTAAAGCATCACAAAACAGGGATTTAAACTGTCGGAATCGCTTTGGGATTAAGTCCAAGTTAATCATTTGTTCAAATGTCAGCACAAGCTGTAATTTGAGGGCAACTTTAGGTAGTTCATTTAACTCCTTTCTGAGCATTAGATGAAAGGGTTTTCCTGGCCTTTTGATAAGAGTTTCACATTGAACTTATTCAAGAAAATTAGGCTTAGAACATGGAAATAGTGAATTTCTAACTGTCATCGGTATTGAAGAAACTAAGAACCAAGTTTGCCTTAATTAACTCCAGATACAAAGTAACTAAAATATCTATTACTAGGTACTCTGCTAAAACTTTTTTTTATCTCATTTATTCCTCACAAATATTTTATTTTTATTTTTCAAAGACTACTGTTTCTTTTTTATAGCTGAGAAATCCTGGGCCCCCAAGCTGGCGAATGACAAAGCTCAGATCTCTCTGGACAGGGGTATTTGGAACATGATAGGCTGCACTTAAAATATGTATTTTTAAATCCCTGTATTTAAATCTGCTTCGGGCCACCTGGGTGGTTCAGTTGGTTAAGTATCAGACTCTTGATTTCTTTTTTTTTTTTTTTAAAGATTTTATTTATTTATTTGACAGAGAGAGATTACAAGTAGACAGAGAGGCAGGCAGAGAGAGAGAGAGAGAGGGAAGCAGGCTCCCTGCCGAGCAGAGAGCCCGATGCGGGACTCGATCCCAGGACCCTGAGATCATGACCTGAGCTGAAGGCAGCGGCTTAACCCACTGAGCCACCCAGGTGCCCCAGACTCTTGATTTCTGCTCAGATCATGACTCAGGGTCCTGAGATCGAGCCCCTCGTCAGGCTCTGTACTCAGCAAGCAGTCGGCTTGGGATTCTGTCTCTCCCTCACCCTCTGCCCTCCCCTGACTCATGCATACTTGCTCCCTCTCTTTCTCTCTCTCAAACATAAATAAATAAATCTTAAAAAATAAATCTGTTTTAAATCTTTAGATCAAGATATATTTTATTAAGCACAGAGTGTAAGAAAAATTTTTTTATGCAAAGCATAAAAAGAAGACTGTGGATTAAGAAAATACATTTTGGAAATTGAAACTATATTGAATTATTCTATGAAAAAAGTTCTCCTTCAGCCTTAAAAACTCTGAGACATAGTCATATGGAAAAGGATTTGAGAACAACAGCATGAGTCTGGAAGAGTCTGGAAGATGTATTATATGGGAAGAAGTTCCAGAGAAGTGGGGCTATTAATGAGAACTTTCTGATATTCAGTCATTACCATGATTAAAATAATTACTTACAATAACATGAGAATCATCCCACAATGCTAACTCTAGCCATGACTGATTTTTGTTCATTATGTCTATTTTACTACAAGGATGGGAAACTGCACAGAATAGAACTGAGTTATTCTGGAACTATTCTCTAATAGGTAGAAAATTAAAAAATCTTTAAAAATAAAATTGGATCTTAATCTTCTACACGAAAGGGAAGAGATATCTCATTCTATCCCAATTTTCCATAGTTAGCTTGGCAGTCTTCTGCAGCAGATAACTGAACCATGGGGTAGTAATTTTAGGGTATCATTAAGGCAAATATATCTAACCAAGTACCAATAGCAGATAAACATAGTGTGGTTTTCACATTATATTCCAAGGAATATGAAGAAAGAAAAAGACATGATGCAAGGTTTGGTAAAATCTGCCTGAGTATTTGTTAATACACAAGGGAAATGCAATCAGTGCAAACTGCATTACTTAGGGAAACAAACTGAGAGTTGCTGGAGGGAAAGGGAGTGGGGGAATGGAGTAACGATGCTGGGCATGGAGGACACTTGATGTAATGAGCACTGGGTGTTGTATGCAACTGATGAAAAATTAAATTCCAACCCTGAAACCAGTAATACAGTATATGTTAACTAAATTGAATATAAATAAAGAATTTTTTAAAAGTTTTTGAAAGCTGAAAAGAAAATAAGATTACTCTAGATGAACACAAGTTAAACCTCAATAAAGAAAATAATTTTGTCTGTATTAAAACCAATCTCAGCTCTGCCATCTAATCATGTCTTTTAATATCCAAATCTTACAACCTTTTCTTCAGTCCATTTTTCTCAGTATTGCTGAGAAAGTGGAGAGATCACTTTGCTTCATTTGCAACTAGTGGATTTTAACATTGGTAAAGATGGTTAATTGCAATATCTAGATGATAGTGACTTGTCAGTGTTCATGCATAATTTTTTGTGGGCTGGTCTAAAGTGTAGTTGCTACTGAAAGTGAAAAGATAATAAGCTACTAGTTACTTCTGGGTAACACTTCCCAGAAGTAATGTGTATTAGTTTTCTATCTGTTGCAAGAGATATAAATTGAACTCAAACCACTTTGAACCAACGAAGATCACTGAACTGGTCACATACATGAGATGTATGTGACTTAGCTCCCACGAAATTTCTGCTCACTCTAAATGATATAGGCAGTTCTGTGTCAAGTGTGGTCATGTGACAGCTTCAATTCTGTTATAAGTATGTGTCTATTCAAGGGTTTAGTTTCTCACTTTAATCTTTCTGCAAATGTTCCACCTCTCTTCCCTTTCCACCAAGAGGTTGGCAACTGCCTTTGAAAAAGAGTGAGGTCATCTGCTTTTCTCCTCATTCATATCTTTCCTCATATGTTAAATACTTTTTCAAACACTCCAAGATGAATGGAAGGGAATGGAAGGGGGCTGTGGGGTAAGGGTAGGTTAAAGAGGCTGGGGATCGTCACATGCTTTGTATATGGAAGCTAGTTAAACCTAATATTTTGTCCTTGAGGTACTTCTAATTTATTTGGCAGTTGCCCATTGAAGTTTCTTTTAACCTGGTAGATGTGTCTAAATTTTAGGTAGTTGCTAGCAAATCCTTTGGCAGTCCCTGGAGGTCCAGAATTCATATCCCACATCTTGCTCCTATGCTCTCTTCATCTTCCAGGCAATCACGTTGGGCTGGATGCTAAATAATTCTCAAGTACCTCCACTCTCTTCTTTGTGATCCATCTTGGTTCATAGAGACATCCATGGGTCTTATGCCTTATTATACTCTTTAGAATTCCAAATGATCCCAATGCAGTACCCTTGATCTCATTAGCACAGGATGAGGTAGCTATCTTAGATGTGAATCCAGTGCTAGTCCTGTGCCTCCCAGTTGTGGGAATATATTCCAAACTCTTTGAGAGGTCCCATGGAAGACTCATGGCTGAAGGTCCTATGGAAGCCTCAGGGGAAGGTCCCATAACCCTCTCCCTTTTGGGTGGAGTTAAGGACTCTGAGGATGGCAACAAAATTCTCCAAGGAAATTGCAACATCCTACTTTTTAAAATATTGTTGAAAACTTCTACAGAATTTATCTGGTGAAGGGGTCAAAGTGTTATTGAAGTTATCCTTGACCATTTTCTTTATATAACAATCTAGCTTTGGATTTTCCCATTTCTTGAGTCTTAGTACCTCTGGAAATTCCACTTAAACGTTCTATTACTTCAATGATCCCAGATTCTCTTTCCTCTAATGTCCAAATAATCACCATAAAAGGATTTTGTGTGATCTTGCTTGGGACACATGCCCATGGAGAGAGGCTAATTTGATGGGTCAGTCTAAGTCATATGTCCATTTCTGTGATGGGGAGATGGATCTGTGTATGTAGCAGCTCTATTAGAAGAGGCAATATGCAGAAGTGGGGGGCTTCAAAGAAGCAAAAAAATCGCAGTAATTATATATTTCTCTTTCTCTCTCTCTCTCTTTTAAAGATTTGTTTATTTATTGAGAGAGAGTAAGAGAGCTTGCAGACACAGAGGGAGAGGGAGGAGCAGACTAAACACTGAGAAGGGAATCTGATGCGGGGCTTGATCTCAGGACCCTGGGATCATGATCTGAGCCAAAGGTAGACACTTAAATGACTGGGCCACCCAGCTGCTCTTATATGTTTCTTTTAAGTGTTTTCAAATATAATTCCATTTTTTTTTCAGAGGCACTTTAAACTAATTGATACTTGTTTTATTGTCCAGCATATGGTCTATCTTGATGTATGTTACATGTATATTTTAAACAAATACCTATTTGAAGTTTTAGGATAAATAGTTCTAGAAATGTCAATAAAGATAAGTTGGTGGATACTGTTGTTTGAATCGTCTATAAATTTATTGTTTTTTTCTCTACTTGTTCTCTGTACTGTGAGGGAGGTTGAAATAGACAATGATAACTGCACATTTTTCTTCCTCATTTTAGTTCTTTCAGTTTTTGTTTCACATCTTTTGAAGCTTATTTAAAACATATTAGCAAATTATGCATTTAGGATCATCATAACTTCTTGATAAATAGAATACTTCATCTTTATTTTAGAAGTTCCTCTTTGTCTATACGAGTAGTCTGTATTCTTAAGATTGCTTGGTTCTAGTTTTCATTAGCTCTGGAAAACTGCCAGACATCATTTTTTCAAATATGTGTGTATGTGTATGTGTGTATGTGTATTATATACATATACATATTTTTCTTCCCTTTGAATAGTTTTGCTCTTTAACCTCAAATTCACTGTTCTTCCCCAACCCTTCCTACAGGGTCTAATTTGCTGGTAATTGCACCTAGCAAAATTTTTATTTCAAATACTGTATTTTTCATATCTAGAAGTGTCCTTTTTCATATATCCCATTTTCCTCTTAATTATGAAGATTAAGATGTGTCCATGTACATCCCTGAGAATATTCAGAACACTTAAAATAACTATTAAGTAGGTTCTTGTCTGCTAATTCTAACGTATTTGCCATTTCTGTGTCTGTTTCTATTATCTGATTTTTCTACTGGTTATGAGCCACATTTTCCTACCTCTTTGATTGTTTACTTATTTTTGACTGGATGCCTGATATTAACAATTTTTATGTTGTTGAGTGCCTGATTTTATTGTATTCCTTTTACTCCTGTTGGAATTTGTCCTAGTAGGTAGCTGAGTAACTTGTGGGACAAGCTTGCTTTTAAGTTGTTTTTTTTTTCTTCCAGGGTGGCTTTTCTAGCTTTTCTAGTATCCTCTACCCTTGGGTTATTTTCCCACTTCTTAGCCATAACCATTTTTTGAATCTCAATTGATGGCCCTATATATCAAGTGAGTCCTCTCAACTCTAGGTACTGAGAATTCAAATGATTCTCAGCCCCTGTATGAGCTCTGGGGAGTTTTTGTATTACAATTTTCTAGTAATTCTTCTTTCCAAGGGTGTTGTTTTTGTCTAGTCTCATGGGGTCTCACCCTATGCATGCACAGATTACTGTTCAATCAAAGACCCAAAAGACAGATTATATAATTCTTTCACTTAAAGGTTCTCTTTTTTTGATATTCTGTCCTGTAAATTCTTGATCACATTACCTCCCCAAACTCCAATCACTGTCTTCGCAGCTCAGTGAGACTAATGGACCATGTTTAGAATTTTATACCTTTCTACAGTCTTGAAGTTTTCTCTAGGAAGAAAACTGGTGGAACTATAGAGCGCACTTCATGTATTTATTTTCTACCAGGGCCACGGTCCTGTCCTATCTTATAATCTGTAAGTACAATTATTTTCTGTTTTGTTCAATTTTCTACTTGTTTACAGCCTTAGTAGCTGTTACTTCCACACAAAAGTGGAAATGCTGCTATCAGTAATTTTAAAAATAACATGTCCTCCATGATTTTTCTTTTATTTCTTATAAGCCCCACATATGCAATTAGGGAAGTGTTTTTTCTTTTAACACAAAAGGTGCTCACATCCACTTGTCATAAAAATTTGCTTGAATGCAGTTCATTACACAGATGATTTTCTATGTTTTTCCTCATCTTGAAACAATATAATTGCTCAGTGGAATAGATGGAATGATTTTATTTGGATTTTTTTTTTCATCGTTGTATTTGTCATACAGCTGGCAATTTAATTTTTCAGCAATTTGTGTGGCTTATAAAGTTTGTGATTCCTTGCATTATTTTGTAAGAAACAATGAAAGCTTTATCCTAATGCCTAGGTTATTAATATTCTAGGGAAAAAACAGTCTTCCTTTAAATCTGGGAACTCTAATACATATATTTTTTCTTTGCAAAATGAAGCTTTTTGTTAAGCTTTTTGTTTTCAGAGTTCCTATCTAAGAGTAGGAATGTTAGTAACTGTCCATTTTTATATAAAATTAGAAAACCCCATATTAAATATTGACTTGAATATTAACATATTTTGAAATATGTAATATAGATAGAAGCGTTTGTAGATTAATACATTCTCTGTGACATAACGCCTACAAATTTGAACTAATGAAATTAGTTTATGGATAATTCAAATAAAATAAATACACTATGAGTGATGAGATTTACCAAAATGGTGAAAAACTCTAAGTAAGGTTAAGGACAGAAACAAATTACAGTATCCCCTCAATTTATATGTCTCTGTATTGCTACGAAAGTCAGAATTTTTAAAACTATACAAAAAATAATTTGTACTTCTTATATGACAGAGGTAATTCCCAGGCTCAACTCAATTTTCCCATACACAATTACCCTGTGGTACACTCAAGAATTATATGGCACATAGGATATTTATAGTGAGGATTTGTCTTGGTACTTCAAGATGCCTAGAATCCTTTAACCTTGACTGCTAAATGGAAGTAGTACCCTCCCAATCCCCATCCTTGTGGTCTCCAAAAAAGTCCTCACAATTTTTTTAAGTGTATCCTTTAGAATGGTGTCTCCAGCAGCGTGAAATACTATTCAAAAAGTTAAGGAGAGGGCGCCTGGGTGGCTCAGTGGGTTAAGCTGCTGCCTTTGGCTCAGGTCATGATCTCAGGGTCCTGGGATCGAGTCCCGCATTGGGCTCTTTGCTCAGCAGGGAGCCTGCTTCACTCTCTCCCTCTCTGCCTGCCTCTTTGTCTACTTGTGATCTCTCTCTGTCAAATAAATAAATAAAATCTTTAAAAAAAAAGTTAAGGAGAAATAAATGTTGGCATGTATTTATAACACCTCAACCATTCATTTGTTGCCTTAAGTATCTTCCCTGAAAGAGAATACAGAACATTCTCCTCACCAGGACACTGAGGAAAAACATTGGTAAAAACAGCACAAACCTCCTTGAGAAACATGGTGGTGACTATTCTTTGTAGAGCAGGGATAAACATGGAGAGGCTGCCATTAAAATGGGCTTCCTGATTGCCATAGGAGATGATGGGATCCCCAGTGGAAAAAGCCAAACAATAGAATTTAACTGTTAAAGGAAAGATGAGTGTGGATTCCATAATAGACATTTGCCCTAGAAGAGTAAGCAGAATGTTTTGATCCATCTAATAACTAATGGCTAATCAGCTCTGGAATCCCTAAGACTAAAAGATTTGTCATCCCTCTAGGTTATTACCTAAAATAAATTGTATAACTTCTTATTCTCTGCCACATTGCTCTGCTTCCCACCCCCATCATAAAAAGAAAAGAAGCAGAAAAAGAAAACTGGAACTTCATGGAGTTACCATGAGGGAAAGCCATGGGCTCTAACTCAACTCTTGGGTCTGAGTCAGTTCACAGACCCCTGTGAACTGTGAAATGACTCAGACCCCTAACTGTTCAGTGAGAAAAAAGTTAGTAATTCCTTGGGCTCAGAAGCCAGAAACCACTGTTCTCCATTAATCACAGTCAAGGTTAATTAGAATGATTTGGTTTAAGGAGTTTGGGTCATAATCTCTGACTCCAGAGTGTACAAATCATCCTAATTTCTGAAAGTATGGTTGGTGTTGATCTACTCGCCGACTCTCATTGCCTCCACATTGCTTATCTCTTCTGTGAAATGAGAGACATCGTGAAGTATCAAGCAATGTCTGTGGAGCCCTCTTTCCTTGCCAAAAATGAAGAAAATGATGTCTTAGGAAATCACAGATATTAGTGCCACCATCAAACAGAGAAAAATTCAGAAGCAGTGATTCTTCTATTTCCCCCACTTTCTCCTCTAATTAGACTCTACAGAAATTGAATAAGGCAATAATTCCCACTAACAGTGGTCAAGGTGTATTCCATTAACTATTTGGTTAACTAGAGTAAACCAAAACAGCTCTTGGGGCCTGGAATTCAGCTTTGGACATCACATATTTTACAATTTAACCACAGTACGTAGAGATTATCAGAAGAACTTTGCTTCTTTCTAGCAGCTACAGCCATATCCCATCACTCTCCTACATCTCGGGACTGTCAGGTCCCTAACTTTGTACCAAAGTAAATCAATGGAAACTTTGATTATTGCAGCACACCCAAGGATTAAGTATGTGCTCACGTCATGGGACCTGCTGAGAAGCATCATCAAGCACCCTAAATTTTCCATCAAGAATGAGAAATAAATCCCATGAAAATTCAAGGTCTGTTACTTTAGTCATGCTTTGGTGGCCCCGTGGTCTTAGTTATGTAGAAATACCTCTTTAGAATGTAAGATTAGTTGCACTGACTACCCCTAAAAGTGATATACATTGGTCACTTGGTGGATGTCTTTGGATTTTAGGAGCAACAGAAAGCTACCTTTGGTCATATTCCACCAACCAACTTATCATGAATCTAGGAACTGTTAAATTTGAATAGAGCCCAGAGAAAGAGAAGCATTTGTGACTGGATGACAGAAGTGTAAGCTGATGTCACTTGGCCCTTTTGATCCAACCAATCTAATAAGTATTTATATGTCTATGTTCTGCAATGCCTCTCCCAGGCCTCAACAGGGGAGTCGCAAATGACTAGTCCCTCAGACTTCAAAGCAAAGTATTCTTGGTCAAAAACATTATGTTGATGTGTAAACCTGGCGATTCGCAGACCTGTACCCCTGGGGATAAAAAAATATGTTTATAAAGCTGTAAAAAAAAAAAAAAAAAAAAGAAAAAAGAAAGGATGAATACCCAAGTTTTGTAGCAACATGGACGGGACTGGAAGAGATTATGCTGAGTGAAATAAGTCAAGCAGAGAGAGTCAATTATCATATGGTTTCACTTATTTGTGGAGCATAACAAATAGCATGGAGGACAAGGAGAGATGGAGAGGAGAAGGGAGTTGAGGGAAATTGGAAGGGAAGGTGAACCATGAGAGACTATGGACTCTGAAAAACGATCTGAGAATTTTGAAGGGGTGGGGGGTGGGAGGTTGGGGGCACCAGGTGGTGGGTATTGTAGAGGGCACGGATTGCATGGAGCACTGGGTGTGGTGCAAAAATAATGAATATTGTTATGCTGAAAAAATAAAAAAATAAAAAAAAAAAAACCTAAAAATGCTATTGGAAGGGGAGGTGAACCATGAGAGACTATGGACTCTGAAAAACAATCTAAGGGGTTTGAAGGGGCTGGGGGGTGGGAGGTTGGGGGAACCAGGTGGTGGGTATTGGAGAGGGCACGGATTGCATGGAGCACTGGGTGTGGTGCAAAAACAATGAATACTGTTACGCTGAAAATAAATAAAAAAAATTAAAAAAAATAAAATAAAATACAAAAAAAAAAAAAAACATTATGTTGAGATATTGCTGTTGGTTTTCAATAGAAACTTTTAAGAGAGTGACCGCCTGTCCACAGGACACTGGGAAAACATGCAATCTGAGCTTTTCCCATCATGAACTGTTTGGTTTTGACTAATCTATGAAGCACTAAACCTGGGTACTCCTAGTGGCACTCCATCAACAAATACATGTATTAAAAACAATTCCGTGGCTTGAATGAGTAAAGAATCTACAAGTTACAGAAGCAACTGGCTCGCATTCAGGTGTTGTGCCTACTTTGCTAATGGATGCCTCTCTTTCAGGACAGATTCAGGGCCTCTAGGGGGAGGACTGTGACACTCCATAGTGTCATCACTATGACAAAGTGATGAAAATATGAGTTTAATTTCCAAATCCTTCTGCATCTTAAGCTGGCTCCCTCCAAGAGTGAAAAACCATAGGATTCACCAGCAAAGGGGTGGTCCTGAGAGATGGTCTGGAAGGAACGACTTCAAGTGGGGCATAATTTTAAATGGAATTTCTGGTTTTCACAAATTTTCTGAAAGACAAGATGGCCAGAAGTATGGGTTCACATACATTTATAGGGAATTTCCAGTGACTTCTTGAAGTCGTTAGAGCAATAGTGAGAATGAGACTTGCAGGGGGAAGGGATTGGTGGGTATCTGAGAAAAGACCTAGAGAGATGACACTTGTGAACCACGTGAATGTTTGCTCAAACACTGAAAGCACTCAGTGAGAAGACGGCCTGCTCTGCAGAGTGAATTCTTACTGGGTGCATGAGCAAAACTCCCACAGAGATGGGATGGAAGTTACACAGGAACTCAACAACATGAACTGCCTTTGCAAACCACTTTACCCCTAAAGCCCCCAACTGAATCCAAACTCACATTCTGAACAAGCCAAGGCCATCTACTTCATAATTAAAATAACTCTAAGGTACATCCTTAATAAATTCCATCCTCTCCCCTACCTACAAATGTATCTTTGTTAACCTTCTTCCTCCTGTGCTTCCCCTCCAGTCTCAGGTTAAAAGTTGTCCCTCTAGTTTAGGAATGATGCCTGTCTTTGCACTTGACTATATCTTGTTCTATTTTATTTAGAGCCTGGCTTCATCCATTATCCCTTTAACTCTTTTTTTAGGTCTTCCCAGTCACAATCAAGTTCCACCTATCTTTACAAAGAATCTTCTTCTTTGACACTGCACCCCACTTCTAGCCACCAATGAATATTTCTCCTTCCATCCCTAGCTAAGTCCCATGACAGAGTGCCCTAACCTGGCTGTTCCCACTTTCTCAAGTCTCCCTTACCCAGCAAATCCAAAGGTCATCCTTAAATCTAATCTTACTGTATTAGAGCCATGCAGTATTGAGTAATGCCTGATGCCAAAGGAATAATTTCTACTTGGAAATGTCTTAGGGTATCTCACATTGGACTTTGAAAACCCCTTGCTATTTGCTTTCATTTCAAGGCTAAGGAACAAAGCTCAGGAAAATTTCTCAACCAATGAATAAATTTGAGTGAATTTCTTCCTACTATAGATCCTACAGTGTATACTTCCAGGAATGACTTTCATTAAACTGTGAAGCTTAGGGACCCCCTAAGCCATAAAAGAGGTACAAGATCTGCATTACTCTATTGGTTCTGTAGGTATTGGTTCTACATACATACGTACAATCCTTACTTTAACTGTTAATCCTGCCAAACCTGAATAAATGAGATCCATTCTCAAATGTCGTACTGTATGATGACCTTCATTAAAGAAGCAACTTGTCCAATCGTGCCCCGGTAAAATGTGGGACAGATCATTATTAAGCCTATGTAAATAACTGTATTGCCTTAAAAAGTAAGGAGACTTAATAAAAATATCTGTTTCTGAATTCTGAGGGGTCAGTGAAAGTCAGATACCATTTTTTTAAAAAAATTTATTATTTATTTGAAATAGGGAGAGAGAGAGAGAGAGCACACAGGTAGGGAGGAGGGTCAGAAAGATAGGGAGAAGTCACTCTCCACTGAGTAGGGAGCCTGATGAGTGACTTGATCCCAGGACTCTGGAATCATGACCTGAATCAAAGGCAAATGCTTTACCAACTGAGCCACCCAGGCTCCCTGTCAGATACCATTTAAAAACATATTTCATTTTACCAATATTTAGTTTAAAATTCAGTCTCCAAATACATAGTCTTCTAAATCGAGGGCTAGAAAAAGCTTAAGGAGAAGGAAACAAGGCCTCTCCATGTATTCCTTAGAAGACAAAAACATTAAACATGGTATCAGCAATATTCCAAATAAATAATCAAAATGAAACATCATTTATCAGTTTTTTTTTTTTTCAGTTCTGTGCAATTTATTTTTGACTCACCAGATCTTGGGGCAGTCCTCTGCTCTCATGAAGTTATGTGCCTCTTCATTAAAAAAAAAAAAAAAAAAAAAAAAAAAGCTCTGGAAATCCTAACTCAGTTCCCTGGCACAATCTCAAAGACAAAGCAAATCAGCCTGGAAATTTGAATGCGAGAGCATATTCTTTTTTTTTTTTTTTAAGATTCTATTCATTTATTTGATGGAGAGAGTGAGCACAATCAAGGGGAGCTACAGAGGGAGAGGGAGAAGCAGGCTCCCCACTGAGCAGGGAGCCCAATGCAGGGCTTGAACCCAGGACTCTGTGACCATGATCTGAGCCAAAGGCAGACACTTAACCGACTGAGCCACCCAGGCACCTTGATAGCATATATCCTGAAGTAGCAATTGTTGAATATATATTGGGATCCTCTCCTGGAGGCTTAGAAGTTGTTTTGACTAAAGACAAAGATTCTAATCTGAGTTTATATCAACGCTTTAAGCCTCAAAGTAAGTCTCATAGTTAATGATGATAGTTAATTTATTGTCAAACCAACAATATCATAAGGGGAGACGATCAAATCTGCTGCTATAATTTTTTATAAGAATTTCTTTGATGTTTCCCCTGAACCTGAAGACATGTGGTCAGCGAGATTGTTAAAACACCGATGGCTTCCAGTTCATCTTTTATCTCTGAAAAATATATATTAGTAACATTTTACCTGTACAAAATTATTCTTTAACAACTCTGTTCAGGGAAATCTTACAACTACCGTTGGAGCTAATTAAGAAACATGGAGCGTAATCAAAAGACTGAATTATTTCTAGATCCTTTTTTAATAATGCAAATAAATAAATCTCATCTCCTGTTGTTTTCTTAAGTAATCAAGGGCATGAAACAGTCAATCTGGAGCACAAAAAAAGTATTCCAGATTATCGGTTATCTGGGTGGATTGCATAGAAGGTAAAGCAAACAAATCATTTACTGTATCTTATTATGAGCAGACTAAGTACTCTAAGCAAAGTTATCCTACTGGAAAGAAAACCGTGTTCTAGATGCATTCACACAATATCTGGGGATAAGAAAACTGTAAGCTCCTTAAAAAAAGCTCCTTAAAAAAATACCATCTGAACAAGCCCATCAGTCTGGGTGAACTTTGCCAAGAGTTTAACATAAATCTTTTGTATCTCAGGTAATATAAACCAAAGCACATAAATTTCATTTCTCTCAAACCTTCAGCTTGCTGTACAAAATCAAGTTTTGCCCTTCACCATGTTCTTTCATGTTTTTCAGATAGTCTTGCACTTTATTTTAGGGCAAAACTTTTCCTTTGCAAACAAGAGAAAGCCTCATATTTCATACACTTCTGTTTCATATACATATATGCTCCTGCCATAGGTTCAAATCATCCGTAAAAACTATACCATTTAATCAAATTAGCTAACTTCTATTTAACTGGGAAATACATAATCTAGGATTGTTTATCACACACCGGTGATGGAGAAGACAAACAAAACTCACCCACCAGAGCCTCACACATCATTTGTATGTCTCTGAAAAGTGACAAAAATAACAGGCTATATTCATTAACAACACCTGAAGGGTAGCCACTCTGTAATATAGTAGACTAATGATAAAAGTGATGTATAATAAAAAGTACATTTCATGAGCCAGGTATCAGTGTTCTTTCTTACTTAAAAAGCTATCAAGGGGGGCGCCTGGGTGGCTCAGTGGGTTAAGCCTCTGTCTTCAGCTCAGGTCATGTTCTCAGGGTCCTGGGATGGAGCACTGCATTGGGCTCTCTGCTCGGCAGGGAGCCTGCTTCCCCCTCTCCCTCTGCCTGCCTCTCTGCCTACCTGTGATCTCTCTCTCTGTGTCAAATAAATAAATAAAATCTTAAAAAAAAAAAAGCTATCCAGGGATCCAAAGATTATTTATTAACTAGGTTTAATATTAGTCCAAGGTTGTAAAGTTAACCAAGGATCTTGGATATTGTATTTTAAGCTGACACATTAGAAAACATGATTACTGCTGATACAAAACAATTTGTCAGCCCTGTGATCCAGTTTAGAGTAACACAATTTTACCTTATCCATAATTATAAATATTTTGTTAGTTGAGCACTAAAACAGTATAAGAAATCTAGGCAGTTTAGATGAGCTAGTATCAATTGGGATCAAAACAAACACAGATCTGATAATCACGTCAAGGAAAAGTCGTATAGAGGTGCTTTTAAATAAAATTTATTTAAGTAATCCAATATGTATCAGGATTTACTGTAATCACATGAACCTGGAGTCTTACATAAAAATATAGCTTCACTCTCTCAGTGAAAAGGAAATTTTTTCTTAAAAGCTTAGCACATGGAAATATGAATTCCATGAATATGAGTTCACCTTCCTTATTTTGTACAAACACAGGGAAACATGAGATTTATATTAGTCTTATTAGCCTCTACAAACCAGTTACAACAAAGCTCCTTTAATCAGAGGAACTTCGAAATCTAATTAATTAGTACCTAATGGGAATAGGAAATATTTTACACTCATACAAAAGATAAAGGCTTTGCTTTATTACAGATATGCGGGCACACAGCTTGCAATCTCATTTCCATAAACTCAGCTAGGATAAAGTAAACACCGAAACACAAAAATTCACTATTCCAGACCTCAAAAAGATGGTTTCTACTCTAGTGTGCACAGAATGATTCCTTAATTGATTTGTGTACAGAAATAGAGAAATGATCACAAAATAATAAGAAAGTGAATTCCCTGTCACTTAACATTGCAACAGAGAATAGATCCTTTACCATCTTTGGAGGGATCGTCAAATGGCCAGAACATAAAACCAGTTTTCTGGTCATTGTTGCCATTTTTTTTTTTTTTTTTTGAGGAAAATCTCTTGCTATGTACAAACTGGAACCAGAATCTAAAAAAGATAAGAACCAGAAACAAACAAGAAATCATTATAAATAATAAAACCTAGTGAATCAGAGAGTCAGCAAAGGTAAAGTTTGATTGCAAGTTAAAATAATTTCAGAAGGAGAGAAGGGGAGGGAGGGAGAGAGCATGAGAAACCTCTTAGTTGGTTAGTACAGTGTTATGACTCACACAGATATAAACAACACGTGTCAAATATTTTAGTATATGTGCTGCCGAAGTGAGCACATGTCAAATATTTTATTCAACTTATTAAAAGATGATAGAAACAGTGAGATGATAGGTATGATTCAGAAAGCATTTGAGGATGTAGTTATTTATAGTCAACTTGATGAAGAAGTATTAACATAAGATTGTTAATTTAGTTATGAAAGTGCTTAATGTCCTACAACAAAATAAACTGCAAACTTCGGGTTATCTCTTATACCAGAAAATCATTTGCGACTCTATTGGTCAAAAATATATAAGTTAACGTGTAACCTCACTAAGTCTGGGAACTTTAATCAGTTGTAAGAGTTGAACAAAGAGCATTTTCTGAGATAATAAAATAAACCTTTAGAGGATCTGCTAAACAATGCTACTCCATATCTCTGAAAACACATGGTACTCACTTTTCTTTCTTTCTTTCTTTCTTTCTTTCTTTCTTTCTTTCTTTCTTTCTTTCTTTTTTTTTTGCCATATTTCACAGTTGTAAATACTTTTTCATAATATACCCTATATGCACATCAACTCTAACAGATCTAAAACTAACTCCATTGTCATTCTTTCAAAATGGTTTTCTTTTTTGACTTCTTATTTTGGCTAAACCCATCATTATATACTCAATCACCAAGTTCAAGGCTTGATAATCAAGCTAACCCCTCCCTAACAACACCAATACCTCTATAATCACCTGCTCTTGTAGATATTTCTTTTCCAAAGTTTTTGAGATCTGTCCTTGAAGTTTCATCCTTGCCATTTTTTGTATGTATTCCCTAAAGTCTCTGGGTGAGTGTTTTCAAACCCAAATGACTATCAGAATCACATGGAGTGTGTCATAAGACAGACTCAAAGGTGTCCCCTAATTTTCCCTCAATCCTAGCATTCAAGCTTTTGTGTGGGCACCATGTGGATTATTCCTTACCAATAGAGGAAGGCACGGTGATGGGAAGTCTCCTTCAAGATTATGTTATATAAAACTGTAACTTCTGTCTTGCTAGTAGACTCTCTCCCTTGCTGGCTTTGATGAAGTAAGCCTCCTTGTAGGGAGAGCCATATAAGAAGAGAAGGTGGGGGGGGGGATCTTCCAGGCAACAGCTAGCAAGAAGCTAGGCTCTCAGTCCAACAACCCACAAGGAACCAAATCCCGCTCGCAGCCATCCGAGCTTAGAAGCAGATCCTGCCCCAGGAGAGCCTCAGAGGAGACCCTAGTCTTAGCCACCATCTTGATTGTAGCCTTGTGAGAGATCTGAAAGCAGAAAACCTGGTTAAAGTGCCTTACAATTCTTGACCCACAGAAACTCTGAGATGTTTACTATTTTAGCTGAAAAGTTTGTGCTAATTTGTTATATAGCAATATGTAACTAATAAGGGGGCTTTTAAAAAATATAGAACCTAGTCCTATGTGATTTTTATAAGGTTGGGGTGGGAACAAGAGTATTTTGAAACTCTTCATGTAATGCTTTTATTACAATCTGTCTTGATTGTAAATCACTGCTCTAAGTCATACCCCACTCCCAAAATTTCTCTCATCACTACCAGAATATTCTTAACCAAAACTCAAAAAAACAAAACAAAACTAAACACTTTCCCCACACTTTAAACCCCTTGGTGACTATGGATTACCAATACAATAAAATGCAACTATCTAGAGTAGAGTACAACACCTTCAATTATCTGGCTATTATGTATCTCCCAGTATTATTTCCCAGTCGCTCTTGCAAAAAGCATCCTAAACCCTGCAGCTGGTTCTTCACATCAGATTCTTTCATATCTCAGTAGGCTTGCTACTGCTACTGCTTCTGCTTAGAATTGCCACCCTCTATCCCAGCCTCCATCAAATAGTAAGCTATTCAGCTGCAGGATACAAATAAAACCATCTCTATGAATCACATATCTGTCATAGGACTTACCACCTTGTGATATAATTAACTTCAATAATTTGTCTCTTGGGCACCAGATTGTAGGCTTTTGCATGATTTAGGCCCAATCTCATTAATCTCTGTTTACAGCAGCATCGTGAAAGATTAGATAGCCATCATATGCACACAGTAAATTCATGCCACAAAGTTGTTGGTCAGTGAAGTACAAAATGAATAAAAAATCTGTGTTCAGTCCTAGTTGCTCATAAACTACCACACAACCCATGTTGCTGTTGCCCTTATCTTTAACATATGTCTTTTTCCTGTTAATTCAATTTTTTATAAATCAAATAATGTGGTTCACTTTCACTGATTCTGTAGCAAATATTTTGTTAAGCAAAGAATCCTTTTCAGAGCATAAAGTAATTACTATTTACTTTATACAAAAATTTCACAGGATACGTTTGAATTCAAATAAACATCTTAAAAATCCATATTTCAAGTCATAGAAAAAGCCATCTTTGTAGTGCTCCTAAGAGGGAAAGTACTAAATAGATTACAGATTCTAGTCCTTGCGGGAGGCTTAGATGCCCATTGTCAAAGTATGATACCCTTTGAGTGAAAGGGTCGAGTACATGGCTCTTCAGAGTTTTAAATTTTTAAGAAAAGCAACATGTTGATGACATATTTTGTAGTCATTAAGTAGATTAAATAAAGGAGAGAATACTCAAGAACAAACAGGCAACAGGTTCACTGCCACTTTCCTGTTATTTTTTGGCCTTCCCTGCCCCTGTTTCCAGTTGGGGAGGAAGGGACAGATCAAGCTAAATCAAATAAGGATGCTTGTCCTATATTCTTGTTCCTTCCTTAGATGCTCTTTTGTGATTTTTAAATTAAATCCCTGCAACTTGTGCTATCTGTACAAAAGAGTAAACAGTTTAGGAATTGAGAAAATGTACATAAACATCCCATGCACAATTCACCCAGAACTTAATTTAAATAACCTAAATATCAATGACAATTTACCCAGAGTTTAAACTGAATATTCAGACTTTAAGATACAAGGTTCTCTCTACATTGATCAAATGAACAAGCAGCAGATAGCTTAATATCCAGGCCTCTTATCAAGGGGAAATGAAACAAAGTGGTAACTTCTTTTCCATTTCAGTTCTCTTGTTTGTACACAAAAAGCACTAAAAAGTTACTGTTGTTGGATTTTGTTTCCCTTGGGGTCTGAAGTTGGGAAGAGAGGTGTTCATCAGGTAGTGAAATCGTCACACAAAATGTAAAACCGAAAATATTATGTGTTGAAGAGAGACACAGGGGGCTCACTGCTCTCTGACAGAGATATTTGACCTGCTAGGCTTGGTGCGAGACTATTTCCTATAGGAAGTAACTTCTTGTTAGTGACTTCTAACTCAAAAATTAATTAGGCGAAGAGATGTATCACCAAGAATTGATGTTGGATAATTTATACCTAAAAATCTCTATGGAAACAAGAGGTACTGTAACATTAAATCTGTGGGAGCAACGGGAAATGAATTGCTCAGCAATTTCAAAATTTCAATTTCAAAAAAGAAAACGTTGGGATAATTCAGGTATTCTTTCTCACGCCCTCTGCCATTATCCCTTATTCATTTATTTGCTCCCTTATTTATTGGTGTATTAGCAGGACACCCCTCCTAGATGAGCACTGGTCAAAACTAGATACACATTCACATCATCTGGGAAGCTTACTAATGTTGCCGATGCCACCTCTCTCCTAAGAGTTTCCATGGCTTTGGACCTACAGGGGGTCTTGGAATCTGCATTACTATGAGGGACCTCAGGTGTCCTTGATAATGGGAAGCCTAACACCACGGTTTGATAAATGTAGCCCTAGTTGATGGAACTGTATTCCTCATTCGTATTTTCTCTGCTACACTTATCTAGATATAATCTTAGTATTATACCTAGGATACAATATATAATCCACTCAACAGAAGGCAATATTTACATTTTCTGTATGCCTTCCCTGTGACAGGCAAACTTAATTAAGTAATTGGCATCTCCAAACAACACAATTTCTTTATCAGATTTGATGTGTTAGCCAAGAACAAGATGAATGAATCGGTCAAAACCCTTATTAGAGCTATTTTTTATACTGCCACAAAAGAGAAGAAAAATTAAAAATGCCAGAGGACAGAATGCCTAGAAGAGTATCACACTTTCTAATATTTGCTCTTACTTAATAGTATTGAGAGAATTACTCAGTGATGATAAAGAAAATATAGATTAAATGCCAGGAAATGGAATTTTCATTCAAGTGTGGTCTAGATGTTAAGGGATTAAATCAAACATCTCAGTAATTATTTTGAAGAGTCAACAAAATTCCTGGGCATACCACCCATGTGTGACAGTGAGGTTTTCAGAGGGTTCGGAGGTTCAGCCCCTAAAATCCCCACGTAGAAACAGAACCAGAAGTACATCCCTTCTACATATTGGCTGGTGCTGATCATTCCACAGTTAGAACCCCTTTCTCTCAGGTTCACTTTTCTGATAAGATTCCTCCCATGGCAGGCAACTCACATGAATTACCACGAAGGCTTTCCTGAGAAGAGGCTATGATGGAAAGAAAGAGAAGGGGAAAAAAAAAAAGAGAGAGAGAGAGAGAGAGAACATTCACATACTTTACCTTTTAAACTTTTAAGGGGTCATTCAAGGAGGAAAGGAAGATGGTGAAGAGAATGGACATATAGTAACATAACGATCTCAGACAGAAGTGGCATCATCATGGACTCAAAGAATGAAGCTGAGGGAGATTATAGACAGAATTCAGTGAAAGTAAATAGGAGTCTGAAAGAAAGGTGTCTATGTCCTTTGAACGTGTGATTTTACTTGTGTCTAGATTTGAATTTGGAATAGTAGTTTGAATTAGGGAAGAGACAAAGGTAACCAAAAAACATACCAGTATGGGCATAGGGAAAGGCTGTAGGTGCTTCAAGGTGGGGAGACTCTGAGTTGAGAATGGGGAGGGTGTAGGACAGAATCACATGTGGGCACTCGAGTTCCTTTCAGTGCCACAGAATCAGACCCTCTCAGTTGTGTCATGTGTGACTCTAACATGGACCCCAATTTGGAAGAGCTACCCTGGGCTGTAGGGTTTGAGGAACGAACTATGTGGCTAGAACAATAAATCTCCTATTCATTTTAAGAGATTTTATGAATATCTGAATAATGGATTCAGTACACTTTTATATGATATTTATTATTTTCTTTAGTCAAAATAAAAGGTGAACTTAAGAAAGTTTGAGAAGAAGGATGAAAGAACAAAATCACAGTTTGCATAGCATAAATATAGTTAGCTTTGGAGTATATTTCCCTCCTGGTCATTTTTCGGAATCTTATTTAAAATTATGTGGTTATATTAAACATACAGTTTTTGCATTTAGAAATGAATATTCTATTGTTCTAACATTTTCTGCATTATTTGATAGTTTTCCTAGTAATGATTTTAGTAGAGCTACAACACTACTACAATAAAATAGAATATATACATATTTCTGATTTATGCTAGTAAGTGTCCCCTCTCTTCTTTCCTTTATGGGCCTATATGTCCCTTCCCACCCTCCCTCCTACTTTCCTATCTAGGAGGAACTCAGTTGTCCATGCTAGGCTGGGACAAAGCAGAATAGTTCACAGAGTTCTGTAAAATACAGGCAGTGTATGCCTGCCTATGCACACGAGATTTCATTAAATCCTCTTTCTGTAATTATTTCTAATATAGGTTCCCCAGAGTATCTTTCACTAAAAAAATATCTTTCAAATCAAAAATTTCAATTCCAATTAAAAAGCTCACATGATTAACCCAATGAAACAAACTCTTCTTACATAAACAAAATGTGATTCCCAGTTAGATATGGCCTGAGGGCAGACATGTCATGATGACTTGGAGGCCAAATCCTAGCCAAAAAACAGTGCCATTTATCAAGGAGTTGGGTACAAATAACTTTATAAGCACTTATGTCCTTAAGGTTTAATTGCCATTTGAAAAAACGATTTCAACATAAATTGAAATAATGTAATGTGTTTTCATTCTTAAATAGAGGGCTGCTTACTAATGGGAGATATGTGTGTCTATGGGGCCCTGCACAACTCTGCATGTTTTGAAATCAATTTGGAAATGACTACTCTCATTTCCTTTACTCAGTGACTTTTCACACGGTTTTTTGATTGTTTCTTATCTTGGCAGCCACTAAAAACCCAGCTTCCCCAAAATATGAGGTCATTGAGAGGCTTATAGTGTAACTTAATGTTGAAACTGTGAACTAAATTCCAGCGGTACTTTGTGTGGCATCTAATAGATACCAAGTATCTAACAGACATTAAGTATGATTGTGATTTCTTCGAAATTTAAAATATCACACGAGCTCCCATGTGAATTTGTTGTGGCAGCCTGGGCTGCCTCGGTGTACGGTTTGGGAACAATCAGCTTAGGGGCATCTGAAAATGTTCACTTCTGTGTTTCAGAGTCTATACCTAAAGAAAACATCACATGGTATGAGCACGTGTCAATAACTCTTCTTTCAGAGAGGGCAGATCAAGCACCAAATTATCGAATGTTATGATTAATTTACTATAACAAAACTGATTTTTAAATCATGTAATATTCCTTTGATATGAAGTAATATAAATGATTTTTTTTTAAGATTTTATTTATTTATTTGAGTGCAAGAGAGAAAGAGCATGAGCAGGGGAGGAGGGTAGAGGGAGAGGGAGAAGCAGACTCCCTGCTGGGCATGGAGCCCTATGGGGGATTGGATTCCAGGACCCGAAGATCATGACTTGACCTGAGGTTGGATGCTTAACTGACTTTACCTGACTGAACCACTCAGGCATCCTTGATTTTTTTGTTTGTTTGTTTGTTTTGTTTTTAGTTGGGGAAAAGCTACGTAATTTCATTGACATTCACTGTCAGATGCCCTTAGCAATTCCAATACATGCTTTTTCCCACCCCTCATTTTTCTTAAAGAGTTTTCAAGATTAATCTAGAACTATTACTGTGCTGCTCAAAATACTTGAGGCCATTTAATTACGGTTCTATTTTGGGGGCCTTAAGAAAACAGAATATGGATAATAAATTAAGAAAAAGCTAGGGAGAGATATCAGAAGTAATGAGATACTAGGAATATTTTGAAGATTTCCAAAGCCAACCTGTGGAACTTTGAGAACTAAGACTGTGCTCTTATTCTAAAGTATTAAGAACATACTTCTTATTTTATAGTTGGAGAAACTGAGGCTCAGAAAGATCAAATGACATTTCTAAATCACACAGCAAACAAACCAGATTCCGGACAGTGCCCCAGATCCTGTGACCAACTTCTGGGGATTACTCAGCAATAACACATGGATAGAGAAGATCTCTCCACTGTTCCTCCTGGGCTCTACTACTCAATGAAAGTTGTGTTGAGAATGGCGTACTTAAATATTGGAATTGGCTATCAGGCAATGTTATGCTGTCATCTTACCCAGGGTTTCTAAGTACCAGTTTAAGTACTATTCACTATAAGTAAGTCATCATGGGAGAAACCTACCTAAAGTTGTTTATTTGCACCTATCACAATCACTGTATTCACCAAAGTGCAGATATTGGAAACACCCCTTCTATTTTTCTCATGTATTTTTGCCCCAGGGTCTCCATGGGCAGCGAAGATCTTAGATTTTGCAATCTCTGGCCCTGATAATTTTATAAATTGCAAGCCAAAGCAGAAAAATTCACTGTGGAATTTCTGAGGCTACTGTTCTTTCCCCAGAAGAGTCCCTCTTTAATGGATGTATTACAGACACACACACACACACACACACACACACACACACACGCAGAGATACATCCAAAATACATATAAGGTAAAGGGATGACATTGCTCTCAGGCCACTATCAGTTCCTTTCCTCCCCGTGCACACATGCCCTACTCCCCTGCAGAGGCAGAATATATTCCCCTTCTCCCATTTTATAAGCTGAGCTGAGAGTCTTGCTTCACCCAAAGAATGTAGCTGAAGAAATGTTCTGGAACTTGGGAGATTTGATCATAAGAAGCCTTGTTATTTCTTCTTGCGTCTCTTAGAATACTCTCTTTTGAAAGTTCTCTCTAGGGGAAGCCAAAAGCCATGCAGTAAGTCTGACTGCTCTGAGTTTCCCGTGTGTGAAGATAGATAAATACGCATCCTCCAGCTACCACGGAGAAGCCAGCCCAGACCCACGCATGTGCGTGAAGCTACCATCCCAGAGGAGACTCACACAGCCCCACCCCTCCCGCTGAGGCCACACGGATCAGAGATGAAATCACCTAACTAAGCGGTGCACACATTTCTGACCCACCATGAGCAGCATGAAATGACTGTTTTATGCTACTCATTTTGGGGATGGTTTGTCAAGCAACAATTAAAAAAAAAAAAACAAAAAACAACAACAAAAAAACACCAGAGTGGGGATTGTATGCTTTTCTATGTCAGATGGGAGCACTGCCTTATGAGCCTAAGTATCAGCGGACTTGCCAGGCGACGGAAGCTTCCTTAATTTGGTGTATCACTTACCATTGGTGAGAACCCAGTCTCTGTAAGTTTGAAGCAAGCTTAGAGAAAATTAAGTTTGGTTATTTTCCAGGAGAGATACGGATGATTTCTGTCTGGTGGAATATATAAGTTCATAATTTATGGCTTTTTTGCATATCAGGCTATCAACCAATGTTATATGTAAGGTCTCAGTTCTATGCAAGATTCTTTCTTATGTTGACTAGCTATAGGTATCTGCCTTTGGCATCCTACTATTGTGCTAGTGCCCTTAGTACTCAATTAAATATTGGCTATGTACTCACTATATATTTTGTTTGTAAATGTTTTTGACTTTGAAAAATTTACTTTGACATATGTAGATGATGGTTCTTCCCCAGAGGATTCTACTTTGTCTTGCTATCACACATCCCAGTCAATGCAATGGAGAAGAAAACAGTATGCCTATGCTGGGGAAAGCCAAAAAATGGTTTCTAGCTAAGTTTATACTGAGTTGCATTACTTTCCCTAAAAAGCATTTCTCCGATTCTCCCAATACACACCACTTACAAAAAACTGACCATCTCTTCCTTGTGACCCCAAACTTATGTCAGAGTCTACTAGAGAATCTTAATCTGTTTGTGGTACTTCTTTACTTTGAAATTTATAAAACATTAATGGATTAGAGACAATCAGTGACAGGTCTGTGTGTAATTCATAGTTACATGGATATTGTCTGGCACAGCATGTGTAACAAATTAGACACTCAATAAAGATTTGTTGGTAAGAGTTGTGAGCAGTAAAATATTCATATGGGTTTTACATAATTCTTTTTTATAACAAAGAACAGTGAGTCCGAATTAAATCTTACTAGCATTATTTAATTAATGTCTTAAAAAATTTTACTTCAATAAGCCATTTCACCATCTCCAAATGATATGTAAAATTATGTATAAATCCTTAACTTCTCATCTCTCGAGAAGTACCCATAGTAATTTCATGAGAGAGAGCTTTGATTTCACTTGCATTTGTTTGAGAAAAATTAAAAATTAAATTTGCTTTGAGAATGATTAAAAAAATATATATCAAATTATGTCTCTATATGCTACAAGGATAAACACTTATTAAATAAAATTGAAATTTCTAAAAGGGTGCATGTTTCCTCTTTAGCCATGGGCCTTTTGTGCATGTTTCAGATAATCAAATGAAAATTTGCATTGATTAAATTCTGAATTCCACATAAAAATGTCCCTTCCTTTGTTCTATGTTAAAATTTGAACTGTGAATCATTTGCATTTCAATATCGTTTTAGATTTGGTTCCTTACCAGTCTCAATATCCATTTGGATGATCACCGAAAGAGAAAAATCTCAGCAAAATGTTGCATATAGTGCTTACAATCCTGCTTAATCACTTTGAATCTGCAATTAAAAATCCAAAACAAAAATAAAAACTCCAAATCCAGAGAGATCAAAATCACAGCAAATGATATTTATGCTCAATTTAGGATTTAGCATCTATTTCGCTTGGAATGACTAGCTGCTTTTCTTGAGTGAGACACCTGTCTTCACAACATACTGCTGCCTACAAAATTTTAAAGAAAATCTAGCCAATCAGCTTCATGAAATGGACTATTTGATGACCGTTTTTTGGCCATTCACACATTTACTGGCCTGCTTACTATAAATGAGCCAAGTTTGCAAGGATGTTGAAGGAAGCATTACTTTTTCATCTCAAATGTGATTAGACAGTCCAGTTTTTAAAAACTGAGTTGATCTTAAATAAAGACTTGTTTAAAAAGTTAAAACACCTGTAGCTACATTCATATAAACCGGTCTCTTTTTTCTGTGTCTACTTGATGCAAGTTCCACCATATCTGTTCGGATATTAACTTCCACTGTGCCTTTTCCTGCCTGAAAGGAAAGGGAGACACATTCCATCAGAAATATATTTACAACCAACTGAGAATCAATATTATAACCAAATGACCATTAGGATATCCAGGTTCTATAATTTTTACTAAAGGGAGTACTATTGAAACTTTAACATGAATTCCTGTAAGTAGGACTTAATAAACCTAAGGATAAATAAATAACTGAATTTGTTGAACAGTTAAATAAAGCAAGACAGAATCAGTTTCAAATATCCTAAACACTATAACTGTTAAGCTAATTTGATTATTAAAATTTCCTAACTAGGGACTTGCTATTAAGCTTCTTTTGTTTAGTCAGAGTTAAGTACATTATTTTATTAGCATCACTGAGCTTTTCTTACATTACTGGGGTTTAGAGAATTCTTTGTCTGGGCTTGCTGCTCTCTCTTTTGGTGCTGTGGAGCTTACTTCTTTCTCCTTCTGGAATCAGCTTCCACACTCCAGCTGCACTACAATGTTTTGTTTTGACCAGGATTTAATTCAGTTTGGTATGACTTGAGAGTTATTTAATAGTCTTTCAGGGAGAGCAGGGGACGCCTTGGTGGCTCAGTTGGCTGAAGGTCTGACTCTTGGTTTCAGATCAGGTCATGATCTCAGGGTTGTTGGGCTGAGCCCCAAGTTGGGCTTGCTCTCCTCACTCAGCGGGGAGTCTGCTTGAGACTCTCTCTCCCCCTCCCTCTGAACCCCATCTCCCCCACCCCTGCTCTCTCACTCACTCTCTCTTTCCCTCAAATAAAAAAATAAAAATATTTTTAAATAAAAAGTCTTTCAGATAAACTTGACATTAAGGTGAGAAAAAAAAAAAAAAAAAAGCTAGCTTTCTGGCAGGAATGACCACAGGAAGAATTTCCATTAGGAATCAAAACACACTTTTTGTTTTTGGTACTTTTAAAAAAATTAAGTTTAAAATTCAGTTTCCTTTCACTAGCCATATTTCAAGTGCCCAAAAGCCAAATGCCCAAAAGTAGCTAGGTGGTTATTTTATTGGACAATACAGATATAGAACATTACCATCATTACAGAAAGTTCTATTGGACAGCAATGTTTTATAGATCATGTGTATTTCTTTCTATGTTTTTTTTTCCCCTCTTTTTGCTTTTTATAATGGTTGTAAGTTACTTTAAACAATAAAATTATTTACACCATGGGGTGGGGGAAGCTTCCTTGCTTTTAAAATAAATTTAGACTGAAGGAAATCCATATGATGTACTTCATCTAAAAAAAAAAAAAAGCATCATAAATGGTCTTCTATACTAATGTTCTCTAACTTTGTCTTTTCTTACAAAGAGTTTGTCTGAAATTTCTTCATCATAAAAACATAAAATACTGATCGTTCAGTTATTCTCCAAGTCCTTTACTTTGGAGCCTCACTGAAAATACCTATTCAACCCAAAGTGGAAAAGAAAGTTACTTATTTGGCAATTAATCTATGGTTGTATTATTTTTATATTTATGAGCACTGAGGAATGGTTTGTGGGGGAGGGGAAATGGTGAGCCATGTCTAATGTGCTTGAGGAGGTCCATCAAACATCATATACTCATATTCAGAGGCGGCCCTATTGGAGGTCCACAGACCAGACTGTGGGTTATCTACCCATCTCTATTTTGGCCTGCATAGATCTGACCCGCCAGGGGGCTTGACTTTTCAAGATTTAATTTCTTTCCTTGAAAATTTGGAAGATGTTTAAGAACATGAATTTTTGTTCTCTTAAAATGTCAGATCTGACAATACTGAATTTAAATTTTTACAAAGAAACTCAGTGGAATCAGCAGCCTCCTCCTTCAGAAAAGGCATGTACTTTTGTGCTTTCAATTGTTAACACCCACCACTCCCCACTGTCTCCCACAGCTTAGCTGGTATATGCATTTATGTCATTGGCCCTAGTCTGGTAGGCATCTGAGTTTGAGTCCGCATCCTATTTGAGGAACAGTCGACATCTATTCTTCTAAGCTGCGGAACTGCCTGAGGAACTAAATGACTTGACACCAGAGAAATCAGGCAGACCAATCCTGGCCTATCTCAATTTGGATTAATCTGCATTTCACCACTGCTTCCACAAACTTCTATCAGCATCTCAATAGGGTTTATTGGCATTCATCAGAGTGGTTCCTGTTCCCATAGCACAGAGCATATGCACATCAAAAGGTATCAGTTATACCTTAATGCACAAAAATATCATGATTTAACTACCAAAACTATCCTTGATAATTTGACAAGCGATAAAGCAACTTTAACTTCAATAGATCAGTGTTTCATTCGGTTCTGTACTTTACTGGAAGAGAGTCAAAGAGCTCATTTAATCTTCTTGGAGTTGCTGTGGAACTATGTGTTTTCTAAGACGTGCACATGTCTGTATGGGAATAATTATGATAAATATTTGTATAAGAGTCCTAGGCAGCTTTTGAAAGCCAGTTGTAATGGAGGCAAAAATGTTCATAGAATCAATGTCAGTCAAGTCAGTTGAGCCCTTCAAAGCAATTAATCTGATTGCTTGTCTGTTTTCTTACATGTTTTTGCAGTTGTTAGTTATTTCAAGCCATTCCTAGTCTTCCAAAATTTCAACTCCTTGGTACAGAGTTCACTCTTCACAGGGGCAAATATATTTAGGAAGTGCTGAATTTGTTGCATAAAACACATGCATGAGCAAGGAATATTTCCCCAAGGTAAGTATATCTACCAACATATTTTAAGTAGAACTATGTAGAACATCCTGGATATTTGCAGTTCTGTTTAGTTTTTTCTTGGTAATTGAAAAGCCCAAATGGCTTTCTTTTATACATAAATATGCTCCTGTGGCATAATTCTACATTAACTGGATGATCAATTTCAGATTACACTGTGTAAAGATCCTTACATAAGCAGTATTACTAGGATGTGGGCAAGCCCAGATAAGACTGAAAATCTAATCCTTTACAGGGGATGCCATAACTAATATTTTTGAAGAGGGTACTATTTTGAATTAACTTTTGTCTTTTCTTTTTTCTTTTTTTCTGCTTCAGAGAAATCCCAAGTGAACCAGTGTGACCATCCTCACTTCAGAAATGAAGAGACTAAGGCACAGAGGGAAAGTAGTGCAAAACCTCAACACAGGATAGTTAGGAAAGACTTTGGTTTCCAATTTCTGGCTTTCCTTTTTTTAACATGGCAGGCTCTGCTGCCCCCTCTAAAAATGAACAAGGGAAAGAAAGATTGGTTGTAAATTTCTCTAAGGAATGGCTCTAAATAGAGCTTCCCGGGAGGAATCTCGAGGAAACAGACTCTGCAGCGTTGTGGACTGACGCCACCGTCCTGTTCTGCTCTGATCCGCTACCTCAGCATACTGGGCTCAAGGCATTAGCAGAGGGCTTCTCCAAAAAAAGAATTCCAGAGGCTCGCACTCATAGTGCCACAAGTGTCTTTGGTCATGATCGAAGAGCGAAGGATCGGGAAATCAACTAACTGGAGAAAGAGACTGTGATTCGTTTGTCTCCCATTGTGTTCTCTTCCTATAGAGCTTTTGCCGGGAGCCGAAGCGCACAGCCCACAGACTGCCCGCGGGCTTTTGAATCTGAACCCGCAATACCTAACTTGTAAACTGTCAGCAGACACCTGTGAAAGGAATTACTAACGGTGGGCAAAAGCATCTGAACTCGTTTTACCTTCTCGCTGGAGCGCAGCGACCGCCGGGTTAGAGCACCGGCGCCCTGCGCTCCAGCCCCGGGCGAGGGTACCCAGGGTTTGTCCTTGGCACAACTGTGCGGCGTTTTTCTGCGGTTCTGCGCGGGTCCAGCTCCCCACCTCTGCTCCTGTGAGCAAATAAACAAACAGAAGAAGAAACAATTCCTGGTCGAAGTTGTGAGATTTTCTCAGCCCTTCCAAGGTGAGAGCTTCTGCCTCGGCATCGGCCCCCTGCAAGCCCGAGGTCTCCTCCTGCTCGCTGCGCCAGGGACCGCACCACCCTCCTCCGAGGCTGGGTGGGCGCCCCACAGTCGCTTTCGCCTTCGACTTTTCCCTGGCCATTTTGGTGAACCCCGACTCCAGGAGCTTCTCACTGAGGAGCTGAAGAGCAACTGAAACTGAGGAGCGGAGAGCAAAGGGAGGGGTTTGTGGAAGGGGAAGGAGGTTGGGGTGGTGCACACGCTCAGAGTATCACACTTGGGGGTCACCTGGGAAGTGGGCTCAAAGTAGCAGTTTGCAGGTGTTAGTGGGGTGGGGATCCGCGAGGGGGCGCCGCTCTGAGTAGCGTCCCGCCGCGCGGGCTTCCAAACCCGGAGGCAGAGGCGACACTGTAGACACTGTCCCCCTCCTTCTCCACGGAAACTTCTGTCCAGCCCTTGGCGCTGCGGAACTGTCGCCCCCCACCTTCTGCACCTGTTTCTCTTCCTTCGAAGGAAGAGTTGCCGCACCCTCCACCCCCGTGCCTCCGCCCTCCACCGGCCTGGCATCCTCACCCGCTCACCCAGCTGCTGTGCGCGGTGCAGTGCGGTGCCCGAGCGTGCCTGGCCGCAGAGGTCCGCGGCAGAGCCGAGCAGCGCCAGCTCCCGGCGGCTCGGGTGCCGGGCGGACGCCGCGCTGCCGCCTCTCTCCGCGTGGCTCCGCGGGGCGCTGACAGTCCTGCACCGTCGGAAAGGACGCAGCGCAACTGGGCTTGCCCCTGGGGACCTTCTAGTGGCCTCTTCGGATCCCACGGCTGGTTAATCATCGCACGGACCGGCTGTGCACGTCTGGCTTCCACGTCTCAGCAGAAACGCCCGCGCTGGGGAAGTAAGTGTAAGTCCTAACTCTGATTCACATTCTGGGAAGGAGAATACCCACAAAAGAAGAGCTCCAGTCCTGTGAAGAAGGTATGGGAGATGTCCTCACTAGTGTGCGGAATTTCCCCCCCACCCCGCCTTTAGCCTAAAGGTGGGGGTTGGGGTGGTACCATCACCATTTTCTACTTTAGCTAGAATTTTCCTTTTCTGCTGAAGGTTTTTACTCTTTCCTTGACCTACTTAGAGAGAGGTCATCATCTTTCCAGAGCAGCAAGTTGTTAAGGTTTCTGTTCCCCACCTCTTTTTAATCAAACACCTGTCTAAAGCAGAAGGTTATATTGGATTCGCTAAAGCTCTTCAAGAACAAGTTCATTTATTTAAGCATTCACTGGTTTTGCACCAGAAGGGCTCACCCACTGGGTAGGAGCATATGGTGCATGAGGAGGAGGCAAAATTAAAAGCTTTAAGACATTTTGCAGTGGGGCACATCATTTAAAATCAGTGACATGAAATAGACAATGCTGTTGGCAAGCAAAGGCCAGAAGTTCAAACACAAAGAAAGTGATCCATTACCAGGCCTTTAGGTGACTAGTTTCAACTTTCTGCTTATGAAGCAAACAATCATGTCTTGTATGTAGCATTCTTGGAGTCCACTCCCCTCTCTCTAGGACTAACAAGTATGGCTGTAAGGCATAATTCCTGGGAACTTTTTGCCTGAGAAACACTCCTGGAAAGTTTTGTGATTGACAAGATGTTAAGTTTTATTAAGCCACCTGTGGTAGTAAGAGTACTGTTGCAAAAAGCCCCGCAAATTTAAAAAAAAAAAAAAAAGCCTTAATTCATTTTCCTATCCTACAAAGAAATATTTCTGCAACAGAAACTCAGAAGATTCAGTTATTCAAGAAAACTCTACCATTTACAGTTCTAAAATGATTTGACCCATGTGAATGCTTTCCATTGCCTTGTTTCAAATAAAGTGTTTTTTCCCTCATCGACTCATTTTTAATTGTTGTGCTTTTGAGTTTTGAATCAGTCAGCTCCCTCTATGGACTCCCTTTTCCTCTTCCACTTTTCTGGAAGCCCAACCCTAAAATGATACATTCTCGGGAGTGCTCTGACCTGGCTGAAAGCCAGCTGTGTGCTTTAAAACAGTGATTAGTGCCCATATGCAAATTGCCTGTAGATCAATAACCATTCCTGTAGAGAAGCTTTTAGGTAAAGGGGCTCTGAAACAAAGAAAATGGAACTGAAAAGAAAAACCAAAATAAGTTAATAAACTAATATTCTTCTCTCTCAGGCTTACTCTCAATTTAGCTCATGGCAAACCTCAAACTCAGACCTCATGGAGTCTTGCTATTCCTGTTAATGAATTGTCAGGATTGACTAATTGTGCTCTGTAAAGTCTCCTTTAGGTTCAGGGAAGTGGTGCAGCCTACCAAATACACACTTCAAAATTTAGATAATGAGTTTCACTTTTTTTCCCCCTAATTTCTAGAGAATGGAGGCAAATACAAAAGAAGGTCTAGGAACACATTATTTGAAATTTATGCAGACAGAACTAGAACATGTCAATGAAGCAAATATATGAGTATATAGAAATCTCTCTCTCTCTCTGCAGTAAGACTCCAAAAGGGTGTGTGTGTGTGTGTGTGAGAGAGAGAGAGAGAGGCCCCTGAGATAGGAAGTTTCCTTATGGTATACACTGACTGGAACTTTTTAATGCTCTAATCAGAGACTGATTTAAGAGGGACCTTGGAACAAGTCTTGCAGGGGTGGTTACCTGAGTGAGAACCAGAAAATAAGTACGAGAATGTCATATCAGAGCAAACGAATTCCATATAAGCAATTATCTTAAGGAAAGGAAAAGAATTATTGCTTTGAATTTTGTTGACTTCAAGTGTTTGGTAAAATTATGCTTTCCTTTACCTTCACGTTTGTTTTACCAAATTATTGAGTACCATCAATGTGTTAGGTAGTGTGCTAAGGATTAAACAATGGATGGAAAAGATCCAGTTTCTGTCCTGAAAGAGACGGCTAGGTGAGGAAATAATTGCATTGTGGCTTATGCTTCTTGCAGTATTAGAAGTGGACACAGATTTCTGGGGTAACTGAGAGGCTTCCCAGTTCAGAATGGAGAAAGCAGAGAGGCATGAGAAAAGCTGATGCATTGCTGGAATTGGAAACAGTTTGTATGAGTAAAGCATAACATATGCATTTGATATTTCAGGAGGGATGAAGCCAGGAATTCATTCAAGAAAAACGCTGAATGTCATCTAATGGAGTTGGGATTATCTTTTATAGGCCAGTGTTATCAACGTACACGTGCAGAACCATTAGTGGGAGAGCAAATTAATGACATCATATATGCATGGTAACAGCAGATCATGCAAAACAGAACCTGTTCGAGAATGTGAGGGAGGGGAAATTAAATGCAGATAATTGATTCCACAAGCGATAAGCCGAACAGAGGCTATTGAAGCCACTCAAGGATTAGCAAGAGCAAAGAGTCATTACTATCCCCAGCCAGAGGGACACGGAGAGTAGGTAGTGTGACCAAAGCCCAGGGACCAGGGCCATCCACGGGAAATAGAATCACTATGGACTAATCCTGTGGGAACGAGGGGCACAGAGAGGCTACTGAAGCACTGCCCAGAGGAGAGAGGGACAGAGAAGAAGACAGGGGCTTCTCCCTTCTTCTGTCCTCTAAATATCTGCCAGTGCCTCCTGTGATCATACTCAGCCAGCATCCCAATGACGTGGGAGCCTAAAAATACAGTCTGCAAGAGTTAACCCTCCAGAAGAAGGGTAAGGAGTGGAGGCTGGGGGCCCACCCAGGCATTGTCTGTGGGCTGAATAAATATGACTCACCTGCCAAAGTAGGTAGATGTCATTACGATTAGTAAAAACCAAATTTATTTAAAAGAAGTTCTGAATTAATGGTGGCAGCCTTTTGTCATTATGACTACATTCAAAACTTACTATGATGTTGGGCTCTGGATGTTTTTACAAGCTTGAAAAGAGAATTTCACATTAGTAACCAATATGTTATATTGTTTTAAGCAATCTGGAGACATGGGGGAAATGATATGATCACATTTGAATTTCAGAACAACACTTTTCATGTCAGAGTAGGCTCTTTCTTGTCAAAGGTAAGAGCCTGAGAGTGAACATGCTGTCCTCTTGTCATTCCCCCAGCACAAATCCTGGTTCCTGACAGGTTTTCAAATGCTAGCTGAATGCATGTTAGAGTAAGTGCAAGCATCACAAGGGTGGGTCCAGGCCTGGAATTTTGCAGATCCTCAATTATTATTGTTAAGAATGAATGAATGAATGAAAGTAGGAGAAGAGGAAGTGAGATAGGTCAGAAGACTATTAGAATAACAGTGGTAAGAACCTGAGAAGTACAAAGTCAATGTGGTAGAAATGATGAGGAGTATTGAGAGAGGTATACCAGATCAGTCTGAGGGCTCTCTTATATGTGGTGGCTAAAGGAGTTGACAAAGCCTAGAACGGTTGCCTGCTTTTTAACTGTACCTGGTGTAATCCATGGGGATAGCATTGACTGAAGTAGGGCATGCAGAAGGAAAAGCTTTGGGTGGGGTGCAACTGGGGAAGAAAAGTGTGAAACCTTTGGTATTTAGAAGTTAGAGAGAGATATATACTTAAGATTTGGACAAATTTTCTCCATAGATCCTGGGTGGGATTCTGCTGTATGTCAGTAGGAAGTTGATTCCAAATCATCAAAAAATGCAACTATTAAAAAAAATGCAACTATTTTATACAGTCTACCTATTTTTAACACTAATGCAAACACAAGAAGAAATGGTTATGGAATGGAATCTGCTCAGTTTATCTTAAATATGTTATACTCCCAAAGTCCAGGCACCCTGCAAAGTGTTTTAATATTCTTCTCTTTTCTGTGTAATTTGTTGCTATATTTATACATTTAAAGCAGTCAAGATATTGAAGGCCATTTTCCTTGTCAGAAATTTGATGAATTTGTCAGAGTTATAAAATTAATTGGTAAAGTTTCTAACATTCATCCCACTTAAAATAGGTTGAATCCATTTGATAGCATTCATGATGAAATTCTGTCTATACTAGAGGTATTACATTTTACCACTGGTAATACACGTTTCAGGAACCTGGTTTAACACATCCATATTTGTGAATAGACTTATTATTGTGCCTGCTTTCTTAAAATGGTATACTCTGTGAAATTTTAGGGATCAGGGGACAGGCATTTTGAGCCTCAGCAAAATGAAGCCAGTCCATTTGTGATGTGTATTTTCCTTGTTCCATATTTCTTCTATATCTTTTTTTTTTTTTTTTTTTTTTTTTTTTTTTTTTTTTTTTTTTAGTTGTAGATTCTTTTTCTGGTAGCTGAAAATGGGCCCAGTAGGTGTGAAGGCTGATGAGAACCAGACAGTGGAAGAAATGAAGGTAGAGAAGTATCATCCAAGGCAAACCACTCCCAGAGGTGAGCTGGCCCCCGACCCTGAGCCAGAGCTGATAGACAGCACCATGCTGATTGAGGTACGGATTATCCTCATATTAGCCTACTGCTCCATCATCTTGCTTGGGGTCATTGGAAACTCTCTGGTGATTCACGTGGTGATCAAATTCAAGAGCATGCGCACCGTAACCAACTTTTTCATTGCCAATCTGGCAGTGGCAGATCTTCTGGTAAACACCCTGTGCTTGCCATTCACTCTGACCTACACCTTAATGGGGGAGTGGAAAATGGGTCTTATCCTATGCCACCTGGTACCCTACGCCCAGGGCCTGGCGGTACAAGTGTCCACCATCACCTTGACAGTAATTGCCTTGGACCGACACCGTTGCATTGTCTACCACCTGGAGAGCAAGATCTCCAAGAGAATCAGCTTCCTGATTATTGGCCTGGCCTGGGGCATCAGCGCCCTGCTGGCCAGCCCCCTGGCCATCTTCCGTGAGTATTCATTGATTGAAATTATTCCCGACTTTGAGATCATGGTCTGTACAGAGAAGTGGCCCGGCGAGGAGAAGAACATCTATGGCACGGTCTACAGTCTTTCTTCCTTGTTAATCCTGTATCTTTTGCCTCTGGGCATCATCTCCTTCTCCTACACTCGTATCTGGAGTAAACTTAAGAACCACGTGAGCCCCGGAGCTGCCAATGATCACTACCACCAGCGAAGGCAGAAAACAACCAAGATGCTGGTGTGTGTGGTCGTGGTGTTTGCGGTCAGTTGGTTGCCTCTCCACGCGTTCCAGCTCGCTGTGGACATTGACAACCAAGTCCTCGACCTGAAGGAGTACAAGCTCATCTTCACCGTGTTCCATATCATTGCCATGTGCTCCACCTTTGCCAACCCCCTCCTCTATGGCTGGATGAACAGCAACTATAGAAAGGCTTTCCTCGCAGCCTTCCGCTGTGAGCAGAGGCTGGATGCCATCCACTCTGAGGTGTCCGTGACATGCAAGACTAAAAAGAATCTGGAAGTGAAAAAGAACATTGGCCCCCATGACTCTTTCACAGAGGCTACCAACGTTTAAGGAAGCTCTGATTTGAAAATCTGTAGATGAATTCTGCCCAGAGCTATAAATCTGGTTGAGGAGGGCTCTCGGGTGCATCCTGATTTCCCACTTTAAGGAAGAAAAGGAGAATCGGAATGGAAGCCTCTACAGTGGAATTTGTGGAAATCTGGTTGGCAGCGCCTGGGTAAAGATACTCATATTCAAAGATACAAGACACGGTTTGCCTAAGTTGCTTGGATGGTGGGTCAAAGTCTGGGTAAAAGCAGAGACAAATGCTTTTGACTGTTTCCCTGAATGAAGGAAACCTGAATGAGGTTGGGATTATTAGCATTGGGATTATTGGGACTATTAGCATTGCTAAAAATTTGTGGCTGAATAATTTGTCTTTCAAATCATATTAGGGTGTTGACGGGGTTGGGGGGTGATGCTCTGTTCACTGTCCCCTCATCTGATGGAAAGACCACCCAAGACCACTTTTCCTAGGTTGCCACAGGTTCTTCTTTATTGTATTTTTTTTAAGAATTATTCTTCCTACGCACTAATCCTTCAGGGAGCATTGAACTACAGTTGTTCAACTATTTGAACGACTTCCAGGAAATAAGCTGAAATTTGCTATGTAATTAGTATTTGGGCCAGTGATAGGGGAAATCGTTAACACTCAGTTAGCCTGTTGTTCTTAAAACCAAATGCACATTTAGTGAAAACTTTCTTCAACTAGGAAGGCAAGGATGAACTTCTCAGAATTATAGAAATGTAAACCGTCATTCAGCTTCTCATTTCAAGTTGTGCTGCTTTATATAGATGCTATTTACAAAACAGATAAGCATACAACACAAAACTTTTAATCACTTCTAATTGTTATATCTTTTTGAACATGTATTATTTCTATGTTGGAACTGAGTTTGTCTTCACTAAAAATTAATTCAGATTAGGAAATAATTTTTGTGGTGTTTTGCCACATTTTGTGGTTATTTGTAAATAGTTTTAGCACAGATACATAGCTCTAATGTGCTTACAGAACACTGCAGTGTTATTTTTTGAAATTCATCTTCCATGGACCCATTCAGAATTAATAAAACAATATAATTTCATCAAAATGGAACCACCTAGTAAGAAATATTAAAAGCATTGCAAACATACTATTTGGACCAATTTAAACAAAAATTATCTTCCTCTCAAGATACCTAGCTATGTATTTTGGATAACTTATGAATATATACATAATAAAACTTTACCTATAAATAATGTAGTGTAGATGTTAGCATATATTTCACTGAATAATTTTGTGAACACAATTTTTATTTCAATAGCAGTGCCAAAGATGCTTAAAACCCTAGTATGTTTATGAAAGCTCACTGAGCTGTTAAAATATTTGTACTTCTTTGGATGCTGTTAAAGAAATTTTATTGTAATCACATTTTGTCAGTATGACTGAATTAGTGAATAGATTTCTTAAAATTTAAAAAGCTTCAATATGAATATTATGTCTAGTTACACACATTAATTTTATAAACTGGAAAGTTTTATTTTATGGATATATTTAAAATTTATACCATGGCTCTTGTTGAATTATTTCCAATGAAGAATAAAGCTCTTGATGTGGACTTGACATGGACTTCAGTGGAATACTGAAAAGAATGAAAACAGTGAAAGACTAAGAAATAAACAAAAAATAATATGTATGTAATATATCATGCAATGGACAAATTGATTTTTCTGTTGGACTTGACCTAACTATCCAAGAAGAAGACCTTTGTCCTATAAACAGCAGTTTCTTTGCTTAGGATGTTAATAGATAATTGTGATTAAAAGGGTTTTCTTTTCCTCTTGGAGAATTCTTACCCTGTAGGAAATGTGTATGTTACTGTATCACAGTTGTAGTAGTATATTATTAGAATCCAATTAATGATCCAATTAACATATGTGATCTAATTAGTTCTGTTAACTCATTAACAAAATAACCTTTTATGTAGTGATTTTATCTGTTCAAATAAAAAAAATGTGGGAAATTAGAGAAAAATTGTGATATTTTATCTCAGATTTTTTGTCCAAGATGAAATAGTAAGGTTTAACATAATAAAAAAAAAAAGTAATAATGATGATGAGTCCTAGACAGTTGAGCTCTCTTTCCTTTCTGTACATGAATATGAGTCAATGTACTCACTCCTGTGGCTGCAACTATGATCCGTATTTTGACAGTGTTTGAATCTTTAAGACCAGAACTTTTTTCTAAACTTCAAACCTATTTCCATCAGCTGACCTGACATGTCTGCATGGTCAGCAGATTAAGTCCAACATGCCTAAAACAGAACCTGCCATTTTGATCCACACCGCACTTCACCTCTATTTTGTTTTCCTGTATTTCTTTTCTAATCATGATGCTTGTATTCATCTAGTTCCCTAAAGACTTACACTTTGGAGTCACCCTTCACTCTTGTGTCTCTTTATCACCATGTCCAATTCCCACATTTTGTTCCCATTACTGGATGTTGCTTGAATCAGTTCATTTTTCTTCCTCTTTATGCTCCCCACCATGGTTCAGGCTGTGATTATCTTCCCAGACCGGTACTCTCTCATCTGGTTTAATGCTGCAGCTTCCTGACTTGTCTCTCTACATCCAGTCATCTTCCTATCCAATTCACCTTTTACCCACTTGCCAGAGTGATTTTTCAAAAACTAAAATTTTATCAAATCACTCTTCTGATGAAAATTCTTCATTGTCTCCTCATCATTCTTATGGTATAGTCAAAATCTTTCTGTCATTTGGAAGACTCTTTAGTACCTGACTCTAGTTATATGTTCTATCCCTTGCAAATTCTCTTTCTATAATCTTTGCTGCTAGATTTTAAGCATATGAGGGAGGGGGACAGGGGTTCTTTTAATCATTGTGGTAGCACAGGTACCTGTGGCTTCTGGCACCAATTAGTGATCAATAAATATCCATCAAGGAATCTGAGTCAATGAGTCAAGTAAATATTAAAGCCAAGATTTGGAGGTAGATCTGTAAGATTGTAAACCATAAACTTATCCTAGTTTTGTTATGCAACTTGTAGGAAAGTCAGGTTTTAGCCATCCAGGAGTCAAGAAAAGATATGTATTTGTTCAGGATTAAAGTTTTTACTGAAGGCCTTAAGTATAGACACTTGCATAATTGGAAAGGGCTCTATACATATACTCCATTTTGGGTTCACTCAAAATTTTCTAGAACCTTGCACAAGGGAAGCATGGAGAGGCTAGTACACTTTACTAGTCATGATTCAGATAACTAAAAAGAAGCCATGCTAGGTATTTCCAGCAAAAATTCATTTAATACAGGAAATTAAAATCTTGCAAAATCACTCAAAGAACTGGAGAAGTGAAGGTAAGGAAAAGCTACCATTGGCATTGAAGAAACCAGGAAATACAAGATTACATGAAACTACTACCGGTGCCTACAACAGAGAGTGGATGATGCACAGGAAAGAGTACAGGTTTATCTATTCAAATCTCATTGTCTTCTAATGTCTATTGATAGATTAATGGACACACACACAAATGCACACAGTGGAATATTACTCAGCCATAACAAATAATGAGATTTTGCCATATGTGATAACATGGATGGACCCAATATGGATAGGTATGATGCCTAGTGAAATAAGTTCAGACAGAGGAAGACAAATATCATATGATTTTACTTGTATAGGGAATCTAAGAAACAGAACACAAAAAGCAGGAGCAAGCTCATAAATACAGAGAACAAACTGATGGTTGCCAGAGTGGAGGGTGGTGGGACATGGGCAAAATGGGTAAAGGGGAATGGGAGGTACAGGCTTCCAGTTATGGAATGAATAAGTCAAGGAGATAAAAAGTAGAGTTCAGGGAATATGGTCAATGGTTTTGTAATCACTTTGTATGGTGGCAAATAGTAATTACACTTGTGAACATAGCAGAACCTATGGACTTGTCCAAACACTGTGTTGTACATCTGAAACTAATATAATATGTGTCAACTAGATTTCGATCAAAAAAATCTTTTTGCCTCCTGCTAAGCCCATAATGGGCTCCTGCCCACTTCCCCTGCCATAGACTAAACAATGCCTTTTGCTTCTCTTTTGCTTTTCAAAATTCATGTGAATATCTCCCATTTGTGGACTATAACTCTAGCCTTGCTGGCAGGGATTTGGGGAAATGCAAACCACTCTCAGTTCTTAGGTTTCTATCCCCTAAGATACAAGGAGAACATGTAAGGGAGCATATGTTCTCTAATTGCTGTCAGACAATTTGACAATCTTGAGATTTGCCCAAATGGTGTAATTTCTGGTTTCAGCCTGATCCTCTCCTTCTGAGTGCTTTTTTGGGGTTTTCAGTTTACAATTATGTGGGTTGACTTATCTTTTTTTTTTCTTCCCCTTTTTTGGTTTCAAGGCCAGTGTTTTCAAGATATTCTTTAAAACTGGCCCATTAGGATAGATGGACTGAGGAGTAAAGCATAAGGAAAGGATTTTTTCCCCCATCATAGGTTGTTTGGAATGGAGGAAGAAGTAATTATATCAAGACTTAATGATCAAGGGGTGCCTGGGTGGCTCAGTTGGTAAAGCTTCTACCTTCGGTTCAGGTCATGATCCCAGGGTCCTGGGATCAAGTCCCACATCAGGCTTCCTGCTGAGAAGAGTCTGCTTCTCCCTCTCCCTCAGCTTCCCCCCACCCCCACTGCTGCTCGCCTCTCACTCTCTTTCTCTTTAAAATAAATTAAATCTTTTATAAAAGGACTTAATGATCTAAAAATCACAGAATATAAATTCTGGATTAACATCCTAGGACGAGCAAAGGAAATGATGGCTCAGGAAGAATACAATCTAAAATTTTCAAGTCGATAAGGGATGAAATATGAATGTATAAAGATTGATTCGTGAGGCTTTATAAAAGACACTTGTTAGATCATTGACCTTTTTTCTGCAGTGGTACACTAGTCCGATGTCCACAGACTTCACAGGTTTTCCTAGATATGGGTGAGGTTATAGGGAAGATGGACTGTGGGTTAGATAGTTCACAAGTTAATTGTAACCTCAACTCTTTCTTGTTAGTCCATGAATATGTCACTGAATGGAAATAAATGAAAATGACTAACTCTAAATCTACTCTCCTTTGTAAATCATTGCCAAGTTTTACCACTTTAACAAATTACTTGCCAAAAAGCACATAGCAGATCATGATACAGGCATGTGGTGTCACATTAAAGTTAAAAAAATGCTGCATTATCTTCACACAAAAAAATAAAGGAAATAAATAACAAGTGAATATTTGTTGTCATTATATTCAAAGACAGCATGAAACAGCTGATTAAAGTCATGAGTATTATACTTAAACAACAACAACAACAACAACAGGTCCCAACAGCAATTTTTTTAGTGGATAAAATTAGAGAGTATGGATGGTATTTTGGAACTGTCAATATTATGATGTGGTGCTACTTTTATGCAAAACACCATTGAGCATATACTTTGAGCAGTTTTGCTACTCATGCTACTCATTTGTACTGAAACATATTCACCATGCCTTAAAAAGTACAGTTCGCCCACAGCACCTTCTTAAAGATAGTTGCATGACTGTGCAATTATGTCACCCTTGCAGAGAACTCATGGTATTAAACAAATTAACATCATTTTTTTTAAGATTTTATTTATTTGACAGAGAGAGAGAGACAGCACAAGCAGGGGGAGCAGGAGAGAGAGAAGCAGGCTTCCCGCTGAACAGGGAGTCCGATGCAGGGCTCCATCCCAGGTACCATGACCTGAGCCAAAGGCAGATGCTGAGCCAACCCAGGCACCCCTTAAGAGCATTTCTTAAGCAAGTTGTTTTAGTCCCAAGCCTGTGTCCTTCCCATAGTTTCTTTCTCCTATCATCTTCCTCCCCAGTTCTGTTTTCCACTGCCAGAGACTGGCTGGAAGGACACATGATGCAAGTGGGTTCCAAGGAGCAGGTAATATATTCCATAATGCATGAGAGGCCCACAGGTGAATCTATAGCAGCCAAGGCTTAGAGCTGAAGTGAGGAAGCTGAAGCAAGGCAACAGCCAAGTCCAAGGGAGCAGTGTCTTAAAGGGGTCATGGAACCAAGTGACAGCATCTGGGTGGGGACTGAATCAAATCAGGAACCAGGAATGCTGAAATGAGATGCAGGCAGGAGCAAAGTAGTGGCTGCACCACTGGTTCTTTAATGCTGAACGACGATTCTGGAGCAAGATGGAAAATCTTAGATAAGCTTCTCCTTACATGGATTTTATAAACTTAGGAGACCAACACTAACTCTTTAAAACCACCTGCAAGATCTCATAACTCTCTAAAAGGAAACATTTTAATTTAATTATTGATTGTTTTAATAGCTGGGAGTTCATTCAGTAAATAATTACCTAATGTGTATTAAAATAGTAATTTCTTGTGCTAATTGTTTCCTGATTTTTACCAGCTAGGGTTGAGGTAGATGTATGTGAGGGAGTGCTCTACCAAGAGTTTGTTGCTGTTGTCATTTTTGTTTTGTTTTTTTTTTTCCCTGTGGGGAGAGGGAGACATGGAGGGGAAACTAAGGATGGAGGGGAAAGGGCAGCAACATTCTAAAGAAATGGGGCAGAAGTCCCCCAGTATTCTCGCTGGTCTGCATTCCGTCGATCTCATGGGTACCGCCAACTCACTGGAAGATTCCCTGAATTTCTGCAGCCTTGCTGAAACCTCAATCAGCCCCAGAACTCAGAACCAATCCCCTTCTATTTTATATTTTAATTAAAATAAAATTTATAGTTATATGCACAGATTTATATATAATTCTATGAGTTTTCACAAGGGTATATGCATATGTGATTATTTACCTCAATCAAAAGGTAGACTTTTCATCAACTTCATGTCCTCTTCCAGTCAATCTCCACCTCACCCTGATAGCAACTATTATGCTGATTTTTGTTGCCATCGATTAATTTTGTCTCTCCTTCAACTTCGTACACTTGGAGCCACAAAATACGTATTGTTTTGTATCTGGCATCCTTTGCGTAAAACAATGATTTGGAGATTCATCCAGGTCGGTGCATGTATCATTAATTCACTCGGATTTTATTGCTGGGTCACATTCATTTGTGTGAGTACAGCACAATTTATTTATCCATTCTCTTGATCTATGTTTGGATTATTTCAAGTTTTTGGCTTTTATGATTAAACTTGCTATAAATATTCTTTCCTAAGTCCTTTTGTAGAGATATTTTTTATGTTGCTTAAGAAAGTAGAAAAGTAGTTGAATTACTAGGTCATAAAATAGATAAATAGTGAACTTTATGAGAAAGAGCCAATGCATTTCCCAAATGGTTACTTTCCCACTTAAGATGTCGGAGAGATACAAGTTGTTTCACACTTTGTACCATTTGGTTACAAATGTTACCATTTTTAATTTTTTCCATTGCAGTAGAAATCCTATCGTGGTTGTGATTAGCATTTTTCTGTTGACTAATGATGTTGATCACTTCTTGATATGCATATTCATCATTCATATATCTTCTTTATAGAAGTGTCTGTTTACATCAATTGCCATTATGTAAAATTGAATTTAATAGTCTTTGCTGCTGTTCTTTTTTATTGAACTGTAGTGGGTCTTTCTAAATTGTGTGTGTGTGCGTGTGTGTGTGTGTGTCTATATTATATTTAATGAAAAACCAACCTTACATTCCTGGTATAACTCTCACATGAGTTGTATTATTTTTTTAATGTATTCTTTAAACCACTTTGCTAATACTGGGTTGAAGATTTTTACATCTATGTTCATAAGGAATATTAGTCCATATAACCATTTTCTTGTGAACTCTGTCAAGGTTGCATATCAGTATTAAGGTCTTAAGTATTAAGGCCTCATAAAAAATTTTGGTTAGTGTTTCCTTCTTTTCTTTTTTATGAAGGAGTTCATATTACTTCTTTCTTAACTCTTTGATAAAATTCACCAATGGAGTCATCTAGTCTTAGAGCGCTCACTGTGAGAAGATTTTCTTTTCTTTAAATTTCAAATTCAATGTCTGTAGTAAATACTGGACCGTACTTTTATTTTTTCTTTGATTGGTTTTAGTATATATCTTTCGAGGAATTTATTCCATTCATCTAAGCTGTTGAATTTTCTTACATTAAACTGACTGTAATATTCCCTTAACCTTTTAATTTCTGTTAGATGTATATTGACATTCTTTTTTTAATTCTTCATTTTGATAATTAGGTTTCTCTTTTCCTTCTCCTTGATTATTTCTGCCAAAGGTTTACTAATTTTATTAATCTTCAAAAATCTAACCTTTGGCTTTGAAACTTTTTTCTATTTTATCATGTTTCTATTTTCTTTGATACATGCCATTATTTTATTATTTCTTTTATTTGCTTTGGCTTTAACTGGAAATTTTTGTACCTTCTCAAAACCAAAGCTTAAATTAACTATTTTGTGTCTTATTTTAAAGTAAATTTTTACATATATAAATTTACCTTCAAATCCCTTTTAGCAATATTCCCCTTCTAAATTTTGTTATGTAGTAGTTTTGCTGTTATTCAGTTAAATTATTTTCTATTTTCTTTTGTGATTTCTTCTAGACCTATGGATCTGGGGGAGTGTGTTAATTTTCAAATATTTAGAACTTTTCTAGACATATTATTACTGTTGACTTCTAATATAATACCTTAGTTATCAGAAAATATATTCTATATGATTTCAATTGTTTACCCTACATGTTAGTTAATAATCCCTGAGAGATAGGGGAGGAAAACCTTAAGATTAGAACTAAAATTGTCCCTGGTTTTTGTCCTTAGAAAATCCCCAGGTTTCAGCATATAGGAAGAGAACACAGATAGAATCCAGCAGAATCTTTGAATTCAGGAAATAAAGTTAGAAGTTGGAGGAGAAAAAGGAGGATAGAATTTGCAGGTCAGAGTATAAGAAAGAAGAAAACTTCACAGAAAAGACCTACAGAGACCCACAGAGGGTTTCCTTTTGAGTAATTATTCAAGTATGCAGCTACCTGTATGTTAAGAAAATATCCATGATTGAAAAAAAAAATTACCTTGGAGCATTAAAGTATGGTATCCAGAGAACACCCACTAGCTACACTGAAAAACCTTGTAATTCACTGGGCATTATGTAGAGTACCAGAATGTTCTTGCCTCAGTAATGAGGAATCATTAACAAAATTCTTCTCTAGTTCTTCTCAAGAAATCTTAAAAGCAAAACCTGAAAGGAACAAAGTATTTCCAAATAGCTTAACTGTATTAAGAATGCAGCTCAAAAATGTTTATAGCTATACAAAATGTATACAGGACTCCACAGGGCAAAACTGACAAATTCTTTCTTCTGATCCAGATTGCCAGGCATATGGGGTGCCTGGCTGGCTCAGTGGTTTAAAGCCTTTGCCTTCAGCTCAGGTCATGATCCCAGGATCCTGGGATCGAGCCCCGCATCGGGCTCTCTGCTCAGCGGGGAGCCTGCTTTCCCCTCTCTCTCTGCCTGCCTCTCTGCCTACTTGTAATCTCTGTTTGTCAAATAAATAAATAAAATCTTAAAAAAAAAAAAAAAGATTGCCAGGCATATAAAAAGCAAAGATATATGACGCCTAATAAGACGAAAAATAAATCAAACTAGACTGACTCAGAAACAACATACATATTAGAATCAGCAGATAAAGACATCAAAACACTTATAACTATTTGATATATTGAATATTTTTGTTTAAAGATGTGAAAGTATAAAAAATTATCCAAACCAAATTTCTGGAGATGAAAATTACAATGTCTGAGATAATAGAAGGCCAGTTAGGAACTACAGCAGAAAATAGTAAACTTGAAAACATAACAATAGAAATTATCCAAAAGGAAACACAAAAAGAAAAAAGGAACTTATAGTCATGTAAAGAACATCAGTGGGACAACTTCAGGCAGCCTTATATCTGTGTAATTGGAGTCAGCAAAAGAATGGAGGAAAGACTTAGTTGATGTAATGGCTGAAAATTTTTCAAAAGTTATAGATAATAATCCAACAAAGGAGATAATATGGATTCACAAAAATACTCAAGAATCCAAAACGTGACAAAATTAGAAAAGAGAAACAAAACCATATGGGAAAAATACAAAACAAATAGCAAATTAACTTCCATCTATTCTCATCAGCAGTCATGTTAAAAGTAAATAATCTAAAGACTCCAATTTAAAAGGCAGAGATTGGGGGCACCTGGGTGGCTCAGAGGGTTAAAGCCTCTGCCTTCAGCTCAGGTCATGATCCCAGTGTCCTGGGATTGAGTCCCGAGTCAGGCTCTCTGCTCAGCAGGGAGCCTGCTTCCTCTCTCTCTCTCTCTCTCTGCCTGCCTCTCTGCCTACTTGTGATCTCTGCCAAAGAAATAAATAAAATCTTTAAAAATAAAAAACAATAAAAGACAGAGATTGTCAGATTGGATATAAAAGCAAGACCCAACTGTATGATATGAAATTATTTTAAATACAGAAACAACTCTACAAAATATTAAAACTATGATTAGAATCCAGAATACAAATATTATAACTCTTTTAATATAGATATTATTCTAAGATACAAAATGTGGGAGAGGATGTCAAGGCAAGGTAGGAGAAACTGCAAGTGCACTAATTAATTTTATTATAATAATAGCTCAATTGATGCCCTCAAAAGCTACTAAATCAACCTATAACAGTTCAAATATAATAATTAAATATACAAATAAAATTAGAATAAATATGACCAAATTTCAGTGTGTATATGTCTCTGGTGCTTTTTAAAATATTTATTCTTAGATCTTATTTCAACAGATTCTGACTCAGGTTTTTGGTCTGGGCTCAGGAGTATGCTTTTTAAACAATTGTCTGTGGTATGACTGGGATGTAGGTGGTATCTTTGTATCACACTAAAAAATAATATGCAGTTTTGATAATAAACTAGCCATATGTAGTAGTGGGGAAAGATGGAAGGTGGGAGTAAGGATAAGTCTTTTAAAAGAAAACTACAGATTAATACTCTCCACAAGGATAAAAAAAAATTCTAAACAAAACTTTAGCAATAGCATACAATAATTTATAAAAAAGAAAATACATTATGGTCTTGTGGGGTTTATTAATTTCACAATAGATAATCACTAAATATTATTTACTATATCAACAAACTAAAAAAGAATCTTAACAGACATATATAAAATGTGTGACAAAATAAAATAGTAATTTCTGATAAAAATTAATATTATGAAGTATATAATTTTTATTTTTTACTTTTATTTTACCTACTTTACATCTCACTGATTGAGAGAATTAAATTAAAAATTTCCTTTGAACATTTTATAACTAATTTTGATCTAGATCTCTTGAATATTTTATAGATTTTTCAAAATTAATTTTGATATTACTTTACTTTGTACTGTCCCCCATTATAACCGAATCTCTGTTTTTGCCTTGAATTTGCTTTATCAGGTTTAATATTATCAGGTCATAATATTACAAAACCTTGTTTTCATTAAATTTGCATTTTCTTTTTTTTTCTATTTTGCTTTATTTTTTATTATTTTTTTATTAACATATAATGTATTATTTGTTTCATGGGCACAGGTCTGTGAATCATCAGTCTTACACAATTCACAGCACTCACCATAGCACATACCCTCCCCAATGTCCATCACCCAGCCACCCAATTCCTCCCACCTTCTCTCCGGCAGCCCTCAGTTTGTTTCCTGAGCATAAGAGTCTCTTTTGTTTTGTCTCCCTCCCCAGTCCCATCTTGTTCATTTTTCCCTCCCTTCCCCCAACAAACCCCTGCCCTGCCTCTCAAATTCCTCATATCAGAGAGAGCATATGATAATTGTCTTTCTCTGATTTGACTTACTTCGCATAGCATACCCTCTGGTTCTATCCACGTCATTGTGAATAGCAAGATTTTGGTCTTTTGATGGCTGTATAGTAGTCTGCTGTATATATATATATACCATGTCTTTATCCATTCATCTCTTGATGGACATCTAGGCTCTTTCCATTGTTTGGCTATTGTGGACATTGCTGCTATAAACTTTCAGGTGCACATGCCCCTTGGGATCACTACATTTGTATCTTTAGGGTAAATACCCAGTAGTGCGATTGCTGGGTCATAGGGTAGCTCTATTTTCAACTTTTTGAGGAACCTCTATACTGTTTTCCAGAGTGGCTGCACCAGCTTGCATTCCCACCAACAGTATAGGAGGGTTCCCCTTCCTCCACATCCTCGCCAACATCTGTCATTTCTTGATTTGTTAATTTTAGCCATTCTGACTGGTGTGAGGTGGTATCTCATTGTGCTTTTAATTTGTATTTCCCTGATGCCGAGTGATGTTGAGCACTTGTTCATGTTTCTGTTGGCCATTTGGATATCTTCTTTGCAGAAATGTCCATGTCTTCTGCCCATTTCTTGTTTGGATTATTTGTTCTTTAGATGTTGAGTTTGACAAGTTCTTTATAGATTTTGGATACTGGTCCTTTATCTGATATGTCATTTGCAAATATCTTCTCCCATTCTCTTGGTCGTCTTTTGTTTTTTTCTACTGTTTCCTTTGTTGTGCAAAAGCTTTTTATCTTGATGAAGTTCCAATAGCTCTTTTTTGCCTTTTCTCCTTTTCCTTTGGAGATGCATCTAAGAAGAAGCTGCTGTGGTCAAGGTCACAAAGGTTGCTGCCTGTGTTCTCCTCTAGGATTCTGATGGATTCCTGTTTCACATTTAGGTCTTTTATCCATTTTAAAACTATTTTTGTGCGTGGTATAAGGAAATGGTCCAGTTTCATTCTTCTGCATGTGGCTGTCCCATTTTCCCAACACCATTTGTTGAAGAGACTTTTTATTTCTTTCTTTCCACATGATAGTCTTTCCTGCTTTGTTGAAGATTAGTTGACCAGAGAGTTGAGGGTCCATTTTCATATTTTCTGTTCTGTTCCATTGATCTATGTGTCTGTTTTTTGTGCCAATACCATACAACCTTTTAAAAATTATTATTATGTTATATTAGTCACCATACAGTAAATAATTACTTTTTGATGTAGTGTTCCAAGATTCATTGTTTTCATATAACACCCAAACCATACTGTCTTGATGATTATAGCTTTGTAAATAGAAATGTGATGCCATCAGCTTTGGTTTTCCTTTTCAACATTCCTTTCACTATTTGGGGTCTTTTATGGTTCCATACAATTTTAGGATTATTTATTCCAGTTCTGTGAAAAAAAGTTGATGGTATTTCGATTAGGATTGCTTTGAATGTGTGGATTGCTCTAGGTAGCATAGACATATTAGCAATGTTTGTTCTTCCAATCCATGAGCATGGAAGTTTTTCCATTTCTTTGGGTCTTCCTTAATTTTTTTCATGAGTGTTCTATAGTTTTCTGAGTACAGATTCTTTACCTCTTTGGTTAGGTTTATTCCTAGATGTCTTATGGTTTGGGATATAATTGTAAATGGAATCAACTCCTTAATTTCTCTTTCTTCTGTCTCATTGTAGTCTATAGAAATGCAACTGAGTTCTGTGCATTTATTTTATATCCTGCCACTTTGCTGTATGAGTTCTAGCAATTTTGAAGTGGAGTCTTTTGGGTTTTCACATACAGTATCATGTCATCTGTGAAGAGTGGGAGTTTGACTTCTTCCTTTTATCCAATTTGGATGCCTTTTATTTCTTTTTGTTGTCTGACTACTGAGGCTAGGACTTCTAGGACCATCTTGAACTGCAGTGGTGATAGTGGACATCTCTGCCATGTTCCTGACCTTAGGGGAAAAGTTCTCAGTTTTTCCTGTTGAGAATTATATTCTTTGTGGGCTTTTTGTAGATGGCTTTTACGATATTGAGGTATGTTTTATCCCTACACTGTGGAGAGTTTTAGTCAAGAAAGGAGGCTGTACTATCAAACAAAAGAGCCTCTTGATGATCTGGAAAGCTCAAGTAGAAGTAGGGCATACATGATTTATAAAGCCAATGGAATTAAATAAGCAAATTTTTTGATAATGGTTATAATTACATTAATTTAACCAAATAACTAATTTATGTTTCTTCATATACTCCCTAAAAGGAGTTTGATATTTGTAAACATTTCCTCAAATGCAAGGAAATGCTTTGCTAATAGGATTTCTTGCAAAATGAAGGTTGCTATAACCTGGATTGTAAAGGTCAATGATACAGCAAGACTTGACCTATTCAAATAATCAAGATGCTCTCAGATCTGTCGCATCAGAACCATTAGGAAAAAAAATCACTTATTCAATTCCTTTGGCTTTGTAAATCATGTATGCCCTACCTCTACATGTGAAAAAGATACCTGAACTATAGACTATCAAAGAAGGTGAATTTTTAAAAAGGATTTTATTCAGAATTTGTTATATAGTAGTGTGTTTAAGAATTAAGCAGCGTTGGAAGGGGTAAATTAATATATGTACCTAGTAGCTGAATTAGAAATCACTGTTTCTAGCAGTTATGCTATCTATTGACCCAAATATCTTTGTAACATAATCTAGTAATGCGTTTTGGGCAGCTGAAGTTAATTGTTAAGTTAGAGAGTGAGTATTTTATGTACTAAATAGTTATCAGTACCAATTTATAAGATTAATAAGGACTTGCTAATAAGAAAGTGAGTCTCTCGTAAGTAGTTCAAGGATTTAAAAACTTTATACTTGTAGTAATGAAAGAAAATTAAAATTGTATGGAAATATATGTAGCCCAGATTTAGCATGGTGTTGAGATCAGATCATTTTACAGTGTAAGGCACTGAAAATGAGTAAAACCAGAGATTAACAAAATGCTAAAATGGGGTAAAGAGAAAATCACTGTAACAGAGATTTAGCATGGAGCCGAGAAAACTCTGGATTATCAGGACCTCTTATGCAAGTTTTTATAAGGAGCAGCATTCTTCCCAATAAAATGTCAAAATTACATTTATTAAACATTTTTTAAAGGGACTGGATTTTGACGTTTATAGAATGTTTCAGTCATTAGAAGTCAGATGGTTCTATGTGACTTCCTAAGATTTTCCTGCTTTAATGTCTACAATGTGATAATTAATCCAAAACAATCAAGCACCACATGGTGAGCTGAGGCCTCTTGGGTCCTTGGAGTTATTTCAAGAGGTCTGTGACTCCATATGTACACTAATCATTATTGATTGAATAAATAATAAATAATGCATTGCATACACAAATACAATCTTCTATTTTAAGTGCATGAGATTCTGTTTTGGTTAATAAAGATTCAGGATAGCATTTTGTCATTAGACATTTTATCAACACATTCCAAAAGCATAATTTTACTCTAATGAGATCCATAATTTTATTTAGATCATATGAAGGAATCTTTACACATGAAATGGCTAGAAACCATGCCTTCAAAGTTAACCATTTTCTATTAGGTTCTAACTAATGACATTCTAGCTTCAAACAACCAGTTTTGTCAGACTTGATTATGAAACGACTAATCAACCTCAGCTAGGTGTAATGGTTTGTGATAAGCACCAAAGATACAAATTGGTACAAGATACCCAGAGGTGGCACAGAGAAGTTCCAAATTTTGTCAAAATTTTCTTCTTGCTCTCGAGAAATTAAAAACTCTTCACAAGTCCTTTCGTCTTGGTTGTATTTACTATAGTGTTTAATAGTACTGGCACTCAACTTCTAGCTCAGACTATAGAGTTATCTTGGATTCTCCCATCTTCTACAATAAAAATCCTTCCAAGAGTCCATCTATTTTCATCACTACCACCTCTGCTTCAGTTTGTGCTTAGGTGAGGAGCATTGAAACTCCTTCCTAAGTGGACTTTAATTCTAGCGTTGCCCCACTCTAATGCATGTTCCATACTTGGCCAAGATAGTGTTAGAGTAACCAGACTAAGTTCCGAGATGAAGTCACTCAAATTTAGCCTTATATAAGCAGAGGATCTCTTCAAGATCCTAAATTCAAGTATTTTGAATAAATATCCAGGAATGGTATTGCTGGATCCTAGAGACTCCACAAAAAGACTGTTAGAATAAATAAATGAATTCAGTAAAGTTGCAGGATACAAAATCAACATACAAAAAAATCAGTTGTGTTTCTACACATTAAAAATGAATTATTTGAAAAATAAATTATAAAAAAATCCCACTTACAATAGCATCACCAGAGAATAAAATATTTAAGTGTAAACTTAACTGAAGAGATAAAACATGCATACACTGAAAACTACAAATCATTGAGAACGAAATTAAAGACACAAGGAAATGGAAGAATATTTCATACTTGTGAATTGGAGGACTTATTGTTGTTAAAATATCCACAATACTAGCGTGATCAATCTACAAATTCAGTGCAATCCTTATCTAAATCACAATAACATTTTTTACAGAAATAGGAAAAACCATTCTAAAATTCACATGGAACTACAAAGGACCCTAAAGAGTCAAAACAATCTTGAAAAAAGAAGAACAAAGCTAGATGCATCACATTTCCTGGTTTCATAATATATTACAAAGCTACAGTAGTTAAAACAGTATGATATCGGTGTGAAGGCAAACATATAGATCAATAAAACAGAATAGAGACCCAGAAATAAACCCATGCATATACAATGAACTGACCTTCCCAATGGTGCCAAGAATACACAACGGGGAAAGAGTGGTGTCCTCAACAAATAGTCCTGAGAAAACTGGATATTTGCATTTAAAAAAAGAGAACAAGAAAAAAAATTGGACCATTTTCTTACACAATACACAAAAATAAACTCTGTATGAACATAAGACTTGAACATAAGACCCAAAAGTATAAAGCTCTTAGAAGAAACCACAGGGTAAAAGCTTTATAACACTGGCTTAGGCAATAAATTCTTAAATATGACACAAAGGTACAGGCAACAAAAGCAAATTACTTAATATAATATACATAGCTCTTTATAATCTTTTCACTACCGCACTGTTTAAACATCATATTCAATCCGTTTCTTCATAGTCTTCCTGCCATTCCAAGTTAGAGGTGTTTTTTATGTGTATCATCTTGATTCATGCTTTATTTTATTTTTTTTTAATATTTTATTTATTCATTGGACAGACAGAGATCACAAGTAGGCAGAGAAGCAGGCAGAGAGAGAGGATGAAGCAGGCTCCTTGCTGAGCAGAGAGCCCAATGTGGGGCTCGATCCCAGGACCCTGGGATCATGACCTGAGCCGAAGGCAGAGGCTTTAACCCACTGAGCCACCCAGGTGCCCCTTGATTCATGCTTCAGGCATACATGGTTTGTTCCAACAACTACAGTCTCTACTCCATAACTCTTACCACAAGTGTCAATTTTGTTCTGGTATTCACCTTCTAGAGACATGGGGTCACGGGAAAGAGACTATCCCCTCCATCTTTAGCCACTGTTTATGTAAGATTCAAAAAGATAATATGGTGCCATTGCATTGGCAGCTTCAAAGTTCTTAGTTTGCCAATTCCTTTTTTGTCCTAATAGAAGTCTGCTCTATCATCCTTACTTTCCTTTTTTAAAATAATGTTCTTGGGAAGTTTCTAAGTCTGGTTGGTTGTCCATTTTCAGATACCATGTGGTAGGATAACCATCTGTCTGTTAACATGTCTTTCTGTGCTTGTCATCTCAGCAAATCACTGCAAGATTTATACCAAGGCTTAGCAAGGTGAACCTATGCCTGTTTTGTCTGGCCAGGAGTTGTCAGTTGTGCCGACTTTCAGTTATCCTGAACCACCTTCTGAATACCAATGATAAGCAGCACTCCCCTCCCAATATTGAAGGCGCTTGAGATAAGCTGGTTGGACTTTGGATGTGACCACCCTGAGGGGAGGCGGCGGAGGCACAGGGTACTGGTGATTTGCATAATCATCAGGACACTTTGCCACTTCATTGCCCTCATTTGCTGAACTCCAGGGCCAGGTTCCAAATGAGATCCATCTCTACACATCCCCTGCATAATTTTTACAATGCTTTGACAATCTTCAATAGGGTTTAGTACCAATTCCAAAGCAGTGGTGGAGTGCTAGGTTGGCCACACCAAGAAGCAATTCTTTGATACCAGCTGAGTATCCTAGAATTCAAATCAGTTCTGATATTTACCTGGAGATAGCATCAGATTCCACAGGTGAAGGGCTCAGTTTCACAAGACTGTCCCCACCACCCCCTTTAGATGCCAATCACAAGCCCACGTTATTCCCTATACTTTGGACCTACTGGGTGTAAAGCAAATGTTCCCATGACTCTCTCCTTGAGTTCCGTTAATTTGCTAGGTTAATTTACTAGATTCCTGGTTTATTATAAAAGGGTATAACTCTGGCTGCAAGCCCCAGTCGATACTCCACATAGGGCTACTGCACAGAGAATGTTTCCCTACCAATATTCTAGGTTCTATTTCAGACCATGTGGGCCCAGAAAGTCTTACAAGTACTCATTTAGCATGTTTAGTTAATATGGCATGAAGGGCTGACTTACATGCCTTCTGTTTTACCATACTAGGTAGGGGAAATGTTCTCTAGTCAGACGCAGTGTCTAGCCCCCAAATACAATCAGGTAAAAAAAAGAAGCAACCGTTCCACATAAAATCTGTTCAAACAAATCTTAGTTTAACCTTGATTTTTATTATCCATGACATTCCTAACTATAGCTTTCTTTGGACTTCAACAGGTTTTGGTTTTATAATACTAGGTAGGGGGAAGTGTTCCCTGGGGCCAGATATTAATACCAATTTCCATAAAACATTCAGGTAGAGGAAACAACTTCTTCACATAAAACCTGCTTAAACAGTCCAACTTTTATAATCCTATTAACCATTACATTTTTTTCTTTCAATTTAAGTGTAGTCCAAGTTAGGACTTCAGCAATGGATTTTGATACCACTTCATGGGATTCACATATCAAAGCATCCTGGAAACTTCTCCCCTCAGTGACCATTTTACTCAAACTTGCGCAAAAGGCTTTGTGTCACCAGTAAGGGGTGGAACCAAGAGACACTGGCCCTTTTGACAGTCTTTTACTTGATAAATCTGCCCAACTACTGCCTCAAGGTATTATTGGTCAAGTTTTTCATAAACATCTCTATTTTCTGGCTTTTAAAATTTTTCCAAACAGAACAGACTTGTTTGGGGCCCTTTAATGCTGGGGGAATAATAAGGATCCTTTCACCCACCCAACTACAGGTTGTGCTGTACTAATACCTTTGTTTTAAACCCGTCAATGTTCATTTTATTCATTCCATCCATGAAGCATCTAAAGATTTCTGTTCTGCTGGGACAAGTCCTGTGATGTCTCCCTCTCTGTTTCAGCTTTCTTATTTGTTTAAAAATTGTTTAAAAATTTCCACCTTGCTTGGACAAGTCTCTTGACTCTCCCCTCTATCTCTTCCCATTCTCTTATTAATTAACTGGTTGTTTTGTTAGCATTTGTAAGACCCATGAAGGCAATCTGAGACAGCAGATTCCATAAAGCTTCCAGAACTATTTTTTGGTTTAGCAACAATGAAGTTATATGGGGTGCCTATGTGAAAAGAACTTCCTTAACCATAGCATTTACCATGGCCTGGGTGATGAGCCATATTCTGAGGGTGAGTATCCCCATCACCATAAAACCAGTCCCACAAGGCTGGCATACAAAGCATATCAGCTGTTTCATCTGGGATGTTCCATTTGGCATTCATGAAGGACAGTTCTGCTTCTCAGGATAAACAGCCCTTACAGTGAGTGGCTTTTCTCCAGTCCATCAGGCTAGCTGTTCCCTGAGGAACACATATAGCCATTTACGATTATTCCACAGTGAGCTGTGCGTCCTCCAGCAACCCAAATATGCTCTCACTCTGCAGCATTTAAAACCAGACACTCTTCCCAAATGAGCCACTTCTATAATTCATCTCAGTAAAGGTTTCTCAGGAAACTGGTGATACTGATCCACATAATGTAACAACTCCTTCATGCTAGATCCTCTTGTTTCAACAGTTCCTTGGTTTTGCTCTTTCCCCATATTTATTATCTTCTTTTTGACCAGAGGTCTTGGAGGTACTTTCTGTTATCGCCATACAATCTTCCCTTTCTAGGCAGCTTTGAGGCTAGTGGCCAAATCTCAGATTGACCCAAATGTTACCTTCATTTAGTATCAAGGCCCAACCCAGCACTTTCTTTCACTTTTATTTTAGCAATTACAGATAGTAATAATCAAGGAATTGTATATTTTACCTTTTTCTTATTAATGTGTGTTTCCTTATGCATCCGGTGAACCAACTCTCTGAATTCCATTGGTAAGTTTTACCTTCAGTAACTGAGTGCAGCGTAGTAGCTGCTCCATACCATGATTGATGACCCAGGAATCAAAGGTTCTTCATATCCCCAACTTTGATCCGTTCTCTAACCGAATCACATGTTTTCATGAGCAAGGACCATGCTAGCAAATCCCACATCTCTAACACCAACTAATTGTGTTCTGGTACCAATTCCAATGTGAGGGAGGGTCCCCACACTGACAAGTTATTCTGTGGCAGCAGCTAAGTGTCTTACAATTCAAGTCCATTCTGACTCCCCGGAGATAGCTCCATTTTCCCCAAGTTGAAGGCTTGGTTTTATAAGACTGCCTCCTCCCCACATCAGGTACCAGTAATAAGGCCAAGTTGTCATCTGTGCTTCTGACAGTCTATAGATCAGAGGTTCCCAGGACTCCCTCTTCAGGTTCAATTAATCTGCTTGAGGGGCTTCCAGAACTCAGAGAAATATTTTACTTTCTAGATTACTAGTTGATTTTAAAAAGATGTGATATGAGGGACACCGGGTGTTATATGCAACTGATAAATTATTGAACACTATAGCTGAAACTAAGTGTGTACTATATGGTGGTTTATCGAATTTAAATTTAAAAATAAAGATTTAGTCTACGGCCATACCACCCTGAACGCACCCGATCTCGTCTAAAAATAAAGATTTAAAAAAGATATAACTCGGGAACAATAAGATGGAAGAGATGCATAGGGCAAGGTATGGTGACACAGAGCTTCCATGCTTTCTCTTAGCACTCTACTCTCCCTGAATCTCCACGTGTTCACCAACACAGAAGCTCTCCAAACCCTGTCCTTTTGGGGTTTTATGGAGGCTTCGTTACAGTGGCAGAGTTGATTAAATCATAGGCCACTGGTGATTAAACTCACTCTCTAACTCCTCTCTCCTCCAAGGAGGTGGGAGAGGGGAGACTGAAATTTCCAACTCTCTGATCACTTGGTTGATTCTCCTCCAAACCAACATCTATCATTAGGTGGAATCCAAAAGTCACCTCATTAACATAATGTATCCCTATCTATATACCAATATATATCTATTAATTGTTATTATCCCAAATGACTATATGAAAAGTGAGGCTTAGTCAGGTTAAGAAATTTACCTCACAGCTGGAAAATAGAATAGCTGGGATTTCAATCACTTTGGCCAAACCCAAAGCCTCTGGTCATATAATGGCTGTGCTGAACTAACATCCATGCTTCAGTCTTCCCTGTTCCTCACAGATATCAACCATGTCTCTTTATTATCTTTTTATAGTTACTCTCCACAAAGCAGTCAGTGATAATGGCAATGTGGCTGACACGCCAGTCTATCCTCCCGAACTGTGTATACAGAGGGTCCCTGTGGCACCAGACAGAGGTACAAGTCAAGTTGCAGACTGAACACTTTGGTGATGTGCAAGACAAAACCTTGTTTCTTAAAATTAAGTGAGATACCTCTATATCCTTATCATAAAGATATTTTTTCTTGGGCTAATTTGGATAGATTTTCATTTCTTATGATTTCTTAATTTCCCACTCTCTATATTATTTATTGCTATGTAATAATCTACCCCAAAACATAACGGCTTAAAATGACAATTTGGTATTATTCCATCACACAATTCTTTTGCTCAGAAATTTAAACAAGACACACAAGAGTGTGGCGGTCTCTGTTGTGTTACGTCTGGGTCCCGAGTTGCATTGACACAAAGGCTGGTGTCCGGAACAGCTGAGAGCCTTCTCCTTACTAGATCTTTCAGCATTTGTTCCCGTATTACACTTCCTTTGTCTTACTTTTGTTTCACTAAGATTTTTTTTTATGGATTCCATCTTATATCTAGCATTGATTTATTATTTATGTCCTAGAATTTACAATATAATCCCTTAAATAATCAGAGAAATTAAAATATTTTACCACTTAGCATGTAGCATGAAGATCTCACAACATTATATTCCCAATTCTTCTCTCCCATCCTTTGCATTCTTAAGGTAATTTATCTTATTTTTTGTCTGCTGCGGGTACAAACTACAAACTACATTGCTATTATTTCTGCTATATGCTGTCTGTTACTTTTTACATTTGTTTAACCTAAGAAACAAAAGTGTAATTTATTTTATTCTAGGCCAGTCTTCTACATTTCTTTTGTAGTTCCAACTTCCTGCCCCAGCATGTATCTTCTCCTTGGAAGACTTTATTAAACATTTTTTAATATTTATTATTCATTTATTTACTTATTTGACAGAGAGAGAGACAGCGAGAGAGGGAACACAAGCAGGGCAGTGGGAGAGGGAGAAGCAGGCTTCCTGCTGAGCAGGGAGCCTGATACGGGGCTCGATCACAGGACCCTGGTATCATGACCCAAGCCAAAGGCAGACGCTTAACCAACTGCGGCACCCAGATGCCCCTATTAAACATTTCTTATACTGTATGTCTGCTGGTGATGAATTCTCTCAGATATATATATAATCTCCTTTCTCTTTGAAAGATATTTTTACTGACTGTAGAAACTTGTGTTAATAGCTTTGTTTTATTCTTCAGTACATTAAAGATATTGCTGCAGTTTTTTCATGGTTTCTCATAAAAATTCAGGGGCTTTTCCAACTTTTTTCAACTTTCAACTTTGTTCCTCTGTATCTAATGTGTCATTTATTTCTGTCACCAAAATTTTCACTCTAACTTTTGCTTTCACTCACTTGAATATGATAGGCCTATGCATGTGGTTATATTTTGTTTTGTTTGCTTTTTGTCTTTTGGTATTTTCCTGCTTATTGGTCTCTGAGTTTTTGGATCTGCTGTTTGGTGTGTGTCAATTTTAGAAAATTCTTTACTATTATTTAAAAACAGTATTTCTTTTGCCCAGTTGTCTCTTTTCCTTCTGAGAGTCTAACTATGCATATGTGATACTGTTTGATGCTGTCCTAGTGCATAGATGCTCCGTTCTATTTTTGTTTCACTCTTTTTTCTCTTTGTGCTTCAGTTTGGATAATTTCTGTTTCCATATCTTCAAGTTCACTTACATCTTCTTTGGATACATTGAATGTACTCATGAGTGCATGAAAGGTGGTTTTTATTGTTATTGCTATTTTTCTCATTTACAGTATTTCCATTTAATCATGTCTTAATGTTCCATCTCTCTGCTGAAATTAACCACTTGACTTTGCATGCTGTCTACCATTTTCATTAAAGCCATAAACATTAGTCATAGTTATTTTAAATTCCCTGCCCCGTAGTTCCAACATCTCTGTCATATCCGAGTTTGGTTCTGATGATTGCTTTGTTTCTTGAGAGTGTGTTTTTTTCATACATATTGACTTGGCCTGGAAATGGGCACATTTTTCCATCTGCTAGGTCTTTCATATATAAGTTTGAGTTAGAAGTTGGGCTGAATTGGAGGCTTTCTGTTGCTGTGGTTAAATTAAACTCATATTTGAATTCCTATAGTGATACCTTGTGTTTAGAATGAGAATTGATTCACTGCAGTACCCATGTGACTCTCAGCTTGAGGTATCCTCTTGTCACTGTATCTCAAGAGAAGGTATCTTTGCACACTATTGGTACTTGAAGCTTGTTTGTTTGTTGGTGGTGAGTGAGAGCTCTTCTCTGTTCTGATGAAGCCTCAGCCTTAGGCAAGTGCCTTATCCCTGGGTGTCAGAGGTGGTGGCCTTCTCAGTTCTTCTCTGGCTGTGTGGGCCCCTGCATGCACTCCTGCTTCTAGAATCAGGAGTTTGGTTTTTCTGTTTCCCTCCTGTCATCAGTATTCTAAGGGTGAAAGTGTTTGTTTCCCTCCCTCCTACAGATCTTCATTTATTTTTTTTTCTAAAGTAATTTAATTTTTTAAACATTTCTTTTCAGTGTTCCAGAATTCCTTGTTTATGCACCACACGCAGTGCTCCATGCAATATGTGCCCTCCACAATACCCTCCACCAGGCTCACCCACCCCCCCACCCCTTTCCTCTCCGAAACCCTCAGTTTGTTTCTCAGAGTCCACAGTCTCTCATGGTTCATCTCCCCCTCCGCTTCCCCCAACTCACTTCTTCTCTCCATCTCCCCATGTCTTCCGTGTCATTCCTTATGCTCCACAAATAAGTGAAACCATATGATAATTGACTCTTTCTGCTTGACTTATTTCACTCAGCATAATCTCTTCCAGTCCCATCCATTTTGTTACAAAAGTTGGGTATTCATCTTTTCTGATGGAGACATAATACTCCATTGTATGTATGGACCATATCTTCTTTATCCATTCATCCATTGAAGGGCATCTTGGTTCTTTCCACAGTTTGGCTACCGTGGCCATTGCTGCTATGAACATTGAGGTACAGATGGCTCTTCTTTTCACTACGTCTGTATCTTTGGGATAAATACCCAGTAGTGCAATTGCAGGATCATAGAGTAGCTCTATTTTTAATTTCTTAAGGAATCTCCACACTGTTTTCCAAAATGGCTGTACCAACTTGCATTCTCACCAACAGTGTAAGAGATCTTTGCTTCTTAAGCGGAGATGGGGATAAGGATCAGTGGAGTTCCCTGGCCCTCCTGCAGGCTTGTTTTTCCCCTCTCCAGGGCTCTGCACCAAAACCAATACTTTTGACTCTCTGATCTTTTTTGTGATTATATGTTGAGATGCATGGAGAAAATCTTGCAAGAGGGTGTGTACTCCTCTAGTTTCTAAGTCCCACAGGTCCTACACTCTTCTGTAAGTCTGCCTTGGGCCTTCACCAAGGTGTTAACTATTGTAGCTTTGTTCTTATTAGCTTCTAGTTACCTGGTGAGTGCATGTTCATGTCTCTTTTCTCTTTGAAGTTGCCCATCTTTCTTTGGTGTTTGGACAGGTCACTCTGGAACCTCAGTTCTGCAATAGATTCTAAAAGAGTCATGAATTGGAAGTTACTCCAGCTATTTTTTACTTTTTATTTTAATTTTTTTAAAGATTTTATTTATTTATTTGACAGACAGAGATCACAAGTAGACAAAGAGGCAGGCAGAGAGAGAGACCGGGAAGCAGGCTCCCCTTTGAGCAGAGAGCCTGACGTGTGGCTAGATCCCAGGACCCTGAGATCATGACCTGAGCCAAGGCAGAGGCTTTAACCCACTGAGCCACCAGCGCCCCCAAGCTATTTTTTAAATAAAGGTGGAAGTGATGTTCTTTCCTGCTCTTTACACTCTAGGAAGAGTACTAGAAGACCTTAATGAGTTATTTTGTATTCTTTTTTTTAAATAACAGGTCTTCAAACATTGGTGTGAATTTTTCACTTAGGGCATATCTCAATTTGGATTAGCCATATTTTTTAAAAAAAGATTTTATTTATTTATTTGAGAGAGAGAGAGGGAGAGAGAGCATGAGAGGGTGGAGGGTCAAAGGGAGAGGTGGACTCCCCGCTGAGCCAGGAGCCTGAGGTGGGGGTTGATCCCAGGACCCTGAGATCATGATCTGAGACAGAGGCATAGCTGACTGAGCCACCCAGGCACTTCAGGATTAGCCATATTTGAAGATCACAAAAGCCACATGCAGTTAGGGACTTCCATATCAGACAGTCTTAAATGTATAGATATTGAATATATTACACATAATAATCATGATATGACTATTTTAAAATTAATGTGACTGGACTTCATCTTACCATCAGTGAAAAGTTTTTATTTCTTCTTCAGGTTTTTTGTTAGTGTTCTTAGTATTTCTAAGTGTGCCTTTGATCAGAGCATAGAAGAAAACCCAATGTATATTATTCTAAATGTATACCTTACCTCCATTACTTTTTTTAATAAGCCTGAAGATATTCAGAATGTTCACAGTATATAGTTGAAATAAAAATTTGATCAATAGAGCATTTTTAGCACATATTTTGGTATTTATCTTTAAGCCTAACTTCAGTTTCTCCATGCTGAGATCTTTATCACTATTCAATGCCAAAATAACAATATTGCTTTTTGTCCACCAGAAGCAAGTTGCAAGTTATTATGAATCAACTGATTTGCTCAAATAGCAACACCAATCAAAAATCCTTTTACAAATGCATCAGTTTTGACTTGTGCCAGATGTATAAATAAGAATTTGAATGCCTAATGTAGAATCCAAATGAGAATGTTGAAGGAGTCTATAATGGCAGAAATGTAAGATGTCTTACAGTTTATTTTATTAAATTCATTAGTTTCCAGATAAAGTACATTTTTTCAGGCTATTTATTTATGTAACATTTGTAACTCTGATCTTAAAGCCTATCCATTTTAATACAATTTTGTTCATTTTGCTTCATATACTGTACTGTTTTCTGCCTTCCTCTGTTTCAGTATGAGAGAAACCGATGGAGAAAAACAGTTTCAGAAAAATCGGTTCTAAGATTCTCTCTTTCTCTTCCCCCCAAAACCTGCAATGTGTTCCAAATTCTGCTGTTTTGGTGGTCAATAATGACATCTTTTTTATTTCTCATATTTGCAATGGTCTGATAAAGATGATAACATGTATGTTTATTTCACAAATAACCCTAAATACAGTATAATTGAAGAATCAATCAATTAAAGTTTTGAGATAGCTGTGAATCATAGAAAGGTCTGAAGTAAGCCAACAGAGATGGGGCACAGATTATAAATGTCCATGCTAGTTCTGGTTCCTAACACATACATCCCCAAAGATCTCAGATAGAAAGTCAATCAACATGAATTCACATGAAAAGTTTAGGTGGCTAGTTTAAATAAGTTAATTAACATGATGATGCTTTTGTGACTAAAGGCTTCAATTTCTTCTGAGCCTACTCTTGTGTTTCCTAGGCCCACCATACCGAGCTGCGCAGGACTAAACTTTGTTGATTATGGTAACTTATCATTTTGGTGGAATGGTGCCGGTCTGATTGGAATGGATTTTTAAAAAGAGAAATAAAACGACTCTGGAGGAAAAAAGTACGAATAGCTCTTTTGAGGAATTTTCCTAAAACCAAACAAAAAAAAAAAAAAAAAAAAGAAAAAGAAAAAATATAGTAGTAGCCATGGGGCAAAATATGGTCAAGAGTTCTTTTCCTAAACATGGGAGAAGAAAGAGCATCTTTGCACACTAATGGGAATGAAACACAAAGAGAGAGATGGTGGAGGACAGACAGAGGAGAGTTACTGCAGAAGTTGAGAGCAGATGGAATAAGGTACACATGTGGATGGACCAGCTTGAAGATGCTTGGATACTATAACCAGGCTAATGGCAGGGGGATAGAAGATGTGGGTCCTGATGCTGGCAGGTGGGTAGGGAAGTGCAGTCTGGGGACACTAGAACTTATCTTCTGATTGTTTCGTTTTCCTTAATGACTCAGAAACAAGGATGTCAGCTGAGAAGAGGGATAGGGAAGATAGCTAAAGGGGTGGGGGTGAAAATAAAGGAAAAGGGATGAAATAGACATCTAGGAAAGAAGAAGACAAAATGGATAAGGGATGATTTATAATATTAGAGGCCTTTAGCACTAAAGCCCATATCCATTTCAACTCTAGGCCCTGTACATTTTAACTAATAAATCATTCCCAAATCCATCCACTTCTCTCCATTCCACTACAGCCCCAGTCCAAACTACCACTGCCCCCTGCCTAAAATATGATGTCGGCTTCCTCACTGGCTTACACACATCCACTCCTGCTCCTCACAAAGACATTCTAAGTGTTGCAACTGGGATCATGTTTTCAAATGAGTTTTGTTCATGTTACCACGCTGTTTAAAACTCTCCAAGGACTTTGGGGGTAGAAACAACCCGTCCAAGAGCAATGTCACCTCAACTCCTTGTTTCTGCCTCCTCTTAGCAGTTTAAGAACAATGGCTTTTCTCAGTTGTTCTAAGGAACAGTGTGTCCTCATTGAGCAGGGCACTGTAAATGCTGCCTAGAAAATCCTCTTCTGGCCTTACTTATTTTATTCCTAATTTTTCTTCATATTTCAGTTGAATCATCACTTTCTCCAGGAATGTGTCCTTGCTCTTTAATTAATTCAGCTTCCCTTTTATATGCTTCTAGAATACCACGTAGTTTTCACAGTCATAAATTTGAATTTAATTATGGAATTATTTGATTATGTCCCCTTTTAGACTGGGAAGCTCTAAGAGGGTTAGCATTATGTTTGCCTTTTTTTTAAAAAAATACAGACTACATTTGCTTTTGCTCACCAGTTTATCTCTAAATAGTTAGCACATATTGTCTAGCATAAATAGACTTCAATAAATATTTGTCAGATGTTCAATATAGTGATTCAACATTCCCATACAACAACCAGTGCTCATCATGACAAGTGCACTCTTTAATTCCTATCACCTATTTCACTCGTCCCCCACCCCCTTCCCCTCTAGTAACCATTATTTTGTTCTCTACAGTTAAGAGTCTATTTCTTGGTTTGTCTCTCTTCTTGTTTTTTTTTTTTTTTTTTTCCCTCTCCTTTGCTTTCTTGTTTTGTTTCTTAAATTCCACATTTGAGTGAAATCATATGGTATTTGTCTTTCTCTGACTGATTTATTTTGCTTAGCATAATACTTTCTAGCTTCATCCATGTCATTGCAAGTGGCAAGATTTCATTCTTTTTTATGGCTGAATAATATTATATATATACCACATTTTATCCATTCATTAGTTGATGGGCCTGGGTTATTTCTATAATTAAGGTATTGTAGATAATGTTGCTGTAAACATCAGGGTGCATGTCTTTATGAATTAGTATTTTTGTATTCCTTGGATAAATACCCAGTAGTGCAATTGATGGATTATAAGGTAGTTCTATTTTCAACTTTTTGAGGAAGCTCTATACTGTTTTCCAGAGCAGCTGTACTAGTTTCCATTCCTACCAACAGAGCAAGAGGGTTTCCCTTTCTCCACATCTTTGCCAACACATGTTGTTTCTTGTGCTTTTGATTTTAACCATTTTGAAAAGTGTGAGGTAAGATCTCATTTTTGTTTTGATCTGTACTTCCCTGATGATCAGTGTTGAGAATTTTTCATGTGTCTGCTGGCCATTTGTATGTCTTCTTTGGAAAAATGTCTGTTCATGTAAAGATACTGAGTCTTAAGGAAATAAATTCTCCAGAGTTACACAGCTGATATGTAAGCCAGACAGATCTGACTCTAGAGCACATCCTGTTACTCTGAATTGTGATTTTTACCAACTTGTTCATTTGTTGCTTTTGTGTCTCCCTTTCAGCCTAAATAGATTTATGTTTATTTGGAAAAGACTTCAACTTGTAAAATACACCCAGTTAACTCAAAATAATTTGCTTTACAGGTACATGTTTTAGGGACATACTATTTTCAAAAGATGCATATGTCCTTCTTGGCATGATGTTCTGGGTTTTATTTGTATTAGAATATATTTTTATTCTGTACATCTATTTCTGTCATAGAATAAATGAAATAAAAGCCAGAAAACCATTAGTGTTAATAGACTTCATTCATTATCCCAATATAAAGTGAAAAAAGTAGGAAAGTAATGTTTCAGGTTTTATATTGTAGATAAATGAATAGTGATGCTAAAATTTAAAGTTATATATTACTATAATAAATCTGTGTTTCATCTCTAATATAATTTTATGAAACTGGTTTGTCATCAATGAATGGGATTTTCAGCCCTCAATGTACCTGTCAACTATTTAAAGCAAGAGAACATTAAAGTACTGGCTCAATAATTTATATTTTTAATTTTGAAGTTATCAAACCAATAAATTCCTCCTAGGCCACTTTACTTGGAAAACACCATTCTTTATGCATTTTTAAAGACTTAGTAAACTCCAAGTCATTTAGAGAACTGCACGCTACCCACAGAATACTATTGTGAGCAGACCCTCCTTTTCTTGTACATAAGAACATAACAGGGTCACCTTTTGCAACCACTAATTACCCCAGGCAGCAGCAGTCAGAAAATTTGTGACTGAGGCTGCTTTCACTACCAGAATCTATAGCATTGTATTTTCATGAAGGTGAATTCTGATTAAGCTGTGTGAATTCCCATTACAGGCACCTATCAGGACTGAGAGGTACCAGGCCTATAAGTCTTCTGAAATTCATTATTAAGGGAAGCAGCAGTAAGTAAACACTTGACCACATTGGGTTCTATTAGATATATTTTTGAGTGAATGGAGCCACAGGGATATTGCATTAGCTGTAATGATAGGTCTTGGCTAAGTAACCTCAGTCCACATTTCCCAAATGGCTAATTGCTCTTACACAGTCATTTCATAAATGCTCATTGACTTATTTCCCTCACAAAGTGCACACTGAGTTTCCCCTTTTTGCTTTTGCATGCATACTCATAAATTTGTGATTCTGTTCACAAGTCATTGCCTCAGATTTGAAAGGGAAGCCCCATGACTTATAGAAAATGTAATATTTCATCAAGGATATGAGACATGTTCCTGGATGGATTTCTGACACCCCATGCCAGGCTGACCACAAGTCACTGCCCTGAGTTCTTTGTGTCAGTGTGAAAGCCAAAGTAAAATATTATCTTCAGAAAAGTAAGGCTCTACTGAACATTTTTTTAAAGATTTATTTATTTATTTGAAAGAGAGGAGGGGGAGGGGCAGAGGAGAGGGAGAGAGAGAATCCTCAAACAGAGTCCCCATTGAGTGTGGAGCCCAAAGTCAGTCTCCATCCCAGGACCCTGAGATCTTGAACTGGGCTGAAATAAAGAGTCTGATGCTTAACTAACTGAGTCTCCCAGGCACCCCTCCACTGAGCTTAATACTCTTACTAATAAAACTATTTGCACAGTTATAATTTAATGTCTAGATTTCTTCACTGTTTAAGCCATCTGCAGTTGCAAGGAGCCAGTTAGGATGTGTATTAACCCTTTCAGCTCACATTGATGGTTCTTTGTTCTTTTGCAGACCTTGTAAACCTGGTGATTGTCACAGGAAACCTAAGGCAATCAAAGGCCAGTCTTTGGTATTCAAAATGTGTTTTGTTTTGTTTTAAATCTCTCAAGTTAAAACCAAAACTCTTTAATCCTTCAGATGTGCTCTCAGAGTAATGAGACACAGGTCTCTGGTTGATGGTGTGCCTCCCAGTCTGCTGTGCTCACCCAGCCATCACCCAAAAAATTGAAAAATAAGGGGACATGTGTCTTCTCCACTGGCCCATCCTTCCTAAATCTCTTCTAGTTCTCTAGCCTAGGACGACCCATTTGCTGTTTAAGTCAAGAGTTTGATGAGGTGTGCCTGGGTGGTATAGTCTGTTAAGCCTCTGACTCTTGATTGGGTCAGATCATGATCTCAGTGTCTTGAGATCAAGCCCCTCATTGGCTTCGTGCTCAGTGTGGAGCCAGCTTGAGATTGCTTCTCTCCCCATCTCTCCCCTTCCCCTACCCATGCATGCTCTCATTCTCTCTAAATAAGTAAATAAATAAAATCTTTAAAAAGTTAGGTGAGCTGTTTCTGATTCACTGCAAAGAGTGGAAGAGTCATTTGGTTTTGAGCCAATATTTTATTTTCCAATGCTTCTGTAAATAACAGAATTGATGCAAGACTATGTTTAGGAAATACAAAATAATCATTAGAAAAGTATGGTCAGAAAGGAGAAATCGTTAAGTATTACCTCTGTGGCTGGGCTACACACATCATTGTGGGCACTTCTTACCACCATTTTGAGTGGGAGAAACTACCAGGTTTTTTTCTCCCTAAGAAAAAAGTTTATCCTCACTCATGTCTCCAGTAAATGAACATTCTCTGGTTGGTTGGTTTTGTTTCTGTTTTTTTTTTTTTTTTTTTTTTTCTTTTTCATGTTTGTCTCTCTCACAGCAATCCTTGCATGTTGTCTTTATGTCTTTCCCCATAACATACTTCTCAACCTGTGTTTAGGAGTTTCTGAAAATATTCTAGTGGGTCTAGGAGGGTTCTATGAGAAGTTTTACATTTTACTTTTTAATTATAAAAAATAAAAAATACATATCATAAAAATACCTTGAATCATCACAGTCATTTTATAACCTAACTGTGCCAAATATATATCTGCATTTACTTATACAAATGTGGTTGTTCCATGTTAATTAAAACTAACTGATATATCACAATGTTCTGTACAAATAAAATTTTCAAAGGAGTTCAAATAGAGACAAACAGCGAGAGAATTTGTCCTCACCCATTCTTGGGTGTAGAGGCATGTCAAATTAGAAACAGAAAGCCTGCACTGTGACAGTCAGGGCCATACTCACGTTGTGGGGGAATATATTTGACAGATCCCATATTTATAGGTAGAAGGAAGTCTAAACAGTTTGTTTACAATACATATTAAGCAACAAAAACTTATTTTGCCCTTGATTTCTTTTTTTTTTTTTTAAGATTTTATTTATTTGACAGAGAGAAGGAGAGCACAAGCTGGGGGAAGAGCAGGAAGAGTCAGAGGGAGAAGCAGACTCCCCACTGAGCAGTGAGCCCCATGCGGGGCTCAATCCTGGGACCCTGGGATCATGACCTGAGCCAAAGGCAGACACTTAACCGACTGAGCCACCTGGGTGCCCCTTAGCTCTAGATTTCAATGGTAATTGTTTTATATACTGTAGTTGGTGCTCCTGACTACAGATCTCATATCTACAACTACTTCTCTTCCTCTTTCATAGAACTTGATTATGTCAGCCCTCTTGTCCCACTGCATGGCTGCACTCCAATTCCTACCCCTTTCAGCATAAACATATAAAAACCACAAATACTGAAGTACCACATCTTGAAGTTAATTTGATGCTTTGTCCTGTACTTTAAAAGAACAATAATTGATTTAGAAAATAAACACTTGAAGTTAAGCATACCAATTCTTATAATATACTACTCATGCAAGTATTCAATCTCTGCAGGAATATTATTAAAGCAGACTTGGATTACATTGTTCTACTTACTACTATAGCCAACTTTGATTTTAGGTTAAGCAAAATAATGTCATCTTTTATATTAAATTCATGCTGTTAATACAAATTTCTTTGGCATCATTGTTGTGCTTGTATTTGTTCATTAGTTTTGGTTTTGAAATTATGCAAATCCCATACACAAAATGACTTTAAGCTTATTTAAGCAACTGGCAAGCTTAAATGACAATCTATCTATTCTAAATCATACGGATTTCTCTTAGAAAATATACTATGATGGTTAACGACGTAGAATATAGAGGGAGATACCTTTATCTGAATCCTAACTTCACCACATGGAAATTGTGTGACACTCAGAAAGTATATCAACTCCTCTAAGAAAAGAGACTAATAAATACCAGCACTCCCTTCATTTGTTATTAGAATTGCTTGAGTTGATAGGCAGGAAGGACTTGGCTCGTGGTGCATGCAAGTGTTAGCTTTACTCTTATCATTATTATTATTTTTCTCATTGTATGAGCAGTGATTGGGATGGATATTTACCGAAGGTGATGGTCTTGAACTGATAACTATAAAGGAACAATTAAAAAAATTGGATGTTTGCAATTTTATACCTCAAGAAGCTACTTTAAGACCAATCATTCTGCTGTGATCCTCAGGTACTCATTGTCCTAGTCTGTTCAGCCTGCTTGTAACAAAATGCTACCGACTGGGTGGCTTATAAACAACAGACACTTGTTTCTCACAGTTCTGGAGTCTGGAAGTCCAAGTTCAAGGTGCCAGCATATTCCAGTGAAGACCTTTTTCTGGGTTGCAGACTTCTTGTTTTGTCCTCACATAGAAGAAGATGCTGGGAGCTTTTAAGGGCCTCTTATAATAGTACTAATCCCATTTATGAAGCCTTCCCCCCATCACCTAAGAACCTTCCAAAAGTTCCACTTCTTAATACCATCACATTAAACATTAGGATTTCAACACATGAATTTTGGAAGGGAAACAAACCTTTTTTTTTTTTTTTTAAGATTTTATTTATTTATTTGACAGAGAGAAATCACAAGTAAGCAGAGAGGCAGGCAGAGAGAGAGGAGGAAGCAGGCTCCCCGCTGAGTAGAAAGCCCGATGTGGGGCTCGAACCCAGGACCTGGAATCATGACCTGAGCTGAAGGCAGCAGCTTAACCCACTGAGCCACCCAGGCGCCCCAGGAAACAAACTTTTAAACTTAGCACTAGCCAAGTTTCCAGTCTGTGTATAAAACTACATGTATGGCCAACCATTAACTTACCTTCTCATAATTTTTTTTTAAGATTTTATTTATTTATTTGACAGACAGAGATCACAAGTAGGCAGAGAGGCAGGCAGAGAGAGAGGAAGGGAAGCAGGCTCCCTGCTGAGCAGAGAGCCCGACTCAGGACTCGATCCCAGGACACTGAGATCATGACCTGAGCCGAAGGCAGCGGCTTAACCCACTGAGCCACCCAGGCGCCCTCATAATTTTTTTTTTAAATTAATTTCTGGTGCTTTGTCTTTGGCTTTTACCAAGGGTTGACATTTCGATAACCATATTTCTTTACAATAAGTGCTAGGTTATTTATGAGCTCTTATACTCCTACATGCCAGGGATTTTCTTGGAAGGCATGATTCAAACTCATTTTTTAGAAAAATTAGAAATTTGTAGTTGAATCTATGAATAATTACTCCAGATTAGCTTTGGGGACCTTATACCTTAGTTTGGTCACCTGAGCATAACATATCTTACAGCTCTGCTCTGCCCAGTGATTTATACAAACAACTTAAGTTTGAATTTATGCATGTTCCCTGGAAATGGAAAGTGATCTACTACGTGGAAATGAAGGTCTCATTGGCATGTTTTTTTACTTAGCTTGTATCAGTTCTTCTACAGATATTCACTGTAAAACTGAGAGTTGTCCATGGGGAAGACTTTCATTATCCTCTTCATCCAGTTCTTGCCCTTGTTTGGCTAATTTTCAAAATGCCAGCCAGATAGATAATTTTTAAGAGACATTACTAAAACTTCTTCTGTCTATGCTATAAGATCACTATTTTTCTAAGTATCTTGAGGACCAAAATTAGTTGGTTCATGAGAAAACCTTATAAGGGTGCCTGGGTGGCTCTGTCCATTAAGCAGCTGACTTTCAATTTTGGCTCAGGTCATGATCTCAGGGTGAGATCAACCACTGTGTTGGGTTCCTCACTGGGTGTGGAGCCTCCTTAAGATTCTCTCTCTTTCTGCCCCTCCCCCACTCACACCCTCTCTCTCTCTAAGAACAAAAAACAAAAATAAAAAAATTTAAAAAAACAAGAAGTCCTTACAGCTGATATCTTAAAGTACAGTGAACATCAATTTCATTCAAATTAGGACCCTAGAGTTTTAATTGTGAGTGGTAATTCTACAATATTTCAGTGTTAAACTAAATTGATTTATAGTAGGAATCTTACTTGACTTGGAGAAATATTAAAGAAATCTGGGGGACCTGGGTGGTTCAGTTGGTTAAGCAGCAAACTTTGGCTCAGGTCATGACCATAAGATCCTGGAAATGAGACCTGCATTGGGCTCATTGCTCAGCAGGAGCCTGCTTCTCCCTCTCCCTCTGCCTTTTGCTCCCCCTGCTTGTTCTTTCTCTCTGTGTCAAATAAATAAATAAATAAAGTCTTAAACAATAGATTTTAAAAAAGAAATCTTAGGCGTTTCTTCAAAATTCAGTGGGGAAAATGTTAGTTTTTGTTCCCCAAATTCTTTGAGGTCAGGGAATGTAGTTTGAAGTGTGACTACAAAAAATTGCCTTATTCACTTTTCTAACTATGCAAATTTCCCTTTTTCATAGTTATTTGTTGATGACAATTTGCATAAATCCTACCTGAAGATGTCAGACATCCATTAAATATTTATTAATGAATTGCTGAGAAAAATTAACATCTATCTCTTATTTCTTTTATGAATATTTCATGTAGACTATTGCTGTACTCTTAGTTCTTAATATCTTTGAGCTCATTTTAATTGCGGAATTGCATTTGAGATTTAAAAAATAAGCTAAGTCAACTATTGAAAACAACTTAAATAATATGATCTATAAAAAGAGCTACCCTCTATTCTCCAAGAGGCATATCAGACAATTTTGTTATTTATACTAGGTCTTTTTTTTTTTTTTAAAGATTGTATTTATTTATTTGAGAGAGAGAGAGAGAACAAGCATGAGAGAGAGAAAGCATGGGCAGCGGGAGGGGCAAAGGGAGAGGGAGAAAGAGACTCCTCGCTGAGCAGAGAGCCAGATGTGGGACACAATCCCAGGACCCTGGGATCATGACTTGGACAGAAGGCATCCGCTTAACCTACTGAGCCACCCAAGTGCTCTATACTAAGTCTTTTACAAAGGATTTGAAGTCATTTGTATAATATGTGGATTTTACAAGGAATGATGAAGTAACGAAGGAGTTGGAGTGAAGGGAACTTCCAGCAAAATAAATGATAGTGAGGAATAAAGTTGCCACCCAACTATTTATAGCATAATGGCCTTTAAAATTGCTAGAAGTGGGACTGGAGTATCTTTCTTTAGTACGGGGGGTTAAATATTATGTATTATGAAACCAAAATCCAATCACAATATTCTTTCTCAATAAAACACTATGAAGATGAAACTATACATGAGAACTTAAAATTACTAAGCCTCAAATAAACAGCATCCATTTCCACAAGAATATTGAAGAGACTCACACCGCTTACATGTTAATTCACTTATAAGGATTGGTATTGAACTGGTGACATAAGAATCTAGATTGAGAAAACGTTCTACTATATCCTATTCAGCTTTGCAGCTTTAGTGAGCATATATTGATAACTCAATAAACATTCCTTGAAGGAATGAATGAATATAGGAATCAGTGAATTAAGAGAGGAATGAATAAAAGAAAAAATATGGCTCTCTGGGGATCCTGATGACTTCTTAAACTTTGGGTCACTGTGAAAAAAAATCCAAAAGTGTTTTTCTAGCTGTTTCATTTTTTAATATGCAGAAATCTCAGAATCAGATTGTGAACTTAGATCAGTGACGGTGGCTTATTCAGCATTTATCTTTCCTCCTACCCTTGTCCTTCAAAAAATAGCAGCTGTCATCAAAAACAAAATAAAACAAACAAAAAACCCTCCTACTCTATGCCAGGTGCTTTTCATTTATCTCACTCTCTTAGCTCAGGATGTCATGACAAAATACCATAGACTGAATAGCTGGAGCAACAGAAATGTATTTTCTCATGTTCTGGAGACTAGAGATCAGGGTGCCACCATGGTTGGGTTTTGGGGAGAGTTCTCTTCCTGGTTTGCAGACAGCTGCCATGTTGCTATGTGCTCCCATGACCTCTTCCTTGGGTGTACATGGGGAGAAAGAGCAAGCTCTCTGATGTCTCTTCTGTATGGGCACTAATTCCATCATTAGAACCCCACCCTTATGACCTCATCTAACCCTAATTATCTCCCAAAGTCCCCATTTCCAAATACCATTACGTCAGGGGGTAGGGTTTCAATGTGTATTTTGTAGGGATACAAATGTTCAGTCCCTAACACTTAATCTTCATGGGACCCTGCAAAGAGAATCTTACTGAAGAAAACGAGCATGAAGTTGGGATTTTATATATTTGTATCATTCGTTTGCTTAACTATAATTGAGATTTTATTAGGAGCTGACGTGAACAGGCCCTAGAATGCAAATTTACTCTGAGCATACTCCCCAGCTTGATAAATATGTTAAACTAGAATGTTAGTGTAATATTTTGACATGAGAACATTACTGACAAGCAGATAATGGTTGACTTGACAGATTAGTAAAAACTGCCCCGGTATGAAAAGTGAAGTAGATCGAAAGTACCAATGAATGAATTTATTCCCTGTATTTTCCACATAAGGAAGCTTCACTAATTACCTGCCAGGTTTTCTGCTAGCCTTATGGAAGAAATGAGAAAATTATGCCCGAGGGGTGGACTTATATCCTTGGATGAGCAATAACCTACAGAAAATTCACCACAGAAGCTTGATGAAGCTACTGGAGCTTTTCCGGTTCACAGCCAGAGTTCGTCCGACAGGACACTGTCAACTCCTTGATCTGCTTCCATATGACCACACTGTATGGTTGTGGAAAATGCATTTTCTACGGTATCAGGATACCCGTATTTAAATCCTGGTGCTACCATTTCAAAACCTACAGCCAGTTACTCGGTTACACTGAGCCATCATTTTCTTGTAACAAAATATTCCTCAGGGTTCTCGTTCACTCAACAAAATAAAATTCAATGAAATAAAAATAAAAATAAGAGCTAAAATTTATTTAATGCTTCCTGTTCTAGACAAGGTGCTTATCATTTCACACACATAGGATGATCGTTCTTCTTCTGTGCACCTGTTCCTTCCCTGAACTTGCCGTGCCTTCCTGTAGGTGGAGTATACTTCCCTGTTCTGGCAATTCTGTGTGGCTAAAGGCATGTATTTATTATATAACGTCCAAGCAGACACCTGAAATGAACCTTTGCCCCTTAGGTCAGCCTCCTGCAATTTCTGCCCTTTGCCATGAGAAAAGCAGGTCTCAGTGGCTACTCTTTCAGTCTGACACTTGAAATGTGACACGTGAAATCTAGCATTGCTCAGAAGAGCCACAGCCAGCTGGAGCTCTCATATAATACGTTCTGCTAATGAGTATTTATCGCTGTAAGGCAATGAGGGTTTGGGGTTGTTCTCTGCTACGACGATCCCTTGAAGCCAGTTGTTGCTATAGCAATTCCTAAAATACGTGTTGTTGGCTTTAAGGCCACGTGATGGACAACCAGAAAATACTTCCAGATACCGGTTTACTTCTTGTTACTCCCTGGGATGCCACACTATTTAAACAGCATTCTTTTCAATTATACTTTAATTTCTGAAGGGTGAGTGGTTGCTATTCAAATGGTAGATTATGTTAAGTTTCATTTTATCATTGGTTATTGGTAGTACGGAGAAATATTATTTTTTATAAATAATATATAGTACTTTTATCATTTTATATTGTTGGCTAATTATCTTTCATTAGTGTAAATGTTTTTATGTTACAAGTAATGGATACTTTATCTCTTCACCTCTAACCTTTATAAGTCATTTAATTTCCTGGCCAGTTCTGTTAAACAGTAGTGGTGATAAGGGGCATCATTATCTTACTTCGGACCTCAAAATAAATGTATTTAAATCTATATATTTGTTTAAACATATTTATATAATTTTTTAGATAACTTTTATAAGTAGAAGGATATTCTTAACTAGTTTTTAAATTTTTAGACATGGAAATGGAATTATTTTATTATTGTAATAAATGTTTTTTTTCTTTAAGGAAATTAGACCAATATGAGTATAAAAAAAAGCTGGGTGAGGGAAGAGTTGCAGTGGGAGGTCAAGGAGTCACTGAGGACTTCACTCTGAGGCGCTGAAATGAGTCTCCCAGTCTCTCAAGTTCGCCTAAAAATTCCAGTGATTGCTGCCTCAAGCTTTGTGTCTTGGTCTGTAGTAGCCAAGTAGGAACTTGTGAAGAAATCTTTGAAGCCATGGTATTTGGCTGCCGCAACCTCCCTGGAATAAAAACCTCTTCTCCAGTTCATTTTCCAAATACTGTGCAAGATCTCCTTGGCAAGCTCTGACCTAAAGCTATGTGGGGAAGAGGGTTCTGGAAAATGAGGTTCCTAGTATCTGCACTGCACAATAATCCTTAGAAGAGAGGATAGTACACTCATGGTCCAATTGGCTGAAAAAATATAACTAAACTATTAAGTATGTATACCACACATAAATACTCTTTGGAAGAAATCTCAGAGGATGAATTCCACTAAGAAGGGTAGGAATTTAGGAGAAAGTTATGGGCTATGGGAAGTAAGAATAGGTAAAAGACTTAATAATAATTATCACTATAAGCATTAACAATGACAAAAAGTCATTGGCAAGGACAAGTGTTTAGCTATGGAAATTTTCATTCAGAATTCAAGACAACTTCCAATATTAATGTTTGTTTATTTAATACAATGCTACTTGTATAGTAGTTATTGCTTATCAGGCAAATATTAATTTAACTCTTATGACAATTTTTAACTCTTTTTTTTAAGATTTTATTTATTTATTTGACAGAGACACAGAGAGAGAGGGAACAAAGCAGGGGGAGTGGGAGAGGGAGAAGCAGGCTTCCCGCTGACCAGGGAGCCCGATGTGGGGCTCGATCCCAGGACCCCAGGATCATGACCTGAGCCAAAGGCAGATGCCTAACGACTGAGCCACCCAGGTACCCCGACAATTTTTAACTCTTATGACCATTTGAGGTAGGTAATACTATTATCCCCATTTTACAGATGAGAAAAGTAAGACCTAAAGAATGAATTGATATGTTCAAAGTCACAGTCTATGAACTGTGGAGCTGAGGTTTATACCCAGGCAGTTATTTCCATACAGTACCATTATTAACTACTGCTCTTCTACTTGAACGCCAAAATTTGGTGGAGGGAGAATGGAGAGACTAGAGGGAGTACAGATTTGCAGAAGTTCTTGCTTTTGTCTATGGGAAAACATGGCGAAGGAAGCATCATAATTTTGCTCTTTAGATCAGACAATTACATGAGTGACATGATTGAATTTGACCACCCCACAGCTGCAGAATTGACAAATTATATTTCTGACCACCCACCCACATTAACTTGCTATCATTAAGATTTAAAATTTAGAGCTTATAGAAATCAATGTGCCCATATGTGATTACTCTTGGTTTAGTGCACCATAGTAAGTGAGACAGACTCATGACTAGAAACATGTCTGATGGAAATCAACCCTTTTTGAACTATAGGGCAGCTCTCAAAGAATAGGATAATGTGATTTTGTCGCCAACCTCAGAACCTTTGACCAAAATGGCCAAATCCTAGTTGTTTTTGTGACCTCACCTGGATTCTAAAATCTCTGAAACTAGAACTAGATCTTGTTCCTCTCCCCTTCTTGCCACAGGTCTCAATGTGACACCTTGCAAGGGGTAAAGGAACTACAACAGTGAGAAAGCACTGAATTTCCAAAGTTCAAAGAATCTTCAGAAGAAGGATGATAAGAATGTTTTCATTTCCAGTTAAGTTATATAAAAGAGAATAACTCACACTGGAAAGAGAAGGACCAACCTCTCTTCAGTAGCATTTTGTAGGAAACACCACTAGGCCCCAGAATTATCTGGTCCATGAAATACAGTTACCCAGGACTCAGACCCACAAGTTTTGCTTCAGTATGTGTGGGTGGGAACTCCTTTTCCAAGAGATTCTGACAGATGTGCTTCATAAATTTCACTGAGGAACTCCTGTCATCTAAGAAATGTCACCTTGCTTTCAGTTATTACTGGATGGGGGTGGCAGGTGGTGATTGTCTTTCCCCCAAACCCACACAAGTCTGCAAAACCTTTCCTCCTGCCCCAGGATAGTTACTTGTCAGAAGGCCTTCCGTAGAATACCTAGTGACGTGCTGATTGATATTCCTTTAAACTGACCCACATATTTATTCTTTTTGTTGCTCTTTATTCTTCCTTGTGGTTATTTCCCCCAGATAGCTTGTGAATCTATTTATACTTGCTCCTTTTCTTTTGATTGCTGTTCAAATTTTACCTTTTTCAAAGCCTTCTTTCTTTTTTTTTGAATGTTAGACATCATGTGTGAAAAACTGTAGAGTTAATTTGAGATGCTCTGTGAACTCAAAAATTAATTATATTAAATTCTGCCCCATGAAAGTAGGGGTAGAATTTAATATAATATGGGATTGATCTGTTTGAAAGAGAAGCTTCGGTCTTTTTTTTTTTTTTTTTTAAGATTTTGTTTATTTATTTGACAGAGAAGGAGAGCACAAACGGGGGAAAAGCAGACTGGAGAGGGAGAAGCAGGGAGCCCAACACCCATGACCTGAGCCAAAGGCAAACCCTTAACTGAGCCACTCAGCGGCCCCATAAGAAGCTTCAGTCTTTTCAAGTCTTATCAATTCCGTTCCACTCTTACTGTTACAAATTAGTTTTTTGTTGTGTCTCTGAAAGCCAGTGTTCAGCTTCTTTGGCCCCAGTAATGTGTGATTGTTAAAAGCTTTGCTCAACTTCTAATATATATATAATGTTAACTTCAGGAGGAAAGCAACACTATGTGTTAAGATAACTACTGTGAACTTCCCTTCTTTCTGGAATCTTGGCCCCTTAGTCTTCATTGCCTTACCAGTATTCTGGCAAGGAACTATGTGTTTTGTTTTATATTGCAAAGTGGATGGTGGCTGGAATTCTCTCTGTGCAATCTTTTGAGGGTTAGGATGAAAATATCTTCCTACGAAGAAATTTACTTATTCTTTCTTCCAGTTGTCTGGAAGTGCTACAATCCTAGAATCATTTATTTAGAATTATTTAGAATTACTTGACTGAGGTGTTTGTTTTTTTCTGTCACATATGAGGCCTGAAAACTCACAAGAGGACTGCATAATGGCTTCAGATTCTAGAATATCTTTTTCCCCTTTGTCTAGCATGATAATTGTTACTAGCTAATTTTTCTCACTGTCTCTTTCTGCAAAATGAGATTATTTCTCATTAGCTTGTGAACGTTGAAATTTCTTCTTAAAGGATGGAGTTACCCATTGGTCTGCCTACCGTATGCAGAACCTAATCTCTATCTCTGTTTGCTGTCACAATAAAAATTTGTCATCTTGAGCTGCAGAAAATACCCTCAGGATGACACTTGGCTTACGCACTTGCTTCTGCATGGAAGTTTGCTTTCCCTTTGTAGTTTGGTTTGGTTTTGGTGCCGTGTGTGTGCATTTGTTTGCCCCCGTATACATCTTACTTTCTTGCTCGATACCAATACTTTTAAAAACATAATTCTGAAAATATTTGAAGAACTTCAAATTGCTTTTAAGGGAAAAAAAAATAAGAAGTATACTATTGTTGTGTAAACAAAAGTCTGCTATAGCGTACGGAGGAAATTTAAGGAAATGTTATCTTTCTACAAGTGGTGTGCTTGTGGAGCATCTTTTTGTGGAAGGATGTATGCCAAAACACCCAAGGAGTGTTCTTTATCTCCTTCCCTGAGGCAACTTTAAGTCAACATTTTTCTTTTACTGATAACTTTTTTCTTATTTTTAATAGAACTTCTCTTAATGGACCTGTCATTCCATAACACACACATCTCAAAGATAGTATAATTTATTAAAGGATTAGAGAAATGCATGTACTTCTCTCTTTTATCCCCCAGGAAAAAAACTGAACTCAGCTAGTTCCTGGTCATTTTTTTTTTTCATTTTCCCAAAACTGTGGTTGAATCTAGAGCCATTTCATTCCATTTTCTTCATTATTCTGTGGAGCATTCTACTAGCAATAAGAGAGGAATAACAAACAGGAAAGGAAACCTGATTACTGTAGGCAATATATCTAAAGAAGATTTTTATTAAGAAAACCTATCAAAAGGCCAAGATATGGCATGATTTTTATGATTGTAAGAAAATCTCAGAGACAGGGCTCCTGGATGACTCAGTTGGTTAAACCTCTGCCTTCAGCTTAGGTCATGATCCCAGAGTCCTGGGATAGAATCAAGCTCCCTACTCAGTAGGGAGTCTGCTTCTCCCTCTGTCTCCCTCTGCCTCTGGCTGGTGCTTTCTCTCTCTTGCTCATTCTCAAATAAATAAATTAAAATAAAATCTTAAAAAAGAAAATCCTGGAGACATTTCCAAAAAGTTTAATACACAAGAGCTGTCAGTTTCCACTTTCACTACATGATTCTCCCAGTGGTGACTCAAGAAGTAGAACTCCCTACCTACTTGTCCCTCCTTTCTCACTTCATCCCCTCTAGTCTTGAGAATTTGCTTCCACCTCTAGAATCACCTAATGTCATTAATGTGCCTGTCTTATATATGAGCTGAAAGCAAACTGTGGGCTTTTAGGGAGTATAGGGTATATCCTGGGGCAGTGTAATTGGAAACAGCATGGGCATTATGAGGTCCTAAGAGGGAAAGTGGTTTAAAGGGTAAACAGCTGAAATTTATTGATAACCCTCATGCTTGATAAAGTCAATCAGTGCTAGGAGAACATCTCAGAACTAATGTAGTCAGAAGCTGTTGCTGTGCTCAAGTTTTCCGCTGTGATTCATGACATAGAAACAGAAATACAAGGTGCCTGGGTGGTTCAGTCCAGTTAGCATCCACTTTCAGTCAGGTGATGATCCCAGAGTTCTGGAATTGGGTCCCTCTTGGGGCTCCTTGCTCAGCAGGGAGTCTGCTTCTCTGCTCCTCCCCTGGCTCCTGCAGTCTCTCTCTCTCACTCTCTTTCTCTAAAATAGATAAATAAATAAAATTTTTTAGAAAAAGCAAGAGGAAAAAAAGAAACAGAACAACAAAAAAGACTGAATGAACCGTATGGAAAGCAATTCTAGGTATTCATTGGAGGAAAAAAAATCATTTTGTTGTCCTAGTGCTGAACAAGATTTAGGGTAATAACAATGGGGGGAATTACTGTGAGGTCTTCACCAAGTCAGTTCTGTACTTCAGAATCTGTTATGTGTTTCATCACACTCTTGGTTTCAAATTTCAGATCACTTAGAAATAGGTTCAGTAGGGGTGCCTGGGTGGCTCAGTTGGTTAAGCATCTGATTTTCCCTTGGGTCATGATCTACTGAGATCCAGGGATCTACTGAAAGCCGGGGATCCAGCTCTGTGCTCAATGGGGAGTCCGCTTGTCCCTCTCCCTCTGCCCTTCCCCCCATCTTGTGCTCTCTCTCTCAAATAAATAAATAAAATCTTTTTTCTTAAGAAAAAGTTTCTGCCACGCATATGAAATAAAGTGCTAAAAGAGGCTGAACAAAATACAGTTTTTAAATTTTTTTTCTCTCACACAATGAGGAATTTGAAAGTTGGTAATCAGAGCAAGTACATTAGCACCACATTCCCACAAGTGTTCCAGGCTTACTCTTGTTCTCATGGTTGCAAGATGTCTCTTTTCCCAATTCCCCAGATATCACAACTGTTTTCCAGAAGGAAGGAAGAAAAGCATGAGCTGGCTAAGCCTGTGCTTATTTTACAAAGTATTTCTAGAAGCCCACGCAATGACTTCTAGGTCCTGTTAGCCAGAACTGTTCCAATAGCTACCTCTATCTACAAAGAAAAATGAAAAATATGCAGTGTAGTTGTTGAGATTATCATCTAAACGAAACCACTATTCATTGATCGGGAATAAGGGAGATTGGATACCAAGTAATCAATGGAACACTCTGTGGTCTGCCTGGTATTCACTTCACTACCCAGTAGGGGCAATAATAGTATCCTGTATGATTGTTACTTGACCCAATATTTGTGATTCTCCTACAAGGCGTACTGTCAGAATAGTGTTTCCCGGCCTCCTTGAAAAGACGCATGGCAGTGGTTTTTGTTTTAGCCAACGGCATTGACTCAAGTGAGATGTGTCATTTCCTAGGGAAGACTAAGAGTGGATGTACATGTGCTACTCTGGTACAAAACTAGTAATATTCCCGACAATAGCTGCGACACCAGCCTGGGGCCTTGATAGGCGCGGAGCATGCGGCTTGCATGTGGCATCAAGCCACAGAGATTCGAGGGTTCCTCTTTATTACCCCTTTCTCCAGCCTACCATGACTGTTGCCTTCTAGCACTAGATTCTAGAGAGCAGCTTCTAGCACTAGATTCTAGAGAGCAGCTGGTTGTTTTTATTTCTTCATCATTTTATCCTTTATGTCTCTTTATCCTTTCTCTTCCCTTTCTGTCATTAGTCCCCCCCTGCCACCTGCCCCTCCATCACCTTCCCCCATCATCCCAGCCTTCTCTTTCCAAGGGAGTAGCACTTCAAAATAATATCTAGTTCCATTTTGATACTGAAGCTAAAAGCTACTTCCCCTGAGCTATGGAATAAGCTAGCATAACATAGAGTGGTTCTGTCTTCCTTTCCATAGGTTATGTTAAGGCAGTAAGCCTTGACCAGCCAAGTGCTCTCTTCAGGGTCTCATTGCCTTTTCCTTTTTTTCAGTTTTCTTTTCAGTCTGTGGATAAGAATGAAGACTGATATAAAAAGAAGTTTCTACTAGGCAATTTTGTTACTCGATTAAACCTGACAGAAACTCAGCACGTAAATGATGGTTTTCATTTAAATTTCTATGGTACCCAGCCAAGAATACAAAGGATAAATAAGAAGATGGATGCCAGATCACAAATGTTTTAAGTCCTGAAATGCTACCGAAATGACATGAAAGTGCATATTTCGTGAAGCTTCACACATTCCACTTAGAATAGGCTTAATTGGCTATATATTGCTATATTTAGATGTCATGATTATGGTGTGTTTTTTAAATTAGAGACAAGTAATAGGTTCTGTTGGTAAGAAAGTTTTTATGATGATTACATCTCACAGAGATGATATAAATCATCCACATGTGTCCTGTATAGAAGCAAGACACTGTGTAGTAATTAGGTCATAATGACCAGATTTGTAGGGAGTATATTAAGTGCATGTTAATGGTGAAGGGTGAGCAAGACTTAGAAATTGGAACTAATTTTTGAAAGTTTAATTAGGTTAATTCAAGGAGTGTGATGGAATGAAGATTAGGAGATAAAGATCCTTTTCGTACCATTCTCTAAAGGTTTAGGAGTCCTTTAAGTAAGACATATTTCTCTCTCTGTCTTAGACACCTCTCCACTGATTTTCAGGGAGGTACATTCATTTTCTCAAGAGAAAAATAACCTCTCTAAAATCAGGGTGAATTTTCCCTAGCAAAAATAGGTATTAGAAATAATATATTAGAAATAATCAGAAATTATACCATTTGTAGTTGACACTTGTTATTTTTGTTCATTTGTTTATTGTCCTTTCCAGATGTCTATCTTTATTCTGTGGAGCTGTCTCTGCCCCCCCATGTAGTTCTTGTGTACTAGTCAGTCCCCGTGCTCAAGGGCAGTTCACTATAAATTAACTACTGTTGGATTTGATCTGTTAATGTTTTATTATATATTTATTTAAGATTTTTTTTATTTGAGGGGCACCTGGGTGGCTCAGTGGATTAAGATTTTATTTATTTGAGAGAGAGAGCAGAGGGAAGGATGGAGGGAGAGGAAGAAGCAGACTCCCCACTGAGCAGGGAGCTCAACATAGGGCTTAATCCTAGGACCCTGGCATTGTGACATGAGCTGGAGGCAGAAGCTTAAGTGAATGAGCCTCCTGGGAGCCCTGATCTGCTAATATTCTGTAAGTATTTTTTCATCTATTTACATGAGGCCTGATGGTCTTAAATATTTTTCTGTTTTTAAATAATATCTATCAGATTTTGGCATTTACTGTTATATTGGTCTCACAGAGTGAACTGAACATTTATTCCTCTAAATCATCTGGGCAAGATTAGCTATTTCCTTCTTGAATGTTTTTTATATAATTCACCACTGAAACCATCTGGGCCTGGAGTTCTCTTTTCTGAGGCTTTTGATAAGAAATTAAATTTCTATAATAAATATAAATCAGTTTCTTCCTGTGTTGATTTGGTGAGTTGCATTTTTCATAATTGGTCCCTTTTTTCTAAGTTGTCAGATTTGCATAAAATTATTCATAGCGTTATTTTATTAACTTCTAATTGTCTTTATTGATAAGCACACCATCGAAAGACTTTTTCCAGACTCCTTACTTTTTTAAATTTTAACCTTTTAACATTAATATCCCCTAGTCTATGATATTTATTCCTTCTCATTTTATGAGTTTTCTGAAAGAGTCTTGTCTATATCCATAATTTCAATAACTCTTTATATTAACAGTATCTAAGCCTGACTGCACTTGATGAACACCTGGATGCTTAAAAAAAAATACTACATTCTATGCTTCTTTCCAAATCAATTAAATTAAAATTTCTTGGGGGGAAGACCCATGTATTAGTGTACCCAACATCTCCCTAATGGTTCTAACATTCAGCTGTGGTTGAGAATCACTGCATTAAATGGATAAGACTCTACACTCTAATTTCTGCCCAGTACATTTCTAGGAACCTAAAGTAATTTTTTTTCAACTGCCTACTGGGATGTTTGAAAAATATGAGTTCATTACCTTCATCTCTGAAACCTGCTCCTCCTTCTGTATTTCTCTCTCTCTCTCTCTTTTTAAGTTTTCAAAAGTAAACATGTCTTTTTAAAAAATTTTATTTCTTTTCAGTGTTGCAGAATTCATTGTTTATGCACCACACCCAGTGCTCCATGCAATATGTGCCCTCCATAATACCCACCACCAGGCTCACCCAACCCCCACCCCTCTCCCCTCCAAAGCCCTCAGTTTGTTTCGCAGAGTCCTCAGTCTCTCATGGTTTGTCTCCCTCTCCAGGTTCCCCCAACTCACTTCTCCTCTCCATCTCCCAATGTTCTCTGTGTTATTCCTTATGCTCCATAAGTAAGTGAAACCACATGATAGTTGACTCTCTCTGCTTGACTTATTTTGCTCAGCATAATTCATTTTCTCAAGAGAAAAATAACCTCTCTAAAATCAGGGTGAATTGCCCCTAGCAAAAATAGGTATTAGAAATAATATATTATGCTCAGCATAATTTCCTCCAGTCCTGTCCATGTTGATACAAAAGTTGGGTATTCATCCTTTCTGATGGAGGCATAATATTCCATTGTATATATGGACCATATCTTCTTTATCCATTTGTCCATTGAAGGGCATCTTGTTTCTTTCCACAGATTGGCAACTGTGGCCATTGCTGCTATGAACATCGGGGTACAGATGGCTCTTCTTTTCACTACATCAGTATCTTTGGGGTAAATACCGAGTAGTGCAATTGCAGGGTCATAGGGAAGCTCCATTTTTAATTTCTTAAAGAATCTCCACACTGTTTTCCAAAGTGGCTGCACCAACTTGCATTCCCACCAACGGTGTAAGAGGGTTCCCCTTTCTCCACATTCTCTCCAACAAATGTTGTTTTCTCTCTTGTTAATTTTGGCCATTCTAACTGATGTAAGGTGGTATCTCAATGTGGTTTTGATTTGAATCTCCCTGATGGCTAATGATGATGAACATTTTTCCGTGTGTCCGTTAGCCATTTGCATGTCCTCTTTGGAGAAGTGTCTGTTCATGTCTTCTGCCCATTTTTTGACGTGATTATTTGTTTTGTGTGTGTTGAGTTTGAGGAGTTCTTTAGAGATCTTGGATATCAGCCCTTTGTAGTGTCATTTGCAAATGTCTTCTCCCATTCTGTGGGTTACCTCTTTGTTTTGTTGACTGTTTTCTTTGCTGTCCAGAAGCTTTTGATCTTGATGAAGTCCCAGAAGTTCATTTTTCACTTTTATTTCCTTTGCCTTTGGAGACATATCTTGAAAGATGTTGCCGTGGCCACTGTCAAAGAGGTTGCTGCCTATGTTTTCCTCTAGGAGTTTGATAGATTCTTGTTTCAAATTGAGGTCTTTTATCCATTTTGAGTTTATCTTTGTGTATGGTGTAAGAGAATGGTAGCATTTCATTCTTCTACACATAGCTGTCCAATTTTTCCAGCACCATTTATTGAAGAGACTTTTTTCCACTGTATATTTTTTCCTGCTTTGTCAAAGATTATTTGATCATAGAGTTGAGGGCCCATATCTGGGCTCTCTATTTTGTCCCACTGGTCTATGTATCTGTTTTTGTACAATCCAGACCAATATCCCTGATGAATATGGATGCCAAGGTTCTCAACAAGATCCTAACTAATAGGATCCAACAGTACATTAAAAAGATTATCCACCATGACCAGGTGGATTTATCTCTGGGATCCAAGGGTGGTTCAACATTCACAAATCAATAAATGCAATAGAACAAATCAATACGAGAAGAAAGAAGAACCACATTGTCCTCTCAATTGATGCAGAACAAGCATTTGACAAGATACAGCATCTGTTCCTGATTAAAATGATTCAAAATATAAGGATAGAGGGAACATTCCTCAACTTCATAAAGTCTATCTATGAAAAACCCACAGTGAATATCAATCTCAATGGGGAAAAGCTGACAGCCTTCCCTCTGAGATCAGGAACATGACAAGGATGCACACTCTTGCCACTGTTGTTCAAATATAGTACTAGAAGTCCTAGCAACAGCAATCATACAACAAAAAGAAATAAAACATATTCAAATTGGCAAAGAAGAAGTCAAACTCTCTCTTCACAGATGACATGATACTTTATATGGAAAACCCAAAAGACTCCACCCCCAAACTGCTAGAACTCATATAGCAATTCAGTAATGTGGCAGGATACAAAATCAATGTACAGAAATCAGTTGCTTTCTTATATTTTAATTTCTAACAATGAATTATAGAAAGGAAAATGAGAGAATTGATTCCATTTACTATAGCACCAAGAACCATAAGATACCTGGGAATAAACCTAACCAAAGAGGTAAAGGATCTGTACTCCAGGAACTACAGAACACTCCTGAAAGAAATTGAAGAAGACACAAAAAAATGGAAGAGCATTCCATGCTCATGGATCAGAAGAATAAACATTGTTAAAATGTCTATACTGCATAGAGCACTCTATACTGTCAATACCATCCTGATCAAAATTCCGCCAGCATTTTTCAAAGACCTGGAACAAACAATCCTAAAATTTGTATGGAACCAGAAGAGACCCCAAATTTCTAAGAAAATGTTGAAAAAGAAAAACAAAACTGGAGGCAATATGTTGCCTGATTTCAAGCTTTTTCCTATACAAACCAATTCAACTGAGGCAAATTTATATGAAAAATACATTATTTTTAGGGTAGAGACTAAAGACTTTTGAAAAATACATTTATCCATGTAAGCACTACTCTAATCAATATCTGTCATCCCAAAGAAATCTCTCATTCTTCTAGCATTTATCTGTTCCATCCCCAAGGATAGCAATCAACCACTGATCTGGTTTCTGCCATCTATAGATTAGTTCTGCCAATTCTGGAATTTCAAATAGATGACATCATAGAGTATGTGTAGTTTTGTTTCTGGATTCTTTCCTCTTAGTAAAATAATTTTGAGATACTATCCATTTTATTATGTGTATCAACAGTTTGCTCCTTTTAATTTGTGCATAGTTTTCCATTGTATCAGGATAACCTATTTTGTTTTCATTCACTGGACAAAACAAATTTGAGCTGTTTAGAGTTGTAGGCTATTATATCTTGAACTACTTTTCTTGTGGAATATTGAAGCTCCTTTGAACTGTGATCTTGGACTTCTGGAAGTCAGTCTGCCATAGGTCTAAACAAATTACAAATCCTTAATTCTTTTCACAATGTCAAAGTAAGGAAGACAAAGGTAAGGGATTGGAAAACAAGTCAACTTGTGACTGGGCCTTGAAAAGAGGGACAGAAATAGATTGTCAGAACTCTAGCCCTTCTCCCAACTTCCTAGAGTGCCTGCTCTCTTACTGGAATCAACTAGAATGTTTCCATGTGCAGAAAGCATTATGATCTGCCTTATCACCCAAGTCTGAGGTTGTGAGGGAGACCTGATGGTACATCTGGCTATCAAACCACTAGCTGAGTCTCCAACCTGTGAAGAGTAGAGACCATTATGGAGCCCTCTCCTTATTTGTATTCCTCAGAGAATAAGCCAACAGGTTGGTGGTGGGTTGATGACAGAGAAGCACTAGTGACAATTTGTTCTTGAATAGACACTTACTGTGGGTATAAATTTGCATTCCCTACTTGCACTGCTTCTATCAGTATCACCATCTGTGGAGTTACTTTATGCCTTATTTGCCATTGTAGTATCTTACACAACTTTCTCAGAAATAAACTTCTTTTGCAGTGAAGGAGGTAAGGAAATGTCTAGTGCTCATGAGAGTCACGGGTGTTATCATGTCACATGTCATCAGTTGGCTTGATGAGATGGTGGAATAACATATTAATGGCTCAGGCATGTCTCTACCTGGGTGACAGACAATGCAAGGAGACTGAACTGCCCTTTAAAGTTTTGATGTATGTATTGAGACAATGGCAGTGTGTATAGGTTTAGGAAACAAGGAGCGGGGAAAGGAGTGGTTTTTATCATTCTACACAGTATTTTCAATTGGGTGTGATTTTGCTTCCTCCCCACTGCCCCCAAAGACATCTGGTAATGCCTGCAGACATTTTTTTTATTTTCATGACTCTGAGAGAGTTACTGGTGTGTAAGTTAGAGGGCAGGGATGCTGCTAAACTTTCTACAACACACAGTACAGCTCTTACAACAGAGAACAATACAGTCCACAATGTCAACAGTGTTCAGGCTGATAAACCCTGCCCTACACCTAATGACATATTCACAGAATGTGTGATTGCCATTAATGCAACTCTGGGCTCTACCAAGAGCTCATAGGTCCAAGGGATGGAATTAATATCATCTGTGGTCTCCTATCTAGTTATAGATATGAGTACTGTCACAACTACACATGATTTCTTCCTTTCTTTGCTATGTATGTATTCATTATGTTTGTTTTCCCTCTTCATTTAACTCAGTATTTTCATAAGGAGCATTGATGTGGTTAATTTAATAATTTAGTCTTTTGATTATAAAATATTTAGGATTGTAACCAATTAAAAGAGGAAATAACATCATACCGATCTGAATAGTGTGTCTTTTGGGACTTCATGTTTTCATTTTGGGGGAAGAAGTTAAGCTCATCATGGTTTGTATAGGAAGAAATTTGTCATTTTAAATGGAAGCATGAAACTACTCTTTTTGTTGTTGGGAAGCTTAATATGGGCTTAAAAAAGGGAATGGTTACTAAATGAAAGTCAAATGGGTAGACTATGAAATTTTCCTGTTGGCAACTTGGTACAATTCCCACTCCCTTCCATGCTTTCCTCTTATGTAACCGAAGTCACACTTACCTTTAAGAATTATGTTAGTTAGGGGCGCCTGGGTGGCTCAGTGGGTTAAAGCCTCTGCCTTCAGCTCAGGTCATGATCCCAGAGTCCTGGGATCGAGCCCCACATCGGGCTATCTGCTCAGCAGGGAGCCTGCTTCCCTTCCTCTCTCTCTGCCTGCCTCTCTGCCTACTTTGTGATCTCTCTCTCCGTCAAATAAATAAAATAATAAAAAAAAAGAATTATGTTAGTTAAGTTTCCCACCTCCATCCCTTTTGCCCTAAACTACTACTTCTTCCATGTCTATATATGTTTGATTCTCCACCCCCACACTTCAAAGTTGTTGATGCATCTTTTAAGACACAGCCTGAATGCCAACACACCAGTGATTTATTTTTCAAATTCTTTAATCATAATTAATCACTTATTCTTCTATGTTATCATGCAAACATTTACAAATATTTAATAAATATCTCTAGCCCAGCACTGAATATACTATAGTTTTTTTTGGCTTATATTTACATTTTATCTCTTTACATTTAGATTATGAGATTATTCCCAGTGTTTAAACAGTGTCTTAGACATGGTAAGGGTACGTTAATGAATTTTTAAGTATGGTACCAATCAACCTGAGATAAGGACAGAACAAAATATTAATGTAATATACAATTACAGAGACTTCACAACTGTGGAGCAGACACCACAGAAAGTAGTTGGAATAAAAGAAAAATAAGATAAAGTCCCTGATTTTGAAGAGTTCACAGTCTAGTTAGGAGACTGACAAGTAATTACACTATAGTTCAATCATGTGTGTCTTATTTAAGTGTGATAAGGCAGCTCTTTTTAATACTTGGGAAAGGTGGAAAAGCCACCTCTTGTCAACAAGGCAGTAGACATCTCAGCCTGTTCTTGCCAGAGGTATAAGAGAGCAACATCAAAAGAACAAGAAGAGAACTGGCTTCATGAACAACTTATATGAAAGGTATATTTTTTAAAATAGAAAGAATCATGGAAAAATACCACGTGTTTAGAGATGAGAGGATGGAGTTCTGTGGGGCTAGACAGAAAGCAACAAAGCAAAACTGAAAGGCAAGTTGAGTTCAGATAAGGGAAGAGTCTTTATGTCATGCCAAGTAGTTTGGGTTTTCCCTTGTAGGTAATGAGATGCTACCGAAGGTTTTTAGTGAGAAAATCACATTCATGATTGTGCAAAGCATGGCCTACAAAGTGGAAAGATAAAATGTGGTGGACAACGATCATAGCCTAGATGCGATAACTAAGACGGGGGGGGGGAATAAATCAGAGTAGTGTTTAGGTGCCATAATTGCCACCTCTACTCTCAGATATGCAAAGAAGGAATAATTAATGGGAAAGAACCCAAGATAACCTTGATTAAATATTTGCATCACCTTTTACATTAAAGTTTTATTTTCTGAGCCTACTCATCTGGGACTTGAGCACTCTAAGGGACATTGATAAATGTGTATTGGTGCACATCATTTACCACCTATTAATCTTCAAATACATTATATATGGTCTTTAATGCACTAATGTGTATGCTAGTACAGATACCTGTGGGAAGGAAAAAATAGTTTAAAAAATCTAGTATCTATAGGTGAAAAATGATATCTATTTTTGTAGAGGTGGTAAATTATTTGAATTTCAGTGCATATTTTCTGTTTGGATTTATCACTTCTGGGAATTTTATTTATTATGAAGAGTGGGTAGAAATATGAGCACAGCTTAGAAGAATTCTTTTAAGATTCACTAGAGTTTAAATTTTCAGTAGATATGGTATATCTTCTGGTAGTCAAAATATTTTAATAAATATGGGCACTTGATCTGTTAGGCTCTTGACTCAAATGGGTTTGATGAGAGCGTTGTGTTCCTATTCCTGCCAACAGTGCATGAGGTTTCTCCATGCCTCGCCAACAGTTGTTATTTCTTATCTTTTTGATAAAACCATTTCTAATAGATACAAAGTGGTGCCTCACTGTGGTTTTGAATTGCATTTCCCTGATGATCAATGATGCTGAGTATTTTTTCATGTATTTTTTGATCACCTGCATGTCTTGTTTGGAACAATATCTATTTAGATCTCCTGCTCATTTTTTCATCAGGTTGTTTGAGCTTTTTTGCTATTGAGTTGTATGAGTTCTTTATGTATTTTGGATATTAACCCCCAATCAGATATAGAATTTGAAAATATCTTCTCCCATTCAGTAATTACATTTTTATTTTGCTGATTTTTCCTTTTGCTGTGCAGAAGCTTTTTAGTATGATGTAGTAACACTTACTTATTTTTGCTTTTGTTGCTTTTGCTTTTGGTGTCAGATTCAAAACATCCTAGCCAACATCTATTTCATAGAGCTTACCACCCATGTTTTCTTCTAGGACTTTTATGGATCCAGGTCTTGCTGTCTTACACCATACACAAAAATTAACTCAAATGAAAGGAAGACTTGAATGAAATACTTTTATGTAATTTTTTTGTGTCTCCTGGAGAGGCAGAATATAAGTAGGCTTTCCATGATCCCCATCTCCTAATATTTGTGATTTTTGTATGATCCCCTCCCTTTGAGGGTGAGTAGCATCTATGACTTGCTTCTAGCCAATAGAATATTGCAACAGTGATGAGCTTTCACTCCTGTGATTATATTACAGTATATAAGGCTCTTTCTTGCTACCAGACTCATATAAGGGATTCTCCTCATTGGCTTGGTTAAATAAGTGGCTGGTCGCAGAAAGACCAAGGAATGATTAGATGGTTAAATCTTCTAGTTAGTCACCAATTACCAATGATCTAGCCAATCATACCTATATAAAGAAACCTCCACAAAGCCCCCAAAACTATAGGATTTAGAGAGTTCTAGATTGGTAAACTCATCATCTGTTAGGAGATTGGCATACTCAACTCCACAAGGACAGAAGCTCCTTCTAGGCCTCGCCCTATATACCTTTTCTTCTGTTTTATTTTAATTCTTTATAATATCCTTAACAATAAACTTATAAATAAAGTGTTTTCCAGAGTTTGGTGTGCTGTTACAACTAATTATCAAACCCAAGGAGGTTGTAATTAGAATCTCTCATTAATAGTTGATTGGTCAGAAGTATGAGTGACAACTTGGGACCTGGGACTGGCACTAGATGTGGGGGCAGTCTTTGTGGGACTGAGTTCTTATCCTCTGGTATCTGCTTTAACTCTGGATAGTGTAAGAACCGAATTAAATTATAAGGCATTTGGTTGGTGCATGCAGAGAATTAGAGAATTTCTTGAAGTGGAAAACTCACACATTCTCTGTCAGAAGTGTCAGGGGGAAAAAAAGGTTTATTAACATGTAAGAGTTAGTACTTCTTAAATCCATACCTAGGTTTTTCTCACCCTCCTATATACTTCCCTAAGTAGCTACTAGTCATCTCTAAAGAAATTTTAGTTAAAACACCAAATTCTTCCCTATTCTTTTTTTTTTTTTTTAAGATTTTTTGTTTCTTTATTTGACAGACAGAGATCACAAGTAGGCAGAGAGCCAGGCAGAGAGAGAGGGAAGCAGGATCCCCACTGAGCAGAGAGCCCGATGCAGGGCTCGATCCCAGGACCCCAAGATCATGACCTGAGCCGAAGACAGAGATTTTAACCCACTGAGCCACCCAGGTGCCCCATTCCCTATTCTTTTTTAACTCAAAATCATTTCCTGGTCTCAAAAAGAAAAGAATTTTATTATCGGACAAGGAAGAGGAAAAATAGGAGAAATTGTACACAGAAAGTTTTTCTCTAATGTGGGCAACATTCTGAACACAAATGCTCCATAATTGTTACAATTTTATTTTTACTATGAAAATGTTAAAAATCTTTCCTAATGCAGATTTTTAGGGACTATAGGAGATACTGAAGTGTTGAGTAGAAAGTTTAGTCTTGAGCAAATATTCATAATATTTACAATCTTCTTGATATTGCTATATTTTGGCTGAGGAGGGGGAATACAGAAGTGAAACTCTAGAATGCAGATACTTGGATATGAATTTACAATTTAGACAACTTTCACATTGTTGAGTCATCTTTGTGAATTGAAGAGAACTGGAGAGTTTAGGGTAGAACAGGGTAAATGTGCACTGAATGTTCAGATGAACACTTAGATTTCCATTTAGCTTCAGAGAGGAAGTATAGTCTTCTGTAACCAATGGATATATATATGGAATTCCAGGGAGTGTGAGTATTGAGATAATAAATGAATTTATTTTTTATATTATATGTAAGTGATGAATCACGAAATTCTATTACTGAAACCAATATTGCCCTATATGTTAACTAATTAGAATTTAAATAAAAACTTGAAATTAAAAAAATAAAATAGAATAAAATCAAAATCAAAATGTCTTCCTGGACATAGGGACAGTAAGTGTGGCTGTGAGAACTCAAGAGATCACTAGGATGGGGTTGGGAGTTTCATATAAAGCAGAGGGTCCCTGAATGCCTAGGAACTCTTGCTGGGTGAACTGTGCTAAGATTATATTGCAAGAGTTGGATGTCTCAACCTAGTGAGGAAACAGGATGAAAGGGATTGTCTGAGTTTCCAAAGACACGTAAGAAACTAAATCTTAACAAACTGACCCCCAGACTTCAGAAGAGAGGGAGGAAATTTCCACTGCTTGCACTCAGTCAGTCTTCCCTTCTCTGACTCAAGAGAACATGGCTTCATTAGTAAATCATTCCACGTGCAGTCTACATATGCAATGCAATTTTTTAAAAAGACTTTATTTATTCATTTGAGAGGCAGAGAGAGAGCACGAGCAGGAGGAGGGGCAGAGACAGAGGGAGAAGCAGGCTCCCTGCTTAGCAGGGAGCCATGTGGGAGGCTTGATCCCAGGACCCTGGGCTAATGACCAGAGCCAAAGGCAGATGCCCAACCGACCAAGCCACCCAGGTGCCCCTGCACAATGTAATTTTGCCACAATGCTCCACAATACTTAGAATCTGGAGCCTTATGAGGGTGATGGCTTGGAATGCTGAACTGAAAGAACAGGAGACTCCTGATAGGAAATAATGATTAGTGACACCTAAGTGCACACACATCAAAGTTATATAATTCGAAATGTAAATAGCAATAAAATGGCTTGTCTCAGTCTTTTATACATACCGAAGAAGGTGAGGATTGAGGACCAACAGGACTTCCAAACATACTTTTCAGTAATTCATTTGAAACTAACTATTGAGGACTACCTAATGCCAGGTCCTATTATGGATTCTGTGTGTGGATGAATGAATGAAAACAGCAAGGTGCCTGTATTTAAAACCCTTACTTCCTAGAGGATGTTGACATAAATAAGACAATTCAGAGAGTGTCCTAAGGAAAGGAAAACCAGGTGTAATTCTATATAGTGAGTGGAAGTGAAAGAGGGTGAGTGATATTACATTGGTTGGAAGAGGACAGTCATCTGTACCTAGAGTCAGAGAGTTTCTAGTAGAGAAAAAAGTGACAGGAACAGGTTAACATGTTTAAGGAAAAGAAAGAAAGCCACTGTGACTGAAGTTAGGGAGCAAAGGGGAAAATGGTAAGAAATAAGATCAGCAGGGCACCTGGGTGGCTCAGTCACTAGGCATCTGCCTTTGGCTCAGGTCATGATCCCAGGGTCCTGGGACTGAGCAGTACATTGGGCTCTCTGTTCAGTGGGAAGCCTGCTTCTTCCTCTCCCACTCCCTCTGCTTGTGCTCCGGCTCTCGCTGTGTCACTCTCTGTCAAATAAATTAAATTAAATTAAATTAAATTAAATTAAAAAAGAAATAAGATCAGCAGAGTAGGCAGAGGCCAGATCATATAGAGCTTTGTAGGTTAAGTATAGAAAATTTGGATTTTATTGAAATGTTATAAGAAGCCATTGGTGGCATTTAAGTGGTGGGTAATGTAACCCAACTTATGATTCATTGATTTTATTTTGTTTTTTTTTTTTTTAAGTATTTCTTCCTATAACAAGAATAAATGTGGGGCACCTGGGTGGTTCGGTCGATTAAGCACCGAACACTTGCTTTCAGCTCAGGTCATGATCTGCCCAGCGGAGTCTGCTTGTCTCTCTCAGTCTGCTCCTCCCTCACTCATATAAATAAATAAATAAAATCTGAAAAAATAAAGAGAATAAACTTTATTAGGGCAAGAATAGAAGCAGAGAGACCAGTTAGGAGGTCATCTGTAGTAGTTGCCTAGAGATAATGGTGGGATCACTATGATGTATATTTGAAACTAATATAGTATTATATGTCAACTGTACTTCAATTAAAAACTTAAAGATAGAGGCACCTGGGTAACTCAGTCAGTTAAGCGTCTGCCTTCAGCTCAGGTCATGATCCTGGGATCCTGGGAGTGAGCCCTGCATCAGACTCCCTGCTCAACAGGAAGCCTGTTTCTCCCTCTTCCCCTCCCCCTACCTGTGTTCCCTCTCTTGCTGTGTCTCTCTTGTCAAATAAAATAAATAAAATCTTTTTTTTTTTTTAATTAAGGATAGGTAATGGGTGGCTTGCATTAGGGCGGCCACAGAGTAACTAAAATGAAGAGATGGATTTGGATTATATTTTGAAAGTAGAGCCATAGGAACTCACTTATGTTTTGGACCTAAACTTTGAAGGAAAGAAAAGTAAAATAAAATATCTACAGATTGTATTTAAAGCCATGGGAGAAAATGAGTTCCCTAGTGAGGAAATTTAGGTCAAAAATAATGGAAGGTCCTGAACTAAGCCTTCTAACTCACCAATATTATGCATTTAACTAGAGCAGAAGCCAGCAAAAGACATTAATAAATATCCCTCCACGGATGATTTCTAGAATGATGGTTTTCACAGTTTGAACAGTGGCAACATTTACCTGGTGAGATGAGGACAGACAAGACATAAAAGCAATCAAAACAAAAATGTTGAACTCAGAAAACAGGAGAATGGCACTTGCCAGGGTCTGTTGGGTAGCAGAAATGGCAAGATGGAGGCACTGCATGGCTTAGTCATTAGGCAGTTGACTTTGGCTCATGTTGTGATCTCAGGGTCCTGAGATCAAGCTCCACATCAGGCTCCCTGCTCTGCAGGAAGCCTGCTTCTCTCTCTCCCTCTCTCCCTGTTTGTGTACCCTCTCTCGCTGTGTCTCTCTGACAAATAAATAAATAAATAAAATCTTTTTAAAAAAGATTGTGTTATACAAAAAGCAAAGAGAAATAAAAATTTTAACAGAAGCAGACAAAATATTCTATTTCAGAAGAATGATTAGCGAACAAAAAAATGAGAGTATATGTGTAGTACACAGCCTGGATTTAGTTGTTTGCCTATTTAATATATAGAAGTTTAACTACACTGCCAATAGACTGTTCCTCCCATCTGTGGACACTCATATTTTTCAAATGTCAGGGAGAATTTTCTGTCTGCTTTAGTATAGCTGTTCTCCACTAGAGGAAAACTGATATGTTTATCTATCTCTTAGAATACACCATTTGTATTTGTCAAACTTTCTGAACAATGCAGGAATCTGGGCTATGTCTTGCTTAGATTTCTCCCAGTGATTTGTTATCAGTGACCATGTGTGAAGGTCAAAGCCTCTCAAGTTCTACAAGACTGAGGGATATGGTATGACATAGTTTAGTACAGCAACATTGTCAGGTTATTCAAGACAGACAACCCAATTTATTGACCTCCCAAGTCCTTTTCTTTTAATTTCCTTTGTCCTACTACCTTTTTAGTGCTTTTTGGAAACTATACCAGATGATGAGAAGAGATTTAAGAAAGAAAAGAAAGAAAGAAAGAAAGAAAGAAAAAGAAAAATGGGAGGAAAGGAGGGAGGGAGGAAGGAAGGAAGGAAGGAAGAAAAAAAGAAAGAAAGAGAAAGAAAAAGAAGAAAAAGTGTTCAATTGTGGTGCTTCTCAGCAAATCTGATTTTAACGTCTGTGTGTAAATGGAAACAAATACATATATGTCAATTAAGAATGACGTTGATTAAATTTAGTTAATTAGAACCTTTTTCTTAAACTTGCAGCAATCAAAGTTGCCCTTAATTCAAGCATGGATATGTGATCATTGCAATAGAAAAGTAGGAGGGATGGCAAAGCAGAGGAATTATGGGGGAAAGATCCATTTCATTTTTTGAACTGAATTCCTATACAAGTACTCGTGAAATTTTCCACTAGGTCAACAGTAGGTGTTCTGCACTTTAGTACAGTGCAGCCTGACTTAGGAGACAGGTCTGTACCCATTCTTCTTATCAGCATTTCACGATCACACAAATGTCTCTGCAAAGAATATGGCCCAGATTCCAAGGAAAACCATGAGATCTATTTCAACAGAACAGCCTCAATGCCCTTGGCTGATGTAACAGAATTTTAAGAAGGGAAGATAATTTAGTCTTCAGATGAATAAACAAGGAGCATAGAGAAGACAACATTATGGGTCAGTCATCCAGCTACCTGTCTTAGAACTGAGACCAGAACCCACTCCTCTGGGAAGCCTCTCCAGAGCTATTGGATTCCCTCACATTTAAATTGCAGGTGTCAAAAATCATATTAATATCCTACATATGCTGTGATGAAAATCCCACTTTACTTCTGGTCTTCCTCACCCAAACCCATAACCCCAGTGTCATAGTAGGAAAAAAAAAATCAGACAAATACCCAGTAGGGGAAATTCTTCAAAATATGTGCTAGGATCCTCACAGCTAGTCAAGACAGGTCAGTAAAACCAAGAAAAACCATTATAGCTGAGAGATGCAGAAACAGACATGACAACTAAATATAATATGGTATCCTGGATGGGATGCTGGGACAGAAAGTGGGCCCTTGGTAAAAACTAAGAAAATCTGAATGTTAGTTAATAATGCATCAATGTTGGTTCATTAATTGTGATACATGTACCATAATAATGTAAGGTGTTAATCATAGAAGAAATTGGGCTTTGGATATGTGGGAGCTTTCTGTACTATCTTTACAAGTTTCCTGTAACTTAAAAACTATTCTAAAACAAGATATTTATTAAAAATTATTTTTACCTATAACAGGCATATCTACCTTTTTATTAAATAGGAATTTCTGTCATTAGTTCTAATTGCAGTTGTCATTGCTTTTTGACTTCATAGGAAACACAACCAAAGCTGGTTTTCTATTTCCGAGGTTTCTGTGATTTAAGAATATTTCTGTGAAATAACAATTGAGTGTGCAGGTTCTGGAAATTTTGACTTTTATCTGGTTATGAACTCATGCATTGTAGAGCCTATTCCTGGATGAGGTAGAAAGATAAATTTTCTAGGCACAAAGGGTAAATGTTTTCATTTTGAGCTGATTCAAGTTCATCATATTAATTTTTTTAATAAATGAAATCTAATTGCTTGTTAACTCTTTTATATGAATCGTTTATCACTAGAGATGGAAATAGTAAGGGAACGGCCTAAGACATATAATCCTTTACTTTTTCATTTATTCATTCATTATTTATTTATTCATTCATTGTTGGTTTTAATGAGGATTGTGGTCCCAATTTACAGAGATACATTACAAAATATAAAGTCACTTTTCTGCCACCAAAAAGCTTACAATCATGGTAAGAAGAAATTTCATCCAGCCTCACATACAGCTTTGAAGACCTAAACCTACCTATGGCTTTAGATCCACCATCCTGCATTGGTAACTGTAATGAAACCACCACGTTCTGACTTAAGAATCCAAAAGAAAAAGTTTAGCTTCACTAGTCATAAAAGAAATAAAGGTGATAGCTACATTTATCTTTACCTACCAAATACTAGGGAATTGGGAATGCTGGAGCAACTGAGCATGTTGGGGATGAGCATCTGGGCATGAGAATAAAAACTGCCCATGGACATAAAAATCTGTAAAACCCATCAGAGGGCAATTCTGAAGTGTTCATTGGAAATTTAAATATATTTAAACCCATCAATTCCACTGCTAGGAATGGATCATGAGGAAAGAGATGTGTTAAAAATGTGGTGGGGAGGAGAAGTCAAGATGGCAGAGAAGTAGCAGGCTGAGACTACTTCAGGTAGTGGGAGATCAGCTAGATAGCTTATCTAAAGATTGCAAACACCTACAAATCCAATGGGAGATCGAAGAGAAGAAGAACAGCAACTCTAGAAACAGAAAATCAACCACTTTCTGAAAGGTAGGACTGGCGGAGAAGTGAATCCAAAGCGACGGGAAGAAAGACCGCGGGGGGAGGGGCCGGCTCCTGGCAAGTGGCGGAGCAATGGAGCACAAAATCAGGACTTTTAAAAGTCAGTTCCAACGAGGGACATCGCTCCAGAGGCTTAACCAGGGTGAAGCACGCAAGGTCAGCGTGGCCTCAGGTCCCACAGGGTCACAGAAGGATAGGGAGTGTCTGAGTGTCGCAGAGCTTACAGGTATTAGAACGGGGAAGCTGGCTACAGAGACAGAGCCGAGGAGTAAGCTCTAAGCTCGGCGTTACCTTGAACCGGTCGCAGGCTCAGTCAGCTCGGAGCACGGCCGGAGGCAGGGTGATGGGAATAATTGGGCACTGTTCTCTGAGGGCGCATGGAGGAGTGGGGCCCCGGGCTCTCGGGTCCTCCGGGCCAGAGACCGGGAGGCCGCCATCTTCATTCCAGTCCTCCAGAAGTCTACAGAAAGCGCTCAGGGAACAAAAGCTCCTGAAAGCAAACCCGAGCGGATTACTCAGCCCAGCCCTGTTAAGGGCGGTGCAATTCTGCCTGGGGCAAAGACACTTGAGAATCACTACAACAGGCCCCTCCCCCAGAAGATCAACAAGAAACCCAGCCAGGACCAAGTTCACCTACCAAGGAGTGCAGTTTCAATACCAAGGAGAGCATCGGAATTCCAGAGGAGGAGAAAGCAAAGCACGGAACTCATGGCTTTCTCCCCATGATTCTTTAGCCTTGCAGTTAAATTAATTTTTCTTTCTTTTCTTTTTCAATTTTTTTTTCTTCTTCTGCTAAATTTTTTTAACTTTTACCCTTTTCTTTTTTAACATTTTTTAGTTTATCTAATATATATATATATTTTTTCCTTTTTATACTTTTTCTTTATTGGTTTTCTTTTTTTAATTTTTTTTCTTTCTTTCTTTATGAACCACTTTTTATCCCCTTCCCCCCCCCCCCCCCCACGATTAGGGATCTCTTCTGATTTGGCTAAAGCATATTTTGCTGGGGTTGTTGCCACCCTTTTAGTATTTTACTTGCTCCTTCATATACTCTTATCTGGACAAAATGACAAGGCGGAAAAATTCACAACAAAAAAAAGAACAAGAGGCAATACCAAAGGCTAGGGACCTAATCAATACAGACATTGGTAATATGTCAGATCCAGAGTTCAGAATGACGATTCTCAAGGTTCTAGCCGGGCTCGAAAAAGGCATGGAAGATATTAGAGAAACCCTCTCGGGAGATATAAAAGCCCTTTCTGGAGAAATAAAAGAACTAAAATCTAACCAAGTTGAAATCAAAAAAGCTATTAATGAGGTGCAATCAAAAATGGAGGCTCTCACTGCTAGGATAAATGAGGCAGAAGAAAGAATTAGCAATATAGAAGACCAAATGACAGAGAATAAAGAAGCTGAGCAAAAGAGGGACAAACAGCTACTGGACCATGAGGGGAGAATTCGAGAGATAAGTGACACCATAAGACGAAACAACATTAGAATAATTGGGATTCCAGAAGAAGAAGAAACAGAGAGGGGAGCAGAAGGTATATTGGAGAGAATTATTGGAGAGAATTTCCCCAATATGGCAAAGGGAACAAGCATCAAAATCCAGGCGGTTCAGAGAACCACCCTCAAGATCAATAAGAATAGGTCCACACCCCGTCAACTAAAAGTAAAATTTACAAGTCTTAGTGACAAAGAGAAGATCCTGAAAGCAGCCCGGGAAAAGAAGTCTGTAACGTACAATGGTAAAAATATTAGATTGGCAGCAGACTTATCCACAGAGACCAGGCAGGCCAGAAAGAGCTGGCATGATATATTCAGGGTACTAAACGAGAAAAACATGCAGCCAAGAATACTATATCCAGCTAGGCTATCATTGAAAATAGAAGGAGAGATTAAAAGCTTCTAGGACAAACAAAAACTGAAAGAATTTGCAAATACCAAACCAGCTCTACAGGAAATATTGAAAGGGGTCCTCTAAGCAAAGAGAGACCCTAAAAGTAGTAGATCAGAAAGGAACAGAGACAATATACAATAACAGTCACCTTACAGGCAATACAATGGCACTAAATTCATATCTCTCAATACTTACCCTGAATGTTAATGGGCTAAATGCCTCAATCAAAAGACACAGGGTATCAGAATGGATAAAAAAACAAAACCCATCTATATGTTGCCTACAAGAAACTCATCTTAAACCCGAAGACACCTCCAGGTTTAAAGTGAGGGGTGGAAAAGAATTTACCATGCTAATGGACATCAGAAGAAAGCAGGAGTGGCAATCCTTATATCAGATCAATTAGATTTTAAGCCAAAGACTACAATAAGAGATGAGGAAGGACACTATATCATAGTCAAAGGAACTGTCCCACAAGAAGATCTAACAATTTTAAATATCTATGCCCCTAACGTGGAAGCAGCCAACTATATAAACCAATTAATAACAAAATCAAAGAAACACATCGACAATAATACAATAATAGTGGGGGACTTTAACACTCCCCTCACTGAAATGGACAGATCATCCAAGCAAAAGATCAACAAGGAAATCAAGGCCTTAAATGACACACTGGACCCGATGGACATCACAGATATATTCAGAACATTTCATCCCAAAGCAACAGAATACACATTCTTCTCTAGTGCACATGAAACATTCTCCAGAATAGATCACATCCTCGGTCCTAAATCAGGTCTCAACCGGTATCAAAAGATTGGAATCATTCCCTGCATATTTTCAGACCACAATGCTCTGAAGTTAGAACTCAATCACAAGAGGAAATTTGGAAAGAACCCAAATACATGGAGACTAAACAGCATCCTTCGAAAGAATGAATGGGTCAACCAGGAAATTAAAGAAGAATTGAAAAAATTCATGGAAACAAATGATAATGAAAACACAACGGTTCAAAATCTGTGGGACACAACAAAGGCAGTCCTGAGAGGAAAATATATAGCGGTACAAGCCTTTCTCAAGAAACAAGAAAGGTCTCAGGTACACAACCTAACCCTACACCTAAAGGAGCTGGAGAAAGAACAAGAAAGAAAGCCTAAACCCAGCAGGAGAAGAGAAATCATAAAGATCAGAGCAGAAATCAATGAAATAGAAACCAAAAAAACAATAGAACAAATCAACGAAACTAGGAGCTGGTTCTTTGAAAGAATTAATAAGATCGATAAACCCCTGGCCAGACTTATCAAAAAGAAAAGAGAAAGGACCCAAATAAATAAAATCATGAATGAAAGAGGAGAGATCACAACTAACACCAAAGAAATACAGACAATTATAAGAACATACTATGAGCAACTCTATGCCAACAAATTTGACAATCTGGAAGAAATGGACGCATTCCTAGAGACATATAAACTACCACAACTGAACCAGGAAGAAATAGAAAGCCTGAACAGACCCATAACCAGTAAGGAGATTGAAACAGTCATCAAAAATCTCCAAACAAACAAAAGCCCAGGGCCAGATGGCTTCCCGGGGGAATCCTACCAAACATTTAAAGAAGAACTAATTCCTATTCTCCTGAAACTGTTCCAAAAAATAGAAATGAAAGGTAAACTTCCAAACTCATTTTATGAGGCCAGCATCACCTTGATCCCAAAACCACACAAGGATCCCATCAAAAAAGAGAACTACAGACCAATATCCTTGATGAACACAGATGCAAAAATTCTCGCCAAAATAATAGCCAATAGGATTCAACAGTACATTAAAAGGATTATTCACCATGACCAAGTGGGATTTATTCCAGGGCTGCAAGGTTGGTTCAACATCCGCAAATCAATCAGTGTGATAAAACACATTAATAAAAGAAAGAACAAGAACCATATGATACTCTCCATAGATGCTGAAAAAGCATTTGACAAAGTACAGCATCCCTTCCTGATCTAAACTCTTCAAAGTGTAGGGATAGAGGGCACATACCTCAATATTATCAAAGTCATCTATGAAAAACCCACTGCAAATATCAGTCTCAATGGAGAAAAACTGAAAGCTTTTCCGCTAAGGTCAGGAACATGGCAGGGATGTCTGTTATCACCACTGCTATTCAACATAGTACTAGAAGTCCGAGCCTCAGTAATCAGACAACAAAAGGAAATTAAAGGCATCCAAATCGTCAAAGAAGAAGTCAAACTATCACTCTTCGCAGATGATATGATACTATATGTGGAAAACCCAGAAGACTCCACTCCAAAACTGCTAGAACTTGTACAGGAATTCAGTAAAGTGTCAGGATATAAAATCAATGCACAGAAATCAGTTGCATTTCTCTACACCAACAACAAGACAGAAGAAAGAGAAATTAAGGAGTCAATCCCATTTACAATTGCACCCAAAACTATAAGATACCTAGGAATAAACCTAACCAAAGAGACTAAGTATCTATACACAGAAAACTATAAAGTACTCATGAAAGAAATTGAGGAAGACACAAAGAAATGAAAAAATGTTCCAGGCTCCTGGATTGGAAGAATAAATATTGTGAAAATGTCTATGCTACCTAAAGCAATCTACACATTTAATGCAATTCCTATCAAAGTACCATCCATTTTTTTCAAAGAAATGGAACAAATAATCCTAAAATTTATATGGAACCAGAAAAGCCAAAGGAATATTGAAAAAGAAAGCCAAAGTTGGTGGCATCACAATTCCGGACTTCAAGCTCTATTACAAAGCTGTCATCATCAAGACAGCACAGTACTGGCACAAAAACAGACACATAGATCAATGGAACAGAATAGAGAGCCCAGAAATAGACCCTCAACTCTATGGTCAACTAATCTTTGACAAAGCAGGGAAGAATGTCCAATGGAAAAAAGACAGCCTCTTCAATAAATGGAGTTGGGAAAATTGGACAGCCACATGCAGAAAAATGAAACTGGATCATTTCCTTATACAACACACGAAAATAGACTCAAAATGGATGAAGGACCTCAATGTGAGAAAGGAATCCATCAAAATCCTCGAGGAGAACACAGGCAGCAACCTCTTCGACCTCAGCCGCAGCAACATCTTCCTAGGAACATCGCCAAAGGCAAGGGAAGCAAGGGCAAAAACGAACTATTGGGATTTTATCAAGATCAAAAGCTTTTGCACAGCAAAAGAAACAGTTAACAAAACCAAAAGACAACTGACAGAATGGGAGAAGATATTTGCAAATGACATATCAGATAAAGGGCTAGTGTCCAAAATCTATAAAGAACTTAGCAAACTCAACACCCAAAGAACAAATAATCCAATCAAGAAATGGGCAGAAGACATGAACAGACATTTCTGCAAAGAAGACATCCAGATGGCCAACAGACACATGAAAAAGTGTTCCACGTCACTCGGCATCAGGGAAATACAAATCAAAACCACAATGAGATATCACCTCACACCAGTCAGAATGGCTAAAATTAACAAGTCAGGAAATGACAGATGCTGGCGAGGATGCAGAGAAAGGGGAACCCTCCTACACTGTCGGTGGGAATGCAAGCTGTTGCAACCACTCTGGAAAACAGCATGGAGGTTCCTCAAAATGTTGAAAATAGAACTACCCTATGACCCAGCAATTGCACTGCTGGGTATTTACCCTAAAGATACAAAGTAGTGATCCGAAGGGGCACGTGCACCTGAATGTTTATAGCAGCAATGTCTACAATAGCCAAACTATGGAAAGAACCTAGATGTCCATCAACAGACGAATGGATAAAGAAGATGTGGTATATATACACAATGGAATACTATGCAGCCATCAAAAGAAATGAAATCTTGCCATTTGCAATGACGTGGATGGAACTAGAGGGTATCATGCTTAGCGAAATAAGTCAATCGGAGAAAGACAACTATCATATGATCTCCCTGATATGAGGGAGAAGAGATGCAACATCGGGGGTTAAGGGGGTAGGAGAAGAGTCAATGAAACAAGATGGGATTGGGAGGGAGACAAAGCATAAGTGACTCAATCTCACAAAACAAACTGAGGGTTGATGGGGGAGGGGGGTTGGGGGGGTGGGATTATGGACATTGGGGAGGGTATGTGCTATGGTGAGTGCTGTGAAGTGTGTAAACCTGGCGATTCACAGACCTGTACCCCTGGGGATAAAAATATATGTTTATAAAAAATAAAATTTAAAAATAAAATTAAAAAAAAATGGTGGTGTGTATTAGAGAGGGCACGTATTACATGGAGCACTGGTTGTGGTGCAAAAACAATGAATACTGTTATGTTGAAAATAAATAAATAAATAAAAAGAATTTTATGCTAATATATATATATATGTAAAGATGTGTCAAAGAAAACAATGTTCAATTTAAGACATTCATAATAGTCACAGCCTGGCAGCACAAATAGGCAACTGGTTAAGTTAATGATAGTCCATCTCTAGGACAGAATCCATGAAAACGATCCTGTAGAAAATACTCATTTACAGGGGAAGAGATTTGTAACACATTGCTAAGAGATGAGAGATAACTACCGACAAGGAAGGGTGTTGCCATTGTGTAGGATAATATACTAATCAACAGGAAAAATTCTGAAAAAGCATATCTCAAAATGCTAACAGAGTTATTTACATTTTGTTAGATTATAACAATTATTTTTACATTTGAATTTTTCTGTATTTTTCAAGTTTTCTGAAAACTTGAAATTTAATATTTTCGGTGTACTTTTTTAACGAACAGAGAGACATATGAAATAAGCAAAATTAAAACTGTCTTGCATCAGACTAAGAATATATGACAATGACTGCTAGAGGCTCCAGTATCTGTTTTATTTCTCTTTTTTAGTAATATAAGCACTTATTTTTGCTTGGCATTAAAGCTTTGAATAAATACTTAATTTCAATCTTTGTAGCAACTCGCCAAATGTCCAAATTCTGGTCAGTGGAACAGAAATAAATGTATTGCATAGAACTTCCAGGAAAATTCTGAGATCTGTAATATTCCTGATAGTAACTGTTTAAGAAACTAGGAGAGATTTTTGAAGAATAAAGAGAAGTGATTAAAAGAAAACTGTTTAAGTTACTGAATTTTCTGTAATACATATACCTGGAGTATCTGAAAAAGTATTGATGTATGCATATAAAACAAAATCGCAGTATGCACATTTCCCATGCTATTTTCATGGTTAAATAACGTCAAAGTCCTCCAGTAGCATTTTGTTTGTAATGACTAATGTGAAATGATAGCACACTCCGACATGTTGATTCATACAATCTCAGGCTCCTTTTGGGGGGAGGGTAAAACCTGTACCAAGAATTTTCCCATCTCCTGATTGCCTAAAAACAATGGGAAGAGGGCATGGAAATTCTTACAGATACTTTCAGCTGCAAATGACAGAAGTGTTTACTCAAAGTGGTTTAATAACTAAGAACACATTATTTCATATAACAAAATGTCTGAAGTACATAGTCCCATGGTGAGTTAAAAATTTCAAAAGAATTAGAATTGTAGCCCCAAATTTTATGATCCTCCTGTCTTTCCCCTCACCCACTTAAGATGGCTGTAAGTGCATCTACCACCACAGACTCACACAACAATGTTCTAAGGCAGGACATTACACACTTTCCAAGTGGCTCTCAACCTTACCACAATTCCCTTTAAATTCCTTTAGCCAAGGGAGGCCTGGGTGGCTCATTCATTTTAACTTCTGCCTTCGGCTTGGGTCATGATCCCCAGGGTCCAAGGATGGAGTCCCACATTGGGGTCCTTGCTCAGCGGACAGCCTGCTCTTCTCTCTCTGCCCGTCACTCCCTCCTGCTCTTGTGCCTTCTCTCTCTCTCACAAATAAATAAATAAAATCTTAAATAAATAAATAAATTCCTCTGGCCAAGATATCTGTGGTTAAAGGAATCATTGGTAATTAGTGGAATTGTCTTGATTAGCTCAGGCAAACCTGTACTCCTCCTTGGGGTTTGGGGAGGGGCATGAGAGTATTTGGATGCCCCAAATCTTCTAACAATGGTGTTGGAGTGACAATAAAATAATCTAGCTGTGGGACCTGCAAATACACAGTCTTTCATACTGAATGCTGACACAGAGGGCAAAACTAGGCTCACCAAAGTTTCTCTCCAGTCTATGTAGATATTTCATATGCATAATAGCTTTAAAAAAGGACATTTTTCTAAGATAAGAAAAATATATAAGTATACACATGTATGGATCAAATGTATTTATTATACAATGAATGTAAATAAGTGTTACATACTGTATAAAATATACTAGATAGAGCATGATGGTAATTGAAAGAACAAAAATTATTTTATGAGAGTGTTGACAGTTTTAAAGTTACCCATTTATGTAGTGGAAAACAAAGTCACAAAGCCATTTTAGGTAGACCTTTTTGTAAACCCATTTGATGGAATTGTACCTTCTCTGAATGTTAATGCTTTATTTCTCTTTCTGGAATGGACAAGTAACTCACATAAAATGTTCAGCTAAGTGATCCTTTATGGTTATTGTACCTGCCAGAGCTTAAGTCTGTCTCTTGTGGGAGTGAGTAAAGAAGTAATGCAATGAACCCTACCGGTCTAAGCCTGCGCCTTTGCCTAAGTGCTCAATTCCAACAGAAAGCCTTCCATCCTAGGAACAGTTGCTCCAAGTGTTTTACAATAACAAGGACAAGAAGATCTACAAAAACAGTTAAGGATGAACATGTTACAAAGATTTTTTAATCAGCTCTTGACAATATAAAATAGTGTATAGTTTGATTACAATTCAACTGAAAGGTTTTTTTTTTTTAATTGAAGTAGAGTTGGAGCACCTGGGTGGTTCAGCCAGTTAAGTGCCTGACTCCTGATTTCAGCTCAGGTCATGATCTCAGAGTCCTGAGATTGAGCCCCATGTCAGACTCCCCACTGGACATGGAGCCTGCTTAGGAGGCTCTCTTTCCCTGTCTCTGTTCTCCGCCACCCTCCCACCCTGCATGCACTCACTCTGTCTTTCTAAATTATAAATAAATAAATAAATAAATAAATAAATAAATAAATAAAATTGAGGTACACTTGACACACACTGTTACATTAGTTTCAGGTATAAATGCAACAATTCAACAAGTCTATATGTCTGTCATCATACAAGGTTCTTACAATACAATTGAGTATATTCCCTGTGCTGTTCCTCTTATCCCTGTGACTTATTCATTCCATAACTGGAAGCCTGTATCTTCTACTTCTCTTCACTCATTTTCCCCATCTTCTCACTCATCTCCCCACTGGCAACCACCACTTTATTTTCTGTATTTATGTATCTGTTTCTGCTTTTTATTTGTTAATTCTTTTTTTAGATTCCACATATAAGTGAAATCATATAGTATTTGTCTTTCTCTAACTTATTTCACTTAGCATTATACTCTCCAGATCCGTCCATGTTGATATAAAGGGTAAGACCTCATCCTTTTTTATGGCTGAGTAATATTCCATCATATTTATATGTGTGTGTCTACACACACACACACACACACATGCACATCCCCTTTTTTTATCCACTCATCTATTAATGGACACTTGGGTTGCTTCCGTATCTTAGCTATTGTAAATAATGCTACAATGAAAGAATTTTTAAATTCATAAATCCTCATATTTGAAAATGTCTTAGAAATAATCTACTCAATCACCTCAATTTACAAATTAATAAGTAGAGGGGCAGAAATCTGAAAGATTTATCAAGGCCATACTTCTTTTGGGTAGATAAGCCATAACAAAACAAAAACAAAAACAAAACAAAAACAACCAACCATGTCTCCTGGTTGCTAGTTTAGTGTTTTTCCACTTCGGTCTGTTATTCCAATCATTTTAATCATTTTGTTCATTCACATTAACAATGACAAAATTAAGAATAACTTTGAAATATAAAGAGTGTTGTGTTAAAAATGAAGTTTGTGCCTTGTTTTCAAGGAAAAGAAGCCATAAATAATGATCAGAACAGCAAAATTATGTTTTAGATACTAAGAATTCTGTACTCAATTCTGATTAGGCTTTCCCCACACTATCAAGCAATTACCCAACACCAGCTGGATATTCTACAATTCAACTCAGTTCTGCCACTATTTACCTGGAGATGGCATCAAATTCCACAGGTAAGGGCTTTGTCCCCACCCTGTCCCCCTACTTCATAGGTCAGTCACAAGTCCTGGTTATCACCTGTGCTTCTGACAGGACTGATTGGAGGTTCCAATGACCCCTTTCATTGGTTATCAATTTGTTAGAATGGTTCACAGAACTCAGAGAAACATTTTCCTTACTAGATTACCAGTTTATTATGAAAGGATATAATTCAGAAACAGCCAAATGAAAGAGATGCATATGACAGGATATGGGGAAAGGGCTTGGAGCTTCCATTTCCTCTCTGAGTGTGCCACTCTTCCTGAATCTCCATCTATTCACCACCGAGAAGTTCTCTGAACCCCATCCTTTTGGAGACTTCATTACATAGGCATGCTTGATTCAGTCATGGACTATTGGCAAATAATTCAACCTCCCTGTGGATATTAATGGTGACAGAGTGGTTTTAGCAGCATCAAACTTCTTATCTTCCCCAAAAGTTTAAATCATGGGAGAAGGGAGAAGTTTCTTGTGAGAAGTTTCTGAAAGCCTTCTCTCCAAGTCCCATGGGCCAGCTCTGGTCATATCCCTTAGTTGCAAGGATTGCTGAGAAAGAAAATACATGGGAGGTGGGCTCTGCCAATAAGGAAGAGGGAAGGAAGAAATAACCTTAAACAGGTAAAACTGTATCACCAGTTATTGCATAATAACACATTATAGCAACTGTGTATTATTTATAATACAGATCACCTGACCTGTTCCAGGTTCAGCCAATCTTGGCTGGGTTCACTAGTAAATCTGCAGTCTCCTGTTGGGTCAGCTTTTGTAAAACTAATAGAGTGTCCTGGATTAATCACCTTTGAGGCATTTTTGTTGTTGTTGTTGTTCTTTTCTTCTCATCATTTGGTCCTAGAGCTAGATACCAATGTTACTGTGAGGTTCAGAGTCCAGGCCACATCCCAGAGCTGGCCCTGGGGAATGTACACGTTGAAGAAGGAGTCCATTTTTAGTGCCAGTGCTTAGGAGTTGATCATAGAGCAGCTCGTTTTCTGAGTGGAACAAGCATAGTTCCAGTTTGCTGCTAAATTGCTGTCATATGTCTAATAGTCTTGATGATTACATGAAGAAGGACACTTTTGGAAGTTCTCTATTGACCTATTTTGCCTAAGGAACTGGATCATGTAAGTAAATTACTGCTCAGAGTGGACACATACTACACTAATTACAATGGACAGATACAGTATACTTCTTATGAAATATATATTGTTCAAAAGAAAACTCTACTGCATAAACAATTCTAACTGAATTAGCTAAGGTTGAACGGCCAAATGATAAAAGTATGAGACAGATCCCATAAACATTCTGTGTTTTGCAAACAACAAAAAAGAGTACAGCTTTTAGTGAACAAAGTTCTTTTCATGGAGATCCAATCCTACTGGCATTTTCATTATGTATGGACACCCCGCTCTGGGGAGAGAAGAAAGAAGAAACTGTGGTTACTCAATCTAACTGGTCTAAGTAAAAGTCTTATAAATTATATGACCTACTTTTTTAAAATCAAGAATGAGGGAGAAGATGGTCTATGTTGGGAGAGGTAGAGTTTGGTGGGGAGAGTGACGGTGTTGTAGCTTAGTCTTGAATATACACTGTTCAGATTAGAAATCATGTGTTCTCCGTGTGGTAGCTGTCCTTAGTAACGGCTTACCTACCTATAATTGTAATATGCAGAACCCAATTAAAATACACCCCTCCTATATAGAGTCTTCTCATATCATTGTCTTCATAATAAATTACTATTGAAAACTTATTATCTTTGGAATATAGTCAATGTACTTAAAGATAATTATTTGGGAATCTGTATGAAAATTTTAGCTTTGAGAATAATATCATCTGTGAAAAGAGAACTGATTCTTGTTCATTGTTTCAGTGACCTGAAAGAATAGTGCTCTTGTGTTTAGTCAACTGTAAAAACATTATGAATCAATATCTTATACTATAAGAACAGGAAGGGATCATAAAGAACATCCTGGCCCAACTGCCTACTATTAATGAAAGGAAATTAAGTTCTGAGAGGAATGTAGAACACTCAGTGTTCAACACTAGCAATTTCATGGATTGCAGTTGTTGCTTTTCTTTCTCTTTCATTAAAATATAAAACCTGTTGTATCCCAGTCTTAATTACAAACAAGCCCTTAAGACAGCACAAAGAATCTTCTTCACTGTCTGAAAAGTCTTTCCAGCCACATATCTCACCATTCTTCTGTGTTCTACTAAGGATTGTTTTAAAGCTCAACATGAGGAAGGCTGGGTGTCTCAGTCAGGTAAGCATCTGTCTTTGGTTTGGGTCATGATCCCAGGGTCCTGAGATCAAGCCCCGCACCAGGCCCCCTGCTCAGTGGAGAGTCTGCTCCCCCTGCTTGTGGTCTCTCTCTCTCTCCCTCAAATAACTAAAATCTTTTAAAAATTTTTTTAAAATTAAAAAAATAAAGCTCAATATGATATTTTGAGGAAATTATTAACCTTAAAAATAGAAACACAAAGTTATACATATATGTACAAAAATGTACATATTTGTACATTTCTTATCTTCGGTAGATGTATCTTAATCTCTAAGATTTTTGTAGGAGAAGGTATATATTTAGGTGCCCCCCAAAATTGCTAAAACACTGAGCAGGGAGTGTGGTTCTCATACTCAAAGAACATCAAGGAGACATGTGGCTGGCCAGAGGAAGTGGAGAAGACAAGTAGAAATTGTGAACAGAGACAGGATAAGCAGAGGTTTTTCCCAGTTGTGCAAGGCTTTGGCTTTTATACTGAGCAGAATGGGGACCCATTGGAGGGTTGGATTAGACTGGCTGACACATACTATCTTTAAAAAAATCATTCTGACTCCTTCTGGTAAGAATAGATTTAAAGGGTGCAAGGGTAGAAGTGGGGGACCAGTAGAGTGATTATGGCATTAATCCAAGTAAGAAGTGATGGCATATTGGACTAGGGTGGTAGCAGTTGACCAAGACAGCCTCAAGGAATCCCTCAGCCTGACTAAACTGTAGGCTCCAGTCCCAGATCTCCCCAGTCTTAGAACATTTACCTTTGAAAGCTCATAATTACAAATTCTCTCAGTGCCCTTTTGAGATGTCCTTTTTAAAAAAGCTTTTGTTAGTTCTATAATCCAATGTCTTTCTCAAGGATCTGAAATCAAGGAAGATAATGTTCTTTGAATTTCTGTGGGAGGATAGGAGCCTAACACTGGGGATGTTTTGTTCCAAGTTGTAAAACTACTCCTTGTCATGAAGTCATATATGAGAAAGTTTACTTTTTCTTTGGGCAATGTATGCCAATTAGCCAACACAGGCCTACAATCTCATTCTTTCCACCCCAGCACTTAAACACTCTCCAGCCCTGTCAAAGTTTTGAGCTTAGACTGAGTTCTAGCTCTTCTTTCCTAAAGCAGTACCTTTGAATAAAATCTTCCTTACCTGTTAAACTTCATCCCAGTGCAATTTTTGCTTTGATTCAAATATACCATTGGATACATTTTAAAGATAGAATTTTCTGATGAAATTAAATGTAGATTATAAGAAAAGAAAAGGGTTAATTAAGAGTGATATCAGGGGCGCCTGGGTGGCTCAGTGGGTTAAAGCCTCTGCCTTCGGCTCAGGTCATGATCCCAGGGTCCCTGGATTGAGCCCCGCATCTGGCTCTCTGCTCAGCAGGGAGCTTGCTTCCTCCTCTCTCTCTCTCTGCCTGCCCCTCTACCTACTTGTGATCTCTGTCTTTCAAATAAATAAATAAATAAAATCTTTAAAAAAAAAAGAGTGATGTCAAAAGAGTCAATGCACAAATGGAAGAATTAAACTGTCATTGACTGAGATGAACACTGTGGTTAGGGCATATGGGTTTGGGAGCTGTGTTGAGTTTAAGATGAGGGAGTTTACAGAAATTTTCTTCTGATAGCTTTTAAATTCTCTTTGATGGGTTTTTAAAAAAATCCATAGCACTTTAAGATATGTTATAGGGGAGCAATAATTAGGGAGGTTTTAAGATCTAAATCTCCTCTTACTTATAATGTAAATTGTAGATCACCTTGAAGAGTACTTCCCAGAGATAAATTTCCACTTAATTTTAATGACACATCCATGACTTATTCGTGGAGCTCTCTTTTCTTTACCAGACAATAATAAAAAAGCTGTCATACAATTTAAGTATTATTTCCCAACATTTCCATTTATTACCTTTATTCTATTGCATTTTTACTGTTACCATTCATACTGCAGACAAAAAAAAAAGATAGTCACCTTATCTCTGTACAAATTACATTTCAACAGTTTGGATTTTAGCCTACCAATATTTACACAAGGCAATTGTGTTCTTCTAGTTGATATGAAGAGAATAAAATTAATGTTTAATAATAATAGCAGCAATAAGAACTAGCATTAATTAAATACATACTGCTAAACACTTTACACTTTACATGGATTACATCACTTAACCTTTACAGCAAATCTATTTAAGTTAGGTATTACTATATTACTCATTATTTAGATTAGGAACTTGAGGCTTAAAAAGGTTACATCACTTGCCCAAGGTCATACTTATTAAGTCACAAAACTAGAATTGGAACATAGGTATTCCGACTATTCTCTATCACCACAGTATTCCAGGAGGTGCCCTATTGCAGTACTGTGTATGTGTGTGTGTGTGTGTGTGTGTGTGTGTACTTATGTTTGTTAAATGTGGGTAAATATGTTCTCATATACAGTTTCTATGTATTTATAAGTGCATTTTCAATGGTTTGGAAAACACTCTGTACTTTTGTTTTACATTTTCTTCTTGTTTGTTTGTTTGTTTGTTTAACACAGCTTACTTGCAACTGGTTCTCACAACATTAGAGGAGTCATTTATATAAAGATTTTTATTCAACTATCCAGGCGTCTCTTTAGCTGTTACTGAAAGATATCACATTCTTATCAGTCAGGGTTCCCTGGAGAAATAAAACCAGGAGGAGATTTAGATAGGTGACAGAGAGATAGTTTTTTGCTGTTAAGACCTTCAATTGATTATCAACCACATTATCAAGGGTATTCCTCATCACTTAAAGTCAACCGATCATTCATTCAATATTCTCATATAAATGTTAACGTGAGCATGTGTGCATGTGTACGTATTGATAAGGAGGGAGAGATAATTTTTGTTAGTTCTCTTCCTTCTTATTTAATGCCAGCCTTACTGCATTAAGAGTGTTCCTATTCTAGTACCATCTGCTTTGACTGATGCAGTTAATCTGTCCCGAAACATGAATTTTTGCCCAGGCTCCTATTTTCTTGTTTGTTTGTTCTGGTTGAATTTTCTGCTTAGCATCACTTCCTTACTTCCTTCCTTCCGTACAACTTTTAGCTGTGACACCAAATTATTGACTGCAAACTTGTCTCTAAGCATCTCTTAACTTCTAATCCTATTCTAGCATGTACACCTCCACTGATCCTTTCTTTTAAGGATGTATGTCCCTACCTATCACCTACCCAAATATCACTCCCAGGATTGGCCCTAATTTTCAAGTTGTCCTCTTGGTACTGTCAGTGAGATGACTCATAACCCAGTGTATATTTCCCCTGTGTGACAACAGCACTAGTCACCATGACTGTATTAATTCTCTTAGACAATTAGATTGTAGGGTCCTGTTTTATGTATCAGTACATCCTCTAGAATATTTTATACATAGTAGACATGCATTATTTGTTTGTTTAATTGAAACTGTAATAAAAATAATAGCTTTATAGGAAGATATTGTTTACTTTTTAAATTCTGTGATACACTGAGTATGCATGCAATTTACATGACAATTAAATTGTGCCTAATTAGTCCCATTAATTATGGGATCAGGGAATCCTTCTTGAAACTTTCACCTGCTGGTCAAGAATGTAAACTACGCTGAATCACTATATTGTACACCTGAAACTAATTTAACACTGTATGCTAACTAGATTGGAATTAAAATAAAATTTTAAAAAAGAATGTAATCTATACTATTATAACTTACCTAGTAATTAAGACATAAGCCAAGTCTTAATGACTATAAGACATCATACAATTAAAAGATGGAGGGAAGGACTTTCCAAACAGAAAAACAAACAAAACATAACAAAATAATAATGACAAAAAAAAACCAGCACAAGAAAATGTTCAGAAGAATAAAGAACATGATATTCTTAGGGTATGGAAATCATTCAGTATGGCCATAATGTTAGGAAGAAGGAAGAAAGTAAGGAAAGATGAATAATTCAAATTAGGAATTCAAATTATACATGACCTTGTATACCCTGCCACAGAATTTAGAATTTTTTCTAAAACATAGGCATTGTATAACTTTAATTGTGGGGCAACCTGAGCAGGTTTATATATAAGAAATGTTTTCTCTGGGGCAGGTAAGAAGGAGAAGGAGATTGGAAATACATATCATAAGATTTGAAAGAAACTTTATAACAATGGGAAGAGAAAAGGAAGTGGACTGAGGTCTAGAAAGATAGTAGAATCAATTTGACTTGGAGACTTATAAAGTATGATGGAGAGGGGGCAATTAGTGAGGCATTTGAAGTATCTAGCTTGTGGGACCTGGTGACTATTGTGCCAACCTGTTCACTGAGATAGTAATTCAGAAAGAAAAGGAGGTTTGGGAATGTCTTGTGAGGGTAGGTGAGGAAAAACGGGTCTGAGGAGAGAGAGGAAAGAAGGGAAGAAGGAGTGAAGGAGTATAGATCCTATAAGAGATGGGGGTTTGTATGGGTCTTGAGATTATAGGGAAGCAAAATATCCATCCTAAAATATGTCTCTTTGGTATGTGGATTATTTCAGGCTGATTTTTTAAAATATTTTATTTTATTAACATATAATTTATTATTTGCCCCAGGGGTATAGATCTGTGATTCATCAGTCTTACACAATTCACAGCACTCACCATAGCCCATATCCTTCCCAATGTCCATAACTCAACCACCCTCCCCCTGCCATCCCCCAACAACCCTGTTTGTTTCATGAGATTAAGAGTCTTTTATGGTTTGTCTCCCTCCTGATCCCATTTTGTTTCATTTTTTCCCTCCCTGCCCCCCATGACCTCCTGCCCTGCCTCTCAAATTCCTCATATGAGAGAGATCATATGATAATTGTCTTTCTCTGATTGACTTATTTTTGTTCAGCGTAATACCCTCTAGTTCCATCCACATCATTACAAATGGCAAGATTTCAGGTGTTTTTATGGCTGCATAGTATTTCCTGGTAGATATACACCACATCTTCTTTATCCATTCTTCTATTGATGGACATCTAGGCTCTTTCCACAGTTTGGCTATTGTGGACATTGCTGCTATAAACATTTGGGTGCATATATGTGCCCCTTTGGATCACTACATTTGGGGTAAATACCCAGTAGTATGATTGCTGGATCACAGAGCAGCTCTATTTTCATCTTTTTTTTTTAATCATTTTTTTAAATTTATTTTCAGCATAACAGTATTCATTGTTTTTGTACCACACCTAGTGCTCCATGCAATCCGTGCCCTAATACCCACCACCTGGTTCCCCCAACCTCCCACCCCCCGCCGCTTCAAACCCTTCAGATTGTTTTTCAGAGTCCATAGTCTCTCATTGTTCACCTCCCCTTCCGATTACCCCAACTCCCTTCTCCTAACTCCCCATGTCCTCCATGCTCTTTGTTATGCTCCACAAATAAGTGAAACCATATGATAATTGACTCTCTCTGCTTGACTTATTTCACTCAGCATAATCTCTTCCAGTCCCGTCCATGTTGCTACAAAAGTTGGGTATTCATCCTTTCTGATGGAGGCATAATACTCCAGAGTGTATATGGACCACATCTTCCTTATCCATTCGTCCGCTGAAGGGCATCTTGGTTCTTTCCACAGTTTGGCGACCATGACCATTGCTGCTATAAACATTGGGGTACAGATGACCCTTCTTTTCACTACATCTGTATCTTTGGGGTAAATACCCAGTAGTGCAATTGCAGGGTCATAGGGAAGTTCTATTTTTAATTTCTTGAGGAATCTCCACACTCTTCTCCAAAGAGGCTGCACCAACTTGCATTTCCACCAACAGTGTAAGAGGGTTTCCCTTTCTCCACATCCCTTCCAACACATGTTGTTCCCTGTCTTGCTAATTTTGGCCATTCTAACTGGTGTAAGGTGATATCTCAATGTGGCTTTAATTTGAATCTCCCTGATGGCTAGTAATGATGAACATTTTTTCATGTGTCTGATAGCCATTTGTATGTCTTCATTGGAGAAGTGTCTATTCATATCTTCTGCCCATTTTTTTTTTATTATCTTCTGCCCATTTTTTGATATGATTATCTGTTTTGTGTGTTTTGAGTTGGAGGAGTTCTTTATAGATCCTGGATATCAATCTTTTGTCTGTACTGTCATTTGCAAATATCTTCTCCCATTCTGTGGGTTGCCTCTTTGTTTTCTTGACTGTTTCCTTTGCTGTGCAGAAGATTTTGATTTTGATGAAGTCCCAAAAGTTTATTTTTGCTTTTGTTTCCCTTGCCTTTGGAGACATATCTTGAAAGAAGTTGCTGTGGCTGATATCGAAGAGATTACTGCTTATGTTCTCCTCTAGGATTCTGATGGATTCTTGTCTCACGTTGAGGTCTTTTATCTATTTTGAGTTTATCTTTGTGTACGGTGTAAGAGAATGGTCAAGTTTCATTCTTCTACATATAGCTGCCCAGTTTTCCCAGCACCATTTATTTTCATCTTTTTGAGGAACCTCCACACTGTCTTCCAGTGGTGGCACCAGCTTGCATTCCCACCAACAGTGTAGGAGGGTTCCCCTTTCTTCATATCCTCACCAATATCTGTTGTTTCCTGTCTTGTTAATTTTAGCCATTCTGACTGGTGTGAGGTGGTATCTCAGTGTGGTTTTGATTTGTATTTCCCTGATGCCAAGTGATGTTGAGAACTTTTTCATGTGTCTGTTGGCCATTTGGATGTCTTTGCAGGAATGTCTGTTCATGTCTTCTTAGGCTGATTATTTTTAAGAAACAGAAGGCTCAGAAAGAAACTTTGACTTTTCCCCTCACTGCCTGAAAGAATTTAGATAGAGGACTTGCTTCGGGAGGTGAGCTACCACCACAGATAACTACAGTGCAACATAAGTGAGGGGCAGTAGATAGGGAGGAACTTAGCAAAATCTGTTTGTTAAAATTCCTCTCTTTGGTCCATTGTTAGGATATGGCCCAGCAAATATTTGTTTGCCAAACATTCACTTTTTCTCCTTTCTGTGAATGGTCTTCTTTTTGTTTGAAGTTCCAGACCCTTGCACTGTTCTCCTTAGCTCAGAACGGCATATAAGCCTCAATCGCCTGAATGCCTTTGAGCCCCATATTCTTGTGGAACCCTCCATATTCATAATTAAATTTTATTTTCTCCCGTTAATCTATCTCATGTAGATTTAATTCTTAGACCAGCCAGAATCATAGAATCACCAGCAATTTATCAACATTTCCATTCAAAGTTCATATTTCAGGTAGCTCTCCTAAGAGCTTTCTAGAAACCTTGTACTGCTCTTCCTGTCTCCACAGATCCACATCATTTGGTCCTGAGGAGTTTGCCCTTTCACTAGCCCTCTTCTGCCTATTCACTGCCCCAGGGAAAGCACGCTCCTTCTCTGCAGAGTGGCCCAGTAGCCCTGTCTTTCTTTCACGGCAGTCTGCCCTCTGCTCTGCTTCCACAGTGGGAAAGGAGTATTTTATCTTTCTTCTATTTATGGGGAAAGATTTCCAGAGTAAATCTGATCTAAAATTGGCTTCCTAGTTGCATACTTCACTGATAAAAAGACTCTTCTTTATAACACCATTAAATACTGCCTCGGCCTGCAGCATGGTGCTTCACTACTTACACACATGCATTGAAGCCTGTCTTCTTTCTTGTAGGACATGACTTCTTTTATAGCAAGGGAACCAAGTGTCATGGGAGTGTGTGGGCCTGGAGGGTGGTGCTGCTCTTTACTGGGGATTGGGATGGGTTCAGACAGACAGATGATCCTATAAAAACGTGACTGAATCCCTCAGAAGGCACAACCTAAGGAAATCATGCTTCTGGGAATGTTGCCACACTGCTTAATGAGCTCTAGCTCAAACACCTGGGGGCAGTTTGAAGGGAGGCACACTCTTTCTAACTACACCTGTGCAATGCGTGTGGTAGCATTGTAGAATTCAACGTAGTCACCTCCATCCCACATTCTTTAGTGCGTTTCCTCAAATCTGTCTTTCTCCATTTTTAGTTCTTTTTTTCAGCTTCTCTGACCTTTTTTTTTTCCACCATCCTTTTCCTTTTTCCTGGACTTTTTCTGTTATCTACTTTTGCATTTACAAAAGCATGGACTTCTTAAATGTCTGTATGTACTCCAAATCCACCAGGTAAAAATGCAAGAATAAATACAAAAGCTCCACATATTGCTAAGGCTTCACATAATGCTAATATAATCTCTGTAACAAGTCTATGATACCAGGATACTTCTATCTCCCCCATTTTGCCAAGGTAAACTGAAAATGGGAGGGACTTGTTCAAGGTTCCATAACTAATAACAGACAGGACTCAAAACTTGTTATAATAGGCTTTAGAAGATATGAATCATTGATCCTAGAAGCCATGACTGAGTGCCTTGGTGCTGGAGACACAACAGTGACAGACAGTCACGATTCTCATGGAGCTTACCTCCTCTTGGAGTATCAACGAAAAATTGCATGGGACAAAATAAACAGGAAAGGAAGACTTTATTCAAGACTACTACACTAGAGGAGAGAGACTGAACTCAACTCCTCTGAAACATAAGATGGGAGAGATTTTAAGCACTGGAATGAGCTAGTGGGAAATTACTGGAGAACACTAGGGGGTCAACGTGATTAAGCCATGTAAATAAACTCCGTGGCTAATGTGGGGCTGGAACTCATGACCCCAAGATCAAGGGTCATATACTCTACTGCCTGAAACAATCAGGCACCCCGTAAGCCATTTTGTTTTTTAAATGATACCTGTCAAAGTTAGGCTCCTACTCTCCCACAGAGTAGGAAAGAGGGTACAATATTTCTTTATAATTACACTTCAAAAAGATGGTTAATAGTTCCTTGAGAAAGATATTCTGGGTTGTGAAACTGGTAGGAAGCTAGGAGAAAACTTATCTCAAAGGGGAAGAGAAAGAATTTCCAATAGTAAGTTTTCTAAAAGTAAATGCTTTAAGAAAAGAGAGTTCAGAAGTCTACTGTCAGGAAGAACACTCTAGAATTTAGTCTAGTTGAGAGGACCATTAAGTTCATCTTGATCAAGAGATAAATAAAATATACAGTAAGTATAATATCAAGCAAAATAAGGGTGGAGATGCTATTTTATAAGATTTATATAACTTTCTCCCAGTTTGTTCCTAGAATAAAGGTCTTAAGTCCCCATCCCTAACTTAGTAGAGGAACTAGTTGGCATTAGGGAGAAATATCTTCTAATGTCAGAAATGCCACAATAGACCTGGTATTTACTAGAAACATGGTGCCCTGCTGGGTCTTCCAGTCTAGCTCTTGATCTCAAGACTTTTTTAGCTATTATTCCCAATGTGCCTCATTAATTCTAGGCACATGATCCAGCATCAGAAAATGGGCTATTATCTTCTCCCACTCCAAGTTTCTGGACTGTAACCCAAAGGCCTGACTATAACCATGTGCTGGATAATGTGGCTATCCTAATTTTCCTGAAGAAATACATCCTCAGTAACTTTAGCTTGCTTCCTTTCACCTCTCCTAAATCTGGCACATTTGCCTAACAATTCTAAACATGAAGTGTTCATACACCTTTTTTTCTGGTCAATAGCACTATACATGCAATCTTCAAGGACAAGGAAGTTATCTCAGCACCTCAGGAGTCATCCCCCTACCCCTACCCCAACTCTTTGGATAACCAAGAAGACTTTTCAGCATATCACTAGCTGAGGCAGGAAAAGCAAGTGGTTAAAAAACCAGATTTAGCCTCCAGAAGGACATGTCTATTCCATTATATGGTCCCTAGTATTTTTATGTTCTTGTAAAATGTGACAAAGCCTTAACATTTTGTAGATAAGAAGACTGAGGCTTAAAAGACTCTCGTTCAAGCCCCATGGGTGTTAAACAAAAGAGCTGAGATATAAATGGAGGTCGTTCTAATTCCAAAGTCCGTGTTCTTTGCAATTTTTGTTTCCACTGTTACGAGTTACTACTAATCAAGTTTTATTCTGGGGACACGGGAGAAAAACCTAGATTCTATGGATTTTTTACCCAGGGAAATCATACCTATCTATGGTGACAATGAAAGGAAACATTTAGAAATATTGTTCTAGTATGTTGTAGAGTTTCTCGTAAAGCTCAATTATTATTGAAGAGTGTTCTATTCAAGTATTCTTCTCAGGAGTAGATCATTAGGGAGGAAAGGCTAAATGGTATATTTATATATGATGATTCATATTTATTTCAACATTAAGGGGAGCTGTTTTACTAGCTTATTACTTCCCTTTATGGATTCATAAGCTCAGTTTCATTTTCTTTAAAGATATGAATTTTGCAGAAAACAGAGAATACGGCATTGTAAATTCCAGTTAATTTGTAGAATATGAAGTATTTCAACTTGTGTTGGTTGTTTGCTCAAGAGAGTTTTTTTCTGATTAAAGAATTATAATTTAAAGTACAGGAGTAGATTTTCCTTCTACATTATTTCACAATTTATCTCTCCTCTCTTTCACATAATTATATCCTAAGTCTGATTCCCATCTTGGCTTAAGGAATAAGGGTTGGTGCATCCCTTGGAAAAACTAAGCCGTATGTTTCTGTTTTCCAACTTCTCAATCTAGAATTTATTCTGAATATCTCGGAAAATTCAGACTACATCTATAGAAAAGTGAGTTTGAAGGATGGAAATCCAAGACACAGGTGCCAAGGTGCACTCATAGAGGTAGAACTGTGGCTGCTGTGTTTGGTGATGCTCTGTCCTGCTGCTGCAATGATCCTCCTGAGGCCATGAGCCCTTCTGTTTTGCACTGGCTCATTCCGACTCAGATGGGAGGTGAGAGACATGAGAACCTTAAGGCCACTTAACAGTATGATTCTTCAATACAGCACAAGCTAGAGGAAAAGTGTGAAAACTCCCTATCTTAGGAACTATTTAAACATGGGTATTACAGCTGTGTAATTGGAAGGGTGGCTGGGGGTTGTAGAATTACACAGTCTTGCAGGAAGAAGGGGGCATAAAAGACCACATAGCTGACTCCTTGTCACACTTAGAATTATTTAAGAATCATAGGGAGATGATTGTTGAACACTGTTTTAGATTGTTAGATTGCAATGTCCTATCCCAGTAACACTATGTCTCTCTGAGTTGCTAACAAAGCTTCCTAAGTATTTCTTAGTTAGCTCTGAAACTCAAAAAGGATATGAGTAGGTGGTTAAATGGTGCAAAGAACCTCTGAAACCATGGAATTCAAGAAGGACAACAAATAATTCCTGAATGATCATTTTCATCCTAATAGTCTGGGTAAAACCTCACCAGACTCTAACTCTTCTGCAGATTAAAAACCCATTCTGTTTTTTTCCTAAATGGATGGATTGCAACCTGATTTGATTTTGCCTCCTGCAGAAGTTCTGTGTCTGTGTCCCTGGGGAGAGACAAAAGGGCAAGAAACAGAGGTCATCATAGAGGACAACTTCTGTTGTGGAAGGTATCTTCCTCATTCAGACTTGAGGCAGATATCAGTCCTTAGGAGGTAATGAAAGTTCTGCTCCTTTGAGAGTAGTGACTCCTAGAGTCACTACTGCCTCACCCCTCCCAATTCATCTGAGAAGTGAAAGCAATGTTGCCCTCATGATCCCAGGATAGATGAAATGAAAGAGGATGGCTTTCTCCCAACCCCTGGATAATTAGTTTAGTCTAATGTGTCTGTTCTAGCATCCAAGGACTGCGGTAATAGGCGCCATGTAAATATACAGATAGCTTGAGAGAGAGCACTGTATTCAGACAATCTAATTACTGCTTGGTCCGCCCAAAGTTAACAATGACTTAAAGCTCTCATTCATTACTCGTATTTTACATGTTATAACAATTTTTAGTATTTAATGTACTTTTACATATCCCTTGAAGAAGCTAGTACTTAATGAACTTAGTAAATTTGTTTTCATGAGCTTAACATGGAGGGTGGATCAGAGTCGGGATTTTGAGGCAAGCCTAGAGAATTCAAGTCTAGTTTCCTTTAAAAAAATATGAGGGCAGGAATGTCTGGGTGGCTCAGTCTATTGTCTGCCTTCCGCTCAGGTCATGACACCAGAGTCCTGGGATCGAGTCCCATACTGGGCTACTTGCTCAGCAAGGAACCTGCTTCACCCTCAGCCTGCTGTTCCTCCTGCTTGTGCTTGCTCTCTCTCACTCTCTCTCTCCGAAAAATAGATAAATAAGGTCTTTAGAAAAATATGAGGGCATATGTAATTAGTGTTTCCAAATTCCTCAGTTATAGGGGAAATTTAAAGCTCTGGTCACAATAAAAATGTTATTTGGCTCAAACCATCATCCTGATATGATAGGATTGTGAAGTCACTCCTACCTCTTATCAGGGGCTGGTTTCTCCTGAAAAATACTCCACAATCTCCTTTCTCTGATCATACTTCAGGGACAGCTCATCAGATGTAGCACTAAATCCTAGGGTCTTCATATGATTTGTTCTCTTTAGCAAATCTCTCATTCAACAAATGTGTATTGAGCATGTACTAGGGATTAGGCATGGTGCTGAGAACAAAATTAGGAAAAAGAAAAAAAAAATCTTCCATGCCTCCTTTGAGCTCACAGTGGCGTAGAAAATTCAGAAAAATCTTAAACAAGATATTATGCATTAGATGTAGGATATAGGGATATTTCTGGTTGACATGGAAGTGCAAAGATAGTCAATCCAGACTGACATTGCCAGGGAAGACTGCTGGGAGGAAGAATCTTCTAAGCTGGTCCATAAAGGATGAGTAAGGGTCAGGTGGGCAAATGGAGATGAGATGGAAACAAATTTCCAGTCCAAAGGAAGCAGCAAATTGAGTGAAATTAACCAGTTTACTGTTCAACTCTTCCCCTGGAAGTCATAAGCCTTCAACGGATTCTAGAATTCCAAGGTAGTTACATCAGACAGATTTTGCCAATACAGTTGTTGTCTAAACATAGAGACAGATTCTTTGTCCTCTGTATTCTGTCATCTTCCCAGAATTCTTTCCTGCATTCATAGGTATTTGCAAAAAAGACATGAAGCTGTATGTCTGCAAAGAGCCTTGAACAAAAATATTTATAGCAGCTTTATTGATAATCATCAAAAACTGGAAACAATCAGATGTCCAATGAGCATCCAATCAACAGTCTAACGGATAACCAAGTGTTATGTATCAACAATAGGTTTCTCAGTATTTTCTACAATAAAAAGCACCAAACTGATTATACATGTAGCAACATAGATGAATCTTAAAAGTGTTATGTTGAGTGAAAAAAGCAAGAAATGAACAAGTACATACATATATTTCCATTTGTATATAATTCTGAAACCACACAAATTAACAATTATAGAATCAGACCAGTGATTGCATGGGAGGGAGAGGGAAGGTGGAGGCTAAAAAGGACACAAGAGAACTCTCTGGGATTATGGATGTGGGTGTCAGGAGGGTATGCATTTTTCATGCTGATTGAATGACAGCCTTAAGATATGAGCATTTTATTGTATGTACATTATATTTCAAAAGGAAATAATTTTTTTAAGCTCACTAAAAATCACCCTTGTAAATTTTACTTGACCTTGTTTATCAGTTGATTTTGAACATACATGTGTGGATGATAACCATCCATGAATTGAAAACATTAAAGGGGTCAAAATATGATTTTATGTTTGAATTCAAGTCATTTAATATGTTTCATTCAGGTCCCACACGTATAAAGCTGAGATACTGATATTAACCAAACTCATTAGTTAAAGATCTCTTAAATACTTAGTAATAAAGGCAAATTATTCTTTATATGCTATGTAGTTTAGTTTGTCATGTAACAAGGAAAGCCGTCATTATTTTCCATGGTTGTTACCATAATTTATATTTCACTTTTTCTGTAATGTGGTAAGATTATGTGGGAGATAGGTAAAAGTAGGGACATGTCATTGTTACTTTGCAAAATTGATATTTGATCAACAAAGTACCTTCTTGGAGATAAATTTATGTAAATATCATATCTTGGTTATTATAAATAGGAGACCAATGTATTGAGTTAGTTAGGAAAGGGGAAACGTGCTTCACTGAGCAAGTAGCAGATGGGCAACGACTCAAGGCTGGTGGAATTAAAAGAATATTTGGCCAAGTACCATTTCATAAAGAACTAAAAGACAGAGCTGTCCTGAATAGCAACAATGCTTATGAAGCAATGGAAGAATATAGGGAACCCTCAGATCGTGCCAGAAAGCTGAAAGGTAAAGAGGAAAAGGTATGATGTAAATTGTAGGACACATCAAGATATTACCCAATTCTTTATGAATTACATTCAGATAAAGCCCACATATCTGGAGATGGCTGCTTATACAAATAAATATTTAGAAATAATGGCATTTTCACCTCCAATCCTGAAAATCACTCCAGTTTCTAAAAGGCCAAATATAGTTGACAGTTATATAAACAAAAGAATATTTAGGAGGGAGGACATTCAGTCCATCTACACAGGTGACATCAATACATATCGTCAAGCCTGTCACTGGATATGATATAATTCATACTGATACATTACAGTTTCAAAACTATTCTTTGAAAACACAATATGTGCCAGAACAAGGAAATATTCCTTGTTCCCACACTGCTGACTGTTTTCTTGGGCGAGTTATTTAAACGCACTGAGTCTCAGCATCCCTGTTTAATGGTAGTTCCTACCTCACAGGGTGGATAAGAAGATTAATGATAAAATGCATGAAAAATATCAAGCAGAGTGATTAGATTAAAGTGAACATCTAGTAGGTGCTAAAGTCTAATATAGATATATACACAGACACGTATAATATAATTATAAACACTTGACAAAAGATACCAATTTGACAGATACACATCAAACTACACTTGTTACTCATGGCAGAGATTGAGGATTTATTAAACATTTCCCTTTCTTCTTGGATCTACAGTTAGCTTACCTGTGCTAACCTATCCCCAAGCAATGTGATGCCAGGTTCTGAGTTCCCACCACTGAAGTGGGTAGAAGAAAAGTGAATCGCCACTTTCAGGTCTGGCATATGAGATCCTTCCATGAATTTCTCTACTACATGTTCTTTTCCCCTCTTAGCTTACTTGCTAAAGGATGGAATATCCCGGATCTCTGACTTCAGGCACTGAGGGCCACCACCAACCACCATCTCCACACCCACCCCCGACCCTGTTTCTCAGAGTTTAAAGTGCATAAAAAATAAATTTCTATATCCATTCGTCTGTTGATGGACATCTAGGTTCTTTCCATAGTTTGGCTATTGTAGACATTGCTGCTATAAACATTCGGGTGCACGTGCCCCTTCGGATCACTACGTTTGTATCTTTAGGGTAAATACCCAGCAGTGCAATTGCTGGGTCATAGGGTAGTTCTATTTTCAACATTTTGAGGAACCTCCAGGCTGTTTTCCAGAGTGGTTGCACCAGCTTGCATTCCCACCGACAGTGTAGGAGGGTTCCCCTTTCTCTGCATCCTCGCCAGCATCTGTCATTTCCTGACTTGTTAATTTTAGCCATTCTGACTGGTGTGAGGTGATATCTCATTGTGGTTTTGATTTGTATTTCCCTGATGCCGAGTGATATGGAGCACTTTTTCACATGTCTGTTGGCCATCTGGATGTCTTCTTTGCAGAAATGTCTGTTCATGTCTTCTATTGCATTAAGGCCACTGAAATTCAGGACTCCATCTGGTGGAGTAGCTAGCATTACTTTGACCAATACACCAGTACACTAATAAATATTAAAGGCAAATATTATATAAATTATGTAACATTGGCGTCACCATTTTGCTGTGTGTATGAATAGTACAAAAGTGTATCAGTCAGAATTTCGTTTGGTTCCAAGTCCTTAAAAGCCTGTTCCCAGCAGCTTTAAACACCTAGGGGTTTAATTTCCTTACAAGAACATAGGTTAAAAAAGCCCCCAAAACAAAAAACATAGATCCAGAAGTAGCAGTTAATTGCCTTATTTCAGCAGCCAGTGTGTCTGGGAATCTCTTGCTTTTCCTGCAAGGTGACTGATGCAGCTCTCATGCTATGTTCCAGAGAGGAAGAAGGCAGAAAAGCCCACTGCATCCGTCTCCTTTCAGAAAAGTAAAAACTTATCTAGACTTCTCAACAAACATCAACTCAAATTTCACAGGCTTCTGCAAGTGTGTCCTTTGTCACCATGAGCCATAGGAAGAATGGAAAGCTTCTATTTAACCAGATACCTTGTTGCCCTAGACATAATTGTGGCTCTGTTATCAAAGGAGAATGGGAAAATAAATATTTGTTAAGTAAATGACAATAGGGTAATAATGACCTCCAACCTGTTAAATTTTTTATTCCACATATTTCTATATGGGAGATAAAAAGACTCAGAAAGAAATCAGAAAGTAGTCTATTTTTACCGAATGCCAAAAATTAACATAAATAATCATATTTATGCAAGAGCTATATTTAACTTCTGCTTCCATGTGGAAGACCACTTGCAGCATGAAAACCCAGTTACATTCAAGTGGTTGTTTCTTGTTCATGACACAGTAAGAAAGAGATAAAAACATAGATCTGTACAAATACTTTCAAAATGATGTGGGGGAAAAACAACAACAACAACAAAAAAGTACTTATGAAAGTTTTCAGGATTAAACCCTCCAAGTCTCCCATATACTGGCTCATTCAATCAACATTTTACATTTTAATTTAACTTAGTTTTAGTTTTTGATTAATGAGATAACAATCTTGTTTAGTTTGAGTATGTGATAGCAGGTGAGGAATACATTAGCTGCTTCTTCTTATTCATCTTTCCAGGAGTTTTTAATTAAGCAACTCTCCTATATGACTCATAAATAAACTTTTCATCCAGTCAAAAACATCTGGAGGCCACATTTATATATTTATGAGAGATTCTACTTGCTGTCATGACTCATGGATGACAGTAATTATCATTGATTTGAAGATCGACATTTCCTTCCTTTTCTTGATGTGGGGGTAGTTTAAGCTGAGACATTCAGCAACTAATGAAGATTTTGGTGTATTATACATGAATCTGCAGTATTCATATATTCTGTTAATTTTCCTTGCAAATGTTTCCTTCAACATAAAAAAATAATTGTGTATAGGTTTATTTACTAAATATATTTTCTGTAATTATATGTTAATATATGAATTACAATTATTTAAAGGAATTTCCAAGTAGACATATTTGTTACCTAGGGAATTTTATCCATAGCCATGTTTTTTTTTTTTTTTGTCTGTAAATATTCCAAATAAGCATTCATGTTGCCAGCTTTTACGACTGGTTAATACTTTTTTTTTTTAAGATTTTATTTATTTATCTGAAGAGAGAGAAATCACAAGTAGGCAGAACAGCAGACCGGGGTGGGGGGAGAAGCAGACTCACCGCTGAAGAGAGAGCCCTATGTGGGGCTTGATGCCAGCATCCTAGGATCATGACCCAAGCTGAAGGCAGAGGCTTAACCCACTGAGCCACCTAGGTGCCCCTGGTTAATACTTTTGTTTTCTGTTTTTAAAAGCAGGGGCAGAAATGTGTAACATTGACCTGAAAACCTTGATGGGTAATAAATCTTTGCCATATGTAGGCACTGAATTTTAATTTTATTACTCAAGACATTTTTTTCCTTATTAGATTGTGCTTGCTGAAGGAGGAAATACTAATATTGTGTGAATGGCATAGATAATTCTCATCTAAATTAGTTGATTTCTGTACTGCCTAAAAGCACATGAGGCATAATTTTTTTCATTTTTGTTAAATAATTACTGCAAGTAAGCTATAAATTCTCTATCTTAAAAACAAATAAACCCAGCCTTGACCCCACGTCCCCTTCAGCAATGATACCCACTCTCATTTTGTTTCTGGTTACAGCAAGGCACATTGACAGAATGGTGTATACTTACAATTTTATTTCCTTTCTTCCCCCTTCCCCTAACAGGTCTTCATCCCATCAGTCTGTTGAAATCTTATTTTCAGGTTACACGAACTTCTGTTTTATCCAACAGCTCCAATAGTGAGTCTCCTGATCACTTGATCGATCAGAAAGATTTGACACTGTGTATCATTCATTTCCAGAAACACTTCATTCTGTTGATTTCCAGGGAACCCACCTCTCTTGGATTAGCTCTTATCACACTGGCCTATGTTTCCAATCATACACACCGTGTCCTTTCATCTTTCTGATCTGGATATGTTGGGTCACCCTAGGGTTTAGTCTGGGATTCCCCTTTTCTTCTTTGTCCTATGCTCACTCTCTAGGTGATCTTATCTAATCCCATGACTTTATATCATACCATCTCTATGCTGCTAACACCCAAATTTATACTTCTGGAGCTTCCCTCCTTTGATTTGAAACTACATGATCTCTCCTTTTGAAAACAATATTTACAGTAAAAAAAACTTTTTGATTCCCCCTCAAACTTGATTTCCAAGTGTCCCCAGTTTAATAAAGGCACCATCATTTGATAAGGGACACGGAGTTTGATAAATGGCATTGAGTCTGTTGTTAGGCCCATTTTTTTACTCTTCTATTTTTTTTCACACCTTCCCTGAGCCCACGAGTAAATGGTGCAGCATCTCCCTTGAAACACATCTGGAATTTGATGATGCAACTCCTCCTTCGAGCACTGTCCATCTATCCTCTGAATGATTGTAATAGCTTCTGACATCTATACTCTTGTCCCTTGAAGTATATTGTCCACCCAAACACCTAAGGAAACGTTCCATATCTTAAGAGCTTGTGAGGTCACTGGTCTTAATTCTCCGATTTTATACTGTGATACTCAGAATGAAACCAAAGCCTACTTCATGCCCCATGAGATCTGACTGGTCCAAATCCTGTTCTACAGGTACTAACATGGTTTCTCATTCACTCCTTTTAGGTTTTTGCTTGGAATTAATCTCTTTAGATGGACATCTGATAATCTTCCACAGTTCTATTAACTTCTATTATTTTATCTCCTTAACCTGCTTAAAGGTTATTATACTATGAACTGATGGGCGTTACATTATAAATGTGCTTGTTTGTTCAGTGTTTCTCTTCCCTTCTAGAATAGAAATGACATGAGGGGATGAACTCTGCTTGGTCCATTCAGGTATACTCTATTCTATAACTAGACTCATACTTATCATATCCTAGAATTCCATATCATATAGAATCATTAATATTGCCAAAATTATTCCTCTATCTCACAATGCTGCTTCCCCCTCCCTTTGGATTTTTAAATTAAGCTTATCCACTTAATATTACACATATTTTTCTTTCTTCTTTAACAAAGGGAAGCATTGGTAAAAATTTCCCTACTTGCCTCTATAACTAGCATGGAGAGCGAGTTGACCTGGCCAAATCTTCGTTCTGGAAGAGTCACAACTTTGATTATGTATTTCTGAGACATGAGACATCATTCTTGGGGAAGGATGAAGCTGTGTATCCAAGATGTTTCATCTGACATCAGGAAAACAATGCTATTATTGATGACTCTGAGTGTTTTAGGTTGCCTGTCTCAGGCTTGGCTAACAAAATTAATTGGGTTTTCCATATATATTTAAAAACATAAATTAATAGAGAACAAATTAAATAGCAATTTTGTATAACATTTCAAAATAAAATATTTTAAAATTTAAATGGCAGACTTGAATTGTCTTTTATGGACATGACTTCTTCAAGTCAGGGTTTCTAGATGAGATGTCCGGATACAATCCTAATCAAGACATTTAAAGATAATCCCATCAAACTCCTAATAATCCCAGCAGACAAGATATATTATTAATATTGATAAATGATAAAATATTTTTTAAGATTTTTTTATCTGAGAGGGGCACTTGGGTGGCTCAGTGGGTTAAGCCTCTGCCTTCGGCTCAGGTCATGATCTCAGGGTCCTGGGATCAAGCCGCATCGGGGTCTCTGCTCCGCGGGGAGCCTGCTTCCCCCTCTCTCTCTGCCTGCCTCTCTGCCTACTTGTGATCTCTGCCTGTCAAATAGAGAAATAAAATCTTAAAAAAAAAGATTTTTTTAATCTGAGAAAGAAAGAGTTGGGGGAGGAGTAGAGGAAGAGCAAGATGGAGAGAATCTCCAGCAGACTCCATGCTGAGTGACGAGCCACACAAAAGCCTTGGTCTAATGATCCCAAGATCATGACCTGAGCTGAAATCAAGAGTCAGATGCTCAACCGACTGAGCCAACCAAGAAACCACTGGATAAAATTTTTGAAAAGATATTTCATACCTTACAAATTGGTGATTATAATTTATATCAAGTTGGTTGGCATAAATCAGAACATTACAATTGGAATTTTATTTAAGGAACTGAACAGATTTTTCTTTCATTAACAGTTATGAAGTTAAAATTTCTTGTGCAAAGCAAATTAACCTCTACATATAAACTATTTTTATGTTAGCTATAGTATATCAAAATAATCACGGAACTCTGGCTTGTAAAAATGGCACCCACATTATTTGAATGTTCAGAGCCGTGAGCCTGCAGGCAGTATGGATGTTACTAAAATCTCACACAAACTCTCAAGTCAGCATATACTTGAAGACAGAACTGTGCCCTTGGGAAGACTCCCCCTGACTTCCAGGAGCTATCCAACTTCCGTTGGTTCTACCTGGGCTGCCCACCATAGTTGTGATTCTTGGGGACCCAAGAAGCAAACTCCCCCCTACCCCGCCACTACAGTTAGCTATTGAAATAAATGGCATATGGTTGAGGATCTTTGGAGTCAAGGTAGAGCAGTGAATTCCACTGTTCTTCACTGTGTAGCAGTCTGCAGGTACAGAGCGGTTTACATGCAAACCTCCTTGGGGCACCCTTCTAGAAACACCTATGGAGCAGTTTGTAGCTGGAGATGATCCACTTGACCAGAGCTCTGTCCCAAGCCTCTCCTGACTGCCCTGACAAAGAGACAGACTTGTTGCCTCTGTGCCACATCAGTGTGCTTTTGCTCTTTCATGCACCCTGACCTGGCAGTTTGGAATTTGGGGGAAAGAAAACCGAAACCAGGAAGACTTGCAGGGTTGTTTCATTTGGACCTCACAGTATTAATGCTAAGAGTCTTGTTTGTTTAGTTGACGCCGTTGTTCATCTAGAAAGTCATTAAACATGTAAAGATTATGAATTCTGTTCCTGACAAAAAGCTATACTCTGTATCCCTAGTTTGTCATGATCTTTATTCCTCCTTTTTTGCCTGTTCTGTATGGAGGTCATGTGACAGTTGCCCTTATCAACATACTTGTCAAGTTCCAAAGGACAGCCAAATGTTTCTCTGAATCATGTTGGTCAAAGTGGGAAACCTGAAGATAGAGATGGCTTTATGTTTAAAAAAAAAAAAAAGCAGTCACATTTGTTGGCGAAAGTGAAACACACCTATGTGTTCTAAACCAAGTCAGTGTGGATTGCAAAACTAGGCATTAAATGTGATTTAGAGCTAAAGAAGAAAAGGAGGCTATCACATTGCATAGACAAGCATGTGCTGCCTCTTTTCACGGTGGGTACAACCTCTGTGCAGGACAATATGGCAATAGCTTTCATTGTTAAAATGCACGAATCTTTCAGTGCAGCAATCGGAGTTCTCAGCTTTGTTGCTATGACGGTGCTTATCCACGTGTAAAATGATGTGCCCACGATACTTTACAATATCGTCTGTGAGAAATGCTGATGAAGGGACCGGTGCAGACCTGGCCTGATTAAGACAAAGTGCCAACCAAAGACACTGAGAGACATTACTTGACAGGTATATTTTAGGATTAAAAAGTCTCAAGGTTGGGGTGTGTGGGTTGCTCTATCAGTTGGGTGTCTACCTTAAGCCTAGGTCATGATACTGGTGTCCTGGTATCAAGTTCTGCAGGGGTCCTTGCTCAGTGGGGAGTCTGCTTCTCCCTCTCCCTCTCTTGCTCTCCCTGCTTATTCTCTCTCTCCTTTCAAATAAATAAATAACAATCTAAAAAAACAGAAAATAAAATATATGGATGAAAACATTAAAAAAAATCAAGCTTTTTAAAGACTCCATAGTAACTGAAATTGTTTCCTTCAATGACCTATCCAGCTGTCCAAGGCAGAATATCCCCATTGGCCCCGACAACAGCCAGCTAATCAGCAGTTTACCAAAGGAGAGGAAAATATAGGTCATATTTCCACATGGTTGGTGTTTTTTCCTTCTTCCTTTCTTCCTCTTCACTTTTCCTTTTATATAAATCGTGGTAGTTTCTCTTTTTTAAAGATGAAATCAATTTATTGATTGGCTTCCCTTGTATACAAATTAAATAGCATATTAATGGTCATGTAACTATATGTCTGATTTTTTTATTTGACACTGTAATACCTGCAAAGGATTGGAAATAAATGGCCTTTTAAAAGGGAACTGTCCAATTAAATTATCAAATATCCATGTAATGCAATGGCATAAAACTATAAGAAAGAAGTATTTCTATATGCATTAGTCCAGAAAGTTTTCCAAGGTATAAACACTGTACAGCCTAGATTATCATTATAATATCATTTGACTGTGGTAAAAAGAACAAATAATTTTATGTTTTTAATATATACAATATCTTTGGAAGGACAAACAAAAAACTAATAACAGTTGCCTTTTGGAAAGCAAAGCTGGTGGCCAAGAACAGCAAAAGGAGACATTTTTTACTATATACACTTTTATACCTTGTTGAATGGATTCTGTACCTTAATTCCAATGTGTGGAGGTTTTTCCACACCATTGACAAAAAATTCTGCAACACCAGCTGAATGTTCTACAATTCTGACACTCTGTACGCAGACAGCATCTGATTCAACAGGTTAAGAGCTCAGTTCCACATGATTCCCCGCCCCTCCAACCCCTAGCCCCCACCCCACCTCAGATGCCAGTTGCAAACCCAGGTTATTTATCACCTCTGCTTCTGATTGGAGATTCCCACGACCCCCTCCTTGGGTTCGATTAATTGGCCAGAGTGGCTCATGGAATTCAGAGAAACTTTTTACTTACTAGTTTGCTGGTTAATTATAAAAATACAGAATTCAGGAACGGTCTGAGGATTCAGAAAGAGATCTATAGGGGATCCTAGCTTCCATGCCCTATCCCAGTGTGCTGCTACTCTCCCCAAATCTCTATATGTTCACCAACCTGGAAGTTCCCCAAACTCCCTTCACTTCAATTTTTATGGAGGTTTCATTTCCTAAGACATGACTGATGAAATCATTGGCCCCTGGCAATTGATTCAACCTCCAGCCCCTCTCTCCTCCCAGGAGCAGGACTGAAAATTCCAACTCTAACCCCTTGGTTGGGTCTCCTAGCAACCAGCCTGCTTCCTGAAGTACAGTCAATTTGTTAACATCACAAAAGACACCAAGGTTGCTCTTATCACTTAAGAGATTCCAAGACTTTTAGAAGCTCTGTGCCAGAAGCGAATATGGAATATTTATTTATTACCACAATGTCACCCTTGTGAATCTAGGACTTTGTGAACCTACCAGCTTTTAGCTCTGGAATACAATATTAAGTTTGTGTTTGTGTTTCGCTTAACAGCGATCTTCATACATATTTATTACGTAGAATTGGAGAATTGTTGGAAAAAGAGTGAGGAAAGTGGCATGGGGGCCAAGCAGCTTCCTGGAAGTAAAAAGACAGAGATACTTCTTTTGCATGACCCCTTGTCATGATGTACTGAAGTGCCTCCTGCTCAATGTAGTGGGAAAATGTGGCAAAAAAAGGCTTTCTGAACAGCAAGAGAAGTGCTGATCAGCCTCTGTGACTAGACGTAACACCACATGGGTTGTCTTGGGATACGACTGCTTCCTAGGACAGATCATGGCCTATGCTTGGAGTGTCCCTTGAACTGACTAACTTCTGGAAAAATAAGTGTGCTGTGGGGTTCTGTACGGTGTGTGTCAGTTAAAGAGCATGCAGGGCCGGACGCAAATTTGGGTCATTTGGCCTCTCCATTCCCTAATCCCTTCACTAGGCTCAAAGACTTCTGGCATCCATCCCTGCAAACGTCAGATCCACCCCCATATCCTGCATCCCCAAATCTGTCACCTACAAACCTCTCTGAATAAAGGGCATCGCTATCCACTCATTCACTGAGGCTAGAATGAAACCCTGATGCTGTTGTTGATTTTCCCCCTCATACCTCATATTCTATCCATTAGAAACATCTATTTCTCTACCTTCCAAATGTATATCAAATCCAACCACTTTTTATTACCTCCAGCACTACAACCCCAGACCAAATCTCCATCAATCTTTATCTGGGCTAGTAAAGAAACCTCCCGATGGGTTACTCCTCACATAGTAGTCTTGAGAGAATTTTTTAAAAATTTTATTATTTTTAAAAAATATTTTATTATATATTGACAGAGAGGGAGACAGTGAGAGAGGAAACATAGCAGGGGGAGCCGGAGAGGGAGAAGTAGACTTCCCGCCAAGCAGGGAACCCAATGTGGGGCTCAATCCCAGGACCCTGGGATCATGACCTAAGCAGAAGGCAGGCGCTTAACTGACTGAGCCACCCAGGGGCACCGACTGAGAGAATTATTTAGAGTGTATATCATATCACTTCACCTCAACCAGAACTCTTCCACTGCACTTGGAATAAAATACAGACTTCTTAAAATGCCTCAGACTCTCTATATAATCTTCCTTCCTCTCTGGCCTCATTTCCTTCCTCTCTGCTTCTTGTTCACCACCCACCATGTTGGCCTTTTCCCTCCTCGAAGCCTCGGCACGCAATGTTCTTGCAGCTTGCACTGTTCTTTCAACGAGTCTTCCCAGTGCTGCCTTCTCATTTCAGGTCACAACTCTCACGTTTTTTCTTCAGAGACGCCTGCTGAAAAGAAATCTTCCACGGCCTGGTCATGGTCTATCACACTAAACTACTTTATCTTCTTCACAGTATTTATCAGAAACTGAAATTATTTTATTTGTATATTTGCTTAGGTGATTTTTGTTTGCCTCCTCCTGACCTTACCATAAGTTCCTTGAAAGCAGGGGTTACTACTGCCAAATCCCTAACGTTCATAGAGGAGTTCCACACATGGCAGCTTGTTCACTGCTTGATGAATGAGCAGTTTTGATATGGGATAACCAACATCTGGTAACCTTGTGGAAATCACAATCACAAGCTTTAAAGATGTAACTCTGAGTTCTAAATCTAGTAATGAGATAAAAGTAGCCACAGAGTGACCATGCCCTCCACTCACCCAGAATGAAGGCTCACTGTTGAGTTTAGTTTCAGTATCCACACTTGGTATATCTGAATTTAAGCTTTAGTTAATGGATTTTTCTTTTCTTTTTTTTTTTTTATTTTTTAAGATTTTTTATTTATTTGTCAGAGAGAGAGAGGGAGAGAGAGCAAGCACAGGCAGACAGAATGGCAGGCAGAGGCAGAGGGAGAAGCAGGCTCCCTGATGAGCAAGGAGCCCGATGTGGGACTCGATCCCAGGACGCTGGGATCATGACCTGAGCCGAAGGCAGCTGCTTAACCAACTGAGCCACCCAGGCGTCCCAGTTAATGGATTTTTCTACCAAGATACGTCGTTCAGCGTGAATGAGCCAGTGATCTCTGGGCTTGCTTGCTATCTTTCCTCCCGCCCTCCCATCCTCACTCCCTCTCTTCCTTCATTCCTTCTTTTTTGTTGCTGAATAGTACCATGGGAAGGATACCAAGAAAGAAAGAAAAGAGTTCTCTTGGTAGGGCTCAATCTATTTAATTGTGAATGTTAGAATATATGTGAGGTTTTCCAACTTAATGTAGTCACACACACACATACACAGAGAGTTTTCCACTTTAAAAATTTTGTTTTGTTTTGGGCTGAAAAAGTGATGTAATGTTAAAATAAAATTTTAAGCTATTTGCAATAGTTATCATACTCATTTTAAAGCCATCTTAATTATATATAAAATAATTTATATAAATTTATCAAATAATAGGGTCTTTGCTCTTGTGTGTACTATGGTCATTATAAACACATATGCAGTCTTTTATATTCTATTTTTAACAGCCAAGAAATATTGTTCTTTATCAGCCAAGAAATATTCATCCAGGCCCCACTGATAAAGGACAAATACCAAGATGTATAAAATATATAATATATATAAAATATCATTCCTGCCCTCATAAAGTTCTTTAGTTGGGGAGATACATACACTCACCTACAAAGGTGAGACCTTCGATAACAGTTATTTAAGGCAAGGGAACAATGTAGTAAAGAAAGTAACGGTTACTCTTGAGTATATGGAAGATGTGTAGGGATCACAGTGGATTTTCCCCAAAGGGAATCCATGAGCATAATAGATTCATTAATTTTAAGAGTAAAATGGCTCTCTGTACAAAATACAAGTGAATATTAATCAGCCTCAGAACAGGATTGGTTTTATTCTTTTTTCTTTTTTCTTTTTTTTTTAAAGATTTTATTTATTTATTTGACAGAGAGATCACAAGCAGGCAGAGAGGCAGACAGAGAGAGAGGAGGAAGCAGGCTCCCTGCTGAGCAGAGAGCCCGATGCGGGGCTTGATCCCAGGACTCTGAGATCATGACCTGAGCTGAAGGCATTGGCTTAACCCACTGAGCCACCCAGGCGCCCCGGTTTTATTCTTTTTCTAACCACAGATTTTCTTACTATGCCTGATTATTGCAATTCTACCAAGAATCGTAATTTTGTTTTAAAAGCTTCAAAAAGAATCCTAAAGCTTATCTCAAAATTAGGTGGGCAAGAATATCCAAGAAAAAAAAAAAAATCTGTAAGGAGGAATGATCAGAAGGTGTGGTTGAAATGTTTCTTTTCTACTCAGTGTTTAATCTCCGTTTAAACTGAGCAGCTAGGACATTCCTCAGAACTGTAATTGAATCAAGGATATGTCGTCCCGGATAAACAAGTCGATCTGATCAGACCAAAGGAAAAGACATCTCTCTAATTAGGGGAGAAGTTTTCTCTGTATTTCTCCCATGGATGAATGAGTAAGCATTTTGTCTTGCTGTGCAGTTTTTTTTTGAATTGTGGTAAAATACACGTAAGATAAAATTTACCATCTCACCCATTTTAACGTACGGTTCAGTTAATGCTAAGCACCCTCACTCTGAGGTGCAGCCGATCTCCAAATTCCTTCCTTTGAGAAACTGGGTTTCTGTACCCATTAAACAACTCCCATTCCCGTGTAGTTCCTTGTAGTTCTGGCAATATAAAAAAGTTTCTAGTTTTGTTTATGAAATTTCTTTTATCTGTAGTGATGATGGGATCTGACAAAGTGATCCATGACGTCTTTCTTTTCTTGCACATGCGCCGTAGGGAGGTTAAGCCTGAGAAACCTTCTAAGTGACTATCTCTAAGCCTGTTTCGCAACTTGCTGGCTTTCCTGACATTCTTTTTTTTTTTTTTTTTTTTCCTCCTTAAGAAAGAATGCAAAGGGGTAAGGTGGCAGGGAGAGGTAAGGAGGGGGAGAGGGAGAGGGAGAATCTTAAGTCTTAAGCAGGCTCCTAGCACAGTGTGGAACCCAATGCAGAGCTCCTCATGACCCTGACATCAGGACCAGCGCGGAAATCAAGAGTCCCAGCACTTAACTGACTGAGCAACCTAGGGGTCCCGCCTCACATTTTAATAGCAGATACAAAGAATATGACTAACTCCTTAAATACTATGGATTCTTTTTTCATTTTATAGATTTAATGAGGTCCACCCTCTTGATAACAAGGGTAGTGACTACAAGGATGTTGGCTGTCTTATTACTTATTATAGTAAACATTTATAAGGAAACAAATTGCCCAAAATAAGTTAGATTATAGTTGCAGCATCAAAGATTATTAGAAAAAGCATAATAGCATATGTTCATTATCTATTGTTGAGTGGAAAACACTGGTAACCAGAAATTTATAGAAATATAACACATATGTATACATGCATATATTCAAACATTTTTATTCTTTAAAATTGAAATAAGATCAAAACTGCATATTTGGTTTCCTGAGTTTTGTACTCAAATATATATATATTTATAATATATAAATATATATATTTATATAAATTTTATATATGTATTTGATATATTTATATATTATATTTATAGATATTAATCTATATTTAATAAATATATGCAAAGATATATGTATACAGAAATACAACACATAGGTATACACACAGAGGTGCCATGGGAGAGAGGCACAGAGAAAAACAGAGAGGGAATTTTATCTCTATTTTCTTCACTCTCCATTTAATTCCAACTATAGGAAAAAAGGCACTGGAAATTAAAAGCTGGAAGAGTACAAAATATGTTAACTATGATTATTTTGGGGAGATGGAAATGTGGGTTATTTTTGCTATTTGCACTTTCTAATTATTTGGTAATTTTATAATTACATTACCTTTGTAACTTATGTACTACTTCAAGTAAAAGAAAAGTTTATATCCAAATTTTCAGTCAGTTTTGAAAAATTTTCAGGCATTTCTAGTAGAAGATGTAATATAATTATATCATAATATGATCATTTCATGTTTTTAAAAAAAATTCTTTAGTTAGCAGACAGTGTTATGTTAATCTGAGGTGTATAATACCGTGATTCAGCGTTTTATACATTACTCAGTGCTCATTATGGTAAGTGTACTCTTCATCCCCTTCACCTATTTCACCTGTCTCCTCACCCACCTTCCCTCTGGTAACCCTCTATTCGTTCTCTATAATTAAGAGTCTGGGTTTTTTTGTGGGGGGGCAGTTCTTTGTTTTGTTTCTTAAACTCTACATATGAGCGACGTCATATGGTATTTGTCTTTCTCTGGCTTATTTCGCTTAGCATTTATACTCTCTAGATCCATCCATGTTGCTGCAAATGGCAATGATCATTTCATCATTAGCCCACAAATGAAACTCATACCACATTTTCCAAAGTTATGAAATGAAATCTGGCACGATCAACAAATAACATCATAACCCAATAAAATAAATCTTGAATGGTTAAGTTTAATTCAGCACAACATGAAGTATGCTACTAGAAAGCAGACAGTAAGTACATCTCCTCAGGTAATTCTTAAAACAACATCCTAAATTTAATACCAATAATTTAGTTAACATTATACAATTACATGTAACATGTTTCAAAATAATCAAATCACCTGAAAGTTTAAAACAGAAAGAAAGAATTCAGGGAAGTCTCCAGTTAAGCATTTATATAGCATTCACTATTCTGTCAGCCAGTGTACCTAGGAAGCAGGGCAACTGATAATATCTTTGCTTTGTGTAGCATGGGAGCATATGGGTCTAAATACCTATTAATATAGCCCTTCTGAAATTAGAGCCAAGATGACATCAGGAAAGTTTGTTTTCTGTACGGGTTTATTCTCGGGAACTACTTTGACTAACATGCAATTTCTCCCATTTTGTGAAATTCCTTTTTCCCATTGTATCTTCGCCTATGACTCAGGGCTTGAGAAACTTATGTCTCCCCCACCCATGAAGTAGTCATGCAGGTGTCCAAAGAGCCTTGATCTGGTGGAGTTATGGAGAAGGCACTGGAAGGATAAGGGACCATCTGAGAGGATCACAATGAACCAAGCTGATAATGACCACGGTTACAAAATTCAGAGTTAAAAGTTTTATTGGGTTCTCAAAATCATGGGATGGGGGCAAATTACAACTAGAAAACTGGACACCTCATCTCTAACTCTGGATTCTTCTGGTTAGTGGTATGGGCGTGGGCAAGTCAGAGTAGTTTTGTTCAACTTGGAAATAGGGTTTGGGCCTGTTTTATTAAAGTATTAAAACCTCCCAGATGCAGTTTTATCACTCTAAGGTAATACAGCTGTGGACACTTAACTATTATCAGCTACTGCTTTGGCAACAGTGAAAAATATCAGTTTCAATACTATTAAAACAATAAACGAGCCACTAACATTTTCAAAATGTGATATGATACAAACCACTGAATAATTGTTATCCCTGAACATTTATCTTCTTCAAGAAAACTGCCTCTTCCTTCTGATCTAAAATGCCATATAGTTTCTCTTTATTTAAGTAACACTATTTTCTTACAAACACTATTTTTTATGGAAAATACATTGTATAAAAAATTTATTTTTTGTACTGATAAGTAAATTTCTAGGGAAATTCTTTTCAGTAATGTTTTAGAATATTCATTAAATTCTTATTTTCTTTACTTTGAAGTGTCAAGTGATCAATACAATTTACAAAACTAGAAGCTTCACCTGAAAATCTATAGGTTTTTAGTGTCCTTAATTTGAATTCCCTCTTATTATAAATTAATGAAAACTTAATGAGTAAATATGTATATTTACATTTGATACTTTTAAGGATATATGGGGAACTCATACCCCTTAAACAGATAAATATATTCACGAGAATACTACCAGGCTGGATTTGCCCCTTTTGATCTCAGAAAATAAGTAGTACTTTATTTTCATCCAGCTCTCAAAACTCAACTTTATTTCTGCTGCAGGAAAAAAGAGGGTTTCATTCAACTAGATAACTGGCCAGCACAGGTTGCTGTAAACGGGAAATAATATATTATTTATCATAGTAAGACAAACTTCCCCATTTGAGGGAAACAACTTGTTGGGTCTTTGCAAACTCCTCAATTTCTCTTTTCATCCTATTTCACAAGCAGTGCTAAGAAATTAGTATTTACGTTTCTTTTTAGGAACTCCCTTCTTGTTTGCTAAAAATGTATGTCAAATAACCATTATCAATGCCGCCTACATTAACCTTCTCACATACATGAAGTGGGGAAATGCAGGGCTCTTGATAGTCCCTAAATGAAAACAATGCCATGTGGTTTACTTTAATTACTAATTTCATTTAGTGCTCACAACAACTAAGAAGGGATAATGGCAAGCTACTAAATATGATAATGAAGAAGAAAATAATTGGGAAGTGTAAGCAAATATTTAATATGAAATTTATGACTTATTTATGATCTCATATCCCTGATCTTTTTTTCCTTTTACTTCCCTGGAATTTGCAAATTCCTTTTTAGCTGTGAATAGTTAATTGGGTATCAAAAACAACGATTCATTCTGGTAGGCATTATATATATATTTGGTGAAAAAGAGATGAGCTAAATCCCATATTGATAGTACATACTGATGATAACAGTTTCAATTTCATCAAGTATGCTCCTAGTTCCTGGCAGTGTGCTTCTAGTTTTGTTTATAATTTTAAAACCAATTTATTCGTAGCACTGATGTGATCATAGAAAGTGACCCACGGTATCTCCCTTATTTTGCACATGCACCACAGTGAGGTTAATCCTCTGAAACTTCCTGAGTGACTATCTCAAAGCCTCTGTTCCACAACCTGCTGGCTTTCCTGACATTCTAACGCTAGGTACAAGGCATTTGACTAAATCTTCAACAATTATGGAAACTTCTTCCACTTTATAGATCTAATAAAGTTCAACATCTCTAAATAACAAACAGATATTTCTTAAAATAAAGATAATCTCCAGATAACAATACATGATTTTAGGATCCCAGAGGTGATATGTGTTTGTAAAGTTGATATAATATATATTCTGGAGGGAGAAAGACTTAATTCTCATCCCGATTCAATCACATGCTAAATGTATGGCAAGTTATTTCTCCGAGTCTCAGTATTTTTTAATCTGCAAAATAACACCTACACTGAGTAATTGTTCTAAAGATAAGAATTGACATCTGTAAAGATCCAGCAGCAAGCATACATTAGGTGCTTAATAAATAATAATTATTTATTCTCATCTATCATTGCGCTGCATCATTGGCTAAAGTAGTCCTGCAGCTCTGAGAGCATACATTTGGTCTGTGATAAACCAGCTGACCAGTTCAAGTATGAGTCCAATTAATTTAAAGATATGCAGAGATCAAATAAATAAATAAAGATTCTTTGGGCATTTTCTACAAATTGCCTTCCTACATAGCTGTCTTCTAAATATAAACTATAAGGCTCTGGAATAAGCTAAGAGATTGAAAATTACCTTTATTACCTTTATGGCTTTAGTCTGGAAAAAATTATTAACAGTGATAATGACCTTGAACTCTCATGGAATTTCCATAACTATTGCATTAAGTATATCACTACCAAGAAATGGATATATTTTTGGTACCACTGAAATAATAAAGTGAGATAGAACTTAGAAGACACATTTTAGAGGTCTACTCATTATAAAAGTGCCTACGATTGTCACCTTAAGTGTGGGACAGATAAAACTCATATTAAAACATAAGGCAAACTTTTGAAATAAAATACCTCAACGATTTGAGTTCTACTGAACTACTGCCTTAACTGACTGAAACTCTAACTTGCACAGTGCAAATGCAACTGCTTGAGCTAAAGATCAGTTTAAAAAAAAATGTATATATATATATATATATGTGTGTATTTACATATATGCATACCCCCAGAGATGATTCCTTTTAAAACCTGAATCTAGGTGCACAATCATTCACAGATTTCATTCATAATTTCTATGATTATAGTACCTAGATGGTTTCCTATTCTGGGGAATAAAACCACTTAAATACCATGCACAGCTTCGGGAAAGTGACCATGGATCATCTGATTGTAAGGACTGTCAGGACGTGATGGTCATTCGAATGGTAAGAGCAATCTGATTATTAGCTTCTCATCTGAGGCAGTTTACCTACAGTCCAAAAAAAAAAAGCTTTCAATTATTTCACTGATTAAACTCCAAAGCATCTTTTCCATTGTTAGTGGAAATGGCTGGCATTTAATAAAAATAGACTCTACTAACTATAACTAATTGAATAAATAGTGGCTAAAATGGTGAATTGATAACTAAATAATGTAAAAATGAGAAGTATCAGAACACTTTTGAGAATACAGTTCTGCTTGGAGGGCTCCAGGGAGGAAGTGCCTCATTTTCCAGAAAGGGATGACGCTTCTTTTGTTTTCGTTCGATTCTTTCCTGCCTTTCTTTCTTTTCCTAAAGAGAAAATAGAAAACTTTAAATATATATACATATATGAACATTATTTTCAAATCAAGTTGCTTGCTAAAGAACAAAGTAATCTATTATAAGACATTAAAATGTCACTTCCTATTTAACTGGTTATAAAGGAATAGCGGCTGAGTATATTGCTCATCTATAAGTATATTACCAATAGGTACTAATGCTTCACTTAATCACTTATTTTTTAATACTTAAAGTGATAATATTTAAACAAGATTATGAAAAATGGGGGGAAAAGACCTATAATCCCATAACTCAAAGAGAAAATTATGAGAAGTTAGTGATGACTCGAGAACAGAATCTCAGAACTTAATTTACTGGGTGCAAAGGTTGAATATGCCACGACCAGCAGGGACACTTCAAACTTTTTATAAATAGTTGAAAATTAAGTCTCATGTTTCTTTGCTTATTAAGTTTGAGCACATTATATTTTTCTTTAGCCCTTTCATGAATTTTTTTGCTTATCTGGCTACAGGTATCAATGGTTTTAATGCTTAGTAATTTGTATATTTTCATATAATATATATTATCTTTGCAGCACACATTTTACCTACATTACTCTGTCCTTTTTAGCAAAAAAAAAAAAAAATGAACTATTTCAGCCAAGACAATTGTTTAAAGAGTAATGTAATCAAAACTTGTGTGCCCACCATCTGCCTTATGAAAAAAAACGAGGACTTTTGAAGGTCTCTGTGTTCATTCCTCCATCATACTGCTTCTTCTCCACCCCAGTGAGGTAACCATTACTCTCAACTTGATGCTTATCACTTCGGCGCATCTCTTAGTACTTGTATATAAATGAATTAATCTCAAAACAAGTAATTTTGTTTTGCATGTTTTTCTAATTAGAGTAAAATATAACATGCTGTACTTTTGCAGCTTCCTTTTTTATCCATCTTAATATTTCTAAGAACCACCTATGTGAATTACAGCTCTAGTTCATTGACATTCCATAGAATATTCATAGAGTTCCAGCATGTCTACTTATCACCATTTGTTAACCTATTTTTGTGTTGTTGAAAACATGATTCTTTTTTCCCCCTCGTAAACATCCCTGTTTAATGCCTTGTACTTATAAGTCAAGATTTTCTCTCCAAGTACCTACCTAGGAGTGAAACTGCTGGTATTAATACAATTTGCTGGGAAATGATTTATTTTCCAAACCAGGTGTAGGAATCCACCCCGCAAGCAGAACCTACATGGACTTTTTATGTTAACACATTAATGATTTTAAATTCAGTATCTGTTCATGTTTTCCTTTTTATTTCTATAGCACTTCTCGGTTTAGAAAAGCATCTTATCCCTGTGAGACTTGATAGTGTTTTGTTTTCCTTCAGTTCTTCTATTGTTTGGCATTTTATATTTAATGCTTAGGTGCTTTTGCTTTGCTTTGAAATGATCTCATGCCCAAATGTCACACAAATAACCCAAGTTACAGTTTCCTTGCATCTATTAATTTGTGTTATTTATTATATAGCAGCACATCCTTCCTTGTCACAGGTTCTAAGAGGTCCTGGGTGGGGGTGTCTATTATTTTACTGGTATTATACTGCTTTGATTTGTGTTAATTCACCCAACTGTTGAGCACCAAGATCCTACTCTGGGTCAAGCAGTATACTACAGGGGACCACGTATAATGTGATTCTAAAATCCAAACACAAATTTGGTCCTTGTCGTTCAGGGGATTTTCAAAACAGACAGTTAACAAACAAACAACAGATCATTTCAAATTGTGAGAATTCCTATGGAACATATAAAAAATTTGTTGTGATTGCTAAAGAATAAAACAGACTGCGTGACTTCAAAGAAAAGTGGATTCAGGGAAATTCATTTCAAAGTGAGACCAGCTAGATAAGAGAAGCCCCTTGTGAGACGCACTGAGGAGAGAGCATTTCAAGCAGAGCGAGTAGTATGTGTGAGGGCTCAGACACGTGGGAGAAACGTGGGATGTGAGAGGAAACAAGAGGGCCAGTGATAGCCAGTGTGACTAAACTGAGCAGAGGACAGGAGGAGGTGCCAGAAAAGAAAGGTGGGAGAGTGTGGGGCCCGCATGCCAATGGTAACATCTGGAACAGAGGTAAGAGAAGTCAACAAGTGCCATTGAGGAGAAAGGCAAAGAAATGAGAGATACCAGGGGAGCAAGGTACCCAGGGGAGGTGACAGTTGCCAGAAGAGGAAAGTGGCTAGGGAGAATGTTTGAGAGGTCTGGGGAATGCAGCAGCAAACAACACATTGGATTGCTAGATAGTTTGGCAAAACTAACTTTCGGAGTATAGTTTCAGTATAGTGATGGCAAAAGAGACAAGGCTGGAGTGTGCTGAGGGTGAAAAGGGTATGGAGTGTAAATAAAACTTCCTTAGAAGTTTAGCTATTAAAAAGGGGTAGTGAGATGTGTAACCACAACTGGAGGCAAATGAGGAATTAAGAATTAAGAATTCTACATCTTGGAAAGTGATGGGACAAATCCAGGAGAGGAGAATGCTGGTTCATGGGAGAGTAGGAGGTAAATTTATACTTTATTCCTTGATAGAAACAGTCCTCTACCTCATCTTATTTTGAAAATATTACCTTCTATATTCTCCCATTTTTATTATGCTGGATGAATTTTAGAATCATTTTGCTTCCCTGCACACACTCCCTTCAAAGAAAGGACTATGTGAGGATTACTATGAAAATTAAACATTAATCCAGGAATTCCTGAAATGTTAGCAGCACTAGCTCTTTTCATCCTGCAGCTCAGATTGTCTCTTCATTTCTCCAAGTCTCTGCTAGCACTATAGAGTTCGGTGGTTTCCTCATATTGGTGATTTTCTCAAAGAGCAGCAGTATCCAGGAACCTTAGATAGCGTCACCTCTACAGGCTGGACGGCTTGGGAGGGGCAGCATCTTGGTACATTATGAGGTGTCTATGATCCTTTCACCAGCAAGTGTATGAAATTAATGTGTCACAAGAAGAATACGATAATGCAAGGCTTCCATAAGCATACAATTATTCACATACAATAAAAGGAATGAAAAGAGGTATGAAATTCTTTTTTACTGTCTTAACATTTTGCCCCATGCTTGCTATTCCTACTAAAGCAAAGAGTGATTCTCCTTTTATAATCCTAACTAAGAAAAAACAGCAACAACAACAAAAAACTGTAACTGGGTCTCTGTTAAACACTGAAGTATCTTAGAGCGCGGCACACCCTCTAGCTAGGGAGCAGAAAAGCAGTGTGGGGCTGAGTCCACAGAAACTGACTGCACATACCTCTTTTTGTCCATTCCATTTCACATGGGGAGAGAGAGGGAAACATGAAACAAGTCTGGTCTTAAAAGTAGGTGCTAAGAAAGTCAGAATAGGAAACAGGCAACTAATTATCAACCTTAATATCGATTAAGATGATCAAAAAGGTTATCTGGAGTAATCATTAAATGAATCTTGTTAAATAGTCCTTTTGAGTACTGTTTTTTGGAGTGTGAATTTTTTACTCATTTTTTTATTAATGGTAACTATTCATTAATCTGGGAACCAGCATAAAGAAGAGAGTCTTACTGATCTTTGACTGTAACCTTCCCCTAAAACGATAACCCATCCAATGCTCATTACTTAAAGCAGGTTTTATAACAAAAGTTTGAGATGTTTAACTTTACATTACAGTTGAAGTTCTTAGATTTCCATATGGGGGTATTTTTCCATTCTTTCTAGAAACAAACTGCAATAAGAAACTGGCAAGTTGGAGGACTAGATCTGTAATGTGACTGGATGTTTTTACAAGTAGCATATTTGTCAAGGTTGTACTACATATCAAAACAAGTTATTTTCATCTTTGATAAGTTTTTGTTCTCCAGAGGACTGATTAGAATAAGAAAGTGGCCAAATACTGTAATAAAACATAATGTACCTAACAGTGACTTAGTCATTAAGAAAATCCTATTCCCATCATCAAAAGTATGTGAAAATAAAACTGAAAAACATGTCAATTTAGTTGCCCTAAGTGATATAGCACAGTTGGTATATGCTTCCTTGATAGAAGAAGAGTTTTTTCTTTTTTTTTTTTAAATTTTATATATTTATTGGACAGAAAGAGAGATCACAAGTAGGCAGAGAGGCAGGCAGAGAGAGAAGGAGAAGCAGGCTCCCTGCTGAGCAGAGAGTCCAATGCGGGGCTGGATCCCAGGACTCTGAGATCATGACCCGAGCTGAAGGCAGAGGCTTAAGCCACTGAGCCACCCAGGTGCCCCGAGTTTTATTTTTTCTTAAACCAAGGACTATTTAAGAGTTTAAGGAAGCCATCATGAAACACTACCTTTTTCATTCAAACCATCCAACCAATTCTGATCACTTTTTTTTCTTACTGTTTTTCTGCATGGACTTAGCATAAAGTAGCACTAAAATCAATACATAAACAAGAAGAAATTCTGTTGGCCTATTTATTAGGATTGCATTAAATTTGTAAACTACTTCAGGAAGCACGGGCATCTATAACATCATTATAAGACTGAGTGTTTCTATCCAAGAGTAGTTTGGATCCATGTTCTCAAGTCTTCATTTGTGTCCTGCAGGAGTATTCTAAAATTTTCTTCATAGTGGTCTTGTACATTTCTTAAGTTTATTCCTAAGTGCTTCATCTTTTTACCCTATCTTTAAATAGACTGCTTTGTGTCCTGCATGCCTCTCTAGCTACTGTTGGTTCTAAAGCTGATGTGAAAAAGTAAACAGTAACAGGGGCGCCTGGGTGGCTCAGTGGGTTAAGCTGCTGCCTTTGGCTCAGGTCATGATCTCAGGGTCCTGGGACCAAGTCCCGCATAGGGCTCTCTGCTTAGCAGGGAGCCTGCTTTCCTCTCTCTCTCTGCCTGCCTCTCTACTTGTGATCTCTGTCTGTCAAATAAATAAATAATTAAAAAAAAAAAAAAAGTAAACAGTAACAGTCAGAAATACTTTGAAAGACATGCTAGGAAGAAAGATTAACCAAAACAGATATGAAAACATATGAAGCCCTGATAATGAGACAGTACAGTGCTGGAATATGTACCATGAGATTTGAGATTGACCAATGGGACAGAAAGTCAAGAAATTGACCCTAAAATCTGGGAAGGTATCATATAATAAAGGCAGTACCTCAAATCAATGAATAAAAGATAGGCTATTTCATAGGAGATACATTTGGAAAAAATAACATCAGAATCATATACCCCACTATTATCAAGGTAAATTACAAGCTAATCAAATGTTAAAATGTCAAGATATTAAAATTATAAAGTTATTAGAAGAAAAATGGGAGTACTTCTTTTAGCCTCAAGTTATAAAGAAAGCCTTTTCAATTATGCTTGAAAATCAGAACCCAAAAGATAAATTTGACACCAGAAAATAAAATCAGTTCTTCATGACATAAAATACTATATGCAAAGTTTAGAAACCAACAAAACAATGGGGAAAAAGTAGTTTTAACTCCTACCAGAAATGATGGGTTAATTTCCCTAATACTTAAATAAGCTTCTAAAAATCAAGAAGAAAAAGACCAACAGAAAAATGTGGAAAGTCTATGAATTAACAGTTTCCACAAAAAATTATAAAAGGCCCTTATACAAATAAAAAGCTGCTCACGTTCAGTCCTAACCAGAGAAATACAACCACAAAATACCCTGGATGATATTTTTAACTAGCAGATGGATGTGGATTAAAAAAAAAAGGTAGACAAGCATTCCTACTGGAAAGAAACCCTATTGGATCCCAAACCCAGTGGAGCAATTTTACACGTCTTGGTTGCTGCAACACAGGACGTGCTAACCACTCATATGAATGTGTCACCAACTCATATATAAAGTACTTATTCATAGGAATGCATTCTTAGCCAAATATTGATAAACATGCATATTTATAATGATATTTTAAGCCAGAAAATGGTATTTTGCTTAACATCAATGAAAAGTGACCATAAACATAAGTACATTAAAACAAACAAAAAATACAAAAAACAAAGTAATGTTAAGTCCAGCTAGACATTTTCCTCCCACACTTTCTACTTACTTTCTTTCATTAAAAAACACCAAAATGAAACCTTCTCCTTGAGGTCATTAGAAAGATCAAAAGAGAATTTAAAAAATGGAGTAACTTTCTCACTATTCAATCCCGTATTACTATGTGTCATGAAGAGTCCCACCTAAAATAGCCTGGTATACTGTCAGCAATGCACTTGTCAGCTCTCCATGATTTTAGACATAACAGTCATTGCAAAGGAAGAACAGGCGTGATTGGTAAGGTAAATGAATGTCAGGATGCAGATGACGAAGAATATTCTGCCATGACATTTGAGTGCTTGAGGAAAGAGTAAAAGCATCAACAGAAATGAGTAAATCGAAGACAACAGGACGGACACAGAGAGAGAAACAAGATTCCACACAAGGCAGCTTCAGGTAAAAATGGTCAGTAGGCAGAGACAAAGAGAACTGGATGGAAAAGTCACGAATAAAGTGCATTCACAAGACACAAGTGCATTAACAGACAATACCTACCAGCCATTTTTCATATTCATCAATAGCTTGCTTATCTTTATCTTTTTTCTCTGCTCTTTTCAGTTCTTCTCTTCTTTTCTCATTTATTTTCTCTTTCTCCTTTTCTTTGAAAAAAGCATCCTTCTTTTCATTCCTATGTAGGATATTACAGAACACTGGATGGTTAAAGGGGAGGATAGAATAAAGATTCCTGAATATAGCTTTGCAATAATGAGATGGCAATGCTTTAGTAAATTTCAAGCAAATAACCTTTTCAAGAGCCTTAAAGTGTTATTCACTTGGAAACTATCAAATAGCTCTCATTTGGGATTACCATTTCTCAACAGCAGTTAGGTTATCTTTCCTTTTCTCAGCAATCGTCTCCTCCTCTTTCTGCTTCTTTGCTCTTTCATATTCTCTCTCCTTTTTATTTTTCTCTCTAAGATATTCCAATTTTTTCTCTTTCCATCGTTCAAAGGCCTGAAAAAGTACACAATGATTTTCTTATTAACCGTGAAAATGATCAATAAGGAGAGCCAGAGCTTGTCACTAATCTCCAGTAGTCAGAGAAGGCAAAATCATGCCACCAGGGACTTCAAGCCGCCGAGTACCTGCAGTGCTTCTTCCTTTCTCACGGCATTTTCTTCCTCTGTTTCTTCTTGTTTTGGCCTCAAGCCTTTTTTGGGCAGCTATTTTCTTTGCTTCCTTTTCTTTCATAGCCTTCAGGCCTCAAAGGATGCTAATGCTTCTTCTCGCTTAGCAGCTCTTTTCTGTTTCAAAAATATAAGAGACAGACATATAAACAAGTGGACAGACAGCAGCAGATACAGACACATACAGATTGTGTTGAATTCCCTTCATCATCGTCATTTCTAGACCTGTTGTTCAGGGCAGGTAATTTTTTTAGAATGGTTGAGACACGTAGATTTAGAAAAAAAGTATTATCGGAATTATTCATTACGTTTAAAATGTCCTTTTCTAACCCGTTTATAGATATTGATCTGCTATTCATGGGAAAGAACTCTTTTTTGGAAGCCTACTAAACAAACGTTATCAAAATAAACTATAATGGCCTGAGTGCTACTGCAAAATGCTCAGAATAAAACATTCCATTACAAGGAAAAAATCAGGAAAGTTTCAGGCTTATAAAGTAAGAGTGAACTCAACTGGCCAAGTCCTGCAGAAAGCCCCGGATCTTTGCTTTGAACCTGAATTTTGACTGACATCAAAGCATAAAACTGTTATAAAATAAACACAGCCGGGATGCTGAAACTCAGTGCCAAACTGAGAAAAATGTAGATGAGGGTATGGTAAGTATGTTATGACTTGACTTACCTCCATCTAATCCCATTATATTCTCTGCCTTATTGCTTAATGCTAAACGACATGAAGTCTTATAAAAAAACACACTTTAGAAGTAAAGGTACAAGCCACCTCAGCGAGTTGTGACGATGACAGGAGAAGGTGTCGGGCTCGGAGCTCAGCCATCTAAGGCTGCAAAACTGCTGATGGGGATGCAGGCACACCCCTGCATGCTTCTCCGTGCAGCACCAGCATTGGGAACCCGGTTTCCTTCTGAATCCTTTTAGTACTGGACAGCACAGGGAAGGGCTTCTAACTCAGAAGTCGGGAGGGAACTAAGCATGTTGTGGACCACCAGGCAGGAGTTAGAGGTAGAGACTGAAGTACAGGCCAGAGTAAAATAAGAGTCCACCTCCAGTAAGTGGGAAGGATACCAGTCAAGAGCTCACATGGGCGTTAGTATTTTTTCCCCCAAAGGCATTAGTCTTTTTTTTTAAAGATTTTATTTATTTATTTGACAGACAGAGATCATAAGTAGGCAGAGAGAGAGAGAGAGAGAGGGAAGCAGGCTCCCTGCTAAGCAGAGAGCCCGATGTGGGGCTTGATCCCAGGACCCTGCGATCATGACCTGAGCCAAAGGCAGAGGCTTTAACCCACTGAGCCACTCAGGCGCCCCTCCATAGGCGTTAGTCTTAAGGACAAGTATAAAATTCAAGATGGAAAAGAGGAAAAATGTAGGTTCATATCTGCTGATCCTTTATGCTCCTGGCTAAGTTGTAAGACTGAAGTCAATTTTTAACAGTGAAAAGTTAAGTAAGAGTGAATAGGTAGTCACAAGTAATAGTAAGTTCCTAAATCAGTAGTGTCGAATATATTCCACACATACAAAAATCAGAAATCTCTGCATATCTGTTTTCATGTGAGATGGTTATATTTATATCAAACTAAAAATGTATGAAGTGCCAGAGAAATCAGTAATCAATTCTTATATATCCATGTTATTTTGCCATTTAAAAAACAGTGGATTTAGAAATGTTACTCATGGAGATATTTTACTAACTTAAAAACCCAGAATATTTTCCATTTCTATATTTCAGAATACCTGTTCATTTTGGATCCTTAAGTTTTCACTTTCGATCCTTTTATTCTGTGCATTTCATGTAAATAACATTTTTCTTTTCTAACCACTCCTGTGAAAACAAGAAAAAAGTATATAATACTCAGTTTCCCCAAATGACTCAGAATTCTTATTCATTTCTGAAATATTTGATAGAAATTTTATTTTACGATTTTATTTATTTGAAAATGGGAGAGAGACAGAGAGAGAGAGAGAGAAAACAGAAGGGGGGAGGGACAGAAGGAGAAGCAGACGCCCCACTGAGCAGGGAGCCTAATGTGGGACTCAATTATGACCTGAGCTGAAGGCAAACACTTAACCAACTGAGCCACATGAGCACCCAAGAAATTTTAAAAAAGCAAAATACAAAATGTAGAAATTCTATATAAACTAGTATCATTTTTCTTTTTCTGATAATATTCTAATATATAAAGATGAGTTAAGAAAATAAAACTTATCTTAGTTTTAACAACAGACTTTGAAGATTGAACATAATGGCTACATAAATTAACATTTTTCTCCAAAATTTACAAGTATAATTTTCTAAAGTGTACTATTTTGTAAAACAAACAAGACAAAAAAAAAAAAAGGATGTCTTTGGGAACTGTGAAAAAAAATCAGGAAAGTCTTGTTCTCTGTAAGCTTAATGCAAAGTCTCAGGAAAAAATTAAAACTCTTTGTGTTCTTTTTTTTTTTTTTTAAAGATTTTATTTATCTATTTGACAGAGAGATCACAAGCAGGCAGAGAGGCAGGCAGAGAGAGAGGAGGAAGCAGGCTCCCTGCTGAGCAGAGAGCCCGATGCGGGGCTCGATCCCAGGACTCCAAGATCATGACCTGAGCCGAAGGCAGCGGCTTAACCCACTGAGCCACCCAGGCGCCCCACTCTTTGTGTTCTTAATATACATTTTAAGGAGAAAAAGTATAAAAACATGTATAGACCTTAACAGTATTTTTGCTTTTATCGTATTTTCATAAGTTGCTATGGCATATTCTCTTAAACAACCATGATCAGTTCAGCAAAGCTTGGAAGGAAGTATTCTAGTAAAACAAAAAAAACCTCTGGGTTGCTCAGGTATTATAAAAGAACATCTTTTTAATAAATTAAGTATTAAGCCATCATTTCTGATAGGGTCTTTTATTCCTTGGTAAACAGGTAATCTTATTACGTGATCAGTTCTTCATTTTTTGTTATATGTTTTCCTTTTTACCTGATAAACAGCTGCCCTTATGCTGTCTGCTCTTTCAGGTTCTATGTTCTGTTTCTGTGAGGGCTTTTGGTCCAAGACTTTCAAAGTCCCTAAATAGTGGGAAGAGGTAGTTGTTGACGGAGGCCTCCTTACAGAATTAGATTTCTTTAAGAACTCAGGGGTCATTAATCTGAAAAGATCCAAATAAATCAACAGAAAATATTAGTTGTACTTGGTAGAAGAAAAATTCACTAGAATTCACAACTACTATATTTGAAATTAAATTGTAAATTAATAAATTATAAGTATTTTGAAAGTGATGATAAAACAGGAAAATGATGATAGTTTTTTCTTCATCTACTAAGAGCTTCAAATGGATGCTCTTTCAAGATATTTATAATTAGAACATTTTCAAGAAAAATGGACTACATCTCAAGTTACACGGAAAGAAAAAGTATTAATAAAGTAGATTTTAAGTCTCTTTTAAGTCATTTTGTTACAATAAACAACTCTAAATATAAAGTTAGAACAGCATCCTCTATTTCAGGGGTTGGCAGGAAAATATGGCCCATGATCCAGTTTGGTACAGTCTATTTATTTCTTAAGTTTACTGCACCACAACTATTCCCCTGCTACACCAGCAGAACTGAGTAGTTACAACGGAGACCATACGGCCTACAGAGTCCAATACATGTACTAACTGGCAATTTACAGTTAAAGTTTGCGGACTCTAGTTTTATTTGATTTATGGTAATTGAAAAGACTGGAGAAGGTTCTGATTATCATTTATGAGTTAGGCATTCGCTGTCATCAGTGTGAATGAAGCAATATGGAGTCTTCTCATCTCAATAAACCAACTTAGTCCACAGAACCTCGAGGTTTTAAGTACAATTTTCATGTGTGGGACAAAGGTGTTTAATAGAGAAGTATAATGCTGGACTTCAGCTTTATTACTGATATGTGCTGTCACAGGAAAAACAGGACAGAAACTCCATCCTAGGAACAATGCAGAGGATAGAGAACACCTAACCAACTCCTTTCATAAAAGAATATGATCAACTGAGGAGTTTTATCATGAAGTAATGACCTCATTCAGTTCATGAGATGGGAGTTTAAAGAAAATCAAATAATATCAAATGAAATTCACTTTACAGAAGTTAAATTAAAACTAGCTTCATTGGAATGTACATTCATTAATGAGGGATAACGACAGCTTTATTACCTGCCAGATGCACTGGAAGCTCTAGTATTTGTTGACTTTTTAGTCTTCATATTTCTATCTTCAATTGTTTTCTATTAAAGAGAAAATACCACAGATGGATTACTCACTGTAACTGTCATAGTTACCTGCCTAGAGGCCAGGAAATCAGTGTTTTTAGAGCATCTACTATGTGTCAAGTACAGCAGCTACTGGAAACTAATAAGGATACTACATTTTAGAAAGGGTTGACGGACATGAAACACAAAACCAAATGTGAGTCATGATGGAGATAAACTAGGGTCCAGTGTGACTAGGGTGAGCGGTTACGTTAATGACAATGACCAGGAAAGGCCTCCATGAGGTCTTTTTTTTTTTAAATTATTTATTTATTTGACAGACAGAGATCACAAGTAGGCAGAGAGGTAGGCAGAGAGAGGGGAAAGCAAGCTCTCTGCTGAGCAGAGAAGAGAGCCTGATGCGGGGCTTGATCCCAGGACCCTGAGATCATGACCTGAGCCAAAGCCAGAGGCTTAACCCACTGAGCCACCCAGGTGCCCCTGGCCTCCCTGAGGTCTTGACAGCAGTGTCAAGAAAAACCATGGGGAAAAAGGGGCCCGCATGAAGGAAGGTCTGTGGGAAGAAAGAAGCAGTAAGTACTAAGAGCCTGAGAAGGGAAAGAGCTTGATAATTTTGAGAAAGAGAAAGCACAGCGAATGGCAGCGAGAGTGGATGAATTTATAGTCAGAGAAGAATGGTGTGAGGTCCTGAGGATGTGGGAAGGAGTTTGCATTTATTCTTCTGATGACAATCCAATCGAGACCTTAGCAGGGGAGTGATGTGATTTAGACTTGAGGAAGATCCCTCAGGACAGAGTAAGGATAAAGCCAAGGATCCAATCAAACGAAATGTTATGCTCTTACTTGTTATACAAAATTGCCTGTTGTTATTGAGAATTGCCACTATTAGACATTTCTAGGATCCTGTCTGTAAGTTCCAGAATACACTTTTTCTTTTTAAGGAGTAACTTCTCTACTTTACACAGACAGATCAGTGAAGTGAGACCACAGATGTAAGCACATCACTAACTTGGCATAAGAGACTTTTCCTGAAGAAAGTGGTTATGAACAATATAACTGGGACATGGTTTAATGAACCATCTCCATAAATTTTAATACAAAGCACTAATATTCTGTATTATAAAAGTCCTCCTCAACCACAGGTTTTCAACTAGCACTGTTACCTTCCCCAAGATTAGGTATACATAGCCACCAGCTAACTATAGCTATAAGGTATAAAGACTAAATTCAAGAGGAATAAAGACTAAAAGTGCTGTACCATAAATTTTAAAAAACTATAGTTTTCTGGCACATTATAGTATAGTGTCGAGTAATCTTACACACCAAAAATCTTGTTCTCAAGGTAATAATAGTAATAATAATGTTTGTGATAATAATCCTGTCCATCCTTTTAAGTAAGCAAGATGGTGATGCCATGTCTTAAGGATTTTCCTTAAAATTTGTAAAATGTTTAAAAATGATACCTAAAAGAATAACTTTCACTAATTCAAAACCTCAGAAGTTGTTCCAGATAGCTATATTTTTATAATACGGAGACCTATAGAAACCTACCCACTTATGGATTTGTATTTCTGAGATATTTAAGAGTATATTATGATCATATGCCTTTGATAATTTTTAAGAAAATACTTTTATTATATTCACTGTAAACCTTCCCCGAAGTAAAACTCTACTGACTCTATTGTCTACCTGACAATATGTCATTATCAAAAGATGAGTTTTCCACAGACAATTTAGAAGTACATAATGTGGCAGATAAAATATTTAAAAGGTCTATTTTGAGTTTTAAACTGTAGTATAAAAGGCATGATTTCATATAAATACCTTTGAAGGCTCCGTTGCATCAGTAGATACTAAGATACTCTGAGCTTTCAACAATGGTGGATCAACGGTTAAGTCATTCATCATCAGTTCAGCTTTCTCCTTTTCTTCTTCAAGGTCATCGGTTATCACTTGACTTTCCTGGGATTTCTCAATTGGAGGAGTGACAAAGTCTATTAAAAATGAATTCTCTTCATTTTCATTTGAACTCATGTGGTTTTCAGGGAGTTCTTCATTTTGATCTATTTTGAGACAGAGTCACAAAACTAAAACTCCCTTCTGAACTAATAACAGATTCATTTGCTTTCTACTAAAAGGAGTGTTTACAAACTCTTTGTCTTGCAGAATACAGTAAGGGGGAGCTGTTGTATTCAACCTGAATAAACTTTTCTCCAAAGTGATCTATGAAAGAGAAAATGGCTACTCAATCTACAAAAACACTTGACATACCTAACACTTAGAAAAAAATATATGAGTAAAAAAATGGAATAACTATCCTAAAGCAAAAGACACACCAAAAGCTCCTGTTGATGATAAACCAAGTAAGTAGGCCGGCAATATCTATTCTATTCAAAGTCTGGCCTTCTTAGCTGGGACAAGAGGCTATGTAAGCTGGAGGCACACTTCTCTATGTTACCAGAGGCACAATCAGTAATGTTGTAAACTTGTATAGGTGCAGGGGAACCAAGAACCCATGCACTTTTAGAATAGTCATCACACCAAATAAAGCCATCCTCCAGACAGCTTTATCCCTGCTAAGATGCCTGCCTTTATTAACAGGCACTAAAGGTGAGCCTGATGCTTATCCTTTCTGTGCTCCAAAGGACAGTCTCAGGCTCTGGCATGAGAAGATTCCATTTTGCTGTCACAGAACTGCTTCCGTTATTCTGTCTGCCCCACTTTGGAATGTTCAACAGAAAGAAATCAATCACCAACAGCTCTACTCGGAGCCACCTGCTGGCCAACCTTGTCTCTTTATCGTCAAAGTCTTAATTTTGCTGCTTTCATCAAAGCCATCTTTGAAACCCGCTTTGCAGTAAGCAGGAGTTAAGATAATTTTGTAATAGAGTCAGACCTGTTCATCTGGAGAGCACTCATGACTCCAAGTACCATCAGTGGATTCTTTAGAGCTGCTAATCAATGTGTTCAGTAAAAAGAACAACTATGGAGCCAAAGATTCAAATTACAGCTCCGTTACTGACCTTGGGTATGTTTCTCAATATCTCTGCACTTCAGTTTTTCTCATCTGTAAAATGGCGAAAACTATACTACACAGCAAGCACTTAATAAATGTTACACATCTCGGTCCTAGAAACAGCGATGCCTTTTTAGCTCTCATGAAGCTCTAAGTCATAGGACTAAGGAAAGAAATACATCACCCCTCACACTTACTGCATGCTTACCATGCAGTACTTACACTGTTCTCTGTGCTTTACATGTATCATTAACCCATTTAGTTCTGATGATCACTGTGTGGGGTAGGTTGCTCTTATGATCCCCAATATAAGATCAGTATACAGGGCCAGAGAGATTAGTTACTTTACTCTTGGAACTGTGTCTAGTTCTGCATCTAAAATCACATGGTTAGTAAATAGCACAATTTGAGGCAAATACAAACCTGTCATTCCTATAACTATGTATTCTTTCTTTTACAAATAGGATTCTAAGCAGTATAGAGTTCACACATAAACTAAGATGTAATAATTTGATACAACCACCTTTTATGGATGCTTTTCCTCCAGATCCTGGTGAAAAGGAATCTCCAAGACTTTCTTTAAGGGATGATGATGATAAACTTGTTAAACATGGATCCTGTTTAAAAAAAAAGAAAGAAAGAAAGAAAGAATTTACTATGTAGGTTTAGTTCTTAAGATTTGTGGTAGGGCAACAGCATTATTAAGACTATTTTGTAAGTCTGAAATCATCATAATTAGGAGTTTGCTGTTGAAACACCAAAAGCATTAAGCCTATGGAGGCTAACATGCTTTACTTGTAAGATTTGATGGCTTGATCATTAAAAGGGGTCACTAAAGAGCTATTCTAGTTCTTGAGCCAGCATCTCGATATTTTTTTTCAGTGATTTTCAAAACTCTTGCTCTCAAATAAAATCTCATAAATATTTGAGATGAAGATGTGATATCTTTTTCTCTAATTCTTATCTCTAAGAAAGCATAAAGGAGACAGTAGGCAAAAACCCTTGGTGTCAAATATTACTATTTGGCAAATGAAAGCAATTTATAAAACCAAGTAAACAACCACTACCAAATATTTAGATAGAAATAGTATAGATTTCATACACTTGAGTTTTCCTCAAAATTCTGAAAATTATATCTGAAATGAAATAATTGTGTGTCTGAACTACACATCTCTTTAGAGAATAGTAATCTAGCCAAAAGTTGATGGTATCACACTGTAAGAAGTTTGACTTTGTTGTATAAATAATAAATTCTATTTTTTATTTCCACAATATTTTATGGTACAGACAATTATTTGTTAAAAGCAGTAAATAGAAACCAACTAGGAAGATGACAAAAGGGATGAAACATAGGAATCTACCTCGAGAGACAAAGTTTTGCAGAGGAGACTGGCAAGTTAGTAGCTTTATGTCTGAGTGAGTTCACCCATCTGTGCAGCTCAAGTGGTACAAGGTTACAGCCTTACTGGGCTAGCTTAAGGGAGCAGAGGATAGAGTCTAGGACTAGAAGATCAGCCAGTAAGTTTGAGGAAGAGCTGCAGTAGGCATGAACCCCAAAATCTTCATATAAAATTCACTCAAAATTCGTTGCTCATCTATGCATGGCATAGAAAAGACATCAGAGAAGATCCTATAAAATCACAGCAGTTACAAATTGAAAGAACTAAGCAGAGATTTCCATTGGTATCTGGAGCAAGGGAGACAGAGTTGGGAATTTGAGTTCAGCCACAATATCTGTATACTAAAACGTTGTTCAGAGGAACATAACAAATCTAGAATCTCTATAACATAATCATTCACAATGTCCTGTATTCAATCAAAAAGTCACCAAATAGGTAAAGAAATGGAAAATGGTGGCACAAACTCATGAAAATAAAAACAAAAACCACAAGAACAGTCCTTGGAAACCAACCTAGAGATGACCCATATATTACAATTAACCTTTAAAGTAGGCATTATAAGTATGTTCAAGCACTTAGAGGAAATGCACGCACGGAGGCTGACACAAATGGGATCTTAAAGATACTAGAAATATAAAAATATCAATGGACGTTATACAGTTGGACACTACAATAATGAAATAAGAAATTTGCTGGATAGATAACAGCAGATCAAGATGGCAGAACATGGCCGTGAACTTGATGACAGAGCAATACAAATTATTCAATCTGAAAAACAAAGGGAATAAAGACTGAAGAAACATAAACAGAATTTTAGAGATTAGATGAGACATACCAAAGATTTCAGTACTAAAAGAAGAGAAAAGAAAACTAGGGCAGGAAAAAATATTTTAAAACTTCCCATTTTCTTAGAAAGTACCAGCTTATAGATCCTGAGAACTCAAAGAAACCCAAGCAAATACTTTTTAAAAACACACACATCTAGTTACTCTGTAGTCAAATGCTGTAATACAAAATTAAAAAAAAATCTTGAAAAGCAGTCAGAAAACAAAACAAAACAAAACAAGACATATTTAGGAAGGCAACAAAATGAATTATCACTGATTTCTCACCAGAAATAATACAGGCCAGGAACAATGGAAACCTATAAAGAGTTGCGAGGATGAGAAGGGAACTGTTGGCCCCGAAGCATATATTCAGCTAACCATCCTTAAAAAATGAAAATGAAATAAATATTTTTTAGGTAAGTAAGACTGAAGAACCCATCACTAGCGAAACAAAAATAAGTTCTTAAAATTGAAGGGAAATAATACTAGAAGGTAATTTGGACTTACAGGAAGGAATAAAAATAAAGATCCTCAGAAATGCTATATATAATTTAAGAAAACTATAAATATTTATTCTTTTAATTTTTTAAAAGTGGAAGACAAAAAATTTTGTTTAAAGAGAAACTGTAACACTGAATTGTGAGGATTATATCATAAATAAATGTCGTGTAATATGACAACAATAGCAGGATGGATGAGGGAATATATGCAACTACACTATCACAAGATTTCTATATTAAATATGAAATAGTGTAGTATCTAAGTAGACTGATAATTCATAGCTGCATCTTATAATCCACAGAGCAACTACTAAAAACATAACACAAATAAGTACAGCTAAAAAGGCAACAGAGGAATCAAAATTGGAAACTAAAACCCATGTGGTTAACTCTCAAAAAAAAAAAGGGGGGGGCAGGGAAAACATTATAGAGGAACAATAAATCAACTAAATAAAATGAAATAAACAGAAAACCCACAGCAACAAATCAGTCCCAAATTAAAAGTAAATGGACTATATACTCACAAATGGAATAGAATTAAAAAGTAGACTGTCAGACTTGATTAAAAAAAAAAGTAATACCAAATAATTATTATAAAAATGTTATTATAAAAAATTAAATAAAAAAGAAAGTCACAAATAGTTTGAAGAGAATGATAGGAAAATGTACACCATGCAAATACCAGTAATAAGAAAGCTGAGATATCAGACTAAGCAAACTGCAAGATAAGGAGTATTACCAGGGGTAGAAACATTTCATAATGTAAATAGGGTTGAGACATAATGGTAATAAATGTGTATGTGTCTAATAACAGAGTCATAAAACACTGACAGAACTAAAGGGAAGTGGAGACACATTCACAAACATAACTGGAGATTTCAACACCCCTTAGTTAATATTTGGTAAAACAACTAGACACAAGGGCGCCTGGGTGGCTCAGTGGGTTAAGCCGCTGCCTTCGGCTCAGGTCATGATCTCAGGGTCCTGGGATCGAGTCCCACATCGGGCTCTCTGCTCAACAACTAGACACAAAAACAGTGAGGATGGAGAAGATTTCAGAGACATTACCAGCCACCTTGAGCAAACTGAAGTTATAGAACATTACACCCAACGTCTGCAAAAGTTACATTCTCTATAAATGCAAATTGAACTTTCATAAGATACACTTAGGCTGAGCCATAAAAAAAAAACTAAAGAATTTTTTAAAATGTGAAATCATGTAAAATATATTCTCTGCTCATAACAAAATCAAATTACAAATCAATACAAAATTACATCTAGAGAAGATCCAAATATTTGAAAATAAAACTAATCACCACAAAATAACCAGTCAAAAAGGAAATTAGAAAATACATTTAAAGAAAATATATTTAAAGAAATGACAGTGAAAATGAAAGGCATCAAAAAAATGGGGTGCTCCTCTACTGGGTATTTACCCCAAAGATACAGATGTAGTGAAAAGAAGGGTCATCTGTACCCCAATGTTTATAGCAGCAATGGCCACGGTTGCCAAACTGTGGAAAGAACCAAGATGCCCTTCAATGGACGAATGGATAAAAAAGATATGGTCCATATACACTATGGAGTATTATGCCTCCATCAGAAAGGATGAATACCCAACATTTGTAGCAACATGGACGGGACTGGAAGAGATTATGCTGAGTGAAATAAGTCAAGCAGAGAGAGTCAATTATCATATGGTTTCACTTATTTGTGGAGCATAACAAATAGCATGGAGGACAAGGGGAGTTAGAGAGGAGAAGGGAGTTGGGGGAAATTGGAAGGGGAGGTGAACCATGAGAGACTATGGACTCTGAAAAACAATCTGAGGGTTTTGAAGGGGTGGGGGGTGGGAGGTTGGGGAAACCAGGTGGTGGGTATTAGAGAGGGCACAGATTGCATGGAGCATTGGGTGTGGTGCAAAAACAATGAATACTGTAATGCTGAAAAGAAATAAAAAATTAAAAAAAAATGGGGTGCTCCTAAAGCAGTGCAGAGAGGGAAATTTATAGTTGTCAATGGTTTTAATAGAAAGGATAAAAGGCTTAAAATCAATGAAACCATTTTCTAACTTAAGGGTGTAAGTAAATTAAACCCAAAGAAAGTAATAATAATAAGTGAAAATCAGTGAAATTAGAAACAAACAATAGTGAAAATTAACAAAGTCAAAGTTGGTTAGAAAAGTTAGGGAAGTTTAGTAAAACTGGATAATGCCTATCAAGATTTAACAAGGAAGACAGAAAACATAAACTTTTTATTAGAAATAAAAGATGGAATGTTATGATAATCCCACTGTCATCAAAAAGATAAAAAATATCACAACCTCCCATTTATAAATTCAAAATCTTAGATGAAATGGACAAATTTCTTAATAAGACATAAATTACCAAACTGATGAAACAGGGAATCTGAATACCAAAATAATGTATCCAAAAATAAAATTTACTGTCAAGTATCTCTTCACAAAGAAAATTTCACATTGATTTCACTAGTGAATTCTCTCAATTAAGGAAAAAAAAAATTGATACCAAACTTTTGGTTTCATACCAAACAAACTTTTAGAAAAAAAGAGGAAGAGATATTCCCCCACTCATATGATACCCAAGCCTGATAATAGCATTGTAAGGAAATAATTATAGGTAAATAGCCCTGTAAATATGGATGTAGAAGTCTTAACAAAACACTAACAAATCAAATCCCACAATAAAATATTCTACCATGATCAACCAGATTTTATCCCAGGAATGCTTAGTTTGACATTTGTACATATATCATCTCCACTCCCCTCGCTCTCTTCTCTATCTCTCTCTCACACAAACACACACAAAGGAAAGGTGGGAGATGAGGATGGTAAGAAAGCAAATGTCACCATTTCAAGATCCAAAATTTCAAGATATTTGAAGGAAGATAAGATAGTAGGAGGAGAGGCATGATATCAAGAGGGAGTGTACACAAAGTTAAAAAGTCTTGATCATAGTTGAATGTGGATGGAAACAGACCCTTCCAGTTTTTGACTCTTCCAATAAAGGGCCAAAGGTCATAGATATGGTGAGAGAAGAGTTGAGCGAAAAAAATAAATGGGAAATCCTTGAGAAGGTGGGTTTAAAGAAGATTCAGAGCACAGTCAGGAAGATTTTTATAATGAAAAATATGTAACATTTAGATTATTGAAAACAGAAGTATCCACAGGCACCTGGGTGGCTCAGTGGGTTAAGCCTCTGCCTTCGGCTCAGATCATGATCTCAAGGTCCTTCCTGGGATCAAGTCCCACATCGGGCTCTCTGCTCAGCAGGGAGCCTGCTTCCTCCTCTCTCTCTGCCTGCCTCTCTGCCTACTTGAGACCTCTGTCTGTCAAATAAATAAATAAAAAATCTTTAAAAAAGAAAGAAAATAGAAGCATCCAATATACCCCACAATAACATAAAAGTTTTATATTATGGGCTATGTTGTAATCAGTAAGGAGAATATGGTCTCTAGATCACCCAGCAGCATAGAAACACTTCATGATCTAATATTGAGATAAAGAAAAAGCATGATACAAACATTATGTTAAGATGACAAATGTGATAAAAAGTTTAGAAAAACAGGCTAAAGGGGAATAAAACTGATAAACATAGTTACTATGAGATGGTGGGATTATAAGCTGGTATCTTATTTGGTTAAATTTTGTCATAATATGATGTTACTTTAAAAACTTTAGGAATACCGGGATGCCTGGGTGGCTCAGTTGGTTAAGCCGCTGCCTTCAGCTCAGGTCATGATCCTGGGGTCCTCAGATCGAGTCCCGCATCGGGCTCCTTGCTTGGCAGGGAGCCTGCTTCCTCCTCTCTCTCTGCCTGCCTCTCTGCCTGCTTGTGTGTACTCTCTCTGACAAATAAATAAAAGCTTTAAAAAAAAAAAAAGTCAATATTTAAAAAAAACAAAAACAAAACAAAAAAAAAACTTTAGGAATACCTTTTTTTCCCCTTAAATCAAGGGATATGGAAATGTTAGCAAAGATCATTTAAAGTGAGGCACCAGTACCACTTTCAAGAGTTCCCTCGAAATTCATGTCTATCCAGAACCTCAGAATGTGATCTTATTTGAGAATAAAGTGTTTGCAAATGGCAGTAGTTAAAATGAAAACATACTGGAATAGGTGGGCCCTAAATCCAATGACTGGTGTCTTTTGTAGAGAAAAGAGAGGGAGACGCTGAGACACAGGGAAGAGAAGGCCACATGATGATGGAGCAAAGGAAGGATGTGATGCCGCTACAAGCCAAGGAGCACCAAAGACTGCTGGTAACCAACAGCAGGCAGAAGAAGCAAGGAAGGATTCTTCTCTAGAAGCTTCAGAGAGAACATGGCGCTGTCCATTGGACTCTAGCCTCCAGACCGGAGGCTTCTGTCGTTTAAAGTCATTGAGTTTGTGGCAGCTTGTTATAGCAGCTACAGTAAACTAACATGAAATCCACTTGACCAGATCATTTTATTAAATATAAAATGACTGGGTTTGAGAAGACCTCTTTTTCTTTTCTTGAATTTTCAGAACAAATTAGGAAAGAGCACATTGAGGTCAGAAAGATTTATATCAAATTGTCAGCTTTACTGGCAAAGCTAAACTACGAAACCAGATTTGAACCTGTTGTCTACTGTGCTCATACTTCCTATCCGAACTGGAAAGGTTTATTTATTTAGTCATAACACACAGGAGTTGCCCCCAGTTTCCCTCTGTACCACCTTCCAGGGACCAGATCTTTACACGCATCACTACTGCAGAGGAGTGAGAAGAAAAAGAAAGAAGCTTAGTCAGTACCATTCCATTCCTTTACCCCAGTTTGCTCAAGCAAAGTATGGGAAGTTGTTCTTCCCATACTTACTCCTTCTGAAATGTTAGGTGGAAGTTCACTAACCACAGTGCAATGTAAAGAGAGGAGGCCCAGCGTTCTCTCCTAATAACAATACATAGTAAACTCTCTGATGAAATCCCAAAGGGTCACATTTACTCCCATTCTGGCAGATCCCCAAAATATAGGACAGTGCCATGATCATTCAATATACCTTTGTTGAGTGAATAAAACCAAATAAATAAAATGACATTGGCTATATTATCCTTAGCCATAAATAATATAATTCAAAGAAATGTGAATATGGGACACTTGGGTGGTTCAGTCGGTTAAGCGGCTGCCTTCGGCTCAGGTCATGATCCCAGGGTCCTGGAATCGAGTCCCACATCGGGCTTCTTGCTCAGCAGGGAGCCTGCTTCTCTCTCTGCCTCTGCCTGCCACTCTGCTTGTTTGTGCTCTTTCTCTCTCTCTCTGACAAATAAATAAATAAAATCTTCAAAAAAAAAAAGTATGTGAATAAACCTATACATTCTTATGATGAAAGATAGTATTGCATAGATTCAAAAGGGCAACGTTTTTTTCACATTTCACTTTCTCTGCAATTGGATGATTCATTTTATAATTACTGGTGTCTGTAGTTTTCTCCTTTCTTAGCAGTACATAAAATAATGCTACATCTTTGTTATATCTTAGAGTTGGTGAAGTTTTAGACTCAGTGGAATACTGTATATTTAAAAAAAAAACAAACTTTAGATTTCCCTATCAACTGCTGAAGAAAACATGTGCGACACACACAAACACACACACACATCACATGCATGCACACAAATATTCTCGTTTTCATAATCAGCTGCAAAGACCTCAGTTCAAGAGCACAATCCAGCAAATCAACAGTAGTGCTAACCTCAGGATCGAGGTTTTCGGAGAACAATTTTTTCACAGCTTCTAGTTGTCTGTCACTTAGTTTTGGAAAGGGGGAGGGTGCAGAATGTGCCTCCAATTCTTCATGGAGGGCAGTGGTCTCATCTTTGCCTAGCCCATCTTTCTCCTCCCTGTGGCTGTGTTTTTTCAACATGCTCCGTGGACGAGGTAAAGGCTTAAAGTGCTTGTCTGCTTCAAGACTGCTGCTGTTTTCTGTTGAAAAATAAACCGTTTTAAGGTGAGCATACCGAACAGTGCCCATGACTTCACCTACCACCACTTCGCTGCCCCACTTCCTTCCTGTGCCTGTGCACCATGGCTCTCTGTCCTGGAGAGCCAGAAGAAGCCCACAAACGTTCTCTACACAGAGCTCCCAGAAGCACAAATAAGCAATAGCTCACGATCAAATTTTCTTTTTTAAAAGTAGCTGCCATCCCGGAAGGAACTAGCATACTTATGTTTTGTGAAAAGTTAACACTTCAATTTTATGAACTCTCCTAGCATGCAAAAAATAAAAAACAAAACACCAACTATGCCCCAGTTTCTGCCTCTCTAACAGGAGGGGGCTCATCTATGAACCTTCAGCCAGTATCTGTGGCTAGGCCGCATACAGATTACTCACATTCCCAGACTTGATAGTCAAGACAATGACCATGGCCCTGTCCAGGGGTTTTACAGGTTGGGAGGGGACGTGGTTCTAAACAAAAGAAATTCTAAGAGAAAGGTAAGTTCTGTTACAAGTATGAAGGTGATGTCGGTACTGGGGGCAGAAGTGTTCGCTCTCCCCAGAGGGAGGAATGAAGAACTACATTTATGAGCTGCTGCTTTTTGAGTCCATAAAACTTCTCTGCAGTTATTAAAAATTTCTCAGTGACTATTTCCATTACTTCCAAGTTTAAAACAACAATCTAGGGCTGGTATTCGTCCAGCCCTCAAAATATAAGAAAGTTTTAGGGGCGCCTGGGTGGCTCAGTGGGTTAAAGCCTCTGCCTTCAGCTCAGGTCATGATCCCAGGGTCCTGGGATCGAGCCCCGCATCGGGCTCTCTGCTCAACAGAGAGCCTGCTTCCCTTCCCCTCTCTCTCTGCCTGCCTCTCTGCCTACTTGTGATCTCTGTCTGCCAAATAAATAAATAAAATCTTTAAAAAATATATATATAAGAAAGTTTTTACATAAACTTTTTGCCCAAATTTTACCTGTTAAGCATATTCATTTTTTCATTGTTTTACCAGTGTTTCCCTCTGACAAAATTTCAAAACTGAAATAATCAAAACCTTCATCCTCTTTATCTACACATGGCCTTATGAACACTGCTAGAAGACTCCATCATCATACCAAGTGGCACTACTATAAATGTTTCAATTGCCAATTTTAGCTGTGTTCTAAACTCTGGCCAAACGTTCAAGCCATCCCGGATTCCTCCCTCTGTTCCCCTTATATCTAATGGGTCAAGATACCCCACTGATTCTTCCCGCTACGTCTCTCATTTAGCCCACTTTCTGCATCCTCACCCTCAGCTCCTCACCCGCTCTTTCCTAGATTACTGCCTCGGAGGTATTTGAAAAATGAAAATCAGATCACATTACTCCTCTCCATAAAATGCCACAATGGCTCCCCAGCGTCAAATCCTATGGAATAAAAGCTTAAGGTCTTATGGTCTTCTCCTGCTGGCACTGCCTCATCTACCCGCACATCCATTTTGTAATCTATGTTCCAGAAATGCTGGGCTCACTGCTGTGCCACAATCCCTCCTGCTACCATACCTTTACCCAGCTCATCCCTCTGCCTAGAATGTCTGCTTCCCGCTGCTTCTCCTGACAAATGCTTGCCTGTCTTTCGAGCCTAAGTGTAAGCAGAATATTATATAATGCCTAAAAGAAGGTGTTGAGTCAGGTTTTTTTTGTAAATTGTAGTAAGAACAATTTACAAAATTGTTAAGAGGGTAGGTCTGTAACCAGGCCTGTGGTTACAGACCTATCTTTTTAACAAATTTTAAGCACACAATATAGTACTGTTAACTAGAGAATCAGTGTTGTACAGATCTTTGGAATATATTCACCTTCGTAGTGAAACTTTACACCTGTTGAACAGCAAGTCCTCTTTTCCTCGCCCCAGAGCCCCTGGCAACTACCGTTCTACCTTCTGTCTGGAGGAGTGTATCTAGTTCAGGTATTTCATACATGAATCTTGGCTCCGACATTTACTAGCATTATAACCTTACATGACCATATCATCTCCACGAGCTCAGTTTCCCCATTAGTAAAATTAGTTAAGAATTCCTAAGGTACCTGTGGGACCTAAGTGAGAAAATAAAGTGCATAGCACAGTGCCGGACTCATGGTAAATGCTCTCAGTGAACATTAATAACTGTGGTAAACTTTTCTTTTTTTGTTTTTGTTTTTGTTTTTTTTGGTTTGTTTGTCACTCCTGTTTTCTTTGGGGTAGTCTCTCCTCTTCTCCATCCTTGTAATTCTAGTGGGTTAACAAACATCTCCTCTGTACCTCAGGGAGAGGGGTGTGCCCACAGTATGTATCACCCTCCCAGCTTATCACAGAAACATCATTTCCCCTGTCCACAGCAGATGGTCGGGTCAGTATTTTTCTATTTAGAGTTGGAGGATATGCCTTTACGGTCACAAGGCCCAAAGGATATGATTTGGGGACTACTAGTGGCATTCCTTCCAGCCAGGTAAAGGGAAGTCTGAGACAAAGAGACCCAATGACAAAAATATAGGACCAGCAGATGGAGTAACTGGGCCAGTGACAGGGGTGGGAGGAGATAGTGAGGAGGTCTGGAAATCAGGGAGGGAAGAAGAAGTAGAAGTAGAGAATGCAGATCACATAAAACTACTGTTTACAAACTTAATCAGACCTAAAGAGAGGTCTTTTGACATCCATGCTCAATAAGGTGATAAATTTCTCTTTCCACTTTAGTTTGAGTCAAGTCATTTGCAACCAAGACTCCTGACTATGGGTACTATTATTTCAGTTACAACTATTATTGCCATTTCCTCCAGGAAGCTTTACCTGATGCCCTTAGGTAAACTTAGGTGCCTCCTTTCCTGTGTTCTTACTATACCTTTCATATACCTTCCCATTAAATTGTAAAGTCTTTGCTACAGTCTGAATGCTTGTGTACCCCTCAAATTCTTAGGTTGAAATCCTAAACACAAAGGTGATAGTATTAAGGCAGTAGGGAGGTGACCCCGTCACAAGGGCGGAACCTTCATGAAGGGGATTATCAAAGAGCCTCCAGAGAGCTCTCTCACCCCTTCCACCATTGTAAAGACACAATGTGAAGTCTGAGATCTGGAAGAGGGCTCTCACCTGACCGTGCTGGCACCGTGATCTCAGACTTGTAATTTCTAGAACTGTGAGAGATAGGTTTCCATTTTTTAAAACCCATCCAGTCTATGGTACTTTCATATAGTGGCCCAAATGGACTAAGACAATCTTGGAGGATCGGTACTACGTCTTTTGTTTTTTTTGTTTTGTTTTGTTTTTGGTACAATGTTTTTTAATGTCGTATTCTTAGTTATCATCACAGTGCCTGTAACATTCTGAAACAGACTGTATTTATAATAAATATGTATGGAAAAATAAAATGATCTGCTTATGAACAAATGCTAATAAAAGCATTTAGAAAAGTGCTTTATGCCAGATTGTTCTAAACACTTCAAATATATAAACTCATTTAATTGTCTCAAACCTTTAGTTCAGGTTCAACTATTATGCCCATCTTACAGACAAATAAAATGAGGAACAAAGAGGTCATATGCCCACGGTCATAAACTCTAGTTTGTGGGATTAAAGCAAGGGCACCCTGGCTCCCAGTTCATGACTTTAGTCATTTTAATGTTAAAATAAAAGCAACACATCCTGTAAAAATTACTTTCTGCAATCACTCCCCATGTGACAGTTGCTCAATCAAGTGAAGAGTCTAGTTACTACACTTTTAACAAAAGACAGCAAGAACAAAGTAAACTTTCAGGTTCCAATATTTTTATAAAGCCTTAATTGCTACTTGGCAATGTCTCACATTAAAAACACTAAGTTCCAAACTTCATAAGAAAAAGAAAAAAGTCTAAAAATTCAGAAAAGGATAAAGCTTAGCTTGTGAACCACACTCTTTCTTTCATGAATGAAATCATTCACTTATGATTACACTAAAATACTTATTGAATTGTATATGCCAGGCACTAACCACTAATCTCAATTTTTTTCTTCAATCTGAAGAGTCTACAAATAATGACTTTAATATATTTTATACCAAAATTCCACTCCATTCCTAGAAGTACTGTCAAGCTTTCAGAAAGAAAAAAAAAACAACACAACTATACATTTTCAAAATGCTTTCTTTCCTAATTAAGTGTAAATGACTAACTGTTTTTGGTAATTATTTTTATATAACATAAAATAAATTGCAAATGGCTAATGACTTTAAAAATAAGTATTGCACATTTGTGTATAATATTTAGAATCTTGGTGCCATCTTGTGGTTTAAAGGCAGTATTTCTCTATTAATTTTAATTTGTCACAGGTTTTAAGTATTAAATAGATTATTGATGATTATCCACCATCCAGTTCTAACTAGATACTTCTAAGACTTTTAGCTTCTGTATGCTTACATTTTCTATGTAAGCATAGAAAGCATACATTTTCTATGTAAGCATAATTTCTGTATGCTTTCATTTACCTAATAAAAAGCTTTTCAGAATCAAGACAAATAAGATAAATACAATCCACAAAAATAGATTTCTAAATTTACTGGAACCAGGAAATACTGTCTGTTCTATTCTTCTTGAAGATTCCCCATTCATATTTCTTTATTAATGGCTCCAAGAAGTTTTCCCACTAAGAAATCACTTTAAAATTTCTAAAATTCTGTGTTTTTCCAATAATACCAAGCAACAGACTGTAGAATGTACTTTGGGAAATGGTGAACTACTAGATTATTCACCAAGTTCCATTATGCTTCCTTTCTCTCCATTTTTGGTGCTATTCAGTACACCGGGAAGGTACATTCAGCAGCTTAATTCTGTTTCATTATGTCTTGTGCTTATATTTTTGGTAGAACTATAGAGTTTCTGAGATACACTTCAATAGATTCTTGAAACAATTCAGTAGAAAGAGAAGAGCAGGTTTTATCCTCCTCCTCATGAGGACAATAAGGCCTACCTTATTTGCCAAGGTCACATATAATTAACAATACAATGGCTCTTCTAGTAGTCCCTGCTCTGTTCATATTTGAAAGTCAATGGGATTGTGGGGGAAGGAGTGGTTCCCTTAAAATTTCTGAAATAAAGTTCTGTCTGATGTTACTAGTGATATCTAATATGTGAAGTATGAAATATTTACCAGTAGAATATTTAATGATGATATAAAGGAAAGATATTTTTATGAAGTTTAGTATCAACTAATATTTTTTCTATAAAACAGGAAAAAATGACTACAAGACACCAAAACCTTAAACTTCTATGCCCCTGTTTCTGTATGGTGGCCCAGGGGACCTCTTGAGAGGCTGGTTCCTGCTTCACTTCGTCTTTGCTCCATTGTGTCTAGAGCTCAGTAGAACTGTGGAGAAACGACTCTACTCCCAATCACACCAGGAACTTCCCTTCAGAAAACTGAGTTTGAGTGGATTTTCCCAGGGAACAGAGAAACTAAATGGGGATTCTGTTTCCGTAAGGCAAGCTGGAGGCTTAAATACCAACACCAACAACAAAACTCTATCCCTTCACATTCTCAAATGTCAAAAAGATTTTCTGGCAAATGATGGTATGGAAATGATTGAAGGACTAGTTCCTTCCTGCTGTAACTAATTTCTGGAGTGTAAAATGGATTAGAAAGGACTGCATTGCAGTCCCATCTCCAAAAACAAAACTGAAGCCCAAAGGCCTCAGAAGGCTGGACCTAGAAACTTTGGGAGCCACAGCTGTGGAGGGCAAGGTACTCTGGCCTTCTGTTAGGCACCAGCATACATGCAAGACTAACATGCAACTGGACATCAGAATTATGAGTTTTCTATATGGTTCCATTATTTTGCTTTATAACTCTAAATTACAAAGTTATGCCTATTTCTTAAATATTTACTAGCTACCATATAAAGATATTTTGTGATTATCTTAAAATAAGTTTTCAAGGGGCACCTGAGTGGCCAGTGGGTTACAAGTCTGCCTTTGGCTTAGGTCATAATCTCAGGGTTATGACCTGAGGAAGCAAGTCTCCTTCTCCTTCTGCCACTGTCCCTCCCACCACTTGTGCTCTCTCTCATTCTCTTTCTCTCACTCAAATAACTAAAATCTTAAAAAAAAAAAAATTAAAATAAATAAAATATGTTTTCAAGAAATATAGTAACATAAATTACCTGAAGATTTGCCTTTGACTGGAAGAATTCTGGGTTTAGGTTTCATTTTAATTTCGTCTTTTTCAATTTCTTGGTCTTTATTTTGAGATTCAGATAAGGGAGTTCCAGCCATATCTCCACAACCATCAGGTGCCATTTCCTCATCATTTTTGGTGGAGAATACTGCCTCATCTTCCATTATGTCACTGTTTGATTTCTTGGTTTTCAAAAAAGACAGTTTTGGAGAATTCTTTTCTTCATCATCTGATAAATGGAAATCATTCATCTTTTTCTTATCCAAATTTTCATCTACTGAGGTGTCAGAAAAATCACCTAAGGAAACTGAAAAATGGAAGAGAAAAAACGTTTTCAATAGCCTCTTTAAAGTTGTGAAGGTCGTATTAATCAAAAAGATTACCTTAAAGACTAGAAATGAATTTACAACAATGAATGGACAAGTATTTGCAGCTCTAACACACAGCTAACTTAGGCAGTTGTTATTGGTATTTTTGAAAAAAAAATTCAATTTCATTAATTTATTCATTATTCATTAATTATACTTAGTGAGTGTGAAGTGTGTGCCAAACTCTCCACTTGCTCTGAGAAGTCATTCAAAGGTTCCTCAAAATAAAGATGACTTGGGTTATTTAAATTGGGTTTTGGACTGTAGAGCTTTTATTTGCAAATGACTTCATTATATAAAATCAAAAACACTGGTAAGTGGAAGAATTTTTCTAGTTATTTGCTAATTAAATTATTTTCCATAAAAACTTTGGTTCTACAATTTCATCCATACCAGAGTATTAGATTTTACTGTGAGAAGATTATTAAAGAATGCCAATTTAATTATACAGCAATGCTTTAACTACTGTTCTGATTATTTTCACAGAGAACATTAAAAATTATTCACTTCATATTAAAGTATAAAGTGCTGAATTTCAAGTTTGGAATTCTGTGTGCTTACATCTGAAACCTAAAATGTTAATATTTTTACAGTATTGAAAGAGACAAAATTAAGTCATACCAGCACTGATATACTAGGTTTTTAAAACTAAACCCCTATTACAGCCAAAAGAAAATCTGATTTACAAAAAGCATTACAAAAGTGATTATGACATGCACTAAAGTTTAGTTCTCTGGGCTCTAGTTTTTAATTCACTGTAGAGTCTCATAAGGTTGACACTGTTGTGTCCAACATGGTTTAGAGCAGACAGGCATACTTTTACTTCAAACCTGCTATCAGTTAATTTATATTTTCAGTATACACCATTCAGAAATAAACAAAGATAATCATACAACTTCTTGAAGCTTCCGAGTGGCTTTTTACTCACTAAAAAGTTGGAAATTTAGAACCAATTATTTAGAACCAATTATTTTGACATAACTGATTATTTTTGAAGGGATGAGTTAAACATAACTAAGGAAACAAAAAAAGGAAAAGTGGTTCACTTTTCCACATTGACACATACCAATTTCATCACTGTCAAAGTCATCTGAGTATACAGAACTCCTTTGCCTGGCTGAGCGAGCTGTAATTGCTTTTATTAGCTCATCCTGAAACGAGATAATTAAAATCAATTTCCATCCAAACATAGAGGTCTCATATTTAGAATTCTTTAAACAACGCTTGATTAATAACTGCTTTCAAACTCAGGTTTCATTCATATAACAAATATTCAATGAAAGCCTACCTTATGCCATGCACCCAAGCCCTCAGACTCAATGTGTAACATCACAGACAAGCCCCTTCTCCTTATGGAACTTCCAGTTCAACAGGAGGAGACAGGCAACAGCAAATAAATTAGTTACAGGGTATAATTAAGGCAGGAGAGTAATAAACAAGATGGACTCAATTTAGACAAGATTTATTACAAACTGGCATTTTGGAAGAAACTGGTACTTTTTAAGATCTTTTGTTTTAGCACACTGCAGTAATAAATGTAATTAATACTGCAAACTTAGAGGCTGAGTTCAAAACTGTAGTGACTGGATGGAAAAAACTGAAATGTTATTATAACAGAAAAAAACTACATGCAAATTTAAAGTTGCTATATAACTTAACTTTTAAAAGTTGATTTAAACTTTTAACTTAGTAAGAACCTAGTAGTTAAGCTAGTTAAGTAGTCTGTAAGCCACACAGAAGAGAGTTGGTAACTTGAGCCCAAACAGGACCACCTGCAAAACCTCCAAAGGAATGTAAGATACACTCCTGTGTTACACAGGGCCCTTTGTAGAATCATTTTAAATCCAACATTGCTAATACAATGTTTACCTTTAAAATAACTCAAAAACGTTGGAAATACTTACCTGGAAAGTAGTCCTTTTGGTGACTTTTGGACTCTTTGTATAAGCCAAAGTTGTGCTAAAAACTTCATCAGACATAGTGTTTTTTTATTTTTACTCTACCTTTGTAAAACAGCTAATAAATAATAGGAATAATTCAAAACTCTAATGGTATCTGAAATAAAAAAACAAATCAGACTTTTTTGCATATTTAAGAATTTCTATTACTACTTTTAGTGCTAAAAAAAAAGAGCAAACAAAAAAATTAAGAAAAGAATCTCATAACATCGCGCTACATATTCACTTAAATATTTAGCGTTCTTATAAAGAAATAAAAAATTTTCACAAGTTTATTATCAAAAAAAGGAAAAATCAAATTGAAGTCATCCTAAAAGAATTTGGCAATTATTTTAAGGATGAGCAAATAAACGACTGTAACAGCTTAGTATGGTAAAATGTTGCCAGTTAAAATACAACACCTTATTTTTCATTTCTCTTCCATTCAGAAAATTTAACAGTGCCCATGAAACAGCCATACCCTGTTTTAAAGGAGATTGGCAGCATAAAAGATACAGCTAGAAGGATAACCAAAACAAACAAGCAAACAAGCAAAAGCTTGCGTACAGCTCTAGTGAAAGACAAAGATAATGCTAAACTTCAATAGCGATATATATATATATATATATATATATATATATTTTTTTTTTTTTTTTCCAATCGCTCTTCCCTCTCGCAACAGTGCTCACAGGGCTAGATAAAACAAAACGAAGTTTCCATGATAGGCAGTATTAAAATCACTGCACGAATGGGTCCGTGAACTTTTCCCGTGCTCGGAGCGGAGGCCTGGGCTCCGGCTACCCAGCTGTCCGCAGCAGCGCGCCACCAGGGACCGCGCCTGCCCGGCCGAGTGGCGCCCGGTCCCAGCCGGCTCCGCACTGCACCGCGCCGCCTGCCCGCCCAGCTCCCAGCACTCGCCAGGCCCGAGCACACCGAGCGCCATCCACGCCCCGTTCCTCCGAGACCCTCCAAGACCCGCATTCTGTACCCACCCCAGCCGATCCTACGGAGGGCTCCCGCCACCCACTGAGCTCCTGGCCTTGGACAGTAGCCTCCCGCCCTGACCTGGGCCCGCCGGCTCTCGCGTACTGGCACCGGACTGAGCAAAGGGGAGGGACTAAAAAGCGGAGATGGGAGACGGTTGCTAAGAAACCGCGTCTCCGGAAGGAAGTGACTTCCCAACCGCCAGGTCTCTCGGGTACCCAACGCCGCTCTTCCGCCTGAAGCGTCGCGGAAGTAACGGCTGAAGGAAATGACGTCACCCCTTTGGGTCCCTGGGAAAGGGTGCATTATCATCCGCAGCGCTACAGCTGTTGCCTAGGAGACAGGACCCTCCGGCTCCTACCCGGAACCAGGAGCCTTGAGTTTTCTCGTGGAGTGAGATCCTTACCTCCACCTGCTGCTCGAGCCAAAGCACATTTACCATTTTGCCAGAGTTGGGATATGTAGTCTGTGAATCGGAATAGTGCACTGACAGAATAGCGTACAGGCAGATGGGACGGAATAGCTACATAGTGACATTTGCAGGCTGAGGAGAGGAACTGCTCTATTGAATCCTGGTACTCCTTCCCTATACCCGTGTGATGTCAGGCAAATTATGTTCCAGTTTCCTTTTCTGGGAAAAATATAATAATGATGATAGCCACCTTAGAGAGTTGCTGTGAGTACCGAATGGAATAAGCAGGTGGGATACCTGCAAGGGCGCCTGGGATTGTATTCAGTCAATATTAGATACACTTTTTATCCAACTCAGTCACAAAGCACCTGGAAAGAAATCATCCCTTGTGGACACAGGTGAAAACCCATTCCAAGTATTTCTTTAATGTAAAGCTTCCCCCTTTGTATAGGAAGTGGATAATCTGGTTAAAATCAAACCAGTCAATAAACAAAATGGTCTAAGACTGGAGCACCACATGCTGCTAAAGGAACCCAGATCAAGATCACTTAATTAGCATAGGGAATCCTTCAATAAACAAAAGACAAACACTTCTTTAAAGACTTCAAAATAACATGGATTTCTACTATTTTTAATTTAAAAGATATTTAATCCAAGCTAAATTGTCCAAATAAATATATTGACCAGTAATTAAAGTTGTACCTGGTATTTTTCCCATATCTCTAAAATTTATTAATTTTTCACTCATTCAACAATTATTTATAAAAAAAATCCCATTGAGATATATGGTTTAATAAACAAATGAAAACTAAATGTGCACAAAAATAGGAAATTTAGTTTAAAATTATGCTTTTAGCAACATTTACAACATTTACAGTTCAACTTTTTCAAAATTGTGTTTGGTTCATGTTCCACTTGTTTGGAAAACGAAGTTTGATCAACATTTGCTTAATTTTGGAATTTTCAAACATTTTTGAGTGAGTCATTGCATAAAGATTTCTCATTCCTACCAGTTACTGTTAACTTTCTAATTCAGATAAGTTATTAATAAATAAGTATGATGGGGCGCCTGGGTGGCTCAGTGTCTGTGTGTGTCTGCCTTCTGCTCAGGTCATGATCTCAGGGTCCTGGGATGGAGCCCCGCATCAGGCTCTCTGCTCAGCAGGAAGCTTGTTTCCCCCTCTCTCTTCCTGCATCTCTGCCTACTTGTGATCTCTCTTTCTCTCTCTGTCAAATAAATAAATAAATAAAATCTTTAAAAAAAAATAAGTATGATTCCATTGTGGTACCTGAGCCCACAGTGAGAAAACAGGATCTACATCATCCTAATATGCGAAGTCCTAATTCGTTCGTGTTGGATATTTATATCCATTCAAAAAAACTGTTCATTTTTAATCCACCTGCCCAATATGTAGTTTTCATTTACATATGATTTAAGAAAATAAAAGTCACACAAAATATTAATGAAAAAGCCTTTAAAATCCTCTTTTCCATAGAACCCACTGGATTTTTAATTTCAACTTAGTACAAAATAATAAACAATATCCAACTATGGCTTACAAAGCTATAGTAAACAAAAGCAGTTAACCTGACCTCAATCCTATTTCTACACAAAACCTAAAGCACAGTATTTTCCTACTGTTATCTTAAGCGGTAGAATATTATGTACTTTATCAATATTTTCAGGTAGCTTCAGTATAATATGTTAAAAATGACATTATATAATACCTGAGTTAATACTATGATTTTATCTAAGTTATAATTTGCAATAAATACATAATTGTTGCATGAACTCATGCATAAACAAATAGCATTTTAAATGAAAAATAATTTTTGAAACATTTCCAAAGGCCACATATACTCAATTAAAAAAAAAGCAAAACACTACAACACACACAATTTCAGTAGCTTATGTAACATCTTCTCTTTATTTTCTTTTTCTTTTTTCAAGTATATATTTGATCTCAGACATATTTGCTTAGCAAGTATTTTTTGAGTTTATGCCCTTTTCACTTGTCAACCTTGCCTTCACTCATTCATTCATTCATTTAGTACATCCATATCAATAACATTCTAGGTCAGATCTGGAGAGTTCAAATGTAAACCGGAGTAGGTCTCTGCCTAGAGATCTTATAGACCAGAGACAGCTGGAAGGTTGGGTAAGGACACAGTGATTATACTTTGTGCTAATTTCTCTGTAGAGGTACAAAGAGAGAAGGTCTCAAGAGAGAGCAAAGAATTCTTCCTGAAGGCACTACTAAGTTTTCACAGAGAAACTAAGTGTGAGTTGATTAATGAATTTAGGAAGTAAGAGAGATCAGAAGTATATTTTAAGCAGAGGAAATGGTCTATGAATGTGAAGTCTATCTCATTGCAGATATAAGAATTTGAACACAGTGATAGTGTGTTGCCTTTCAGGTCACAAGGGGAATGAGAAGATCTATTTCCAATCATAAAGCAGCTGAGCAATGACTCTTCTTCAAAAGTTCCCTGCCCTCCCCTCAGCAAGCAAATTATTTAATGTCCTGTGACTGGCAGCGCAAGTTAGAGATGAAGGATGTTGTACTCACAGCCAGTCCTGGGTGAATAAATAAAGCACATGTCTAACATTTTGAGAAGTGCACTACAAAAAAGCAAATCTTCATTGATGTCAAATGATAAGGACTATATATACATTAAACACTGAATGGTCATGCTGGAAGAGAATGAGAGTAAACAACCAAGATACAAGTGCATTTCTCAATACCAGTGCCAACTTCCGGGGTGAGAACTTCTAGAAGGGAAGTGTCGGAATCTTGAGGAAGCCAGTGATAAACAACTACACTGATTAAAAGTGTTTATCAGCTTCTGATGAATGAAGGAAACCAGCCACTGTTAGTCTATTATACCAGTATGTCTAATGTACCATCTTGAGACTCAGGTAGTTTTGAAAAAATATTATTCAACTTGATAATCAGGTAGTTATTTTCTTCTGTGAAATGTCAGACAAGACTGGTTTGTTATATTGACTTTATGATGCTACTGAAGTTTTAAGAAATCTTTAATTTTATTAATGTTTTCATACACACAATGACATTATTCTTACTTGGGAAGTTGAGCTAATGTGTTCTTTCTTTCCTGATCTATTAGCCCACACTGTGGAAATAATTTTACATGTCATTTCTTCCAAGTGTAGCTCCCTCTTTCATCTACCTTTTTTGGAATTTCTCAGTCCCTTCCTGCTTTGTGCCCCTTCACCTTAAGACAAATCTGGTTTGGGGATAGAAAAAGACAAACTATTACTGTTTTTGCACAAAAAATGCTTGAGTTTCTGAGGAATTAAGACACAGTGTTGAGGAAAGCCCAGGCATTGGTCAGTCAGAGTTTCCTTGTAAAAGATCACCCCTTTCAGGATTTTCAAAGAAAGAGAGGCCAGAATCCAGCTGTAGGTAGTGTGAATAAAACAAATTTTTCAACACTATGGAGAAAACCTAATTTTGCTTTAGCATTTCACTCCTGCGAGAATATAAGTTTTCCTTATTTTCCTAATCTGGGAAGTCTTCCAGGTTAAAAGAAATCCATGGCATGCATTAGTAACCTACTTCCAAAAGATGGCAGCAAAGGATTTAGCATCCTGGAATATAACAAGAACATGATCATTAATATTTTGGGGATGTTTTATTATGCTTAGAGTGATTAAAAATTACACTGAAAAATAATCTACTTTTAAAATAATTTTATAAAGCTTTTTGAATGATCAACCTTTTCCTTATATTAGAATGTTAGGAATTTAGTTTAATGTGACAAGAAAATATTTTTTTTAATAAATATATTTTTTTAAGATTTTATTTATTTATTTGACAGAGAGAGATCACAAGTAGACAGAGAGGCAGGCAGAGAGAGAGAGAGGGAAGCAGGCTCCCCGCTGAGCAGAGAGCCCGATGCGATGCGGGGCTCGATCCCAGGACCCTGAGATCATGACCTGAGCCGAAGGCAGCGGCTTAACCCACTGAGCCACCCAGGCGCCCCTTTAATAAATATTTTTAAAAGACTTGCATAACTGCTCATACTCCAAGCTATACTCTACTCTCCTGAACTCAGCCATGGTCATTGTTAAGAGTTAGCATTCTTTTACATATTATTTTTCCTATTCACATTAAAATGTTCAGGTTACACATAACCTGGTCTTTTCACTTGAGTATCCTTTCATGTTAATTAAATTTGAATTGTGCATTACTTTATGGTTATACAATTATGGATATTCTAAAATTATTATTGAATGCTCTTTAGATTATTTCCAGCTTTTATGAGAGCTGGAATTGTTGGGTCAAAGTCTGAGTACATTAGCTGGTTTTATATTCATTTCCAAAATGCCTTCCAGAAAGGTTTTTACAACATATGCATAAGAACATAAGAATAGTGTTCACCTAAATTTATTCATGACTTAGATACCTTATTGTTCCCTTATAAGATGCAATTGTGTAGACTAAACCTTTCTTCTTATTTTATTATATAACTCCAGGGGTAATTGTCTCTTTTTTAAAAATGTCATATATTGGCACCAAATTAAAAAAAACTACACATCAAGTAAAAACATGAATATAAAATATTTCCTTCAGTTTTTAAAAGGAAACATTAACGGTTAAAGAAAAAAGGAATTATTTTAAAATCTAACAGAAAAATATTCTTCTGGAGGTAAAAATAAAACATTTCAAATCTCCTAATTCCATATCTATTATTCCTAACATTAGGAAGGCACTATTTAATATAGTGCTCTTACGGAGATCCATCAGGTCACAGAACTGAAAAATAACATAAATTAAAACTCTTCATGTTTAAAACAGGCAATGATGAATGCTAAAGCATTACTAAATAGTTTATGTAACTTCAAAGACACTACATTTGCCCAATCAAGGATTCAATTTTAGGCATTTTATATATATATACTGTAGCCAAAGTTAGAATAAACATTCGTAAAAACTTTCTATTATGCAAGCTTCTTAACCTTAAAATGAACTTTTGTGATTCCTGAGTAAATATATAAGGTGATGCTTTTATTCCTTGACTTGGATTCAGATGTCAGCCTTTCATTTTAAACAGCATGTCCATACAACCCATAGCCAACTGATTTTTTTCTATTATGGAGAAAAAAAAGAGGAATGTATTCTATAAAAATCCGATGCAGGCTTCTTCTCCCCCCCCCCCCGCATTACATATTATAATGTTTCTTTTCCTTCTATAATGAAAGCCCACAAAATTTTCCCTTTAAGATAGCCAATACTATCTGTTAGATAAGATAAAATTTTCCCTATTAGCTGCCAGTGAATCTATTTTTTTTCCTGTTTTTTTTATTATGTTGGTTTTATTTTACATTTTGAAGTATTATATGTCAGGGGTTGGTAAAGTGATGTCTAAAAGATTACAGATCGTACAGATTTTGTTTTTCTTCTTCTTCTTTCATTTTCTTTCTTTCTTTCTTTTTTTTTTTTTTTTTTTTTTGAGAGGGCTAAGATTGCAAAACCTAAATCTTTTGGAAGTTTGGACTTAACCTTTTTAAAAAGGAAATCTCACTGTTTTAGATGGAGTGAGACGATGAAGTAATGAGACATGATTTTGCATCTGGTTTATGAATATCAGTTTCGAAGTTTATATTTGAGTATGTTTTAGATTCTTTTAGACAAAGCAATTTAAGAACATTATGTCTCACTTAGAGAGTTCTGCTGTCTAAATGAAACTGTGTCACTCCGCAAGAATAAGTTAGAATCCTAGAATGCCATAGAAATAATAACATAATTCTTGGTATATGAATTGACAATGTTAAGGGAAAATACGTGTTGGAATACTTCTAATGACATAGATGGAATACACCAACATCTGATGCATGTTTTCATTCTTAGCTTTAATTATCACAATTTTATTCTTCATACTTGATCAAAATGTGCTATTCTACTTTATATACATTGATTCTAGTTCTATGCTGCAGAATTTCAGAGAGTAAATCTAATACTTCTTTCACATGACAAAACTTCCATTTTGGAAATATTTAGCATACTCCCTCTCCCCATTTACCTTTTCCCTTTACTGCTATTTTCTGTAGTTTCAAAAACCCATTATCATCCTGGTTGTTCTTTTCTGGATAATGTAATTTGATTTTGTCCTTCAAGAGTTGTGTCTAAAGATAAGCAGAATAACAACCTAGATGTGGTTTAACCTATGTAAAAGAATGATTCCTTTCTAAGGTATGAAAACTGCTAACAGTCTGAGCTTATGTTGATGTCTTTCCAGAAGATGGGTTCTACCATTGGTTCATGTTGTGGACTTGTATTCAACCAGATGCTGTGATTTTTTTTAGGTACCATATGATTCAAAAGAAACTTTGAATCAAAATGTGGGATGTGATATTTTAATGTGTTAAATATCGTTGTATGGTTTGGAGCAACTCTTTTCAATCTCTCACTCTATAGAAAACTTCTTGAGTTCTTATTTTGTCATCCAGCATACATTTTTTCACTTTTGTATTATCTTTAAATTTAATAAGGATATGTATATGGCAAGGATATTTACTAAAAATATCATTTGAATGTTTAATTTACCCACATTCAGGATGTCTTTCTAACCAGAGTTAAAGCCAAGTTTATTTTGCTATTTCCCCTTTGGCAGTGGTTTAGAGAAATGGAATTAACTTCTTTCTCCTTCCTAAGTCAGCAATAGCAACATCAGGGCTCCCTTGCATTCGGTTCTCTTGTCCTTCAGTGGAACTTGGAAACTGCAGTTATATTATTGCTTTATGTGATTGGCTGTAAATAGGCTCAGTAGTTACATAATATGATTGAAACCTAAAACATTGTATAGAAAATCATAAGTGTCCAAGAAATGTTTAACTGAATGAAACTTCAGGGAAAATAGCCTATGTATTTACTATAATCTATAGTTTGTCATTTTTCTCTGCCGAGGTTTAGTGAGAATTGCTTTTCTTTTCTAAAAATTCCTCAACACTATCTACTAAGAAGTTGCTATGACTGAGGTCAAAGAGGTGTTGCCTATGTTCTCCTCTAGGATTTTGATAATTTTCTGTTTCACATTTAGGTCTTTCATCTATTTTGAATTTATTCTGTGTATGTTATAAGCAAGTGGTCCAGTTTCATTCTTCTGCATGTTGCTCTCCAATTTTCCCAACGTCCCTTGAAGAAACTGTCTCTTCCACTGGATAGTCTTTCCTGCTTTGTCTCTTGAGGCAAGAGAAACAAAAGCCAAAGTAAACTATTGGGATCTCATTAAGATAAAAAGCTTCCACACAGTGAAGGAAACAATCAACAAAACTAAAAGGCCGCATTTGGAATGGGAGAAGATCCTTGCAAATGACATATCAAATAAAGGGCTAGTATCCAAAATATATAGTAACTTATCAAACTCAACACCCAAAAAACAAATAATCCAGTTAAAAAATGGGCAGAAAATATGAATAGGCATTTTTCCAAAGAAGACATCCAGATGGCTAACAGACACATGAAAAGAAAATAAGCTCAACATCACTCATCATCACCAGAGAAATAAAAATCAACACTATAATGACATATCACCTCACACCAGCAGAATGGCTAAAATTAACAACACAGGAAATGACAATTGTTGGCAAAGACACGGATAAAGGGGAACCCTCTTATACTGTTGATGGGAATGCAAACTGGTGCAGCCACTCTGGAAAACTATAGAGGTTCCTCAAAAAGTTAAAAACAGAACTGTCCTAAGACTCAGCAATTGCTTAGTAGGTATTCACCCAAAGGAAATAAAAATACTGGCTTGAAGGGATACATGATCCCCAATGTTTATAGAAGCATTATCAACAATAGTCAAATTATGGAAAGAGCCCAAATGTCCATTGGCTGATGAATAGACAAAGAAGAAGTGGTATGTGTGTGTGTGTGTATATATATATATATATATATATATATATATATATATATATATTACTCAGCCATAAGAAAGAATGAAATCTTGTCAATTGAACTGACATGGATGGAACTAGAGAGTATTATGCTAAGCAAAATAAGTCAGAGTAAGACAAATACTATATGATTTCATTCATGTGGAATTTAAGAAACAAAACAGATGGAGGAGGGGGACAAAATCGCAGAGGAGTAGGGGACCCTATTTCAACTGGTCCCCTGATTTGAGCTGGATATCCACCAGAGCACTCTGGACACCCATGAATCCCACCTGAGATGTAAGATTATATATGTTTGGATCTCTATGGGGCAGCAGATCATCAGTTGAGAGGTACAAAAGACAGAGGTGGGATTGTGCAGAAAGATATAAGGAGGATAAACAGAAGGGGAAGGGAGCCACCAGAAGGGAGCTATTGGAAAATAATACCACAATGCGAAAGTGCCCTGTGCTTGCGGACCAATGATACCTTGGGAACTAGTGGCTGCAGGATGAGGAGGGACTGATAATAACACTCAATAACACTCAAATAGAACAAAAGGGCTTAATGGACAATTGCTGGGACGGGGGAGGGGAACCCTTGGGGTGCTGCAGGCACAGACCTAAGCACACGGTTGTGGGACTAGCCGCAGCTGCCACCCACCTGTGCCTGAGAGGACCCAGCATGGAGTTGAGTAGGCAGTCCGTGCGGCTGGCAGCTTCAGTCAGTGGTCCCTGGGGCTGGCAGGTGCTGCTGCCAGCACAGCCACCTCTATGGCTGCCTCCACCACCCCTTGGGGCTGAGAGGACACCACGAGTACTTGAGTCTGGGTCCCTGGGGCTGATGGATACCACTGCCACCACAGCCACTGCTGCCACCTCTGCCACTGCGGCAGAGAGGACCAGGCTTGGACTGGAGCCCACGGTCCCAGGATCCACAGCCACTGGGGCCAGGCTTGCCCAGACTGTATTGCTCATGGTTTTGGTGACACAGGGGAACAGAGACAAGAAGGGCCTTGGGGGACCACTGAAAAGGTCGCTTGGGGGCCCGCACTACCTTCGGAAGCCTGCAGTGTTCACCAGAGCTTGCAGAGGGGGTGTCTGTGTTCTGGAGGATTCAGAGATGAGCAGTCTCTTTCTCTCTGAGGCAAAGGTCTAGGTGCAGACAGTTTACTTTGCTCTGACCCTCCACCAGAGAATAAGAACCTTCAGAGAACAAAAGCCCCCAAAAATAGTTTCCATGGAGCCCAGTCCCTTGATAGCCTACAAAGCAACTATGCCCAAGCAGGACTGATGGAACAGCAATGCAGCAGGTTCCTCCCCCAGAAGACAAGCTGAAGGAAGAAGAGGACAACAACCACAGGGTTCCCATAAAACTGTAAAACCCTAACACCAGGGAAAACAATATATTAAGCTATTGTCTAACAGCCTGTATATTTCTTAGATACAACTTTTCTTTCTCTCTCTCTCTCTTTTTTAATTATTTTTCATGATTCTTGTTCTTTTTTTTTAACCTACTTATCATTTCAACTAGATATTTAATACAGCATATTTCATAGTAACTTTTTAACTTGAACATTTCATACACTTTTTTCTTTTTCTTTATATCTGTAGCTATAATATAGATATAGATAGATATATAGATATAGATATAAGCTTCAATGTAGTCCTTTTTTCCCTACTCAATACTACCTTTATATATATACCAGTTTTAATTTCTGTGTATCTCTGGAAAGTTGAGTTCTCAAACAAAGATAACAAGATACACCCAGGAAGAACTGAAATACCCTTCCTCACCCATACTGAGGGATAATAACCACCTTCCTGCCACCCCGCCCCTTTTTATTTTGGATTGTTTTTTCTTTTGTTGGTATTTTGTTCATTTGTTTGGTTTTGTTTTTATACTTTATAAATCTTACTCTTGGGACAAAAGATATGGTTTTGGATTTTTTTTCTTCTCTTTTCTTTTTGGTGGTGACTTCTTATTGTTCTGAAACTTCCCAGGATACACCTTGCCTGGATAGTGGTTGAAATTTTCGACTGTACATCCCCTCAACCACAACTCAACAGAATGACAAGGAGGAGGAATTCTCAACAAAGAAAAAATACAGAGACAATGGCCTCTCCAGCAGATCTAATGGATATGGATCTAAGTATGATGTCAGAAATAGACTTCAGAGTAGCAGTTATGAAGACAATAGTCAGGCTGGAGAAAACTATTAATGGCAACATAGATTTGTTAAGGGCAGAAGTGATAGCAGATTTGGCAAAACTTAAAAACTTGTATCAATGAGATACAATCTAATCTAGATACTCTAACAGTTAGGGTAACTGAGGCAGACGAATGAATTAGTAATCTTGAAGACAGACTGATGAGGAGAAGGAGGCCTGGAACAAACAGCTTAAAATCTGTGAAGACAGAATTAGAGAAATAAATGACACCATGAAATGCTCCAATGTCAGAATTATTGGGATCTCTGAAGTGGTGGAGAGAGAGAGAGGACTAGAAAATATATTTGAACAAATTGTAGCTGAGAATTTCCCCAACCTGGGGAATGAAACAAGCAATCGTCTCCTAGAGTCAGGGAGGACACCCCCCCCCCAAGATCAGTGAGAATGGACAAATGCCCAGATATACACTAGTAAAACTTGCAAATCTTAGAACCAAGAAAACCATTTTAAGGGCAGTTAGGGGGGAAGAGATGCCTTATGTACAGGAGGAGGAACATCAGAATAATGTCAGACCTGTCCACAGAGACTTGGCAAGCCAGAAAGGGCTGGCAAGGCATATTCAGGTACTAAATGAGAAGAACATGCAGCTAAGAATTCTTTATCTGGCAAGGCTGTCATTCAGAACAGATGGAGAGATAAGAAGCTTCCAGGGCTGGCAGACACTGAATGATACATGACCACTAAGGTGGCCCTGCAAGAAATATTAAAGAGGGTTCTATAAAAGGAGAAAGACCCCAAGAGTGATATACAGAGATAATCCATAGAAACAAGGACTTCACAGGCAACATGATGACAATAAAATCTTATCTGTCAATAATCACTCTCAACGTGAACAGCCTAAATGCTTCCATAAAACAGCACAGGGTTACAGACTGGATAAAAAGACAGGGCCCATCCATATGCTGTCTACAAGAGACTAATTTTGAACTAATGTACATCCAGACTGAAAGTGAAGGGGTGGAGAACTATCTTTCATGCCAATGGATCTCAAAAGAAAATGGGTAGCAGGTTTCTACTGCTGCTTTCTAATATCAGACAAATTAGATTTTAAGGTAAAGACTGTAGTCAGAGATACAGAAGGACACTATATCATTCTTTAAGTGTCTATCCAACAAGAAAATCTAACAATTGTAAATATCTATGCCCCCAACATGGGAGCAGCCAACTACATAAGCCAACTTTTAACCAAAATAAAGAGACATATTGATAATACATTAATTGTAGGAGACCTCAACATTCCACTCTCTGTAATAAACAGATCAACTAAGCAGAAAATCAATAAAGAAACAAGAGCTTTCAATGACACACTGGACCAGATGGACCTCATAGATCTATACAGAACATTCCAGCCTAAAACAACAGAATATTCATTCTTCTTGAGTGCACATGGAACTTTCTTCAGAATAGACCACATACTAGGTTACAAATCAGGTCTGAACCAATACCAAAAGACTGGAGATTATTCCCTCCGTATTCTCAGACCACAGTGCTTTGAAACTGGAACTCAATCACAAGAAAAAGTTTGGAAGAAATTCTAACACTTGGAAGCTAAAGACCATCCTGCTCAAGAATGTTTGGGTCAATCAGGAAATCAAAAAGGAACTTAATCAATTCATGGAAACCAATGAGAATGAAGACACTTCGATTCAAAATCTATGGGATACAGCAAAGGAGGTCCTAAGGGGGAAATACATAGCCATCCAAGCCTCCCTCACTCAAAAAAAAAAAAGAAAAGAAAAATCCCAAATACACAAACTATCTTTACACCTTAAAGATCTGGAGAATCAACAACAAATTGAACCCAACCCATGCATGAGAAGGGAAATAATTAAGATTAGAGCAGAGATCAATGAATTAGAAACCAGAAATACAATAAAACACATTAACAAATTAGAAGCTGGTTCTTTGAAAGAATTCATAAGATCGATAATCCACTGGCCAGAATTATCCCCCCAAAAAGAGGAAGGACCCAAATTAATAAAATTATGAATGAAAGGGGAGAGATCATGATTAACACAAGGAAAAAAATATAATGATCAGAAATTATTATCAACAACTATATGACAATAAATTAAGCAACCTGGAAGAAATGGATGCATTCCTAGAAACCTATAAACTACTAAGACTGAAACAGGAAGAAATTGAAAGCCTGAATAGACCCATAACCAGTAAAAAGATTGAAGCAGTAACCAAAAACTAGCAAAAAACGAGTCCAGAACCTGAAGGATTTCCTGGGGAATTCTACCAAACATTCATAAAAGAAATAATACCTATTCTCCTGAATCTGTTTCAAAAATAGAAACAGGAGGAAAAGTTCTAGACTCTCTATGAGTCCAACATTACCTCGATCCCAAACCAGGCAAAGACCCCATCAAAAAGGATTTCAGACCAATATAGCTGATGAATACGAATGCCAAAATTCTCAACAAGGTCCTAGCTAATAAGATCCAACAGTATATTAAAAGGATTATCCATCATGACCAGGTGGGATTTATCCCTGGGATGCAAGGGTGGTTCAACATTTGCAAATCAATCAATGTGATAGAACACATAAATAAGAGAAGAGACAAGAACCACATGGTCCTCTCAATTGATGCAGAAAAAGCACTTGTCAAAATATAGCATCCTTTCCTGATTAAAACTTTTTAGAGTATAGGGAGGGAGGTAGATTCCTGAACTTCATAAAATCCATCTATGAAAAATCCACAATGAATATCATTCTTAATGGGGAAAAGCTGAGACCCTTCCCATTGAGATCAGGAGCACGAGGAGGATGCCCACTCTTGCCACGCTTATTCAACGTAGTACTAGAAGTCCTAGCAACAGCATCAGACAACAAAAAGAAAAAAAAGGTATTCAAATTGGCAAAGATGACATCAAACTCTCTCTCTTCGCAGATGACATCATGCTCTATGTGGAAAACTCCAATATCTCCACCACCAAATTACTAGAACTCATATGGCAATTCAGCAATGTGGCAGGATACAAAATCAGTGCACAGAAATCAGTTGCTTTCTTATACACTAGCAATGAAACTGTGGAAAGAGAAATTAGAGAATCAATTCCCTCTATAATAGCAAAAAAATCATAAGATACCTTAGAATAAACCTAACCAAAGAGATAAAGGATCTATACTCTAGGAACTACAAAACACTCATGAAAGAAATTGAAGAAGACACAAAAAGATGGGAAAACATTCCATGTTCATGGATTGGAAGAATAAACATTGTTAAAATGTCTACGCTGGCCATAGCAATCTATAGTTTCAATGTCATGCCAAACAAAATACCAATGGCATTTTTCAAAATGCTAAGACAAATAATCCTAAAATTTGCATGGAACCAGAAAAGATCCAGAATCACCAAGGAAATGTTGAAAAAGAAAAACAAACCTGGGCATCACATTGGCTGATTTCAAGCTATATTACAAAGCTGTGATCACCAAGACAGCATGGTACTGGCACAAGAACACACATAGACCAATGAGAGGCCAGATATGGACTTTCAATTCTATGGTCAACTAATCTTTGACAAAGCAGGAAAAAATATCCAATGGAAGAAAGACAGTCTCTTCAATAAATGGTGCTGGGAAAACTGGACAGCTATATACAGAAGAATGAAACTTGACCATTCTCTTACACCATACACAAAGATAAACTCAAAAGAGATGAAAGACCTCCATTTGAAACAGGAATCCATCAAAATCTGGAGGAGAAAATAGGCAGTAACATTTTGACATCGGCCACAGCAACTTCTTTAAAGACACGTCTCCAAAGGGAAACAAAAGCAAAAATTAACTTTTGAGACTTCTTCAGGATAAATATCTTCTGCACAGCAAAGGAAACAGTCAACAAAAGAAAGAGGCAACCTACAGAATGGGAGAAGATATTTACAAATGACACTACAAACAAAGGGCTGATAGCTAAGATCTATAAAGAACTTCTCAAACTCAACACCTAAAAAACAAATAATCAAGTCAAAATATGATCAGAAGACATGAGCAGACACTTCTCCAAAGAAGACATACAAATGAATAACAGATACATGAAAAAGTGTTCATCAGCATTAGTCATCAGGGAAATTCAAATCAAAACTACATTAAGATACCACCTTACACTAATTAGAATGGCAAAAATTGACAAGGCAAGAAACAACAAATGTTGGAGAAGTTGTGGAGAAAGGGGAACCCTCTTACACTGTTGGTGGGATTGCAAGTTGGTGCAGACATTTTGGAAAAGAGTGTGAAGTCTCCTCAAAACATTAAAAATAGGACTACCCTATGATCCAGTAATTGTACTACTGGGTATTTAACCCAAAGATACAGATGTAGTGAAAAGAAGGGCCCCTGCACCCCAATGTTCATAGCAGCAATGTCCACAATAGCCAATATGTGGAAAGAGCCAAGATGCCCTTCAACTGACGAATGGATACAGAAGATGTGGTCCATATACATAATGGAATATTACTCAGCCATCAGAAAGGATGAATACCCAACTTTTGCATCAACATAGATGGGACTGGAGGAGATTATGCTGAGTGAAATAAGTCAGAGAGAGTCAATTATCATATGGTTCCACTTATTTGTGGAACATAAGGAATAGTATGGAGGACATTAGGAGAAGGAGGGGAAAAGTGAAAGGGGAGAAATCAGAGTGGGAGATGTACCTCTGAGAAACAAATTGAGGGTTTTGGAGATGTAGAGGGCTGGGGGGATGAGTGAGCCTAGTGATGAATATTAAGGAGAGCCTGGATTACATGGAGCACTGGGTGTTTGTTCGCAAGCAATGGATTGTGGAATTCTACATCAAAAGCTACTGTATGGTGACTAACATAACACAATAATAAATAAATAAATAAATTTGACAAAGCAAATAAATAAATAAAGCAGATAAAAACATGGCGGGGGAGAGAGAAAGGGAAACCATAAAACAGACTCTTAACTGTAAAGAACAAACTGAGGATTACTGGAGGGGAGATGGGTGGCGGGGATGAGTTAAATGGGTGATAGGGATTAAGGAGGGAGCTTGTTGTGATGAGCACTGTGTGTTGTATGTAAGTAATGAATCATTAAATTCTACACTTGAAGCTAATATTATACTGTATGTTGACTAACTTGAATTTAAATAAAAACTTGAAGAAAAAAATTCCTCAACACTATTAAATATATTTAAAATTAATATAATTAATTTAGTTACATATAATTAAATTATAGATAAAATTTAAGATGGTTTGGGAGGGATAGAATTACACTTTATTTTATTTTATTTTATTTAGTTATTTGACAGACAGAGATCACAATTAGGCAGAGAGGCAGGCAGAGAGAGAGAGGAAGGGAAGCAGGCACCCTGCTGAGCAGAGAGCCCGATGTGGGGCTCGATCCCAGGACCCTGAGACCATGACCTGAGCCGAAGGCAGAGGCTTAACCCACTGAGCCACCCAGGCGCCCCGGGATAGAATTACACTTTAAAAAATTACTATTACCAGACACTTTGAATATTGAACTACTGAAAGGTATAGTAATAGTTTTATTTTAGCAAATAAAGAATTTAAGCATGGAGTCAGAATGAAAACAGAAATTGTCCTAATAGTTCTAGAATTATTTAGGGGACATCGATAGAGTAGGCAGAGTAAATTTCAAAAATGTAAGAATTTCTTTTTTTTTTTTTTGAGTGTTACATATAAATTATTCCAAATCCTAGGATAAGCTGCATTTCTGTTACAGGAAACGCCAACAGACATGCTTCCATTTCTTTTAGTTTTTATCTTTAGACATTTGGTTATTGATGAGAATATTTATTTCTACTTGACTTTATAGTTAGACTTTTGTTGCACAAACACATAAATACACACAAGTCTTTCATAGTTTTTGAGTAGGATTCAAACTATCATTGAATAAGAAAGCTTTTATCACTTTGGGCATTGCTTTTATTTTTTTTTTATTTTATTTTATTTTTTTTAAGATTTTATTTATTTATTTGACAGAGAGATCACAAGCAGGCAGAGAGGCAAGCAGAGAGAGGAGGAAGCAGGCTCCCTGCTAAGCAGAGAGCCCGATGCGGGGCTCGATTCCAGGACTCTGAGATCATGACCTGAGCCGAAGGCAGTGGCTCAACCCACTGAGCCACCCAGGCGCCCCTGCTTTTATTTTTTGGAGTTAGATTTTACCTTATTCTATCACACCACTCTCACCATAGTTATCCCAATAAAATCTCAACTGGATTTCTTGTATCCATGCCAATACAAAGCTACATCTTGAAAAGGGAGAATAGTGGGAGCTTCTTTTTTTTTTTTTTTTTTTTTTTTTTTTTACCACAGGCATGCAAAGAGGATCATGGTGTGGTTGCAGGTTCTGCACTCTGGAAGTTCACAGAGAACTGGTAGAACCAACGGAGTAGTGAGATCAGGCACAGGAAACAATAAACAGGACTGGATAATCTCCTCACCTGTTCAACAAATCAGTTGGAAATTAGATATGTCTATTTCTAAAATGGAGGTAATAGGAATATATGTAGAGTGGAAGAATATGAAAACTAGGGAGTGCTACCCAGAAGATGGAGAGAATGAAACACAGGGTAAAGGAGGGAGCAGAAAGTGCTTTCAACTACATCAGTGTCTGTGTGCAAGGAGGGGCAGCATTTCCCAAACTGTGAATGTGACCCACTAATGACTTATCACATTAATTAGATCGTAATCAAGATTAAAAAGAAATTCCTGGCATAAGCTAGATTAGAACAGTATAAAAATACACAGACATTACAAACCAGAAAAGTATGTGCTATTTCAGAAAGCCTATATTCCACATATATAATGAATATATTATACATGGAAAATATATAACAAATATTTATAATACATTACATAATATACAAATATAATATGTATAAAATAGAAATTTAATACACATATTGTATATGCACATATGTTGAGGTGGTAGAATAAAATATATTTTTTTCAGTATGTAGGGGCAAAAATTTTGATAGCCACTGAATTGTTGAATGTAGTCTGCCTTTGTAGGCAAGAGAATGGGAGGAGAAAGATAAGAATCTCCTAGTTCTTATACAACCTGAAAACCAGTTTCCCTAAAACCGTAATACTTAATTTGTCTACCATTATGGGAGGACAACTCCAATTTGTGTGACAGCTTTACAAATGGAAATGGACTAAGCACTCTAATCTTGCAGGGGTTGATACAATTAATAGCATCAAAAATGTAAATAAAAGAGAAAACAGAACTCCATGACTACACACCTGCTTCCAACCCACAATCCCACTCTTTTCAGGCAAACCTATGTTTTATTATTACCCATACACTGTGTTTTGGAAGCATCTTTTAAATAGAAATGCCATTTCTTCTAATCCTCCCACATACCATCATTCAAAATTCTTTCCCACATTTATATCCTCCACAAAAACTTTCATAATTAACCAAATACAATGTGATAATTTCTCCCTGAGTATCCACCTTTATTCCACACTATCCAGATCTTAAAATAGATAGATTCCATCATTTAATCTCTATTATATGTGGGTGTTTATAGAAAAAGTGAAATAATTCTTATATATAACTTCCATGGATTCAGAATTAGGGATATTGTGTGTTCTCTGTGTGTAGATATGATATAGATCTTACATAATTACATGTTTTTCTAGTCAAATGTTACTTCAGATAAAGGTTGCATTTATTTCGATTTGTGTATTTTTTAGTGGAAAGGGATGAAATTTGCTTAACAGTCTTTCCCAAGGGCAGCGCAATGGACATAAGAGAGATTAGCTACTTTTAGATTCTGGTAATGATAGAAAAGGTGCTAATTTCACGCTGAAGAACAGATTGTTTCTTGAATCAGTTACCATAACTTCTTTCAGTAATCTTATTCCATATCTTTTTCAGCATAGAGTATTTTATGATTTTTTTCTTACTATGCTCCCCAAATAGTGCAAGCTTGGACTACTTTGTAATATATTAAAATATATTAAAAGTGCTTGCAAATATGATAGTGAAATACAGTACAGAGGACATTTACAACAATTGCACTGCATGTGTGTTAGAATAAATCTGTGAACTCACCCCTGCTTATCTTCTTGTATCCTGGGTTTTTCTTACTGGTTTATGGGTGGAACATTCCTCTTTCAGTGGTTCAAGAGATTTTACAAAATTAAATTGGACATTTATGATTCAGAGATGGCATTAATTGTTGATATTTCCTTTAAGTTTAGAATATTCTTATTGTTGGACTTGTATAAATGGCAGATAGAGAAAAATAAATTTTTGAAAAAATGAATCAAATTATATTTTAGAAAGAAAAAGATCAGAAACAAGATAATAGGCAAGGTTGGAAATCAACTCAGTGGGGGCAAGAGTGTTGATTAATTAACAGGAATAATGCTGTAAGACCATACTCATTCCTGTGGCTCTGCTCACCAATTCTTTGTTGTAAATCAATGGGCTTCCAAATCAGAAATTTTCTCAATGCCTGTTGAAACTAGATATAAACCTATCAAATTTTATTCATTTATACGAGTAGCTCTTTAGATTTGTGTACCATTTTTGTGTCCTTATTCATTAATTTTTTCTATTTGCTTATTAAATTTAAATCTTCTGTATTCTTTTTTTCTTTTTATAAATTTTTTAGACTTTTGTTTCATGTTTCACTTTTCTTTACATCTTCAATTTCAATGTAAACATTTAAAGTAGATGTTGCAATTTGGCACTGTGTTCATGTGTCTTGCATAGTGGCATTTTGTTTGTTTTAATTTGTCAGTTAAATTTGGGCAATAGGATCAGAACTCTGTGTTAAAATCCTGGCTCTTCCACTTAATAGCTTTGTGAATTTGGGTAAATTACTCAACCTTCTGAAGCATCCTCCTTTGCAAAACAGAAAAAAATTAAGATACCTCTCTCTGATTGCTGTTGAGAAGATTAATAAAGATAAGATTGAAAACATTTATTGTAATGTTAGAGTCAATGATGGAGCTGTGCATATGTGTTTATATGTGATATACCTTTCAGTTTTATATTACATTTTCTGTCATTTATTATATGTTATATAATATATACTGTATGTTCCAGACAAACTCCTCCTATCTCTATAGACATAACCCAACTGCCCCTTAATTAATCAAGATCATTTACTCTCTTCTTGCAAAAGAAACCCAAATGCCCAGTTACAGTCTTAACTTCTACATGGGACCATTGCTTTATCTCCTGGGTGAAGCATTAATCTTTTGGGAAGCAAGACCTTTCAAACAGACAGAACCCACCATTTCAGGGATGAGAAACACAATCTTCAGGTAATTCATTAGGAATAACAGTAAGATAAGATTTCCTTCTTCCTTGCTTGTTCCTGAAACTGTGTACCTCTGGGACAGCTAGCCATAATATCTGTCCCAGTTTAATGCAAGTACTGCATCATGTGGGAGAGTACCCTATTCTGACCAGTACAGTAACTGAGATCCATTCAACCATAACACAAGAGCCAGTTGCTTCTGAGTAAGGGGAAACATGACACGAGTGATCCCATGGGGTCATTGTAGTACATCATTTCTTTCTTCTGTAAAAAGTGTTCCTCAGTCAAATTCAGTGCTCTGATGGATACCATGATGGTAAATATGACATTCAAAAAAATTTTTGGGTGGTGTTTCTGGCAAAGCAATCTAAACAGAGAAGACAAAGCCACATGCAGAATAAGTATGTATATTTCAGTAATCCCAAATCTCAACTTCCTCCACAATGAGTATAGTCCAGTAGAATCAAACTGTATAAAAGTGACTGGTTGGTCCCGTCTGCATATGGTGCCCTAGCAGGGGCGTGTTGTTGGTTTCTCCTGTTGGAAGGATAGACATTCAACATTAACAAGGCAAATCAGCCATGGTGAGGATAAATTTAATTTCCTGAATTCGTGTATAACCTCCCTCCTTGTTGAGGATTCCACTTTGAACAAACACGGGGGTAGCTGAAGAAAGGCTGACTAACATTCACAGAGCATTAGCCAATCTTATCCACCTGATTATGAATAGAGTCTTCCTGGCTTTTTTTTAATATAGCACTCAGAACAATATACTAAAAATTGGGGCCCCTTCCAAATGGCCTATCCACAAACCTTCTTGTCATCGATTCTGTAATATTTTATTTCCAAGAAATCATCAGACAGATCAGTGCCTTGTTGTAAAGGAGCTGCCATCCCTCCTTTATTATACCAAGAGTGAATAAGCAGATCAACTGCCCACAGTGATCCTCCTCACTGGAGGATTTCTCGCCCCCACTCTCCTCCAGGGGCTGTCATTTTGCACCAGTCCACTACTGACTGATATCAGCAGATTGCCTGCTTTTTTTCCCACCCCACACCCCCATAACTGGTCCTAGGGAATTCCCAAAGTAGTCTTTGTTTAGTTTGAGGAAGAAGTGAAATGCAGTTGGAGTAGATGCCACAATAATATGAAGCATCTACTCCTGTAACTTCATGTTTGCCTTCTGGACTGTTACTTGTCCTCTCACATTCTCAGTTCCTACTCCCTCCCAAGTAAAATTAAGGAGTGTGTTTCATGGTATAATATCTACCATCATTTCGGGCCTGCAAAGAACTATGTTAGAGCTCTTGAAGGATTCTGGAGTTCCCCTCACTGACATATGTCAGTGCTGCAGAAGAGTGTCCTTCTGGATTCTTCAGGGCATGTATTAAGGGTTGGTTGACTAACCTACACATAATAAAGCTACTCCAACATTTCCAACTCCTTATTCTATAGATTCCTTCTTTGGGTTGTACAAAGGAAGTTCTGGAATCTCAAGTTCATTGACTACACAATACCATCGAATTCAGATTTCCATTGGTCAACCAATATTAAAACTACTTCTAGTGCTTGAGCTAACACATTAAACAAAGACACTCTGATAAATATGACATTAAAAAATTCCATCTGACAGAGTGTTAGTCTACTTCCTCCCCCAGTTTAACATTGATAGAATGCAATCCCACAAATATTCTCCAGGTTTGCACTGAAATATGTTGAAAACTCTTGTGATTATTTTGGTCTTCATGTGATCTTTTCCTCTTCCTTCTCTATACATTTTCTTGTTCATATGCAGCATATAGGAGTCTGACTCTAGTTACAGATCTAGAGCTATCAAGAACTGTGGAGAACAGGGACATCTGGGTGCCTCAATCAGTTACATGTCTGCCTTAGGCTCAGGTCATGATCCCAGGGTCCTGCCCCGCATCAGGCTCTCTGCTCAGTGGGGAGCCTGCTTCTCCCTCTGCCTGCCACTCTCCTTGCTTGTGCTCTCTCTGACAAATAAATAAATAAAATCTCAAAAAAAAAAAGACAGTTTTTAAAAAAGAAAAGAAGAAGAAGTGTGGAGAACACATTTTGAGGCATAAGAAAAATGCCTCACATAAAGGCAATGAAGGATTTCCAAGGAAATAAATCTAATGCGCTGAGACTAAGAAAGTCAAGCCCTTTCTCTCGGACAGTCACAATGGAATTTAAAGGATAAAGGTCACCAGATTATTCTGAATCTACCCCAATTTCTCACGTCCAGTTCTTTAGGACCCACACTTTCTCAACCATGTCCTGACTTTCATAAAGAAGACCTGCTCAGACTATGAATTCAAGTAGCACTATAATTCAATTTGTGCTATCATTATAAGCAGAAGCATGAAATTTAGATTTGCTTTAGTAAACAGTGGTGTTGGAGCTATGAGGGGCAAGATTGCCTTGGGTAGTTATGGAAGCTCTCTGAGAGGCCCAGAACTATTTCTGGTAGCAAATGTTCCATGAGCCAGGGTTCAGTAAGAAGAGCAGAAAACATTCCAAGTATTGAAAGCCAGAATGATATCATATAGAGAATTAGGGGATTAAAAAAAAATCTATAGAAAAACCTTTAGGTATGAAGAGCAGAGGAGCTACTTCAAATTTTAAGGAAGTCAAGTGGTGTGAGGTATGAGGAACAACTGTTAATGCTTTGTGCTGCCCACAGTGTGATGATGGCTATTCACTGGAGGCTCCCGAGGACACGTCAGGCTGGCAGTGTTCTGTCCCACATACTGGCTGATACTCCAACACTATGCTCTAAAGGAATTATTTCAACCATAAAATATCTCTGCTTGACTCCCTTTAATGGGGTAATCAAGACTATTGTGTGCCTCTGGAAACAAACACATAATTTATTTTGATTGACAAAATAAACAAGAAAACTAAAAATAAAAAAGAATTCAAGAACAGAAAACCAAATACAACATAAACATTTTCTGTTGTGGTCTGTTTTTATTTTTAGTTCCTTAACTGTTACTCTTATAATGCTCTCCTAAACATTTAATCCAATAGTCGATGTCATATTCATTTTAGGAATGCAATCTAAAAAACAAAATGAGGACTGTTGGGAAAAAATCACCTTGATATTATTTACATTGCTAAAATAAATGAGTGATTTTAAAATTAAGATACTTTTATTCTGATGGTTCAAATAAGGAAATTTTTTCTCCCACTTTGGTTCCTAAGAGGAAGAATTTTTCTTATTAAAGTATTGTGACCCCTTAACCCATGCTTTACTCCTCTCCACAGATGTGGGATGAATTACTTTATGAAAGCCATTGATCTGTACTTTCCATGTAGTTGGAGCTAACCATTTTAAAATCTGAAAGTAAAAGATCTCTTTCTAGAGATCCATTTAAAACACGGTGAGGCTGCAATCCTGAATAAAAGTGGTCCCATACATGTTGGGTGAGGTGGTACAGGATCTGGGCTGGAGAAGGGGGCAGGGAGGAACTCCACTTAATTCTCACATTTCAGCTATAGCCTCCCTTATGGCTTCATCAACAATAAGGCAGATCTGCCTTCCTCTAACATCTGTCTCACAGGTGGCTTTGAAATCAGATTTGTAAGAGGAACCCAACGACACAAGGACAAAGTGCTCAACTGAAAACAATGGGATAATGTAATGTACATCGTACATGTAAATATACATTGTAATGTAATTTGAATTACATTGTACAATTACAATGTAATGTACAATGGTGACTATAGTTAATAATTCTGTATTGTATATTTGGAAGTTGCTAAGAGAGACTCAGATGGGCCAAGGGCTTGATGAGACACATTTTCAAAGAAGATAGTCAAATGGCCAATAAATACATGAAAGATTCTCAACATCATTAGCCATTAGGAAAATGGCTACTTTTTCCCATTCTCAAATGTAGAATTTCCCATTCTACATTTCCTAAAACCACAAGATACCACGTCAAACTATTAAGAAGGCTATAATTTTTTTAAAAATTTAAAAATATTTTTAATTTACAATTTAAATTTTAAAATTAAATTTTAAATTTTTTAAAAAAATAAAAAAATTTAAAATGGAAAAAAATAAATGTTAATAAGAGTATGGAAAAATTACATTGCAAGTGAGAATGCAAAAGGGTGTAGCCACTATGGGAAACATTTTAGCTGTTCCTCAAAAAGTTAAACATAGAATTACCATATGACTGAGTAATCCCACTCCTTGGTGTACACCCATAAGAACTAGAAATAGGTATTTAATAAAAAAAATAAACTTATACACATATTGCAGAGGAACATTATTCACAATAGCTCAAAAATGGAAACAACCTAAAAGTCCAACAACTGATGAATGCATAAACAAATGTGGAATATCCATACAACGGAAGGTCACTCAGCCATAGAAAGAAGGAAATATTAACACATGCTACAGTATGGGTGAAGGTCAAAAACACGACCCGAAGTGGAAGGAAACATACAAAGGAACATGAATTGTATGATTTCATCCGTGTGAAATGTCCAGAGTATATAAATCCCTAGAGATGGAAAATAAACTGATAGTTGCCAGGGGCTGGAGAAAGAGGGGAATGGGGACTGAATGGTCAAGTATGTAATGAGGCTTCTTCTGGCTGTGATGAGGATGTTTTGGGATTGTAGTGAGGTGATGGTTGCAGAGCGTTGTGAACAGACTAGAAGCCAATGAACTGTACATTTGAAGTGTTTCATTTTATGTTTTATGAAGAAAAAGAAAACCCTATATGTGGTTCCTTTACGTGTGAACCTTGAGAATCAGATTAAGTAAATTTTGTGAAACAAAATATCACACAGAGGCTTTGAGCAGTAGGGATGTGCAGCTTTATACCTTAGGCTTTAGCTAGCTGGACAACATGGGATTTGTAAAAGGCCCATCCCGGCCTTAAGCGAATATGCATGAGCTTACTGAGCCTTAATAAGCATGCAGAGGCAAGGATTCTGTTGTATGAAAATACTAATCTCTGCACACCAGCCTGTTTAGCTCCTGGGAATACATATGTGAAGGGCTTTCCTTGTGCATTTGACCCAGGATTCTCAAACTTCAATGTGCTTGCAAATCCCTTCAACAGCTGGTAAAAATTTAGATTCTGATCCAGTAGGTATGGGGTGGAATCTGAGCTTCTGAATATCTAATAGGCTCCGAGCTGACACAGACGCTGCTGGTGCACAGATTTTTTGAGTGGGATTAACCAGCCTATTTGGATCTGCCATTTTTAGAGGGCCAGCACCAAATAGTGACTGGAGTGCAAGGTGAATGGATACGCCTCCCTCTGGCTCCCTTTGGGCGATGTTGTCCTTATAGGGTCCCTCTTTCGTATTTAACTATTATGGACTCTCATTAAAAATGTACGGGTGGTATTATTTTCAATAATCTTAGGAACTGAAATGATAAAATCGTGGGAGAGCAATGCCTACCTGCATTTTCTCTTCTTGACTTGTCATGGATCTTTCTTTCTCTTCTTCCCATCTGTCCTTTTGCCTACCTATCACTTTGCCTTTCTTCTCTTTCTCTTTGGTCCACTCTTTGACCAACTCCATCTGCCTCTCTATTGTACTCTTTTTTGTAATAAAGGGACTAAGAAAGAATAGACCAAAGGCTAGAGAGAGACTCTTGTACTGTCAAGGATCAATTGACTGATAGATGCAGAGATAGAACCCAAATTTCCAAATGTATATTTCTTTTAAAAAATTACACTTTTACAAAACTTCTGCAGATATAATTTAACAAGACATCCTATTTGTATAGAATCACCTATTTTAAAAATATAACAATTAATTCACTGCCCCTCTTTCATTTCTGTTAGAATGACCTATTGTCCCTGGTATGCTTTGCTAATCTGGAGGATAGAGCTAGTATAGAACAGGAGAGATGAGAGAAGAAAGACAAAGCTTCATGGCTTTTGCTGCCCTATTATCTATGTAACTGCAGAAATGACCCCAATTCTTCACCCTTCCCTATTCATGCCCTTGCTATATGACTTCTTTATTCCTCTCATCAAAGGTAGAGTTTATTTACTTGCTTCTTGATTTTGGATCAGCATTTGACTTGTTTTGACCATTGGGCTATTAACAAATGTGACACCATGTAATGGTTAATTGAGGTTAACAAAATGTAAACAAGTTTTGAAATCTACTGTAAGTAGTGTACATACTAAAATTATCAGAATACATTTGGTAAGCTTGAAAATTATCAGTAGGGTAATATCATTTCTTGTTTTTGATATTTATTTCAACAAGGACCATTATATTATACTCTTCAAAGTAGAACATCTATAAGGGTTTTGGGCAAAATGTTGCCAAAATCTTATCTATAACAAATTGTCCCTGAACTTTAGAAAATGAGTGTAATGTAATTAGGATAATGCCTTTTTCTCAGATGTTGTTATGATAATGTTCTAATTCTGTCAAGTGTATAATTATAACATACTTAGATTCCATTAGAAACATTGGATAGATATTTTAATAATTTCGTGATATCAATATTTATGAAAATCTAGCAGTTTTATCTCATTGAAATTTATAAAAATTTTTGGATGTCAACTTAAACATGTGAGAGAGAAACATAATTTATAAACATTCATTTAGGAGATCATGAGCAAAATGTTTAAAGACCACTGAAAGGACTTAATTCAATTTGGTTCATATGACTGCTAGCTTATTGTAACAGAACTCAGAACCCACTGATAATTAAATAAAGATTAGAATCAACTTCTTTCCTATAATCTTGTCATGAAGTTATAATGAAACTGAGTTTTATAGACTCTGTACTTCTATATTCTTCCACAAATAGGCATTTATCAGCAAGCAAGAAAAAAAGCAATCATATAATTTTTTTCTGTAAGCTCAATGAATTCCCAACTTTCTGTCTTTCTTTGGTGCTTCAAAAATGCCTTGAATGAAAATTTTGCTTCAGAAAAGTAAGACATTTCAATGTCAGGATTTGGCCCATCATCCACTGAACTCAAGAAACTAGAAATCCTCTGAGAACCACTGGTAGGATATAGGATATTTTAGGGACCAAGTCTTGGGTACCAACTCCTAGCATACAGTCTCCTTTACCCAATAGAGTCTTAATCCTAGTTATGCAAGAATGAACACTATCAGTTTAACTAATGAAAATCCATTCCCGGGGCGCCTGGGTGGCTCAGTGGGTTAAGCCGCTGCCTTCGGCTCAGGTCATGATCTCAGGGTCCTGGGATCGAGCCCCGCATCGGGGGGGGGGGGGGTCTCTGCTCAGCGGGGAGCCTGCTTCCTCCTCTCTCTCTGCCTGCCTCTCTGCCTGCTTGTGATCTCTCTCTGTCAAATAAATAAATAAAATCTTAAAAAAAAAAAAAGAAAATCCATTCCCAACATCTATTAATCTCAGTAAATCCTCTAGTGTTAATGGAAGGTAAAAATCTTTGAATTTTTTGTTGCAGCTGAATCTTGAGCATAGCTTCCTGATTAGAATTCTAACTGATCACTAACATTACCAACTAAAATTAGAATTCCCATTAGAGTCTGAATTCCTAATTAAGGCAATTGAGCCAACCTACAGTACAACTGAAATTGACACATGCATAAATTCATACTTTCTGTGCTTTCTGGATGCTTAACTTAATTACATATGTCATAAATCATTGGGTGTAAGAATATATAAGATAACAAAGTCTTATCAGATTATTTTTCAAATTGACTGTGCCAGTTTAAATTTACAAGAACAAAGAATGAGAATATCAAACCCCACAGTTTTGCCAATAGTTTTTGTTGTCTAATTTTTGAAATTTTTTTACATTCTTATGAATTTTAAATGTGTGTCTTTATAATTAGTAGTAAATTTGGACATCCTTCAGACCACATTTTCAAAAAAACGTTAGTCTTTTGGGCTTTCCTTTCTGTGAGTTACAATATATATAATTGCATATATAAATATTCAATTTATTTAAACAAAAATTACCTATTTCTTCCACCCCTCACTCCCCTACCTCTGACAATCACTAACCTGTTCTCTGTATCTATGATCTAGGCTATTTATTTATTTATTTAGATGACACCTTAAGAGAGATCATATAGTATTTGCCTTTTCTGACTTATTTCACTTTTCACAATGCCCCTGAAGTCTATCCATGTTGTTGCAAATGGCAAGGTTCCATCCTTTTTTATGGCTGAATAATATTCTATCATATATTTCTGTATAAACATACATACATACCACAATTTCTTTACTCATCCCCTCATAAACACTTAGGTTGTTTCCTTTTGTTTGTATCTCTATTGGGTTTCCTGTCTTTGCCTTGTTGACTTATACTCATTAATAAATATTTCATGTTAATTAGGCTCTTCATATTTCAACAGAGACTCAGGGTCTGTTAAGAGAAAAATACATATGAAAATAAAGAAGGCGGGCACCTGGGTGACTCAGTGGGTTAAAGTCTGCCTTCAGCTCAGGTCATGATCCCAGGGTCCTGGGATCAAGCCCCACAACGGGCTCTCTGCTCAGCAGGAAGCCTGCTTCCCCTCTCTCTCTTTCTGCCTGCCTTTCTGCCTCCTTGTGATCTCTGTCTGTGAAATAAATAAATAAAATCTTAAAAAAAAAAAAAAAAAGAATAATGAAGCCATGTAAGGAAATGGAGAATGAGTGGGGATTGTCTTCTTATACAGAGTGATCAAGAAAGAACTTTCTGAAGAGGTAACTAACATTTGAACAAAGACCCAAATGGTTTAAAAATGGTTTAAATGGGAACTGTTATATACATTTCATCACAATAAAAAAATGAAATAGAAAAGAGTATGACAGGGGCGCTTGGGTGGCTCAGTGGGTTAAAGCCTCTGCCTTCGGCTCAGGTCATGATCTCAGGGTCCTGGGATTGAGCCCCGCATCGGGCTCTCTGCTCAGCAGGAAGTCTGCCTCCGCCCCCTCTCTGCCTGCCTCTCTGCCTACTTGTGATCTCTGTCTGTCAAATAAATAAATAAAATCTTAAAAAGAAAAGAAAAGAAGGCAAGCAACTTTGGAGCACAACCTCTTGGGAATCAAGAAACAGAGACAACTTACTTGATTGGAATCTATTTTTACAACCAGAAAAACTCTTTTTAGCTCCAAATAGCTCTGGAGATAGATTCACTGCTTATCTCTTAGCAAAATGTATTGATAATGCTCCAGCCAGATTCCTTGTTTTATTTGCTTGTCACCTTCCCCTCCTTTGAAGTATTTTCCACGTCTAACAGCCAGAACATGCAACTGTTTCTCGGGTTTCTATTTTGGGCAAATGGATCCTTCTCTGTTTGTGTGCTAAAAGCCAAAAGTCCCTAGAAATACGTGCGTTTTCAAGCTAGCCTGAACAAGTGACCAACTGGCCTGTGCTTAGGAGAGCCTTATCTCTCTTGCCTACCATCAGATGCCTACCGATCTACACACCTGAGTTCCCCTGCAAGAGCAGTTGAGGCAGGGGATTCGTCCTCTTTTGCCAACGTTTTCCATTTCAGCACTGAAAACCCTGTATCTAGGAATTTCCCTTGGTCCTAGGCAAGCCTACCTGGGACTTTGCCTGGCTTCACATTCTTGCAGAACATCCTCTCCTCTGTCCAGCTTCCCACACCTCTCACTAGTTTGTACTCTGAGTAATTCCTTAACAAAGGACTTGCATGCAAAGTTGTCTTTGGAGTCTGTTTCTGGGGAAGTGACCTAAGACACTCTCTTAACTCACGCCTTATGTTATTATGACTCAGCTGGTTTTCTGGCCTTTTGGCTTTTTTTCATGCTATTACAGTTTTTCATTTCCATGAAGACAACCATGTCCTGATTGGTCCAGTTAGTCAACATGATCACGCTGGGAAGAATTTAGCTAACAAAAACCCTGTAGCATATTTAGCAGACATTTTTTGTCATAAAATAACTTCTACTGAAAACAACACCCCCAAAAGCCTACATTTTATTATTATTTCATTAAATGCTAAGTATTTTATGAATTTAGGAATCTTTAACAATGTTACCCAAGGGAATACTTTTAGGTAAAAGTAATCATAATAGATATAGGTCAAAAGGCAAGGCAAAAAGTAGTGGCATAGGAGGCATACAATAAGAAGAATGTAGAAGTGGCAACATATTCTAATAACTGCATTTCATTCATTAATGTATACTCTGTAACTTCACTTTAGACAAGCGGTTCCTTATAGTACAGCTTATGAATACATAAGCATTAAAAATTTTATCTATTTGCATGTTCTTAGACAAATCTACTTAAGGTATTTGTGGTTTTGGTGTGAGATTTTTGCAGCTATGAAACTTACTTTCTTTTTCAAGCTCTGCAATTTACTTGAAGTTGTTTATAGAAGGAACACCAAATTAGCTTGTTATACTTAGAGTCATTCAAGTATTTCCACCTTGCGTTCCGGTGTTTGAATCCTTGAATAAAATACAATTTAATTTTTTTTTCCATTGCTTTCTCTGGCATCTTAAAAAATTAAAAATGACATACATATTTTTAGATGTTTTCTAGCAATGCTTCTCAGAAAATTTACCTAATTCAGAAGATTTTACCTTTCATTTTAAACCCATTTCTTTTTTTGGGACAACGACGAGATTCTGAAGATTGAAACATCTCTAAGGATTTTACATTTGTTCCAAAGCTGTATGCCTATGGGAGCAACTCTTACAGCATCTATTGTTTTAATACAGGATTAAACTCAGACCGTTAGTGTGGGTATTGGGGGTACCATTAAGAGATTTTTTTATCACCCCTTCCCTTGTTTTTGGACATCAATGTGATTCCTGGATGTTCTTCTCTAGCCAGCTCTTCATATTGTCAGAAAATACCCTTTATTTTACTTAATAATTGCTTAGACATTTACTCTTCTCTATAAAAATGTTGGTAATTTTCAGCCTGAAACAACAGAACTTCTGCTCTTTGAAGCATACCTTGGCCAACAGAAAATCTAAAGTAGGATACAGCTGCCTTTAGTCTGTTGTCTTCCCCTACAGCCCATCTTTTTTTGTTTTTAACTTCCAGGTTTTTAAAGTAACTAATACATAATATAAAAATACAATAGTGTGAAAAGCTTGCAATAAAATGAGTGGGTTCCCTCATTCTCCCAGCCTACCACTCCTGGCCCTCTGTCCCTCTAAAGTCAACAATGTTTTAAATGAGGCTTTATTTTTAATGATTTCCCATAAAAAATCATCTCTAAAAAATATGATTCAACTACTATATCTTGAGTTATAATTTTTAAACATCTACTTGCATACTTTCTGGTGAAACAGATACAATTTATCTCACTTATCCTCTGCCACCAATATGGAACTATGTCACTTTTGGTTTCTTCAACATCCTTTAAAGTTTAAAACAAAACAAAACAAAAAAAAAAAAAAAAACACAAATTGATATCTCTCTCTCTCTTTTCCATTCTCTTTTACTTTGTAGAAACACACATAGTGTATAACTGAAAGCCAAAAAAGAAGACAGAAAAATAGTTCGTTGACCCAAATGGTAACAAGGGTGCTAGTGAGATTTAGGTCATTCTTGCTGATATTTACAAAAATGTAATCCTTAGTGGCATATCATTACAGGTAGCACTTAATACTTCAGTCTTACTTCCTATCTTGATATTTTTGAGTAAGACAAAGAACAAAAACAACAGTTGCCACTACACACTACAACAAAATGCGTGACATTTTCTTTGTTCCTTCTATGTATTTTTAAGTCCACACCTATGTATTTAAATCCTTTAAATACCCACTATATCCTGACGTAAGTGTGACTGTGCCCATTTTACAGATGAGGAATAAAAAGGAAGGGAGGAATGTGTCTTGGCTAATAAAGGAGAAACTGAATTGCTTCATATAACCAGCAATGGAAGTCATGCCATCTCATTTCCTTGCCCTCTATTGAGTACAAAAAAGGTGCCTCTTATGGTAGTTTTATTTTTTATAATTTGAGGACCCTCCATACTGTTTTCTGTTGCAGCTGCACAAATTTTTCATTCCCAGTAAGAGTGCACAAGGGCTCCAATTTCCTCACATTCACACCATCAACTTGTGTGTGTGTATTTATAATAGCCATCCTAGGAGGTTTGAGGAGATATCTTACTGTTTTGATTTGCGTTTCCTAAATGTTTAGTGCAGGACCATCTATTCAGGTATCTATTAGCCATTTGTATTCCTTCCTTGGAAAAATGGCTAACCCTTAGTGCATTTTTAAATTGAGTTATTTCGGTTTTTTTTTTTCCTTAAGATTTCATTTATTTATTTGAGAGAGCGAGCACAAGCAGGTGACAGGTAAAGGGAGAAGCAGATTCCCCACTGAGCAGGGAGCCCAATGCAAGACTCGATCCCAGAACCCTGGGATCATGACTCAGGCTGAAGGCAGATGCTTAACTAACTGAGCCACTCAGGTGCCCAAGAGTTTGATAATAATTGGAATTAATTAATTATTCTTTAAATGTTAAGTAGACTCGATCAGTGAAGCCATCTTATTCTTGACTTTTCTTTTGTGGGAAATTTTGGCTATGATTCAGTCTCCTTACTGGACATAGGAGTGTTCAGACTTTGTATTTCCTCATGATTTAGTCTGGTAGGTTGTATGTTTCCAGGAATTTATCTATCTCTTCCAAGTTAACCAGTTTCTTGGCATATAGTTGTTCACTATAGTCTCTTATGTTCCTTTTTATTTCTAAAGCATCAATTGTGATATATCCTCTTTAATTTCTGATTTTATTTAATATTTTCTTTTTTTCTTAGTTTAGTTGATAGTTTGTCAATTTTATCTTTTTAAAACCCCAACCCGTAGTTTTCATGATTTTTTCCTATTGTTTTTCTATTTTCTTTTTCATTGATTTCTCCTCTAATGTTTATTGTTTCCTTCCTTTTAACATTAGATTTTGTTCTTTTTCTACTTTTTTGAGATGACATGTTAGGTTGCTTACTTGAGATCTTTCTTCTTTTAATGTAGGTATTTATTGTTATAAAATTCCCTCTTAGTCTGCTTTTGCTGCATTCTTTAAGTTTTGGTATTTTGTGTTTTTGTTTTTGTTGGTCTCAAGATATTTTCGGATTTCTTTTTTGGTTTTTTTTTCTTTGATTCATTGGCTACTGAAAGTGCATTAATTTTCACATGTGTGTGAATCATGCAGTCTTCCTTTTGTTATTGATTACTAGCTTCTTTCCATTATGATTGGAAAAGATACTTGGTATGATTTCAAATTTCTTAAATTTGTGAAGATTTGTCTCTTATCTAACATGTGATCTATCCTGGGGAATATTCTTTGGACTCTTAAATATATTCTGCTGCTATTGGGTGGAATGTTCTATCAATGTCTTTTAGGTTTACTTGGTCTATAGTGTTGTTCAAGTCTGCTGTTTCTTTGTTGATGTTCTCTTTGGTTGTTTTATCCATTATTGAAAGGTGAATTTTAAAATTTCCTAATTTTATTGTATTGCAATTTCTCTCTTCAGTTCTGTCAATATTTGCTTTGTATATTAGGTACTCTGATGTTAGGTGCAAATACACTTATAATTGTTACATTTTTCTGGTGAGTTAACCTTTTATCATTATACAATATCCTCCTTTGTTTTTGTGACAGTTTTGACTTTTGGTCTGTTTTGTTTGGTATAAGTATAGCCATCACTGATCCCTTTTGATAGCCATTTTTGTGGGATAATTGGATAATCCCATGGAATTATCTTTCCGGGATAATCTTTTCCATCTCTTGGGGATAATGGGACTATCCACATATGGGATATTACTTTTTCCATCCCTTCACTTCCAGTCTATGTGTGTCCTTAAATCTAAAGTGAGTTTCTTATAGGTGACATATTGTTGTATTTATTTTTTTAATCTATTCAACCACTCTATTCTTTTAGCTGGGGTGTTTAATCCATTACATTTAAACACATTATTCATAGGGAAGGATTTACTCTTGCCATTTTGTTAATCATTTTCTGTTTGTCTTGTATTTTGTTGTTGTTGTTGTTGTCATTCCTCTTTTCCTTTTTCTATCATTGTGTTTTGTTAATGTTTTTGTATTCTTTGATTCCTTTTTCTTTTTCTTTTGTATAATTTCCATAGTTCTTTTTTTTCTTGGTTACCAGGAGGACACATAAAAATATCTTATAGTTATAGTTATAACTATAGTTATAACTATAGTTATAGTTACAGTCAATCTTAAGCTGATAACTTCAATAGCACATACAAATTCAGTTTTACCTCCCTCCCACTTTGTTATTGATATCACAATTTAAATCTATTCATATTGTGTATCTATTGATATATATTTTAGTAATAGTTATTTTTAATACTTTTGCCTTTTAAAGTCCACAACAATTAAAAATAATTTACCCTCTACCATTAAATTAATAGAGTATTCTATATTTGTCTATACATAAATACCTCTACCAACACGTTTTATACATTCCCTTGCTATTATATTACTTTTGTATCAAGCTGAAGAACTCTCATTAGCATTTCTGTAAGGCAGATCTGGTGATAAACTTGTCAGCTTTTGTTTGGGAAAGTCTTTATGTTTTTAATGGATAAAGTCTTTTATCCATTAAAAGAAAAACATAAATTTATTTTTTAGAGATGTTTTAGGTTCACAGTAAAATTGAGAGGAAGGAACAGAGATATCTCATATGCACTTTTCCCTTTATACATGCATAGCACCCCACCCCCATTATCAATATGGCCCACCTGAGCGCTATGTTTGTAACAATTGATTAATCTAGATTTACACATCATAATCACATAGAGACCATAGTTTACATTAGGATTCACTCTTGGTGTTATTCATTCTATGGATGTGAATAATTATATAATAACATGTACTCATCATTACAGTATTATTCAGAGTATTTTCACTGCCCTAAAAATCCTCTGTGCCATGCCTCTTCATCCTCTTCTCCCTAAACCCTGGCAACCGTTGGTCTTTTTACTGTCTCCATAGATTTTGTTCTGCCTTTTCCATAATGCCATGTAGTTGGAATCATATAGATGCAGTTTTATCAGATAGGCTTCTTTCATTTAATAATATGCATTTGGGGTTTCTGTATGTCTTTGCATGGCTTGATAGCCCTTTTATTTTTAGTGCTGAATAATATCCTACTGGCTGCATGTGCCATAGTTTATTTATCCCCTTACTCACTGAAGGACATCTTGGATGTTTCCAGGTTTTGGAAATTATGATTAAAACTGTTATAACATCTATGGATTGGCCTCATATAGGATAAGACCTTCACCAATCAATGTAGCCAGAGCTTCTGTGGGCTGCTGAAAGCTTTGTAGTAGTACATCCTTCCAGTCTTTGTTCTCACTGGCCCCTAGGTCTCTGCAGCATGCTAACTCCCATCAATGTTCTAAGACAGGAAAGATAAAATCTCATCTCTTGATCAATTACTGGAAAGGTTGGAACATTTGACATGTGGGCCAATTCTCTCCTTTCCCAGGGAGAAGCTGGGAAATCATTTTTTTTTTATGTCTACCCACCTCATTGAGCCAGGAAGACAAGTGATAGCGAGGGCCCACACACTGGTTCAAACTTCTGCCTCTGTTCTCTGTAGACCCCAGGGGTCTGGAACATGCCAGGCCCTGCTAGTGCTCCTAGACAGGTGAGAAAAAAAGCCATCCCCTCAAGTACTATCTGGGAAAGTTGAAAGTCAGATGGGCAGTCCAACTCTTTCCCTCCTCAGGAAGAAGCTGTGAGCTGGAGGTTTCCTTCTAGGCATATGGTACTATGCCAACGGGGGTATTATGGCAAAAGGGTGTCTCTCATTTTCCTTCCAGTTTTAATGCAGCTGGTTTTGCACTTCCCCATGGTGCAGGAGCCTTTCAACTAGTTACTGGATTTCTTACAAATAGAATTGATCCATGAATTGCTGTTCAATTGGTACATCCATGGGAGGAAGAAAAGTCCAGGGGCTCTTTTTAGGCCATCTTGCTGATGTCACCTCCAAGAACTTCTTAAGATTAGGTACATGGCATAAATTTTTTTCATCCTTATATGTAAAAAATTTCTCACAGTTCAATAAAATAAGCTGACATTATTTCTTTTTAGAGAGAGAGAGAGAGAGCAGGGTCAGGGGTCAGAGGGAGAAAGAGAATCTTAAGTAGGCTCCATGCCCATCTTGGAGCCGGATGTGGGGTTCAATCTCATGATCCTGAAATCATGACCTGAGCTAAAATCAAGAGTCACACAGTTAACTGACTGAGTCAGCAGCTAGTTGCCCCTACATCATGATTTTTAAATAAGAAACTATATATATATACATATATATAGTATTTGAAGAAATTATACTCATGTCCTCTGTTATCAGATTTTGTTGTTGAGAAATATAACTTCTCTTTTGTTATTTTTCTGAAAGATTTTAGAAATGATGGTTTTATTACTGGTATTCTAAAATTAACAATGGTATGCATTAAAGTATGTAATTTCATTCTTTGGTCTTAAAATTTGGCCTGCTTTCAATCAACATCCCTTTCTTTCAGTTTTGGAAAGCTATGTCACTATGCTTTTGATAATTCCTTTTTTTCATCTTCCATTTTTTTTTTCTTTCTAAAACCTTCCTTATTTAGAAACTGTGCATTGTGGATTGATCTTTTAACCCTTCCCTATACCCCCTTCCCACCGCCCTTTGCTCTTAGTCTTCTATTAGGTGCTTTTCTATTTTATTTTTAAAAGATAACCTAAAATCTCTCTGCCAGCCAATCTTTATGTTTATTTCTGCTTACTTCTACTACCTTTGTCTTTGACTCTTTATCTTTTCATATCACTGTGAAAACATTAATTAACACTTTATGTGACTTTTTAAAAAATTAGTTTCTGGGTCTACTGCTGTTTTCTTTATATTTGGTATTTGAAAAAATTTTTTTCAGACTTGAGGATTCTTCAGATGCTTATAATTAGTGGTCTGTTCCATTCAGAAGAGAATCTCTAGAAAGCTAATTGGAAGCTCTATGGGCCTAGGTGGAGTTTGCTGACTGCTAGAGGTCATCTGCAATGTTTTATTTTATTTTATTTTATTTTATTTTTTTTAAGATTTTATTTGTTTGACAGAGAGAGATCACAAGTAGACCAAGAGGCAGGCAGAGAGAGAGAGAGAGAGAGAGAGAGGGAAGCAGGCTCCCCGCTGAGCAGAGAGCCCGATGCGGGACTCGATCCCAGGACCCCGAGATCACGACCTGAGCTGAAGGCAGCGGCTTAACCCACTGAGCCACCCAGGCGCCCCATCTGCAATGTTTTAAATAGGTTGTCAGAAATTTAATTTGGTAAACCCGCAGCTGACAATAAAATGCTGCAATAATTTACCTGGAAAGATAGTTGCTAATCTTGAGTGTGTTTGTGTGTGTATGCACATGCATGTCTGTGTGTGTGTGCATGCAGTAAGTATTTATCATGGAAATATTACAATATCAGGAATGATCTACTATTTTTTTATGCTTACAAATGATTTATCTCAAATTAATGTATATTTATTATTAATTATTTAAGGAGAAAAATTAATGCAACTATATTTTTTGCAATGAAATTTTACTAAAAGTACTAAACATTAGATTAGTTCAATTTCTAATTTGTAGGTATCTTAAATTTTATTCATTGCTTTCCTTATTTTTTTTTAAAGATTTTATTTATTTATTGACGATAGAGATCACAAGTAGGCAGAGAGGCAGGCAGAGAGAGAGAGGAGGAAGCAGGCTCCCTGCTGAGCAGAGAGCCCGATGTGGGGCTCGATCCTAGGACCCTGGGACCATGGCCTAAGCCAAAGGCAGAGGCTTTAACCCACTGAGCCACCCAGGCGCCCCTGCTTTCTTATTTTGAGCTAGAAGTAAAGCAAGGTGAAATTATTTTCTCACTATTTCTGTTGAAGAATTTAATCTCAAAATTGATGTGGTAATCTAACTCTATTATTCACATCTGGACACTTGTCAAGATTTTAATATTAAAACTAACAAGGATATTTTATTTAATAAATAAAAAATTAGTGAGTTAAATTTATGACTATGAATATGTAATTGAGAGTTTCTTTCTAAATAATCAGAGAAGTATACACAATTGAAAATAGTGAGGATTAGTAAAAATTACATTGCTGTTCAAAATTTTGCATTATGAGAAACAGAATATATATTCCTGTGTTTGTTTACAGCCATCATTTCCGTGATTAGTCTAATCAGAGGAGGAAATGACCCTACATCTATCTATATGTTAATTTAAGGCCAAATGGAACCAATGAGCCATCACCATCATTGTCTTTTTTGTTTACTGAGCATCCATGGAATATATAACATTGGCTTAAGTTTGAGCAGTCCTGGTTCCTGTCATGGGAGAGCTTTTGATCTACATTAAGGAAATGTACTACACAGGGTCAGGATAAAAACATAGGATATGGTGGGGGGCAGGGATGCTGAGTTTGTTTGTGAGACTTTGCAATCTTTTGCCTGTCACTGAAATGTTCATACATTGGTTCTGACATGTGGGGAGTTAGGGTTTTTAAACAAAGAAATTTTTTAAGCTATTTCAGATTTTGGAAGGGTAGTTAGATGAAATTTTGGAACCAGAAAAGAGAAAAACCCATGCAGCTGGTAGTAACAACATCAGTTTGACTCAAACAACACATGTTTATAGATCATTAGTAAAGTAAAAGGAGGCTTTACCATTGTTGATGGCAGCCTGGAAAATTATCTTACCAAATACCTGAGAGAAGGAAATAAAAGAGAATGAAAAAGCACAGATAGGATAATTAGCATGAAGGTATGAGTTAGAAAGATGAGTTCCCTAAGCCAACATCTAAGAAATGAGAATAAAAGGCACATTCATTAAAAAAAAAACAAAAGCATATTGAAAGTATGCTATGTGGACTTCTTTAAAGAAAGAAGGAGGAAACCATATGCAAAAATGGGGACAAGCAGTATCTTAGCATCTGCTATTCTCAGGGGAAGATTGTGAAGGAAAATATGAGACTATAGTTTCAAATTCAAAGTGGTTGAAGGCAGAGATGAGATTGTGTAAATGCATTGAGATGGTTTAGCATAATGTGCATGTTTCTGTTGCCATATTCAAAAAAAAAGATGGTACTGAGAGATAGCCCTGGTAGCACTGGTAAGAGTTCAGATAGCGGAGCCAAATTACCTGAGCTGGAATTCACCCTCCCCGATTTCTTGGTATGTGACCCTGGGCTTCATCCCAGTACTCAGCTCACAGAGTAGTTCTGAGGGTGAAATGAGAACATATATGCAAACTCTAGAATAGCACCCTGTTCATAGCCCAGGCAGTTATTTTTATTGCCATTATTTTCCTTTTTTTTCCATTGGTGAAGGCATTTTTACATATTTCTGAATATTTATTTTTCTGGTCTTGTTTTATGGGTGATTCAACAGGTCAAGAATACTACTAAGTGCCCTGGCTATGGGAATATGTAAGATGCATAAATCTGGGGTTGAAGAAGCTTGTATTTAGTTAGTAGAAAAGACATACTAGTGGAGGTAAAACTTGATTTTTAAATCATGCCATTTTCATGCCTTTCACTACTACCTCTTCCCCTACCATTCAGGGTTCTAATGGCTTTTTCTATGTACTGCCTTCAGTGTAGGTTTGTTATTTCATATATAAAGAACAAAAGAAAAGAAATGATACTTAGTTTTGAACTTGAAGATCTTAGCATTGAGTATTAACAGCAAAGTCTGAAGGACTTGGAAAGTCATTTCCATCAGTAAACTATAGAGTAGAAAGAACATAATACAAGTAAACATTTTGATTTTCAGCACATTAATAGAAAAGACCTTTTTTTAAATGTAGGAGGTAGGAGTGGGACTTGTTAAGAGGGAAGAGAAAAAGTATTTAGAGATTAATGAGGAATTCCTCCCACTGTCTTCTCAAGACACGTCCCCATGCCTTGGAGGGAAATGTTAGGGCAACAGACATTTTTTTAAGGGGGATCCCAGGGTGTAGAGGATTTGTGTCTTTTTTTTCAGGACCAGGTCAAAGGGTACTGCATGCCTCCAAGAGAAGCTCAGCATGGAGCCAGAGTGTGATTAGCAAGAGAGATATAGAAAAAGAGCAAGGGAGGAGACTAGAGATAAGAGTCTGAGATGATTTCCTATTCTGCCAAAGCCAGAGTTTTGGGATAGTTTTCAAAAAGGGCCCCGAAATGAGAGAGAGAGAGAGAGCCAGAGAACTGAACAAGTCTTCCCCATTCGACTGAGGAGAACCTGAATATATCCATGAAAAACCATGGACGCTGAATGTCAGCTACCGATGTAATCTTGGCAAAGAACAATGGTGGGAACTGGCTGACCCATCACATCACTGTGCAAACCTGGGAGAATGGAGAAGGGCCATAGACCTTGGAGCCCCTCTCCCCGGTATCCCTTCCCTACCTTGATTTCTATGGTGCTATCTGAGCCCCTTCCAGAAGCTGAAGTTATCCAGACAGAAGGGAAGGGGGTGGGAGTAAGGGGAAAGAATTCTACTACTGAGAATTTACAGGGGAAAAAGAAAAGTGTTTTGTTTTGTTTTGTTTTGTTTTAATCTGGAATTGACAGGTTTTCTAAATTTGCAAGATTAAGTGATTTTTGTTTTGTTTTGCTGCTGAGAGGAAATGGAGAACTATCAACAGTGCAGCATTCGGCTCCAGGGAATGATCAGCGCATCTTTTTCATTCCCTTTTTGCCTCTACCTTCACCCCAGCTTACACTTAACAATGAACGCTTCAGTACCATACAAGTAGTATGACCGGCCCAGGAGCGGGGGTGCAGAAATAACCTCTTTAGGGAAAATGCAATATGGGCCAGAATGTTTCACATAGCTTTGAGTTTCAAATAGGCAGGAGATGAAGGGAATGGCATTTGGGGTCTGATCAAAGAGATAGGCTGGCGGGAGGCACGGAATAGGAGCATGGTGAAGGTCAACCTGGAAGAAAAAAATAGTTTAGGGATGTAGTTGGACATTGAACTCAATCCCTCATCACAAATGAGGAACATACTAAGGAACAACTGATTGGTTTTCTGCTCAACATATAATTTATGTTATAATTCTTGCAGTGAACTCACTATTACACAGAAACCATTCATTTCTCAAAGAGGTGATGGAGAACTCTGTCTTCTGTGGTGGTGAACCCCGTTTTTCTCATTTCCTGGACACGTGACTTACATCCTCTGCCTTGAGTTTCTTCATTATGGAGTGGGGATACTGAGAGGAAACTACCTCATATGCTTGTTGTGATAATGACACAAGCTAACACGTGCCTGGCACATAGCACACATCTGTAATTAGCATAATATTTGTTTTAAATAAACTTCACCAATCTTGAGAAAACGAAGTTACTAAATATTCTAGTACCTCCAGGTTCCTGGGTTCAGTAGGAGGACCAGAACCATGATTCCAGGTCTGGCTAACTGAGGTTATGTGAATAAGAGATCCTTATAACCCCGACTTGCAATTATAAATAACATTTTACTGCTGCCCCTTTTTTGTTACAAACAAGGATTTTGTTTGGCAGCTTTGTCTTCCCAGGAATTTTCTATTTTGAGGTTTTCTTTCCTGTGCTCCTTTCCACTTCTGAAAGGTTTTTTTTTGTTGTTTTTTCAGATAAGGGTTTCTTATTGTATAGAATTTTTTTTTTTTAACTGATTTTAGGATTCTCTGACCAACTAAGCTTTTAGATGCCTAAAAATAAAATAAAATAAATAAAATAAAGTAGGCAATAACATAATCCCAGTTTTTGTTTTTTTTAGCACTCATACATTCAGAACCCTTTACATTCTCTTTCTCTTTCCTTTCCTTTCCTAGTGATGGTTTGCTGACAATAAATATTGACATATTGATGGGTGAAGACTGAATTGAGTTTTGTTACAAAATTCTATGCACTCTGCTCTCAAGGTACTTTCAAGAATCTGGAGATGTTTCAACCTCTTCCACCGCCGCTGCTACAGTCCAAAGAGCCATCAGATGTCACCTAGATCAATCATGGCATCCTCCTAACTGACCCCCGCTTTGGACCATTCTCCAGCACGCTGGCCTTCTTGCATTTCCTGACTGTGCTGAGCATCTTGGCTCCTGAGGTGTCTTTGCCCTGGCTATTACTCTTTCTGAAAGACTCTTCCTTCAGAGAGCCATGTGGCTCACTTCACTTCCTTCATGTCTTAGACAATGGTACATCTTCACAATAAATTTAGTCCTGATTATCTCATTCCAAATTGCTGACAGACACCTCCTCACTCTCAGACCACATTCCCTGACAGTGTTCTGTCTTTCTTCCATAAGAGTTTCATTTTCTCATATACTGTCTAATTCATGTGCTTATTAGAAAAGTTGTTATTTTCTGTCTCCTCCCCTCCCCCCAAGACAGAAATCCTTCCCTTCCTTTATCCCCTTAACTTTCCCAAGGTCCTAGCATGCTACCAGGAATGTAATGATCTCTGAGTAGGTGTGTACAGAATGAGTGAAAGCAGATGGCTTCTGTATTCGAAAAAAATATGAAGAGGTTATTCAGGTTTTGGACATACAAACTGTTTTCTTTTTTTAATATATAATCTTACTATGGCTCGGAGATCATATTGCTTAGTTCTATAGAATTAACTTATATGCTAAAATTCTTTTTAAAAGATTTATTTATTTAATTTTAGAGACAGGGATGGGGGGAGAAGGGGCCGAGGAGAGAGGGTCTTAAGCCGACTCCACACACTAAGCGTAGAGCCTATGGGGACAGATTTGATCTCATGACCCTGAGATCATGACCAGAGCTGAAACCAAGAGTTGGATGTTTAATAGACTGTGCGCTGGGTGCCCCTATATGCTAAGTTTTTGGAATTTATACAAATGGAGAAAACTGGTAGAGAATATAGTGGTCAGATTCAGATTATGTATCTCTCAACTTTGGGTTTCTTCTCTGTCAGTCTCTCTTTCTAGAGCTAGTGTGATTCTCTGTGTAGACTATAACCAAACTTATCTATTCCACTCAGATATATAATTGGTCTTATGGGGCACCTGGATGGCTCAGAAGTTAGGTGTCTACCTTCAGCTTAGGTCATGATCCCATGGTCCTGGATCAAGCCCCCCCATTGGGCTCCCTGTTCAGTGGGGAGCCTGCTTCTCCCTCTCCCTCTGCCTGCTGCTCCCCCTGCTTGTGCTCTTTCTCTCTCTCTCTCTCTCTCTCTGTCAAATAAATAAATAAAATCTTTAAAAAATTTTTAATAAAATAAAATTGGTCTTGAAATTCTGATGAAGTTTGCAAAATCCAGTATTTTCCTGAATAAAAAAGCAGTGCAAATTAACTAAAAGGACAACTCATAAAGCATACATCACATCAGCAGACAAGATTCCTATTTTATGTGAATTAAAGTCCTGTTGAATTCATTTTTTTGCTTACATATAAAAATGATTTGAAGATAAGCATATCTTAGACATACAAATGTTTGAACGTGGGAAGTAAAGCCATTCTGTAAGACTTTCCAAAGTCTGGATAGGAAGAGAGAATGACCATTTGGTAGAAATTGTGAAATACTAAAGGTATGAATGTGGGTGGATTTGAGAGAGATTTAGCTCACTGATCCAGGAGCTCTTTGAATAAATCTGTTTTATAGACTTAGATTCTTGAATGTTTGCCATATTGACAATATTTGTTCCATTTGGGAGGGATGGATTTGGCAAACTCTTATATTGTTTCTTGGGAATGGTGCATTAAAGTTATATTCCATTGAGAAATATGCCCAATTTATAAGGTAAAGACATAGAAGTTTGAAATAAACTGAGAATTTTTAATATTTTTTCCTCCCTGTAAAAAAGGATGCATGGTAATTACTTATTAATATTTTTAATAAAAGAAATTTTTCTTTAAATGCCCCAAGAAAATCAGACAGATTATGGTTAGATGCTATCCTATCTAGGTTATAAATAAAGAGCAAGGCCTCAAGCTTCTGCCTCACTTTAGCGAAGTGTTATCATGTCTTACGATGGAACTGGACATAGACATGTCTCTCTTTCTGCCACTTTTTTAAAGATAAGAGTACATTCTCTGTTCAGAATTTTGAAATTAAAGGAAGTCTACCAGAAAACAATTGAGAAATTAGTGTGAGTGTTACATCATTATCACATGAACTGTATGAACTTAATAGAAATTTAGGGGAAGAAAATCACACTATGATTGATTTCTATCTCTTTAGATTCAGATTATTTTATTGCTCTTGAAAAAGGTTCAATTGATTATTAGGGACTGGTAAAAAGAAAAGGGTGTTCCTGATTTTGGCAAAGATTTCCGAAGAGGAACTTTGTCATATAAGAACTTGAGTAATGTGGGTATGTTATAACTTACATTTTACTCACAGTGAGTTTTTAATATATAGTTTACCTAGATTAACCAAGGATATGAGTGAGAAAGAGCAAAGGACAACTGTCTTAAATGTAGATCTATGTAGTTAATGGGGGGATTTAATATATGATGCATCATTAGTTAACTTCCACTCTTCGTGGCTGTTAGTCTAGGGATTCTCTTCCAGGAGGTACATTCTGAGACCTCATCAGAATTATAAAGGCAGTGGCATGAGAGGAAACTTATGTTGTTTAAAAAGTTGTATTCAACATTAGAGTCTCATACATTGAAAGCATTAACAACAACAACAAACAAAAACGTATTTTTAAAATTATGAACTATAAAAAATCTAGCTTGATAAAATTTAGGTCATGGAAATATAGCTACTAGAGTAGTAAAACATTTGGATTGAGCCATGCAATTAATAAAATCAGTGGTATATGTCTATCACTTATTATTTTCTTTGTGTGCATGTAAGGTATGATATCCACAGGTAGCTCAATTATATACCACAAATATTAGTGAAAATAAAATCCCAAATCTTTGTAAGAGTTTATGATATCCTACATGCTCTGGTCTTGGGCCAGTAGTAGCTCTTCCCATTTTTCATTGTTTCTGATTCACATTTACATTGCAGCCCCCCCTTCCCAAAATGGTCCAGCATCATCATGGCTGCCTACTTATTTACCTCATTCAGATTTCTGCTCAGAAGCCACCCATCAGAGATACCACCATGCCAGACCTCCACCCTAACCCTTCTCATTGCTCTCCAGTCCCTTTCCTTACTTTATTTTCCTTTATGCCCTTATTCTGCTAACATATTATATATTTGGTAGGTTTTTTAAAATTAATTTTCTGTCTCTATCAATGGAATATGCAAGAACAGAGGTACTGCTTTGGTCAGTGTACTACCAGAACTTAGAACAGTTCCTGGACCAGGGTAGATATTCAGTTGATATTGCTGAATCAATGGATGAGCTGGGCGAGCAAATGAGCAGCCTTCGACATCATGAGATTCTTTTTTTTTTTTTTTTAAAGATTTTTTTATTATTGATTTGACACAGAGAGATCACAAGCAGACAGAGAGGCAGGCAGAGAGAGAGAGGGGGAAGCAGGCTTCCTGCCGAGCAGAGAGCCCGATGCGGGACTCGATCCCAGGACCCTGAGATCATGACCTGAGCCGAAGGCAGCGGCTTAACCCACTGAGCCACCCAGGCGCCCCTGACATCATGAGATTCTTGAAATCAACACTTGCTATACCATAATTCAGATAGTCTGGTTATACCCTTCTTATTTCTCTTTTTTGTCTTCTTTAATTTTTTAAAAAATTTTTCTTTGGATATCTGAATTTAGCAACTAAAACAAAGTAAATAAACAAAAAACAAACTCTCAAAATATTTTATGAGACTTATGCCAAGTTCCGGCTATACGCATTGCAAGGAATGGCATCCAATTTAATACTATGATCTACATCAAAGCTACTGAGCCATATCTCAAATTCACCTTCATTACTGAGCACTATTTGGGGTAAAAAATGGAGATATATTATTTTTAAAAGCAAGATATTTTTCCAAGGTTAATCATTTGTTTTTCATGAGTTTAGATATCCTGATACACAGTGGAAACTCTTCAAGGGCTTTTAAAAATTAATTGAGTGCCTAGGTGGCTCAGTCTGTTAAGCATCTGCTTTAGTCTCAGGTCTTGATCTCAGGGTCCTGGGATCAAGCCTGAAGTCAGCAGGGAGTCTGCTTCTCCCTCTCCTTCTCCCTCTGTGCTCTCCCTCTCTTTCAATAAATAAACTATTTTTAAAAATAAATAAATTGTAGAAAATAGGGGAAAAAAACTCAAAATGCTGAAGAAAAATTTTACAAGACTTTTTCTCATAAAAATATTGATTTATCTTACGTTTCTGTCAGATGCCTAACTGATAGTTTAGCTGATAATATTTTTCATTTTTGTAGATACTCATTACTTTATGTTGTTCTTAGTTCTGATGACTCTTCTGATGAAGAACATGGTGCCTAGCTATTTATTTAATGTAGAGAGAAATTTGTTTTCTCAAGTATTGGGGTCAAAATTGTTCAAATAAAATAAGCTAAATTAAAAACCAAAAACCAAAAACCAAAAAAACAATAGAGTAGGCCTGTGGTTTGCTGGAAATGCTGCTCCAGACATCAGGATTTATATTTTAGAATATCAGAGGAAAAATCAGATCAGGCATCTGAAAAAAGACCACTGCCAACAGAGTTAGACATTTAACATATGAATTGTGGACTTCTCAAGGCATTAAATCCCAGATGCCATGAAAAACTCCAGTCAATTGCTTATTCTGTTCTCCCTGGAGAAGCTGTACCTAAACTTTGAGCAAAATCAGGCCTCACAAGAAATGAAAGGCCCTTCTTCACTTGCTGTGGCTTTGAAAGAAAAATCTCTTGTAAGTCATTTCCAAGAAAATAATTAAATCTAAATTAGAGTAATTTAAAATGATTAGTGAAATTATTTTTATAGATAAAAAATTCTACTTAGAAGCATGCGAACCTCACTATTTAAACACTTTTTTGTGGGAATGTTTAAAAGAAGTTTTTATCATTTAATAAAATTTTTGGTAATCAAAGTAATTTTCAAAAATCACTTTAGAAAATTTTACAGTAAAATCTCAGTTTATTCTAAAATATGTGAACATGTTTCACATCAGATTTTCCCATATTACTGTTGGGTCCCCCCAAAATTGGATACCCCAATAATGGGTCCGTGATTAAAGGAGTGAGACTGATACAAAGCGAAGGTCAAGCAAAGCTTTATTTCTCGCCAAGCATCAGGAATCAAACTGGCCGGCCAGGGCCGTACCTCTTACAGAGAGGGCGACCCCTCCCTGCTTTCCAGACTAACTTTTTAGAGCAAAGGCCATGTGATTGGGCCTGGCCACACACAGGTGACCAATGAGATTGTAACACACACAGGAAACTCCACAGTGATGCTAGGTGACCAATTGAATTACAATTTACCCTAGTAGACACTTGAACCAGCCTATCACCTAGTTCAGAATTGGCGCCCAAAAGGTGCCCAAAGGGCGAGGCCCATACTCCTTGGTAGCTAGGAGACAGTATGCGCCCCCACTGACTGAACACCTCCATCTGGCCTGACTTTACCCTTGTTTTTGGACTTTGTTACCGTGGGACTGGTTTACCAGACTTGCTTTTAAATAAGTTCCCCTGGTGGGGGGCAAGGTCAATTTAAGTTTTACAACAAAATGGCAGTTCAAACCGGGGTGGGGCTGCTCTGGCTGAATAGGCCCTTACATTACCAACACTCATTTGTAAATCATTTTTCTCTGCACTTTTGGCTGTGAAATAAAATATGTAACAAGTTTGATGGTAAAGTGTGTTTTATCTTCAGATTTACTTAGAATTGAAAATATTTAATTAGCAACTGACACAAATTTGTGATTCAGCTGTTATCTGATTGAAGTAAGAAGAAAATATTTATTTTAATATTCAAAAATGTTTTCTTATAGTTACATTGCTCTGGGCTTAGATTTTTCTGAAATTTTAAATAGCATTAAAGGATAGCAAGACTTTTTTTTAATCAGACTAAAATATTCAAAAAGTTAGAAAGAAAATGACATATGGAAGTACTACTTGTGAACTCAAATTCCTCTTCACTTGGTAATGACTGTAAATGTGTCACAGCAGAACCCCAAATCTAGAGGTACTCTGAGCCACTGGTGTAACCTGAGATGCAGAAAATCGAGTCTTTTCGGAATCGTCTCCCTTCCTTAGTACTCATTCTGTCTGCAGTTCCTGGGGAGACTAGTTCACACAGAAATATAAATGGGAGAGTCCCTCTGAAGCTTTTTTTTTTACTTCCTCTGCTGTGGTGTCCAGAGCTTTGCCATCCCCCTGGGGTTAACCCCACCTTCCACTGGCTGCCTACTCTTTTGCTAAGCCTCTAGGGGTTTTGCCCTCAGTTTTGCAAAGTAACTCCTGCTTTTCTTCTACCAGCCCTTCAAACACAATTCTGTTCCTTACAATAGAGTCACCTCCTTCTCAGAGCTTGCATATCGGAGATACTGAAGTGAGACAGGGCTACTGAGGGAGCAGGCTGGATGGGGTGTTGGCCAGGCTGGGCAGATGTAGTCTAACTCTGTATCTGGAATAATGCCCTTCTCTCTCTCCCTGCCCCCACAATATCCTTGCTTGTGCACCTTGGACTGGCCACTTCATAGTGTAATTTTCTTCCCTCTTGTTCCTTTCCTTCTTTCCCTCCCTTCCTCCCTGTTTCCTCTGTCCTACCTTCTACTTCCCTCCCTTCTTCCTCCTTTCTTTTCTTCCTTTCCTTCTTTCCTCCCTCCCTTCCTTCTTTCTTTCCTCCTTCCCTTCCTTTTCCCTCCCTCCCCCCTTCCTCCTGCCCTCCCTCCATCCACCTTTCCTCTTCCCTCTTTTATTTCCTCCCTCCCTCCTTTTGTCCTTCCTTCCTTTTAATATATTCTAAGCACCTATGTGCCAGGCATTAGAGTGAAATATTCATAAACTTGATTACCATAAGTGCTCAACATCTAAACACATTTGCCTCTCTCTTTTAATAGTACCCATATTCTGTTTCATAGAGTTCTGTGTCATTCAGAACCACTAAACTCACTGTAAATTTGAGGAGAGGAAATTTCGTTCTATTCAACAAATACAGGATATTCCCAGGCTTTCTCCTTGGTACCATCTCAACAGAATGGAAAGCAAGAAATGAACATCTGCCAAATCAAAGGAAGTGTCCAGCAAATGTTTCAGTGTGTCTGAGACACACTGGAGCTTTTCTCTCAGGGACACGACAGCCTGCTCGTGCCTACAAACGATCTAGGGGGAGGTGTGGCTTAATGCTGCAGCTCCAGAGGTTGTAAAACATGCAAAAATCTCAGTACGTTTGTGGGTTGGTTTTCTCTGGCTAATGAACCGTTTCTAGGAAAAGTCACTCAAGAGAAGCAATTGTGTATTGTATCATTCCCTCTTTGTCTCCTGTGTCTAGCAGTGATACGTGGAAAGAGGGCTCTCAGGACACTGAGTTCTACTTAGTTTGGGAGTAGGAGAGTCGCATTTTAGGGCTGATGGCAGAGGATACTGGATTCAGAAGAAATGCCTTGATTGGGAGATTGATTTTCTTGTCAAGTATCACTGCGGAGGCAAAAGGGGAAGGAGGGATGGGGGTCGGTGGAGGGGTTCCTGAATGGTGGTTTCCTCTAGATTTTAGAATAGCTGAGAGCATTACATGACTTAGAAAGACCTCTTGGTGTGTATTTGCTGTGCAGCATTAGTGAGCTGACCCTGGGGAAAAGGAACCTGCTAGAGGGCTAAGAGGGATAGGGAGATGGGGAATGGGGAACAGAAACCTACGAGCTTCACTCTCAAAACCCACACTGAGAGATCTAACTCCTCATGGATACTCTCCCTCTCTGTGCAAATTCAAACATTATGGGGCATTGTTGATAAGTATTATAAATGGATAGTAGCATGATCGTATAATTTTTGGGTTCATGTTGTGTTATTTTTAAAAATCTTAAATAATTTTAGAAGTGAATAGCCTTAAATCTGGCAGTGTAGAGAGAACAGACTCTGTAATCCAGAAATTTTCATGCCATCATTTTATTTAACAAAAGGTTATATTGGCTCTTCCTGAATAACATTCTTTTAAATATAAGAATAGAAATGTGAAAGAGTTGTTGTAGACAAACTGACATATTCATATATATGTTATTATTATTTTTAAAGATTTTATTTATTTATTTGACAGAGAGAGATCACAAGGAGGAAGAGAGAGAGACTGGGGGAAGCAGGCTCCTGCTGAGCAGAGAGCCCAATGTGGGGCTTCATCCCAGGGCCCTGAGATCATGACCTGAGCTGAAGGCAGAGACTTTAACCCACTGAGCCACCCAGGAGCCCCTCAGATATATATTATATACGTATTTATATAATTATGTAATATAGAATTATATTATTGTAATAATATATAATACATATAAAAAACACAATATACATAATATATCTCCACGGTGTGTTCTATACAAGTTTGAAAGCAGGTGAAATTAGTTAATTCTCTGTATTTAGGAAAAAAAATGTTTGAAATTTGATTGCCTTGGTTGGAAGTAGTGAAAGGGCTAGGAGTCCTATAGATAATAGGAGAAACAAAGCCTTTGAGTAAATCATATTTACTCAAAAATGTTTGAAAATTGATTAGGAAAAAAAATGTTTGAATATTTGATTGCCTTTTGGTTGGAAGTAGTGAAAGGGCTAGGAGTCCTATAGATAATAGGAGAAACAAAGCCTTGAGGTAAATCATATTTTCAAGAAACACCAGTTACTAAAACTTGAGGAAGCTTTGCAAAACTACTCTATGATGTAAAGCTCAAATCAGTGGAAACAATTTTGTCTCTCTTTCTTAAGAGGGCATTACTAACTTGTGTTACCAATGAGCTTTGTGCCCTCTAGTTATCCTGCATCTCACTCTGCCTCACCGTAAGACGTGAGGAATGCTCAGATTTTAATATGAGGATATACTAAGTGATGCTACCAAAGGCAGATTTCCTGGAAAGCTAATGAAGCTTAAGCTTTGGGGTCCCTCTCTTTTCCAAACCTGTGTGGGAGCTGGGAGTTTCTGAGAGTTTCAGGTATTCTAGATGAGAAGCAGAATCCAAGCTGTAACCTGGTAGCATTTTTGTGGAAGAAATCCTAGTAATCGCCTCAATAGATCTCAGAAGAAAGGGACCTAAATGTATAAGCTTTCTGTAATTTATTGGGATTTTTAGTCTCCTTCTAAGTGTCACTTGTGTGAATTTTGTATTTTTAATTTGTTCATTTTTCATGAAGATGGCCTCTCAAATCGTGTAAGCTTAAGTTTGACCAAACCTGGATTCACTCCCAAATGTAATAAGTAGATGCAAATTGGTATAAAAGTTCAAATGTAATGTAAATGGGTTTTGTTTTGTTTGGTTTGTTGTTTGTTTTTGTGTTTTTCCTCATATAATACTACAGAATAGGTGAACAGGTTTATGGGGAGCCCTTCTCCATATAGTCATTCAGGGACCCAGGGGAATGGACATTCTACCATCCCCAATATGGCTTCTAAGGTAACTGTGGGGTCATCAAACATCCTAGTCAGTAAGAGGAAACAAAACAAAACAAAAAGCTGGTGCAGGGGAAGATTCTGGGGACAGCCTGGGAGTGATGCTTTTCCACTTTTGCTCCACATTCCATTGAGTCAGTCATAGTTCATAACTAAAATTTAAGTGAGGCAGGGAAATGCATCCAGCAGGGTGCTCAAGAAAGAGAGGAGAAGATGGATTTTGGGTACATCTCTGCAACAAGCAAATTCCTTTAATATTTTTCACAGTCTAGATACATAGATTGTGTAGATACATTTTTTGTATATAACCATTTTGCTGAAACATGAGAAAAACTTCTAAAAACCATCTGGAATGAGATTTTAAAATCTCAGTCTGGAGGCCAATTTACCTAGGAATCATTTAATGAACACGTGTAACTTAATGCTTGCTCACATTCTAATGTGGACTGGTAACTGAGTCTTCTGAATGGGAGTTGGCTAATCTAGACTTTAGAATCTAAAGAGATGGTTCATAAAGTGGCACCAGGAAACAAGAAGATTAGGTGCCTCCCACCTTCTTTCAATGATTGGGGTCCGGCGAAGACCTGAAACAATAGCATCACTGTAGCTACTTAACCGCCAACTGTTGAACTAGGAAAACACCCTATGAAATAGAAATTAATTGTGCTAGGGCACCTGGGTGGCTCAGTGGGTTAAGCCTCTGCCTTCGGCTCAGGTCATGATCTCAGGGTTCTGGGATCGAGCCCCGCATCGGGCCTCTTGCTCAGCAGTGAGCCTGCTTCTCCTCTCTCTGCCTGCCCTCTCTTGCCTACTTGTGATCTCTCTCTCTCTCTCTCTGTAAAAAAAAAAAAAAAAAAAGAAATTAATTGTGCATACTTTTCAATATGTTGCTTTAGATGAATGTGCAAATATCATAAGGATTGATGGTACCTGTGATGACATCACTCTCATGCGCAAAGAGGACATAGAATGCATAGAAAATCCACTGGTTAGCAAAGAAAGTGACTTTCAAAGTGAATGCAGAGGTCCCTAAAATGAGACGTGTAATGCTTACTATATAGAATTTTTTCCGAGAGTCAAAATTAATGAAATAATGTATATAGATGATCTTTACTAGTTGTAAAGCACTATAGAAATAAAAAGAATTCTTGGGGCACCTGGGTGGCTCAGTGGGTTAAGCCTCTGCCTTGGGCGCAGGTCATGATCTCAGGGTCCCTGGGATGGAGCCCTGCAGAGACCCTGCTTTCCCCTCCCCCTCTGCCTGCCTCTCTGCTACTTGTGATCCTCTCTCTCTCTCTCTAAGAATAAATTAAAAATCTTAAAAAAAAAGAGAGATGCAAAGAATTCTTATTGTTTTTTACGTACTATTCTAAAATTTTCATTATTTCTTCTTAACCTAAACAATATGTAGTAGATGGCTAAAAATGTATTTGTTTGAAGACAGTTTTATGACTTGAGTTTTTTTTTCCCCCAGTGATAGGCTTCTAAAGCTTATAATTTTCAGTGGAGAATAGGATTTGATATATTTGCTTTGCACATGACTTTCTGGAAAGGTAACTAATGCTTAAGAGTAGAGCAAATTGAGCTGAAGCTATATTACTTTTGAGAAGTAAAATACTTCTTGTTCCTCAGGTCATTTTTTCTTTTCCCCCCTTTAAAAATTCTTATCAAAATCAGAGATTTGGCTTTATAAGTCAGTCTTTTTTCCATTTTCACTGGGTGCAGATTTTCTGCTAGATAAAGTAAGTAAGGCGTATGTTGTTTTATTACTATAACCTGGAAGATAAAAAGATGGGCAAGAACATGATGTTTTAAATAATAAAGAGTAAATTGTCAGACACTCAAAGCAGCAGATACAAGAAACAGCTTAATACTTGCAAAATGTTTACTAGAAATTTTATAGAGAGAGAAAGCTAATAATATGCTCTAATAAGAGCCTTGATTACACATTTCAGTCATCGGTTGATGGTTTGGTTAGCCATTGGTTTGGCCAATGCAACTTAGAGCTGATGACGATGCCCTCATCCTTTTCCTTTCTAGCAGATTCTGTCTAAAGCTTCCAATTCTCATCTAACAATGCAAACACTAACTAAAGGCAAGTGATTACTTGATTTTTTTTAAATGTCAGATGCGTCAAGAAGTTCTGTGCACTATGCCAATGCTGCCCTGAAAGTCTCAGATTTATTTTAAGGAGTCTCTGTGTATGTAAAGAATATTTACAGGAGCTTAGAAACTGCTGCACCATTTATAGGAAAGCAAACAGGAATTTTTAAAAGTGCCTTAGGTTAAAAAAAATGATAATAATAATAAGTAACACAAAAGTCCTTAGAACAAATCTCTTTACTGGAAGTAGAGAGGTGGTGGGAAAGTAATAACCAGAGTCACCAAATAACACAAGGTCACTAGACAGTAGATAAGTAATAAAGAACAAATCTAAAAGTACAGATAGTGACTAGAAGACTAGTAGGAAGTTGTTGTCAGGTGTTATAGCTAGGGGTGACTTCTTGGAGGAAGTGAAGTCTGTGTGAGCTTTGACACACTGATAAGTTTGCTTCAATACAGACATAAGGCAGCAGCAAAAGGATTTCAAATATAAGGCTCCAAAAACCAAAAAAAAATTCAAATAGGAATTATTAATTATTTTTTAAGGATAAGTTAAAAATTATTCTCCAGCAGAGCAATGAGAAGATATAATATAAAATGTAAATTGAGCCATGCTCGTACGCCTGACAGAGCAAGGGGGGTTTTATTCCTTAAAGCAGTGGAGCTGGTCTTCTGCTTCCAGAACAATGGAATAGATATATTTTTCTTGATTTTTCCTGTAAGTAAAATCTGTATGTTTACACATACAGGAAATGTAAGACGACTCTGAAAGGTGGACAGAGGAAGGCAAACCAGCAGCAAACCTAAGGATCCAAGGAACAACATGGTGATGGGTTTTTGGGTTTACTTTTTGCCTCATGTATCCTGGACTGGAGATGAAGCCAGCAATCTAGAAACACCAAGAGACACAGAAGAAAAATAACCAAACAGAACACCTCCAACAATAGCCTGCTTTCTCTCTAGACAAAGAACCACGAAAGAAGAAGCCAAGCAAGACAACCATGAGACAATAACAGGTCTACCTCAGCCAATCACACAGAAAAAAAAAAAATGTGGCTCTACCCACATCCCTGCCAGCAGAGGTCGGGTGGGGAGCTCAGCTGTGTATGCAGTGGGGCGTTCGGCTGGCCTCAGTCAGTAGAGAATATAACTCTTAATTTGGGCGTGTGAGTGCGAATCTCATGTTGGGTGTAGAGTTAACTTAAAATAAATTTTTAAAAAAGATTTTATTTATTTGAGCAAGAGACAGAGCATGAGCAGGGTGTGGAGGAGGCAGAGAGAGAGGGAGAAACAGACCTCCCCACTGAGCAGGGAGCCTGATGTGGGGCTCGATCCCAGGATCCTGAAATCACAACCTGAGGCAAAGGCAGATGCTTAACTGACTGAGCCACCCAGGAGTCCCTAAAAATAAAATCTTAAAAAAAAAGTATGTGGCTATTAAGTGCAGTTTGAGACATTCTTGTGGGGATGAAACCATTCAGCAACTTGATTATGAATACCAGTATGATCTTTATGATATTGTAATGTTATCCTTCTGCATCGCCATAATTTTCCTCATTGCTGGATGTTGGATGAAGAACATAGGGGATCTCTCTCTATTATTTCTTACAGGTGATGAGGTGGGTTGAGTGGTTAAGGTGATGGACTGCTAATCCATTGCTCTCTGCACATGTGGGTTCAAATCCTATTGTCAGTTTTCCCACTGAGGCTGGGGAGTGAGGTGTCAATGCTTTGTAAGGGAAGAGATTCATCAGTACTTGTTGGAAGTGGTTATGGGGCAGGGGAAGAATGGGAGTGTATTATTTCTTAAAATTGCATGTAAGTCCAAAATGACCTTTTAAAATTTTAATTGAAAAAATGAGGAGCTAATTAGGTGGTTTTTGTTTTCAAAAAGTTGCAACATAAGAATAGATTGGAAGAAAGAACCTGAAGGAGGGGGGCCAAATAGGAGACCAACACTAAATTATCAGCCATTAGTTGGAAAAACCAACTTATCATAAGTTTTCAAATATTTATTCCATTAATATCATACTATTCATGAGAATAGTTGACTGGTGTCAGTTATATAGGTTTACAGAGCTACTGCTTTCCTAGCTACTGCTGTCCTTTACCAAGAAGAGCTCCATCTTCCCTAGGATGAAGTTTCCTGCTCAGTAGAAACTCAAAAGCCGAGCAGAATGGAAACACTGATTAAGATGCAAATCATATTTAGCTCAATTATTGCAGCAGTACAGAAACAGAATGGGTCATTAGGATGATTTTACCATAAACATATTTTTAACCAACCAGAAGTAGGTATGAAGCATCCATATGTCAAGGGACACAGACTTACTTGAAATATAACCTAATCCTAAAGCCAATTCTGGGATGGTTAGTGTTTGGCTAGCTATCTTAAATTAAAGGAGGAGATGAGGAAAGGTGTGAGAAAAGCTTGTGATGGTTGAGATACAGAGTGTATTTCAAATATAATTTAAACTTGGAAACAGAATAAATCGGTTTTCTGTTTGTCTCTATTTACAACATACATTACAATTTTGTCAGTGTATGTTACAGACAAGACAGAAAACAAATGTGATGGCTTTATATCATCAGGCTAATATATGATTATTTGCACACATTAAATATATGGCTTTATATCATCAGGCTAAATATATGATTATATGGCTGCTCGTGCTCTTTGGATCGCATGAAGGCCATCACATATACATTTTCTATTTTGCTTGATGGCACTGAGTGAGCATCCATCGTCAAATATAGGAAACTTCATCTCTGATATTCAGAAGAAGTTTTCAAGGAGACCATAAATAGAGAACATAGAAAAAATAAAATAAAATAAAAATAAATAAGTTGCCCATAGCCTAATACATTTAGTAAACTAGTCTTGAATGTTGGCACCTTCCTTCTCTAGTCACTTCCAAATGCCAGTATGTTTGCTTTGTTACTAATATGTATCGGTGACCATACTTTTATACAATATTGTATCTTTTTCCCCTCCATGTAACTTACTGTGTCAGACCCAGATCCAACTCCTTGGCTGGTCTTCACATTAGTTCTGTGCAATAAGGGGGACAGTTCCCCAGTTCTGCTGACTGGAATGTATGTATGGGGAAGAATGTCCAGCAGACAAGGAGGAAAATCTCTTGTTACCAGATTTGCTGCTTTGCTCCCTGCCTTTGAATTTGGTTTTAGTGTCATCTGTAGAAGCACAATTGAGTTTATGAGGTGATAGCCCCGCCCCCCCAAAAATGAAGTGTCAGCATGATACTTAAAACGGAAGAAGTGGAGAGTCTGACTTCTGGATGTTTTGGCTGAAAAGCTGGAGCAAAGTCAGCCAGCAGCCAGCTACCTTGGACAGCTTGTTTGATGGAAAAACTAAGCCAAAATTTATTTAAGTCACTAGGAACTGGGTATCTATTACTTGTTATTTGAAGTAGTGTGGCCCTTGGTGTGACACACATTATTGGATAATCCTCACGTATATAATTAAAAATGCTATGGAATATTGCAGAAAGGATTCACCACAGCTATTTATTTGTGCTTTGGGGGGCAGGTTATCTGCTATGATTGGACTTTAATTTTTACACATAACATAAGAGGAAACACCCCCCACACGTTCAGTTTTTGGACCTTATATCCTGGGTAACTTCACTGAAGTGAATTTACTACTTCAAAAGATACGAGAAATTGTAAGGCGTTAGATACATTTGAAGTAGTTCAGTTAGATCGTTTTATTTACATACTATTGCAGAAAAAATTAATAGTTTCAAGGATATTCCATGATTTCTTTCAGTCCACAGAGAAAATTGGGACTTACATCAGGGTTTTGGTTTCTGATTATTTTCATCTTTCAAGGGTCCTACACCCCCTCCTCTGTAAGGTCTGGACAATAGTACATGGAGAAACTCTGCTAGGGATGACATTAAATAGGAAAGTTTTTCTTTTAAAGACTGTCTACTGCTTTTTTCTGTTAACAGCTTCTCCTTCTTGTCAATTTCTTTGCCTCCATCTGTCAACTATTTTCTGCTAAGGATTCCAGGGGGGTCCGACCAGCACCTCTTGTGCTCAAGGTAATGCGACAAATTTTATCTATCTGAGAGCATTAATCTTGTGGAGGAATTCTCAAACTTTGACACAGAACTCCCGGACTACAGGTCTGTGAGATCATTTTAAGAGTTCTGTAGGGTTCAAGGGGTGCCTGGGTGGCTCAGTGGGTTAAGCCTCTGCCTTTGGCTCGGGTTGTGATCTCAGGGTCCTGGGATAGAGCCCCACGTCCGTCTCTCTGGTCAGCGGGAAGCCTGCTTCCCCCCTCTCTCTCTGCCTGCCTCTCTGCCTACTTGTGATCTCTGTCTGTCAAATAAATAAATAAAATCTTTAAAAAAAAAAGAGAGAGATCTATTGGGTTTATATTATATCTTATTTATTTTATATTATTTTGCCTTTTTCATTGTTTCATCTGCAGCAATGATGTAAAAAACCATGATAGTTAAAACTGTTAACATCTTCATCTAAATCAAAGCAGTCATACCAAATCACTGGTTCTTTGTACAAGTGACTGCCACAAAAACTGGCTATTTTTTAAAGTCAATTTCATTTAAAAGTGTCCTTCATGAAGCAATGAACATTTTTTTAAATTTATTACATTTCAATCTTTGAGGGCAACTCTTGAACATCCTGTGTGACAAAATGAGAAGCTTGCATGTAGAGCTGCTACGTTCCAAAGGAGAATGGTTGTCTTTAGAAACAAGCTCTTGTGTGATTAAGCTGTGAGATCACTGGTGGCTTTTTTTATTAGAACCATATTTTTACTTGAAAGGATATCTGACAAACTATGGTTATTCACACTTGGGCATTTGACAGATATTTTTGTGAAAATGAACAGATTGAGCCAAATGGTTATAGTTGTCAATGATAAAATTCAAGTTCTGAAGCAAAGACTAGACTTTTCAAAAACTTGTGTCAGCACTTGAGAGCCTGCTAGCTTCCTAGTTCTTAAAAGACTTTCCTGATGAAACTGATGGTGATATTAGTGAATAGGAAAGCTCTACTATTTTCTATTGAATTTGGAAGCTCTTGACAACTTAGCAAACCAATATTTGAGAATGATCAGTGTATGGTGTTATAAAATAAAACATTGGAGAAGACCTACTCAAAAGGCAAGATAGAACAATGGATTGCAATGTATCTGAATGCAAAAAGTTATTTGTATGGCTTCAAATTCATATGGCAGCTACTCTCAAAAATATATATATAAGTTGTCAAGTTTGGTGTCATATCAAAAAATATATTCACAATTATCTGGAAGGATTACTAAAATACTCTTCCCTTTTCCAACTGTATCTGGGAGAGCTCAATTTTCCTCAAATGGTTCAATCAAAACAACACATTAAAATAGAGTGAATGTAAAGTAAATCAGAGAATGCAGCCGCAATTAGTTCAGCCAGACACGAGAGACATTTACAAAATGAACAATCTTTTTTTTTTGAAAAATTCAGTTACTTATCATAAAACATGCAACTCGTGTTAATATCTAACATAAAGACATATATTTAAATTGCCTCAGTTTTAATTTCTAACACTATCTCTATGTTTATATCCTATAAGTCTTCGGGGTCCTCAAAAATCTCTTACAGTATAAAGGAGTCCTGAGATCAAAAATCATTAAAAAAAAAATTTGGTCTAGCATATTTGTTTCTCCCAGGTGACATTTGCATTTTACCACTGTCCTCACTTTTTAACCCTGAGTAGAGAATTTTAGTGGTCTTTCAAATATCATCACTGGGAATATGAGGGAAATTGTTTTCATTAAAGAAAATTTTAATGCTTCTCAAAATGTCTTTTCCTGCAAAAGCTTGAAATGATTCTTTGTGACAGAAAGCACCTCCTCCCTGAACTAAGCCTCAGGTGGGTACAGGACTAGCAGGATTTACCTGTCCCTCTCTACAGCCTCCAAAAAAGAGATGACAGAAAGCTAGAACTGGACTTACATTCACAAAAAGAAATGCTACATATGGAAGAGACTAGCAGATACGCGATCCCCCTCATTGGCTATGTACCTACAGAGACAAGGCCCAGAATTGCTGCATGACTCCTTTAAAGTTGGTGACAAGTTTGCACATCTCGAGCTGGAACTGTTTCCCGGACCCTTAATCGGTTCCTATTGTTCTTTATAGCTGGAACAGAACTTCTGTTTTAAAATTGCATTTTTGCTGTTAAACATTATGATGGGTTTGACCTTAATCTCATCTTAACTTAATGACTTCATCTTTCACATGATTTCTTGTGGGTAGAATTACACACAATTACTGGTAGTACAGCAGAAGTTGCAGAGCTATTGTTAACTTGAAATGATGAGTAAGAGCAGAATGACCTTTGCTGATCAAATATAGAAGCAGAAGAGGTCCCCCAGATTACGGAGAGTGAGAAATCGCTCAGTGTACTCAGGCACATCTATGTGTGTGCAGGCCTGCCGCTGCCTATGAACCTCACGAGCTCTGGAAGTCACTGTGGTGAGTTCATGTCAACGGCTACTGATGCAGCCTTTGGTCTGACTCTTTGTTTTGTCATTCCTTTCCATGTTTTTCTTCCAGGACCCGAGTGAGACTATAATGTCTTGTCTCTGCAGAAACTCCGTCACAGGAAACCTGTTACTAGTTCAAAGGTATGCAGTCGTTGTCGCTGAGAATGTTGAGTGTGCTGAAAAGTACTCATTTCATTAAAATAAGGCCAATTACTATAGTTTAAGATTCCTTCTTGTATGCATCATTCTTATTTTTGCTTTGTGGTCATATATGGGGCTCTTAACCTAGACCAAATTCTCATGGAGGCATGTAACTGATCATAAAGTAAGTAAACCAGGAGAGTGTGAACAAAACCAGAATACCTATGATGCCACAAACGGGAAAAAACAAAAACTAAAACAACCTCGCCCATAGGTCTCCCAGTACTTATGTGACCGTGCAGCAAGTCTTCACACCGGAGGGTGACCATCGGGGAATGAGCATGTAGCACTACACAGTGGGAATCTTTGACAATCATCTCCTGATTGATTAGTGTTGAGCATTCAGTAATTCAATTCAGAAGACGATTTACTTGAAAATTTAAAGTTCTGTAGTGTGTGTCTGGTTGTCATGTGTGTGTGATGGTGGGGGTAAGAGGTACATGTGGTACGTATACTAAAAAAAATCGCCAGCACTTCACCGTATGTCCTCAAAACTCGTTATTTTGAAAAGCTGGAAAAAAAATTCTGGAAACCCTCAGATAGCCAAACGATCTTCTTACATTGCATCTGATAAATCACTCGGAGCTATTGTGGCATAACTATAGGAAAATAACTGGCGCTCCTCCTGCCTTCTCTGCCAACACACAAATACCCATAAAAACTCAATGTGATCATAGGATGAAAAACCAACACATTTTCTCTAAGATTATCTGTATTACTTATATGGCTAAAACTTATTTATTTATATTTAGTAAATATTCTTAGTTACTTTTAGTGATCAGCAGGCTCTTCTGTTCCTTACAAGAATTCTCTCTTCAGAGCTCTGCCATCTCCAGTGGATTCCTCATACATTGGAAATAGAGCAGTACATTTTTTCCCCCAAAGTCAGTATATTTGGACTCCACTGCAGAGGGATCAATTATTCAAGTGACAAATAAGACTTTTCATAAGGCGATCTCCCTCCACAGAATTATTGCTAAAGACAGACTTATAGAGAGGTTTTGAGTAAAAGTTATTAACTGTTTATTTCTGGTCTTTGAAAATCAGAATTTAGGGGCACCTGGGTGGCTCAGTGGGTTAGCCTCTGCCTTCAGCTCGAGTCATGATCTCAGGGTCCTGGGATGGAGCCCCCGCATTGGGCTCTCTGCTCAGCAGTGAGCCTGCTTCCTCCTCTCTCTGCCTGCCTCTCTGCCTAGTTGTGATCTCTCATCTCTGTCAAGTAAATAAATAAAATCTTTTAAAAAAAAAAGAAAAAGAAAATCAGAATTTTAAAGCTATGGGATCCTGGTGAGCACATTTGGCTTATTATTAAGGACCAAGTGATAAATAGAAAAGCCTATTCGGGATACAGATTCTTAAGTTTAGTTACCTGAACACTTCAACAGCATTGCTGATAATTACATCTGACTGTATTTAATATTAATGAAGGTATGTAATTTCTGCAAGAATCAGAATAGTGTTGTAGCCACTCCACTGGGCTGCTATGTTCAAGACTATGCTCTTTCAGTTAAAAATAGTCTTGTTTAAGGGTTTTCAGAATTCTCAAGCATTTCAATAATCTTGAAGAAAATCAGTATTAAAATGAACTATAAAATGTTTATCATTTTTTTATTCATTGAGTATTTACTGCTCACTTACTTTGGGATAATTACTCTTTTAGGCAATGGAGATCAATATAGATTTTGAAAAAAGATATGGTCCTCTGCCCTCAAGAAGTTCACAGTCTAATAAAATCCGGAGACCACAAGGGCTAAGGAATTAGCTTGCCAGACTGCTTCTAGGTTTATGTTATGGGAATTGCATTTGAATGTGCCAAGGCTTAATTAGAAGAAATAGCTTAAAAGAAGAGTAATGAGTACTGAATAGAATACATTTATTTATCATTTTTACCAAGACCTAACCTAGAAATAATTTTCTGCCGTCTTTGGTCTGAAGCTGTCTATATTAGTGATTACAGCTCCTCCTGATCAGACAGGGGCCAAGGCTGGATGTGTATTGGCTATGGTGTTTGGGTAGATATTGATGATCTTAAAGTAAACAATGGACTTCTGAGGGGAAACTGAGCATGTACATATGCTGAATCTTGCGAGAAGCAATAAACACCAAGACCCCATTAAGCTTCTAGTACCTTTTCTTAAATGAAGAAGGTAGGTGGCTCCGTGGGTTGAGCCTATGCCTTCGGCTCAGGTCATGATCTCAGGGTCCTGGGATTGAGGCCCACATTGGGCTCTCTGCTCAGCAGGGAGTCTGCTTCCCCTTCTCTTTCTGCCATCCTCTCTGCCTACTTGTGATCTCTCTCTCTCTCTGTCAAATAAATAAGTAAAATATTTTTTAAAAAAATGAAGAGGATGATAGTGGTGGTGATGGTGGTAGCCAAGACAACAGGAAAGAGGAAGGATCAGGCAATGTTTAAAAAGAAAAAAGAAGTGCCATAGAGAATACATGTTTTTTCAAGGGGAACCAATTTTCAGTTTAGATTGCAATAAAAAAAAATTCTCATCCCTCCTAAAGACTGTGGAATAATCCTAAACACCCCCATCTCATACTTTATCTAATGCAGAAACCCTATTCTTAGATAGTTGGGGGCATTTATAACCTGGCATCTCCAAGAATTGGGTTCAGGAATACAGAATCTTTTGAAATGATAATCAAAATATTGTGTGTGTGTAAATGTGCATTTTCTATTGAAAAAGCTTATAGAATTAATTAACTTCTCATGGGAATCCTCTGACTCCCAAATGTTTAAAACCACTGTTGCTGATAAAACACTGTTATCAGAGAACACAGATATAAAACAAAAGATTTAGTATAGATCAGGAGTGTTACAATATCCCCAACCAGATCAGAACAGAATTTCAACAGAAATGTTTGCAATAAAAAGAATTGCCTAGAAGCTGCCCTTTGAACAATGCATACACAACTCCCTAGAGCTCACATGGAGAGCTTCAAAGCAGGAAGTAGTTACATATGAGTCATAGGCATGAGACTTGGGCTATTTGGGACCTAGGAAGTTAAATAAAAGATGATCGGATCAAGTCTTTTACCCACACTGTGTTCTTGGGTTTTAAGTTACCATGTACTGGCACCTCGTATATGGCAGTTACTGAACTAGACATTAAATGTACGTAAATTTAACACACGCCATTTTCAGATATAAGAACATATTCGTTAAGTTCCTTCTTGCTATCTGAGTGTTTTCTATGGATCTCTGATATGTGTCCCTAGAGCTCTGGCCATAAGATACAGTAATGCTATTTTGTCTGCTCAAGCTACTATACTAAAATCCTGTAGATTGGGGTGCCCTACAAGAACAACAAGTAAACAGTCAATGGCACCCACTTGCCCCAAACCAAAGCATAGAACGGGATCATTTATACAAGGCAGACTATGAAATAGTGAAACCAGCTGTTCTAGTATTAGCCAATCACTCACCTCAAGCCTGTGAGATTCTCTCCAGAGAGATAGAGGCCAGTGATGTCAGTGGGGTTTACTATGGAGAGAGTTGCTGACCTCTGGTGGATTTGCCCTGCCTCACCACCCATAACTCCTTATAGAAGAGGGTGGTAGGATGCTTCACTCTCACTTGTGCCATGTGAACAGAGAGAAGTTTCAAGACTCCTCTTTAGAGGTTTGGGATGCATTCCTTAAGGCCAGGGAGATGTAGCATGGGGATGTTTTTACCAGGACAAATTAACATAAGAGGCTGTCTGGAGCTGGAAGACCAAGATGTTGTATGAAGAGCAGACTATAATTCCATCTGTGGCAGAGTGAAAATGATCTTTTGGACCAAATATGGACTTCATGGAAGAAACATAGCCTGGAATTGTTTGGCAGTGACCCTGCCCAAGAGGACGGCCTAAAGGTATGATGGATGCTGCAAAGGGAAGGAACAGCAGAAGTTCCAGTGCTGTGTGGAGAGCCATTAATGCCCTGATAGAGGAAACAAATGATCTACTGCTCTAAAACTACAGTCTAAGGTCCCCAGTGTGAAATCAATAAAGCCTGCTTTGGACTTCTGTTTTGTCTATAGAGTATCAACACCATATCACAACTGTACCAATCAGGTAAGAAAATTTTCCGGTTGTCTTTTCTGTCTCTCTTCTATACTCCACCTTAGAATACACCAAAGCAGCATTATGTAAGTGGAGAAATAGAAGAAGAAAAAAAAAAGGAAAAAAAAAAAAGAAGAAGAAGAAGAAGAGGCACCCATGCTCTCTCTTCTGTAGATTTCATGAAGCATGTTTGAGTTGGTGGAATGGAGAAAGTATTTGGGCAGAAATTGAAATTTGCTATTATGGTGAATGTTCTGGATTGGAATTTTTAAAAAGATTTATTTATTTATTTTGAAAGAGAGGGAGAGCATGAGAACAGGAGGAGGGGCAGAGGGAAAGGAGAGAGAGAATCTCAAGCAGACTCCATGCCCGACACGGAGCCCAACACGAGGCTCAATCTCATGACCCTGAGATCATGACCCAAGCCAAAACCAAGAGGTGGCCCCTTAACTAAACCACCCAGGTGCCCTGGATTGGACTTTTATATTATATAAAAGTTATCTAATATAATATTAATTATTAAAATTTTAATTAAATATTAATAAGTTATATGATATAAAAGTATATTTTATATTAAATGTGACTATACATCCTAATTTGCATAGGACAGCCTAATTTTTACCTATGCCTTTGTGATAATAGCCATCCTTTTCTCTCTCAACAGTGACATAGTTTGAATGATAACCTATATAGTTTCCCAATCCAAGAGTGACCCAAAAATATATGATACCTAGGTTGGAAATTTGTCTACAGATGGGAAGAACAAGTGAATCTGTCAAGCACAAAGGGGAGGAGTTGTTTTTTTGTTCTATGAAAACTAACAGGAAAGTGGAAACAAAGAAGAAATATGTTCCTGTACATTGTATGAAAATACTTATAGTTAATGATGTAATTATATTTCTGGGTTGTAATGCACATACTCCAGAGACTCTCCTTATGGTTTTGATCTTATCTCCAGGTAAATGTTTTCTTTCTTATTGTTACAAAGAGATATCAAGATCATATATGGAACCTATGTGACTATTACAACCAAGATTCTGGTGACCAAAATGGATGAAGTCATGTAAGCAGATTGTGTTACACAATTTTTATCTAAAAGAGTTATTTCTATCAGGGTGTATTTCTCATTACATAAGAGATGAGAAAACTCTACAAAATAACTTCTTGCCCAAACAAATTATGCTTAGAAAATATTTCTGTTGTTTCCGACTAAAAATACCTTGTTTTGGATATATGGCTGTTTTGCAAAAAGAAAAAAAAATACATTCAATTGACTGGTTTTAAAATTAAAATATTCATATGAAAACTTAATGGGAAATATGTAAATACTTGAATTGTCTATTATTTTTTTTAAAGATTTTATTTTATTTATTTGACAGAGAGATCACAAGCAGGCAGAGAGGCAGGCAGAGAGAGAGGAGGAAGCAGGCTCCCCGCTGAGCAGAGAGCCTGATGCGATGCGGGGCTCGATCCCAGGACTCTGAGATCATGACCTGAGCCAAAGGCAGCGGCTTACCCACTGAGCCACCCAGGCGCCCTGAATTGTCTATTATTTATAAAAGCAAAATTTATCATAGAAACCATTCGCATCCTTCAAAATAGCCTAAGGAAACAGGTGTAGAATAGATTATATTCCATTTAAAACATTGCTTTGCTTTATTGTTTTTAAATAGGCATATGTGAAACTGCACCCACTGGGAAAAAAATGAAATCAGAATGATCACATACCCAAGGTCATTGATCTAAAAATATAGGTCCTGTGAAATGGATAAACATATTCTACTTAGTGAAAGTCATCAAGTGAGAGGATTTTAGAATCCTTCCAAATCTTCTGGGCTTGCAGAGTTCTTAATTAATTTATCAATAACAGAAAAGGCAGCCACTGCCCTCCTGAGGAGTGCAGAGTAGATAAAAATGATCCTGCTGAGGAAGGATAGAGATCAAGAGGCTTAACCTCTCCCC